>NC_040090.1:80577165-81192674 GCF_003369695.1 Bos indicus x Bos taurus | reverse complement strand
CTAATGCTTTGTAACAATTTGTCAAGACAGTTATAAGGGGCATGCAAGTGAAGGGGCAAAATATTCACTAAAGAGAGAGGGGTTTGGGAGTCATGGTCCCTGATTTTCATCCCAGCTCCATTTTTCTGAGGGGAAGATGGATTTTTGTCTTTATTTCACTTAGATCAGAAGTATGATGGCATGGGTGCAGGATGAGTACATTTTGTCTGTAAGGTTAATATAATGAGAGAACAATGAGCAAAAGGTTACATTTGGAAGCAAAAGATTCTTACCTTTCCCGCCTTTCTTTGTTGGCTACTTGAACCCTTGTCACCCAAAATGTGTGGTCTCCAGTCAGTCTGAAGTTTCCCGCTTTCCTTTGTCTGCCTATAAACTCCCACTCTTTACAAGATTTCCTGCCACCTGGTCCCTGCCCCCATTTCTCTGTTCATACCTAACTACCTGCTTGCTATAACATTGCTATTATTTGTAAGATATATTACATATGTCTTACTATTTTTAAAATGATAATGAAACACTTAATTTTATATATGTTTATACAGGTGCAATATATTTTATATATGCATTATAATACATTGCAATGCCTTATATAGATACATTATAATGTGTTTTATATATAATGTGTACTATAATGTGTATACAGTTCACCAGGCTCCTCTGCTTATGGAATTTTCCAGGCAAGAATACTGGAATGAGGTGCCATTTCCTACTCCAGGGGATCTCCTCAACCCAGGGATTGAATACACTTCTCTTGCATCTCCTGCATTGACAGATTCTTTACCATTAGTGTCACCTGGGCAGTCCATAATACATATTACGATGTATTATCATGTGTATATAATATATACATGTTTTATATATATATATATATATATATGTAAAACAAGCACACTTTCAAGACATTTAGAAGAGAGAAAAGCTCACAGATATAATGACATTAATAACTAACTGATTAAAAGCCTGCAAGAAGATGAATACTGTTCTGTTAATATTCATCTAAATGTGCTCCTGACCTACCTTGTGTGCCCACTTTCATCTAAGCAGGTTATCGTGGGCAGACAAATGTGTACTATGAGCAATTTACTATTTGTGGAACTAACTGAACAAAGATAAAGGACTTTATTAAAAAAAAAAAAAAAGCCAGTCTTCTCTGTCCTTCACTATTTCCTGGAGTTTGCTCAAATTCAAGTTCATTGAGTCAGTGATGCCATCCAACCATCTCATCCTCTGTCTCTCCCTTTACCTCTTGTCCTCAGTCTTTTCCAGCATCAAGGTTTTTTCCATTCAGCTGGTTCTTTACATCAGGCAGCCAAAGTATTGGAGCTTCAGCATCAGTCCTTCTCTGAATAATGGTAAATGGATAAATAGAAATATTTAGGAAATGTTTAAAATTTAAAATAAGCTAAAATATTTCATAAAATTCTACTTCCATATGGCCCATTGAAATTTAAATATTATCCATTGTCTGCTAGAGAACGTACTTTAATTATTTGTAAGTTTCAAAGCTATTTCTGGATCTCAGCTATAAGGCACAGGCTGAATCATTCACAGTCTCTGAGACTTGGGTTGGCTCAAGGCCAAGGTGTTCAGAGGAATTTCTAAGAATTTTATTTTAGTTATATCTTTGTAAAAGATAAAATATCATCTTGATAAAAAATCATCTTAATAAAATATCTCAAGTAATAGATAATATGTTAACTTTTACCTCAATAACTCACTTGAAGGAAAATAAAAATGCAAACAACCTTTGTGAGTACTTAAAATTAGTACTCTGGAATTAGTCCTGAGTTTAAACTCTAGTTTTGCTAATTGTTAGTTGTGTTAATTCAATACATTTTTGGTCACAGCTTAATTTTTTCATCTCTGATATTAAGGTATGGAAGCTCAAAATATTACAGGATTCTTTTGACAGTTAAGCAAGGTAATACCAATAAACCCTTAAGTAATATTATTAGCACTGTATACATATAAATGTAATTACTATTAATATGCAGTTCATACAAAAATAATATTTTGTTAAGACTTCACTTTAGTCCTTCATATAGTGGCAACCAAAAATAATAGTTGAAGAAGTGAAGAAATGAATGTACAATTGTTAGAAAAGGATAAGAATAGAACCTCTATTTGGTTAGAAGGATCCTCTCAGGAACTAGGATAAAAAATTCTTAATTAAAAAAAATTGTTATTATCATATTTTATTTTAACATATTTTATTTGACTTTTAAAGCAAGCATACTTTCAAAATATTTAGAAGAGAGAAAAGCTAGCAGATATAATAATTTTAATAACTAACTGATTAAAAGCCTGCAAGAAGATGAATATTGTTCTGTTAATATTCATCTAAATGTGCTCCTGACCTACCTTGTGTGCCCACTTTCATCTAAGTAGGTTATTCTGGGCAGACAGTTAGCATATGACAAATGTGTACTATGAGCAATTTACTATTTGTGGAACTAGCTGAACAAAGATGAAGGGCTTTATTAAAAAAAAAAAAATCGTAGTCAGATGCTTCTGGGGTGTTTCATGGACCTAAACTTGAAATATTAATTAACACTTTAAAGAGCTACATTTTATTTTTAAATAAGTACAGAGGAAATACATCTCTGGGACTATATAAGATCCTTTTCAACAATACATAATGTCATTTTGTTCATGTATTTGTGCTTTTCACACTTTATGAAATTTCCCAGTGAATGTATTATCATTAATCTTAATAGGTCCCTTGCACATGCTCTATTTTAGAGGTGCATAGGGAAGTTCCAATACCTGTGATGGATTCATTTCGATATTTGGCAAAACTAATACAATTATGTAAAATTTAAAAATAAAATAAAATTAAAAAAAGAAAAGAATAAAAGCAAAGCATGTGGCCCACAGGCCTAAAGCTTTGTGAATGACAATAACCAGAGTTTAAATGCTTAGCGTTTATAAAACTGATCAGGGTATTCATTACCTAAATCATCATAATAAATCTGGAAGTCACAAAGAAATCCTAAAAAGGTGTCATTTTCCTGCCTTTAAAAATGCTATGTCATTCAGTGTGCCATAGTTATTTTGTTATCACTTTCTTAGAGTTTCATTGGCTTAATCTGAGCAGAAAGATCCTGAGATGTATGCAGATTCAGAACAGGGTTGAAATGATGGAACTGTGTCTGAGGCAAAATTAAAAAACTTGTGCTTGTAAACTATCACAAAGGCTTCCTTGGTGGCTTAGTGGTTGAGAATCTGCCTGCCAATGTGGGAGTCATGGGTTTGATCTTTGTTTTGGAAAGATGCCCTAGAGAAGGAAATTAAAACCCACTTCAGTATTCTTGTCTGGGAAATCACAAGGAAAGAGGAGCCTGGCATTCTATAGTCCATGGGGTTGCAAAAGAGTCAGACATGACTTAGTGACTTAAAAATAACAAAATTATTGTAAACCTACACATCTAAGTAGGCTTTATAGCCAAGACTTTAAAATCTGTTTTAGATAGACAGAAAATATTGCCTAGATATTCAGATTATACCAGAAAATTTTATTTGTACTCAGGTAATTGCCTGAGATAAAATTTATATACTTTAGATGTATATGAAATATATATATACTATATTATATTATAGTTATATAATTATTATATATTATATAAGTTATATAATTATTATATATTATATATAACATATATATAAAATATATTATACGTTATATTTGTTATAACATACATGCGAAGAGTTAACTCATTGGAAAAGACTCTAATGCTGGGAGGGATTGGGGGCAGGAGGAGAAGGGGATGACAGATGATGAGATGGCTGGATGACATCACCTACTCGATGGACGTGAGTCTGGGTGAACTCTGGGAGTTGGAGATGGACAGGGAGGCCTGGCATGCTGCGATTCATGGGGTCTCAAAGAGTCAGACACGACTGAGCGACTGAACTGAACTGAATTTTTAGAATTTCATACATGTCTGAAATATGTATATATAATGCATATAATTTCATACATATCTGAAATTCTTATATGTGTGTATATATATATATATATATATATAGTATATGAAGTGAAGTGAAGTTACTCAGTCGTGTCCAACTCTTTGTGACCCCATAGACTGTAACCTACCAGGCTCCTCTGTCCATGGGATTTTCCAGGCAAGAATACTGGAGTGGGTTGCCATTTCCTTCTCTAGGAGATCTTCCTGATTCAGGAATTGAACCTGGGTCTCCCATATTATAAGCAGACACTTTACCATCTGAGCCACCAGGGAAACTTGTCTCTATATTGTATATAATTCACATATATCTGAAATATTATGTATATATAATATATATAATTCCACACATGTGTGAAATATTATATATAATATATATAATCCCACACATGTCTCAAATAGACATATATATATAATGTATATCATTTGATACATGTCTGAAATATATAATTTTTGCATGTTTGAAATACTATATATTTTTATAATGTATGTAATTTCAGACATGTCTAATATAAATATATGCATATATAATGTATATAATTTAATATATATCTGAAATATTATGTACATACAATGTATATAATTTTTGCATGTCTGGTAATAATATGTATTTATATAATGTATATAGTTTAAGACATGTCTGAAATAAATATATGCATATAAAATGTATATAATTTTATATATCTAAAATATATATGTATGTATAATGTATATAATTTCAGACATGTATGAAATTATATATATATATATATATATACACTTTACACATAAATTAATGAATATATTTATCGATGTCTTATCAGTGAAATCAATAAATGAATAATTTCCATAAAAGTACGTATGTACATCTTAGAAAGGGCTGAGGCAAAGGTTAAGGCATTGAAAGAAATAGAGTTGGACATGACTAAAGTGACAACACACACAGACACAACTCTCTTTTATTTCAATTTTTGAACTGTTTCTTGAATACAAACTATATTTATGGAATCAAAAGACTAATTTAAAAGCTAACAATCCCTAAGATGTTCATTCATTATCTCATTTAATCCTTGCATCTAAAATAATTATGTCAGTTCATTAAGCCATTATGCATTTTTATTAATAAGATAGAATGAAACAAACTTCCTTCTCAGGTTCACAGTTAGATCACAGAGTTCTCTTAAAGGCAAAATGGCTTCCATATCTAGACCTCAACACATGAATTTTTCTTTTACAATCTACATGCATGTGTGCTAAGTTACTTCAGTCGTGTCTGACTCTTTGTGACCCTATGGACTATAGTCATCCAGTCTTCCTCTGTCCACAGGATACTCCAGGCAAGAATACTGTCCTGGGTTGCCATTCTCTCCTCCAGTAAATCTTCCTGACCCAGGGATTGAAACTGCCTCCCTTACAGCTCCTGTATTGGCAGGCGGATTTGTTACCATTAGTGCCACCTGGGAAGCTCATACAATCTTCATGGTGGCTTTTAACTGCTAAATTTCAGTAGTTTATTCATGTAATTGAAACAGCAATTAGTGAGATTTATGGGATTCCTGCAAAAATGGAAGACACCAAGTCCTAAAAAAAATTCATAAAACTTTCATCTCTGTATAGGTTTCCAGCTTTCAGATTTAGTTTAACAGCTTTTCTGTTTTGCTCTAGTGCTAAATGCAATTGTGAGTCATTTAAAAGACAATGTAAATGGGCCCTTCTGCAAGGAAAATATTCCTCAAAAGAGATTAATGGAAATAAAGCCATACAACTGATTTCTCTAAATTATTCTACAAAAGCCTGTGGGAGATTTAGTTTTCTTAAAGTAGAATATTGGAGAAGGCAATGGCACCCCACTCCCGTACTCTTGCCTGGAAAATCCCATGGATGGAGGAGCCTGGAAGGCTGCAGTCCACGGGGTCACTGAGGGTCAGACACAACTGAACGACTTCACTTTCGCTTTTCACTTTCATGCATTGGAGAAGGAAATGGCAACCCATTCCAGTGTTCTTGCCTGGAGAATCCCAGGGATGGGGAAGCCTGGTGGGCTGCCATCTATGGGGTCACACAGAGTCGGACATGACTGAAATGACTTAGCAAAGTAGAATATCATTTAAAAATAAATTAAACCAATTCAATCTTTCAAATTTAGGTCCACTCTAGGTATTTGTAGGAGAGAAGATAAAAGTTTTGTAGTTACCTTTTAATGTAATGTTAGTTTACATAATAAGCCTTTAAAAATAAGACATTTTATGTTTTAGAGCAGTATTAGGTTCAAAGCAAAAGTGAGTGGAAGGCACAGAGATTTCTCGTATACCTCTGGTCCCAAAATGTGCATAACCTCCCACATTATCAACATCCTTCACTAGACTGGTACTTATTTTACAATTAATGAATCTACACTGAAATATCTTTACCATCCAGATTCCATAGTTTACATTAAGGTCTACTTTAGGTGGTGTATATTTTATGTGTTTTGACAAATGTATTTATGATTATTAATGTCGACATTCTGGGAATCAGCAACTGAAATGGATTGGAATGGGTGAACTTAACTCAGATGACCATTATATCTACTACTGTGGGCAGGAATCCCTCAGAAGAAATGGAGTAGCCATCATGGTCAACAAAAGAGTCCAAAATGCACTACTTGGATGCAATCTCAAAAACGACAGAATGATCTCTGTTCATTTCCAAGGCAAACCATTCAATATCACAGTAATCCAAGTCTATGCCCCAAACAGTAATGCTAAAGAAGCTGAAGTTGAACGGTTCTATGAAGACCTACAAGACCTTTTAGAACTAACACCCAAAAAAGATGTCCTTTTCATTATAGGGGACTGGAATGCAAAAGTAGGAAGTCAAGAAACACCTGGAGTAACAGGCAAATTTGGCCTTGGAATACGGAATGAAGCAGGGCAAAGACTAATAGAGTTTTGCCAAGAAAATGCACTGGTCATAACAAACACCCTCTTCCAACAACACAAGAGAAGACTATATACATGGACATCACCAGATGGTCAACACCAAAATCAGATTGATTATATTCTTTGCAGCCAATGATGGAGAAGCTCTATACAGTCAGCAAAAAAACAAGACCAGGAGCTGACTGTGGCTCAGACCATGAACTCCTTATTGCCAAATTCAAACTTAAACTGAAGAAAGTAGGGAAAACCACTAGACCATTCAGGTATGACCTAAATAAAATCCCTATGATTATACAGTGGAAGTGAGAAGTAGATGTAAGGGCCTAGATCTGATAGATAGAGTGCCTGATGAGCTATGGAATGAGGTTCGTGACATTGTAAAGGAGACAGGGATGAAGACCATCCCCATGGAAAAGAAATGCAAAAATCAAAATGGCTGTCTGGGGAGGCCTTACAAATAGCTGTGAAAAGAAGAGAAGCGAAAAGCAAAGGAGAAAAGGAAAGATATAAACATCTGAATGCAGAGTTCCAAAGAATAGCAAGAAGAGACAAGAAAGCCTTCTTCAGAGATCAATGCAAAGAAATAGAGGAAAACAACAGAATGGGAAAGATTAGAGGTCTCTTCAATAAAATCAGAGATACCAAAGGAACATTTCAGGCAAAGATGGGCTCGATAAAGGACAGAAATGGTATGGACCTAACAGAGGCAGAAGATATTAAGAAGAGACGGCAAGAATACACAGAAGAACTGTACAAAAAATATCTTCACGACCCAGATAATCACGATGGTGTGATCACTGACCTAGAGCCAGGCATCCTGGAATGTGAAGTCAAGTGGGCCTTAGAAAGCATCACTACAAACAAAGCTAGTGGAGGTGATAGAATTCCAGTTGAGCTATTCCAAATTCTGAAAGATGATGCTGTGAAAGTGCTGCACTAAATATGCCAGCAAATTCAGAAAACTCAGCAGTGGCCCCAGGACTAGAAAAGGTCAGTTTTGATTCCAATCCCAAAGAAAGGCAAAGCCAAAGAATTGTCAAACTACTGCACAGTTGCACTCATCTCACACGCTAGTAAAGTAATGCTCAAAATTCTCCAAGCCAGGCTTCAGCAACATGTGAACCTTGAACTTCCTGATGTACAAGTGGTTTTAGAAAAGGCAGAGGAACCAGAGATCAAATTGCCAACATCCGTGGGATCATGGAAAAAGCAAGAGAGTTCCAGAAAAACATCTATTTCTGCTTGATTGACTATGCCAAAGCCTTTGACTGTGTGGATCACAATGAACTGTGGAAAATTCTGAAAGAGAAGGGAATACCAGGTCAGGAATATGCAGGTCAGGATGCAAGAGTTAGAACTGGACATGGAACAACAGACGGGTTCCAAATAGGAAAAGGAGTACATCAAGGCTGTATATTGTCACCCTGTTTATTTAACTTATATGCAGAGTACATCTGAGAAATGCTGGACTGGAAGAAACACAAGCTGGAATCAAGATTGCCGGGAGAAATATCAATAACGTCAGATATGCAGATGACACCACCCTTATGGCAGAAAGTGAAGAGGAACTAAAGAGTCTCTTGATGAAGGTGAAAGAGGAGAGTGAAAAAGTTGGCTTAAAGCTCAACATTCAGAAAACGAAGATCATGGCATCCGGTCCCATCACTTCATGGGAAATAGATGGGGAAACAGTGGTAACAGTGTCAGACTTCATTTTTCTGGGCTCCAAAATCACTGCAGATGGTGACTGCAGCTGTGAAATTAAAAGACGCTTGCTCCTTGGAAGGAAAGTTATGACCAATCTAGATAGCATATTGAAAAGCAGAGACATTACTTTGCCAACAAAGGTTCGTCTAGTCAAGGCTATGGTTTTTCGTGTGGTCATGTATGGATGTGAGAGTTGGACTGTGAAGAAGGCTGAGCGCTGAAGAATTGATGCTTTTGAACTGTGGTGTTGGAGAAGACTCTTGAGAGTCCCTTGGACTGCAAGGGGATCCAACCAGTCCATCCTAAAGGAGATCAGCCCTGGGATTTCTTTGGAAGGAATTATGCTGAAGCTGAAACTCCAGTACTTTGGCCACCTCATGCGAAGAGTTGACTCATTGAAAAAGACTCTGATGCTGGAAAGGATTGGGGGCAGGAGGAGAAGGGGATGACAGAGGATGAGATGGCTGGATGGCATCACTGACTCGATGGAGTGAGTCTCAGTAATCTCTCGGAGTTTGTGATGGACGGGGAGACATGGCGTGCTGTGATTCATGGTGTCGCAAAGAGTCGGACACGACTGAGCCACTGATCTGATCTGATCTGATTCATGATTATAGCATCATTAATAGTAATTTTACTACCCTAAAAACCCTCTGTGCTTCAATAAGTATTAAAGTTTTAATAATTTTTTTCCTATAACATTGAAAGTTTCTCAATTAGTCACAAACTTCTTATTTTTCTGTGATTCTAGTTATGATTAGTACTCTTCTGTAGGACTTGTACATGCCAGACTGGGTATCTGAGAAGCTAGTAATCCAGAAACATCAGTATGCAGAGACTAGAAGGAAAAAAAAAAATGTAAATTTTACTCTTTCTATCCGAAGGACCAAGAAAAGAGGAAGCCTGAGAAAACAGAAAACTTTCAGGCAATGGCAACCATACTCCAGATCAAAAATTGTAGAAAACATCCCCATTCCCTCTAGCAAAGGCAAAACAGAAATTTACATTTTCTTCCTGGAGGGTTTTACAGGCATCTCCCATTCCCTCATTAGTTCTTGATGGGAAAGAAGAAATGAAGATCCACAAATTTCCTAACTGCTGAATCTCAATCCAAGGTGGTGTCAGTGTAGACTATGTGGGAAGCCTTGACTTTTAACTTGGCCTTACTCCACCAGTCCATCCCAAAGGAAATCAGTCCTGAATGTTCATTGGAAGGACGGATGCTAACATTGAAACTCCAGCACTTTGGCCATTTGATGCAAAGAACTGACTCACTGGAAAAGATCTTGATGCTGGGAAAGATTGAAGGTGGGAGGAGAAGGGGATGACAGAGGATGAGATGCTTGGATGGCATCACCCACTCAATGGACATGAGTTTGAGTAAACTCTGGGAGCTGGTGATGGGCAAGGAGGCCTGACATGCTACAGTTCACGGGGTCACAAAGAGTTGGACAAGACTGAGGGACTGAATTGAAGTGAACTGACTCCAACAGTAGGGGACCCCTATCACTACCCACTGGGTAACATCTGAGGAAACCTAGTAGAAAACTGGGCTTTTCACACCCATAAAGAGTAATAAGGCCTGTCTGCCATGTCAGTGATAGTCATGTAGGTAGGTAGCAGTAGCAAGGTGTCCTCCCCATCACACATAGATTAGTATCAGTGTGACTTAAGCTTCTATCCCCACCCAGTAGTAGAAGCACCACTCATCCTCAGGGGCAACAGACATTTATTGAGAAACCTGGACTTTAGCTCTCACCAGCTAAAAACAGTGGGAGTCTGTAACTGGGAAGTGTCAGAGGAAGACTGTTAAAACACAAGATTTATATATGATCTGTAGTTTCATAGCATAACACTCCAAATGCCAAATTTCAATCAGAATCCCTTGTCATAACATGAAGCAGACATATTTCCACTTGAATGACAGAAGACAATAAAAAGATACCAATACAGATTCACAGAGATTATATACATACTAGAATGATCTGAGGAGAAGGCAATGGCATCCCACTCCAGTACTTTTGCCTAGAAAATCCCATGGACGGAGGAGCCTGGTAGGCTGCAGTCCATGGGGTCTCTAGAGTCCGACACGACTGAGCAACTTCACTTTCACTTTTCACTTTCATTCATTGGAGAAGGGAATGGCAACCCACTCCACTGTTCCTGCCTGGAGAATCCCAGGGACGGGAAGCCTGGTGGGCTGCCGTCAATGGGGTCGCACAGAGTCGGACACGACTGAAGGGACTTAGCAGCAGCAGCAGCAGAATGATCTGATAAGAATTTTAAAACAGCCACCATAAAAATGCTTTAACAAGCTATTAGAAATATGATGAAAAAAGTGAAAAATAAAAATTAAACAAAAATGTGTGGAAACCAAAGTTAAATATAAAATACCATATATAATAACAAAAATACAATACTTTATTTAAAATCTGTAGAAGGTTGGGAAAGATTACTGTGCTAACTTGTAAATTATGAAAGAAATAAAAAGACTTAAATAAATGAAGAGACATAACATTTCCATGAACAAGAAAATATAAACACCAAATATGTTAATTCTCATGAAAATTTATAATTATTTACAAATTATAACATATAAATTCATATACATGAATATGTGTGTAATATGTTATTCTTATGAAAATCCCAGATAGGATTTTTATAGATATAGCGAAGATTATTCTAAACTTTACTTTAAAAAGTAAAAGTACTAGAATAGCTGAAACAACTTAGAAAAAGAAGAAAGTGAACAGAATAAGAAGCTTTTTAAGACGTTATATAACTATAGTAATTAAGTTTAAGAAGTACTGGCAAAGAGATAGATATATGCACAGATAAATGGTCTAGAGGAGGGATTCTGGAAATAGACCACAAGCAAGTACAACTGATTTTTCTACACAAATTATTTAATAGAAAGAAAATAACCTTTGAACCAAATGGTGCTGAAACCTTGGATATTCATAAGCATTTTATAAACAGAAATGAAATTAATTAATTAATTAACCTTTATCAAAACTTACAACTCATAAAATCTACTCAAGACAAATAGCAAGGTTTGTAGAATAGAATTTGATAAAATGTTTAGACAACAAGTTAGGGAAAGATCTTTGGGGATGGAGCTTTGTGAGGATTCCTTAGACATAAATCCAAAAACATAATTCATAAGATAAAAAATGATTAACTGAAATTAACAAAAATTAAAACAAAATTTTGATCTACAAAAGATAGTTCAAGAGGAAAGAAACAGGTTATCAGTTCAGTCAGTCAGTTCACTCTATCAGTTGAGTCTGACTCTTTGCAACCCCATGGACTGCAGCACACCAGGCCTCCCTGTCCATCACTAATTCCTGGAGTTTACTCAAATTCATGTCCATTGATTGTTGATGCCATACAACCATCCCATCCTCTGTCATCCCCTTCTCCTGTCTTCAATCTTTCCTAGTATCAGGGTCTTTTCCATTGAGTCAGTTCTTTGCATCAGGCAGCCAAACTTTTGGAGTTTCAGCTTTAGCATTAGTCTTTCCAATTAATACCCAGGACTGATCTCCTTTAGGATGGATTGGTTGTAACCCCTTGCTGTCTAAAAGATGCTCAAGAGTCTTAAGCAGCACCACAGTTCAAAAGAACCAATTTTACAATGCTCAGCTTTCTTTATAGTTCAATTCTCACAACTATGCATGACTACTAGAAAGACCGTAGCTGTGATTAGATGGACCTTTGCTGACAAAGTAATGACTCTTCTTTTTCACAGGCTGTCTAGGTTGGTCATAACTTTCCTTCCAAAGAGTAAGCATCTTTTAATTCCATGGCTGCAGTCACCATCTGCAGTGATTTTGGAGCCCAAAAAAATAAAGTCTGGCACTGTTTCCACTGTTTCCCCATCTATTTACCATGAAGTGATGGAACCAGATGCCATGAACTTAGTTGTCTTAATGTTGAGTTTTAAGCCAATTTTTCACTCTCCTCTTTCACTTTCATCAAGAGGCTCTTTAGTTCTCCTTCACTTTCTGCCATAAGGGTGGTGTCATCTACATATCTGAGATTATTGATATTTCTCCTGGTAATCTTGATTTCAGCTTGTGTTTCATCCAGCCCAGCATTTCTCATGATGTACTCTGCATATAAGTTAAATAAGCAGGGTGACAATACACAGCCTTGATGTACTCCTTTCCTGATTTGGAACCAGTCTCCTGTTCCATTTCCAGTTAACTGTTGCTTCCTGATACGCATACAGGTTTCTCAGCAGGCAGGTCAGGTGGTCTGATATTCCCATCTCCTTAAGAATTTTTCACAATTTGTTGTGATCCGGACAGTCAAAGGATTTGGCATAGTCAATAAAGCAGAAGCACATGTTTTTCTGGACCTCTCTTGCTTTTTTGATAATCCAGTGGATGTTGGAAATTTGATCCCTGGTTCCTCTGCCTTTTCTAAATCCAGCTTGAACATCTGGAAGTTCACGGTTCATATTGCTGAAGCCTGGCTTGGAGAATTTTGAGCATTACTTTATTAGTGTGTGAGATGACTGAAATTGTGTGGCACTTTGAGCATTCTTTGACATTGCCTTTCTTTGGGATTGGAATGAACACTGAACTTTTCCAGTCCTGTGGCCACTGCTGAGCTTTCCAATTTTGCTTGCATATTGAGTGCAGCACTTTCACAGCATCATCTTTTAGGATGAAATAGTTCAACTGATATTCCATCACCTTCACTGGCTTTGTTCATAGTGATGCTTCCTAATGCCCACTTGAGTTCTCATTCCAGGATGTCTAGCTCTAGGTGAGTGATCACACCATTGTGGTTATCTGGGTTATGAAGATCTCTTTTGTATAGTTCTTCTATATATTTTTGCCACCTCTTCTTAATATCTTCTGCTTTCATTAGGTCCATATCATTTCTGTCCTTTACTGTCACCATCTTTTCATGAAATGTTCCCTTGGTATCTCTAATTTTCTTGAAGAGATCTCTAGTCATTCCCATTCTATTGTTTTCCTCTATTTCTTTCAAGAGGATAAAAACAGGTTATATACTTGTTTTTATAAAAACAGTTTTTATAAAAAACTTATAAAAACAGTTATGTACTTATATACTTCAAGCAAATATTTGTAAACCATGCATCTCTCAAAGACACATCAAAAATAAAACATTTAAAAATTCTATAGCAAAATATTCAAAAAATATAAGAAGAAAGTAGAAAAAAAAATTAGAAAGGGAGGTTTCCACAAAGAAAATCAGTTCAGTTCAGTCTCTCAGTCAGACTTTGAAACACCATGGACTGCAGCTTGCCAGGCTTCCCTGTCCATCATCAACTCCCAGAGCTTGCTCAAACTCATTCTATCCAGTCGGTGATGCCATCTAATCATCTCAGCCTCTGTTGTCCCCTTCTCTCCTGCTTTCAATTATTCCCAGCATCAGGGTCTCTTCCACTGAGTCAGTTCTTCAAATCAGGTGGCCAAATTATTGCAGCTTCAGGTTCAGCAGCAGTCCTTCCAATGAATATTCAGGTCTGATTTCCTTTAGGATGGACTGGTTTTCTTTTCTTGCAGAACAAATGACTCTCAAGAGGCTCCTCCAACACCACAGTTTGAAAGCATCAATTATTTGGTGCTCAGCCTTCTTTATGGTCTAACTCTCCTCTCCATACATGATTACTGGAAAAACCATAGCTTTGACTAGATGAAACTTTGTTGGCAAAATAATGTCTCTGCCTTTTAATATGCTGTCTAAATTTGTCATAGCTTTTTTCTAAGGAATAACATGTTTTAATTTCATGGCTGCAGTCACCATCTTCACTGATTTCAAAGTCTAAGAAAATAAATTCTGTCACTACTTCCATTTTTTCCCCACCTGTTTTCCATGAAGTGATGGTTTGGATACCATGACTTCATTTTTTGAGTGTTCAGTATTAAGCCAACTTTTTTCATTCTCCTCTTTCACTTTATTCAAGAGGATCTTTAGTTCCTCTTCACTTTCTGCCATGAAGGCACTGTCATCTGCATATCTGAGGTTGTTGATATTTCTCCTGGTAATCTTTATTCCAGCTTTTGCTTCATCCAGCCCAATATTTTGCATGATGTACCCTGTATACAAGTTAAATAAGCAGGGTGACAATATGTAACCTTGACGTACTCCTTCCCCAACTTGGAATCAGTCCTTTCCTTGTTCCAGGTGCACTTCTTCTAACAGTTGCTTCTTGACCTGCATACAGATTTCTCAGTGGACAGGTAAAGTGGTCTGGTATTCCAATCTCTCGAAAAATTTTCCACTATTTGTTGTGATCCACGCAGTCAATGTCTTTAGTGTAGTCATTGAAACAGAAGTAGATACTTTTCTGGAATTCTCTGACTTTTTTCTATGATCCAATAGATGTTGGTTATTTGCTCTCTGGTTCCTCTGCCTTTTCTAAATCCAGCTGGAACAACTGGAAGTTCTCAGTTCATGTACTGTTGAAGCCTCTCTTGGAGAATTCTGAGCATTACTTTGCTAGTGTGAGATGACTGCAATTGTGCAGTAATTTGAACACTCTTTGGCATAGCCTTTCTTTGGGATTGGAATGAAAACTGATCTTTTCCAGTCCTGTGGCCACTGCTGAGTTTTCCAAATTTGCTGGCATATTGAGTGAA
This sequence comes from Bos indicus x Bos taurus, assembly GCF_003369695.1. Lineage (NCBI taxonomy): Eukaryota > Metazoa > Chordata > Mammalia > Artiodactyla > Bovidae > Bos > Bos indicus x Bos taurus. The sequence goes on along the minus strand of NC_040090.1, from coordinate 81,177,482 downwards.
GCACTTTCACAGCATCATCTTTTAGGATTTGAAATACTTCTGCTGGAATTCCATCACCTCCACTATCTTTGTTCATAGTGATGCTTCCAAAGGCCCACTTAACTTCATATTCCTGCATGTCTGGCTCTAGGTGAGTGATCACACCATTGTGATTATCTGGGTCATGAAGATCTTTTTTGTACAATTCTTCTGGGTATTCTTTCCTCCTGTTCTTAATATATTCTTCTTCTGTTAGGTCCATAAAATTTCTTCCCTTTTTTGTGTCCATCTTTGCATGAAATGTTCCCTTGATATCTGTAATTTTCTTGAAGAGATCACTAATCTTTCCCATTCTATTGTTTTCCTCCATTTCTTTACATTGAATACTTAGGAAGGCTTTCTTAGATCTCCTTCTTATGAATTCTGCATTCAGATGGGTATATTGTTGTTTTTCTCCTTTGCCTTTCACTTCTCTTCTTTTCTCAGCTTTCTTTAAGGCCTCCTCAGGCAACCATTTGCCTTTTTGCATTTCTTTTTCTTGGGGATGGTTTTGATCACCAGCTTCTGTACAGTGTTATGAACCTCTGTCCGTAGTTCTTCAGGTACTGTGTCTATCAGATCTAATCCCTTGAATCTATTTGTCACTTTCACTGCAGAATGATAAGGGTTTTGATTTAGGTCATACCTTAATGACCTAGTGATTTTCCCTACTTCAATTTAAGTCTTAATTTTGGAATAAGGAGCTAATATCAAAGAGCATATTCATATGGAAAATAAACACACATGAGAATATATTCAAAAATTATGCAAGTTAAAGTTCAGTAGGAGATATTATTATACACCAATCAGAATGGCTAAAGGAAAAAACAAATGGACAGCAGAAATACTGCCAAGAGTATAGATAAACTGAATCTGGCATACATGACTGGTGGGAATATAAAGTGAAACAGTAAACTTGGTGAGTGTTTGACAGTTTCTTTAAGCAATTATACTTACTCTAGAACCTAGCAGTTGCAATCTTGGACATTATTCCAAAGGAAAAAAAATAAAAATAATAAAAGCCTATGTATACACAAAAACTGTACATGAATGTTCCTAGCAGCTTTATTTGTAAGAGCCAAAACCTGAAAACAGCTAAAATATTCCTCAAAAGGTACATTGTTAAACACAGTCATGTATCTGTATCATGGAATACTACTCAGCAATAAAAAGACATAAACTATAAATACACTCAATAACTTGGCTGGATTTCAAAAGCATTATGCTGAGTGGGAAAAAAAAAAAAAACATTTTCAGAAGATTATATACTGTGCATTTCTGTTTATGTAACAGTCTTGACAAAATTACAGAAATGCTGAACAGGTTAGTATTTGTCAGGTTTAGGGATAGTGGGAAGGGCTAGGGAAAGTATTATATAAGTTAGAGTGTAATGAGTGAGCTATGATGAAAGACATTCTGTATCTTGATTGATGTGATGTTTATAGAAACCTACACATGTGATTCAGTTCAGTTCAGTCACTTAGTCGCTTCTGACTCTTTGTGACCCCATGGACTGCAACACGTCAGGCTTCCCTGTCCATCACCAACTCCTGGAGCTTACTCAAACTCATGTTCATCGAGTCAGTGATGCCATCCAACCATCTCATCTCACAGGTGATTAATTGACATCTATCTGTCTATACATCAATCTATCATCAATTTTCTGGCTTTGACATTTTGTACTATACTTATGTAAAAAATAACTATTACAAGAAAGTAGATAAAGAGTAGAGGGAAATTTTTGATGCTGTATTTGTAACTTTCTGTACATCTATCAGTGTTAGTCACTCAGTCATGTCTGACTCTTTGTGACCCAGGGACTGTATTCCACCAGGCTCCTGTCTGTGGAATTTCCCAGGGAAGCATACTGGAGTGGGTTTCCATTTCTTTCTCCAGGGGATCTTCCCAACCCAGGATTTGAACACAGGTCTCCTACATTGCAGGCAGATCATTTACTGTCTGAGACACTAGGGAAGTCCCAAATGGTTGGTAGCCTCCAGGTGGAGGTGACCAAAGAAAGTGGCCCATACAGGGATCAAATCTGTGACCATGGCATTATTAGCATCACACTCTAACCAACTGAGCTAACTGGCTCCTAAAAAACGATTGTTTCAAAATGAAAAGTTTTTAAAAGTTTAAAACTTGTTCTAAAAATAGTGGTTAGGAAATGTTGAACAGTGCAGTTCCCCTTCAAGAATCACAAAATATATTATTACATCAAAGTGCCCAATGTGTTTAGCAAAGAAAAAATATTTATATTAACTTCATATTTCCCAAATTTTTGATCAAAGAACATTTCTTCTATAACAAGAAAGTGGTGACTAGCATATAAAGCCAAAGTATAAATGTAACAACATTTGGTTAGACAAAATTTTGTTTGGTTCTGGAAGTAAGTACAAGAAAACTGTACAGATATGAGAAACACTACTTTCTGTTTGTTTGGTTACCAAAAACTGAATGGAGAATGGTGGAAAAGAAACATTTTAAACCATCTTTTACTTAAATTTAGAACAGATACTGGTTAAAAAAGGCCTTTAGAAAGATTTTCAAGTCTAGACCAGGGGGAAAAAAAATGGCAGAAGCATGTGTGGTAGCATAGAGTATAGAATTATGCTATCCTGCTTTTAGGGAAGTGACAAATAGCAGTATTTTTGATTATGCATTGTACTTCCTGAAAAAATTGGTTTTTCACCTTGCTATTTCTGTGATGAAATTCAATTCTTATATCCTCATTTCTACTTCCCATAAAAAAAGGCCTTTAGAAAGATTTTCAAGTCTAGATCGGGGGGGGGGGGGGGGGGGAATGGCAGAAGCATGTGTGGTAGCATAGAGTATAGCATTACGCTATCCTGCTTTTAGGGAAGTGACAAATAGCAGTATTTTTGATTATGCATTGTACTTCCTGAAAAAATTGGTTTTTCACGTAGCTATTTCTGTGATAAAATTCAATTCTTATATCATCATTTCTTTTTTGTGTGTGTGTGATTTTTCTCAAACACTTTATTTTTTTAATTTTATTTTATTTTTAAACTTTACAATATTGTATTGGTTTTGCCAAATATCGAAATGAATCCGCCACAGGTATACCTGTGTTCCCCATCCTGAACCCTCCTCCCTCCTCCCTCCCCATACCCTCCCTCTGGGTCGTCCCAGTGCACCAGCCCCGAGCATCCAGTATCGTGCATCGAACCTGGAATGGTGACTCGTTTCATACATGATATTATACATGTTTCAATGCCATTCTCCCAAATCTCCCCACCCTCTCCCTCTCCCACAGAGTCCATAAGCCTGATCTATACATCAGTGCAGGATCCTCTATGACCCACCTCCCAGAATATTGGAAATAAAAGCAAAAATAAACAAATGGGACCTAATTAAACTTAAAAGTTTCTGCACAACAAAGGAAACTATTAGCAAGGTGAAAAGGCAGCCTTCAGAATGGGAGAAAATAATAGCAAATGAAACAACCGACAAACAACTAATCTCAAAAATATACAAACAACTCCTATAGCTCAACTCCAGAAAAATAAATGACCCAATCAAAAAATGGACCAAAGAACTAAATAGACATTTCTCCAAAGAAGACATACAGATGGCTAACAAACACATGAAAGATGCTCAACATCACTCATTATCAGAGAAATGCAAATCAAAACCACTATGAGGTACCATTTCATGCCAGTCAGAATGGCTGTGATCCAAAAGTCTACAAGCAATAAATGCTGGAGAGGGTGTGGAGAAAAGGGAACCCTCTTACACTGTTGGTGGGAATGCAAACTAGTACAGCCACTATGGAGAACAGTGTGGAGATTCCTTAAAAAACTGGAAATAGAACTGCCTTATGATCCAGCAATCCCACTGCTGGACATACACACTAAGTAAACCAGAAGGGAAAAAGACTCGTGCACCCCAATGTTCATCGCAGCACTGTTTATAATAGCCAGGACATGGAAGCAACCTAGATGTCCATCAGCGGATGAATGGATAAGAAAGCTGTGGTATGTATACACAATGGAGTATTACTCAGCCATTAAAAAGAATACATTTGAATCAGTTCTAGTGAGGTGGATGAAACTGGAGTCTATTATACAGAGTGAAGTAAGCCAGAAAGAAAAACACCAATACAGTATACTAATGCATATATATGGAATTTAGAAAGATGGTAACAATAACCCTGTGTATGAGACAGCAAAAGAGACGCTGATATATAGATCAGTCTTCACTTCTACTTCCTATAAAAAAGCATAGCAGTTTTCCTTCCATGGTTTTCAAAGCCATTTTCCTTACAGTGACTTCCTTTTAGACAAAAAGTCTATGTTGCTTGAAACGTCACATTTTCTTACATATAAAGGAGTGTTCCAGCTGCATAATTAGGTATAATTTTACAAAATCCATTAAAAAAATTTGGAGTCAAAATATTCCCAAATCCGGGGACAATTAAATCTTTTTTTTAAGATAGCAATTGCTTGAAATTAACATACTATCATAATTTTATAAATCATAATAAAATATTAAGTGATATATAAAAGAAACCTTTAAAAATCAATTAATTTAATATGGATATTTAAGTAAAATAAAAATATAAAACCATAATTTTTTACATCATAATAAAATATGATCAATAATTTAGATACAGTTTTCAAAGACATTAAAAAGTTGATATAAAGCCAAAATCAACTAATTACTTTTAAAGAAAATATACAGCCATTAGATATGATAGCCTAGGAAATATGCATCATTTTTAGCGTTTGCTTTCAGTGTTACACAGGTTATGGGTTTTGACAAACGTGTGACACGAAACTACCACAATAGTTTCACTACCCTAAAAATCCTATATTCTCTGTGCATGCACCTCCCTCAGCTCCCTTACTCCTGGAAATCACTGATCATTTTGCTGTCTTCACAGATTTTACTTTTGCAGAAGATCATAGTGTTGAAATTAGATTGCATGTAGCCTTTTCATTTTGGCTTCTTTCACTGATTACAGCTTGATGCCTCATTTCTTTCTAACACTGAATAATTTATCACTGTTGACATGTGAAGTTGTTTATTTAATCATTCACCTACCAAAGAACATCTCTTTTTTGAAAGTTCTGGCAATTATGCAAAAAGCTGCTATGAAGGTCTTTGTGCAGGATTTTGTGTGATCATGTTTTCTTTGCTCCTTTTTAGCTTTATTCATATCATGGATAAATAAAATCTGTATATATTTAAGGTATAGAACTTGATGTATTAGTATTAATATATGAAAACACTGTGAAATGATCATACAAGTCTATCACACACCCTTTTGTGTGTCGGGTAGGATGAGGTGGTAAGAACACTTAGGGTCTAACATCCCAATAAATATCAATACAGGAAACAATACTACTGATGATAATCATATGATTCACAATAGCTCTCTGGAACATGATTATCTTACATAGAAAAAAAAACAAAAAAAAAAAAAAACATTTTTTACATGTTTTCAACTTGTTTGGATAAATACCAAGAAGTGATATTTTTGAAATTTATGGGAAAAATATGACTAGATTTGTAAGAATGTGGTAATCTATTTTCCAAGTTGTTGTCCTGCATTCCCATCATAAGTGAATGAGAGGTCCTGTTGCTCTACCTTTTTGTCAGCCTAAAGTGTAATCAGTTCAGTTCAGTTACTCAGATCAGATCAGATCAGTTGCTCAGTCATGTCCGACTCTTTGCGACCCCATGAATCGCAGTACGCCAGGCCTCCCTGTCCATCACCAACTCCCGGAGTTCACTCAGACTCACGTCCATCAAGTCAGTGATGCCATCCAGCCATCTCATCCTCTGTCGTCCCCTTCTCCTCTTGCCCCCAATCCCTCCCAGCATCAGAGACTTTTCCAATGAGTCAACTCTTCGCATGAGGTGGCCAAAGTACTGGACTTTCAGCTTTAGCATCATTCCTTCCAAAGAAACACACTGGTCATAGCAAAAAACTCTCTTCCAACAACACAAGAGAAGACTCTACTCATGAACATCACCAGATGGTAAACACTGAAATCAGATTGATTATATTCTTTGCAGCCAAATGTGGAGATGCCCTGTATGGTTAGTAAAAACAAGACCAGAAAGTGACTGTGGCTCAGATCATGAACAAATTCAGACTGAAATTGAAGAGAGTAGGGAAAACCAGTAGAACATTCAGGTATGACCTAAATCAAGTCCCTTATGATTATACAGTGGAAGTGAGAAGTATATTCAATAGACAAGATCTGATAGAGTGCCTGAAGAACTATGGACAGAGGTTTACGGCATTGTATAGGAAACAGGGATCAAGACCATCTGCAAGAAAAAGAAATGCAAAAAAGCAAAATGGCTGTCTGGGGAGGCCTTACAAATAGCTGTGAAAAGAAGAGAAGCCAAAAACAAAGGAGAAAAGGAAATATATAACCATTTGAATAAACAGTTCCAGAGAAAAGCAAGGAGAGATAAGAAAGTCTTCCTCGGTGATCAGTGCAAAGAAATAGAGGAAAACAATAGAATGGGAAAAACCAGAGATCTCTTCAAGAAGATTAGAGATGCCAAGGGAACATTTCATGCAAAGATGGGCTCAATAAAGGACAGAAATCCCAGGGCTGATCTCCTTCAGAATGGACTGATTTACGTTTAGAGTTTATCAATAAGGGCAAGAAAGAAAGTCGCTCAGTCGTGTCCAACTCTTTGCAACCCCATGGACTTAGTGTATGGAAGTCTCCAGGCCAGAATACTGGAGTCGGTAGTCTCCCTTCTCCAGGGGATCTTCCCAACCCAGGGATCGAACCCAGGTCTTCCACATTGCAGGTGGATTCAGCAATACCTGAACCATGAATTTTCAGATACACAAGCTGGTTTTAGATAAGGCAGAGGAAACAGAGATCAAATGCCAAAATCTGCTTGATCATGGAATAAGCAAGAGAGTTCCAGAAAAACATCTATTTCTGCTTGATTGACTATGCCAAAGCCTTTGACTGTGTGAATCACAGTAAACTGTGGAAAATTTTGAAAGAGATGGGAATAACAGACCACCTGACCCACCTCTTAAGAAACTTGTATGTAGTTCAGGAAGCAACAGTTAGAACTGGACATGGAACAATTGACTGGTTCCAAATAGGAAAAGGAGTACATCAAGGCTGTATATTGTCACCCTGCTTATTTAATTTATATGCAGAGTGCATCATGAGAAACACTGGGCTGGGAGAAACATAAGCTGGAATCAAGATTGTCAGGTGAAATATCAATAACCTCAGATATGCATATGACACCACCCTTATGGCAGAAAGTGAAGAGGAACTAAAAAGCCTCTTGATGAAAGTGAAAGAGGAGAGTGAAAAAGTTGGCTTAAACCTCAACATTGAGAAAATTAAGATCATGGCATCTGGTCCCATCACTTCATGGGAAATAGATGGGGAAACAGTGGAAACAGTGTCAGACTTTAGTTTTTTGGGCTCCAAAATCACTGCATATGGTGACTGCAGCCATGAAATTAAAAGACGCTTACTCCTGGGAAGGAAAGTTATGACCAGACTAGATAGTATATTGAAAAGCAGAGACATTACTATGCCAACAAAGGTCCGTCTAGTCAAGGCTATGGTTTTTCCTGTGGTCATGTATGGATGTGAGAGTTGGACTGTGAAGAAAGCTGAATGCCGAAGAATTGATGCTTTTGAACTATGGTGTTGGAGAAGACTCTTGAAAGTCCCTTGGACTACAAGGAGATCCAACCAGTCCATTCTGAAGGAGATCAGCCCTGGGATTTCTTTGGAAGGAATGATGCTAAAGCTGAAACTCCAGTACTTTGGCCACCTTATGCGAAGAGTTGACTCATTGGAAAAGACTCTGATGCTGGGAGGGATTAGGGGCTGGAGGAAAAGGGGACAACAGAGGATGAGATGGCTGGGTGCCATCACTGACTCGATGGACGTGAGTTTGAGTGAACTCCGGGAGTTGGTGATGGACAGGGAGGCCTGGTGTGCAGCGATTCATGGGGTTGCAAAGAGTGGGACATGACTGAGCAACTGAACAGAACTGAATTTCAGTTCACATAAAATTAACATGATGTCTAGGCATTATAATATTTTTTAGTACTCTCTGCGTTTAACAACTTAAAAAGCTTTATGATTTTAGATCATTCTTACACAAAACTTTTGTGACACAGAGATGGCTAATTCAAATTTTGAGAAAAACAGGCAAATTAAAAGTTCAACCTGAAATATTTAAAGAACCACTGGAAAATAATATCAAGTGATCTTATTCCATGTATATATTTTCTGTTAAAATATTTTCTTTAAAGTTTTGTTTGTAGCCCATCTACTCATTGCTTTCTTACTGGTCTGTCCCTACTCTGCTTTTGTTTACTCATGCACAGAGGAGGAAACAGTATTATAGAATGATTCCATGAGCATTGTTTTGGTAAGTTTCTAACATTTTGGTAATGTTTCTAATTTTTTAACTGCTGTTCAAATGTATTTAACATTAATATATAAGTTTTATAATACCCATTAAATAGCAAAAGAAATATAACTTTATCATGATGTACTTTTTGTAGAGAAACTACAGTATGTGCATATACTGGCAATGCAGGTGGTATTTCTCTTCTGTTTAAAACTTTTCCATAATTTCCAAGTTTTCTACCATAAAACTCTATGGTTTAAGGCACTAAAATCAATTAACCATACTATTTTTCTTGTTTAGAATTGTCACTACAGAAAATTTGCTATAATCTAACCAATAATGAATACATACAGATCAGAATGAAATTTTACAGCATTTTATAACTATCTCTAAATTCTTATTATAAACTTTTTTTGCACTGGTTATTCTTTCAGTTCAGTTCAGTCACTCAGTCATCTCTGACTCTTTGTGACCCATGGCCTGCAGCATGCCAGGATTCCTGTCTATTACCAATTCACAGAACTTGTTCAAGCTCACACCCTTCGAGTCAGTGATGCCACCCAACCATCTCATCCTCTGTCATCCCCTTCTCCTCTAACCTTCAATCTTTCCCAGCATCAAGGACTTTTCTAACGAGACAGTTTTTCCAATCAGGTGGCCAAAGTATTGCAGATTCAGCTTCAGCATCAGTCTTTCCAATGAATATTCCGGACTGATTTTTTTTAGGATGGACTGGTTGGATCTCTTGCTGTCCAAGGAACTTTTAGGAGTCTTCTCCAACACCACAGTTCAAAAAGATCAATTCTTGGCACTCAGGTTTCTTTAATGTCCAACTCACATCCATGCATGACTAATGGAAAAACCATAGCTTTGATAATATGGGCTTTTGTAAGAAAACAAAAGTCTCTGTATCTTAATATGTTGCCAGGTTTGTAATAGCTTTCCTTCCAAGGAACGAGCATCTTTTAATTTCATGGCTACAGTCAACATATGAAATGATTTTAGAGATCAAAAAGATAGTGGGTCACTGTTTCCATTGTTTCCTCATCTATTTGCGATGAAGTTATGGGGCTAGATATCATGATCCTTGTTTTTTGAATGTTGAGTTTTAAGCCATTTTTTTTCACTCTCCCCTTTCACTTTCAAGAGGCTCTTTAGTACCTTTTAGCTTTCTGCCCTAAGGGTAGTGTCATCTGCATATATGAGGTTGTTGATATTTCTCCTGGCAATCTTGATTCCAGCTTGTGTTTCATCCAGCCCAGTATTTAGCATGCTGTACTCTGCATATAAGCTAAACAATCAGAGTGACAATATATAGTCTTGGTGTACTCCTTTTCCAATTTTTAACCAGTCCATTGTTCCATGTCCAGTTCTAGCTGTCCAGGGCTTCTTGACCTGCATGCAGATTTCTCAGGAGGCAGTTAAGGTGATCTGGTATCCCCATCTCTTAATGAATTTTCCACAGTTTGCTGTGATCCACAAAGTCAAAGGCTTTAGCATAGTCAATGAAGTAGAAGTAGATGTTTTTTTCTGGAATTCTCTTGCTTTCTCCATGATCTAACAGATATTGGCAATTAGATCTCTGGTTCCTCTACCTTTTCCAAATCCAGGCTAAACATCTGGAAGTTCTCAGTTAATGTACTTTTGAAGCCTAGCTTGGAGAATTTTTTAGCATTATTTTGCTAGCGTGTGAGATCAGTACAATTGTGTGGTAGTTTGACCAATCTTTGGCATTGCTTTTATTTGGGATTTGAATGAAAACTGACCATTTCCAGCCCATTGGTCACTGCTGAGTTTTCCAAATTTGCTAAAATATTGAGTGCAGCACTTTGGCAGCAGCATCTTTTAGGATACGAAATAGCTCTGCTGGAATTCCATTATCTCCACTAGCTTTGTTTGTAGTGATGCTTCCAAAAGCCCATTTGACTTCACAATCCAGGACGTCTGGCTCTAGATGAGTGATCACACCATTGTGTTTATCTGTGTCATGAAGATCTTTTTTGAATAGTTCTTCTGTGTATTCTTGCCACCTCTTCTTAATATCTTCTAATTCTGTTAAGTCCATAGTATTTCTGTCTTTTATTGTGTCCTTCTTTGCATGACATGTTCCCTTGGTATCTCTAATTTTCTTGAAGAGATCTCTAGTCTTTCCCACTAGATTATTTTCCTCTATTTCTTTACATTGATCACCGAGGAAGGCTTTCTTATCTCTCCTTGCTATTCTTGGGAACTTTGCATTCAGATGGATGTATCTTTCCTTTTCTCCTTTGTCTTTCACTTCTCTTTTTCTCAGCTTTTTGTAAGCCCTCCTCAGACAATGATTTTGCATATTTTGCATTTATTTTTCTTGGGGATGGTTTTCATCACAGCCTTCTGTACTTTAGGTTGTCACTTTTTAAATTGAACAAACCACACAGTACAAAGTTAAAGCACATTCAACCAGGTAATACAAACAAGGGCAAAAGATTAAGAGTTTGGTCACTATGTCTAAGTAGAGAAAGAAAGACAATCCTTTGGCATTTGTTGTCAAAGTATTTAATTTCCTGACTTCTGAAAATATTGCTGAGAAGCATAGCAGAAAATATTCCTTTGCCAGAACTATTCAGTTGCCATCCAAATAGGGTTGAAATGTGCAATCTCAAATGCTTTTTAAAGAAACATCCTGTTCAGATAATGGTTATGTACTCCACATTCATCTTCATGCAGGAAGAGGTTTATCATGACTCATTTATTTTCTTGGAGAAACTTGTCAACATCTCAATTTATATTAAGCTGAGATGAATAAAAAATCACATTTGTAATACAAAGGAGTTACAGCAGTGAGCAGTACAGAGTTTGCAATCAAGCAAGTTAACTGATTTTCCTCTAGAAAGTACTATTAGCCTTTCAGTCCAATATACTTCCACAGGATGAATCCTTATGTTCTCAATTGGCTGAAAGTGCATTTAGTTGTCTGTAAGATAGTTATGGCCATGAACATCATGTTGCTGTGCAGTCACTCAGTCGTGTCTAGCTCTTTGCTACCACATGGACTGCAGCACACCAGGCTTCCCTGTCTTAAAAACAACAGAATGATCTTGGTTCATTTACAAGGGAAACCATCCAACATCATAGTAATCCAAGTTTAGGTCTCAACCACTACTTCTGAAGAAGATGAAGTTGAATGTTTCCATGAAGACCTATAAGACTTTCTAGAACTAACACCAAAAAAAGATGTCCTTTTCATCCTAGGGGACTGAAATGCAAAAGTAGGAAAATCATGGGCAGCATTCAGATCTTCCTTTTCCCATTAATCTTGAGGTTTAACATGTCTCACCCACTGAAACAAAGAAGTTCTGAAGTCTAATTTCCTAGACTTCTCCTTTCCTATGTTATTCACACAATAACCACAATCACTTAGAATTGTCACTTAAAGCCTCCCTCTAGTTCTATATTTCTTGAGTTACATTCAGCCATATAGTCAGTTTGTTTGTCAAGATGCACTGGTCAACCATATTTGTCAAGCCTAACCTTTTAGTACAAAAACCAAGAATATTATACTTTTCCCATGTCTTCAATTTCTCAACTCAGTTTTCCCCCCATGTGTAAGGTTAATTAATTAGCATACAATGAGAGTCTCTTGTGGTCTATGCATCCCCCAGCCCTCTCTTCTCTCTCACTGGAAAAAGTCTAAAAGTGAACTTCTACCTTATCAGGGAAAATGCAAGTGAAAGTCCTCAGTAGTGTCCAACTCTTTGAAACCCCATGGTCTATACAGTCACTGGAATTCTCCAGGCCAGAATCCTGGAGTGGATAGCCTTTCACTTCACCAATCGCACTTCCCAACCCAGGGATTGAACCCATGTCTCCCAAATTGCAGGTGGATTCTTACCAGCTGAGACACAAGGGAACCCTTATCAGGGAAAAAGACTGAAAAACTGCACATCTAAGGACATTTCTGATGTACAAGTGTGCAGAGGTGTTTTATCCTTTGCCAAGGACAATCTTACACTGCATAAATTTGAGCCTCAGTAAAGACAAGGAACATGTTGAATGTAATTAGGAAGTTCATATGAATTTGCTTAAATTTCTGTCCCACAAGAAGCCAAAAATGAAATAGTAAGAGAATCTAAATGCCCTGAGATGAAAAAGGAAAAGACAATACACTTTTCCTTAATTTCTCTTTTACTTTTCCAAAATCTTGAATGGAATACTATGAACAATGAGATTTTACCATCTAAAAAGTGTTATTTGAGGACATCTTTGAGAAAGATAATATCTATTTTAGAAAATAATCATTCTAAAGTTGCTGATAGTTGGAGAGAAGGAATAGAATAGAGAGGGACAGAGATATGGAAGAAACTTGCCTGAGCAACTTTGCTTCTTGAGCTGGAGACTCTGCTTCCTTTGGCTATTGAAGGATAGGATAATGAGCCAAGTATCCTCCTGGGATTCTGAAAGAGGATACAAAGCCCGGAAGGAGTCTGGTCTTTATTAATGCATGTTGCTTGTTTTGTGATTTTTTTTTTTTTTCCTTGAATGAATCAAGTTTGACTGAGGTCATCTTATTTGCATGCAGAGAACACCAGGGACTGTTGGACTCATTAGGAAGGCCTTTGGGTATTTTTTCACCTCTTATAGGAGGATAGTAATGGTTGTTATGAGCTGAGGGCTCTCTGAAGTGGAAGTTAGTTGCTGCATTTAAAAAAAAAATTGCTGCATTAAAAAAAAAAAAAAACTAATTAAATGACCCACTTTGGGAGACCAAGAAGAGGAGTTCACATGTTAACGGTTATGACAGCATTAGAGTACAAAGAATAGGAGTTGTCCAAATAAAAGAGAATAAAAGGGGAAAAAATCAAATACTAATAGGTCATTTTTGTGAGATTTCTGAACCATGATATGAGGGGATTGGATGACACTTTCCAACATTCTCATAACTTTTGGCAATTTATTTCTTTCAGATAAGGTCATTTTTATAGAGTTAATAGTGATATAAGCAGTGGCTTATTAGAGGACAGAGTGTTAAGTTAGGAGGAGTAGACAAAAAGGGAAATAAAAATTATATAGCAATGGACTTCACTTGACCTCTAATTGATGCTATCATTTGGAAAAGTATCAGGCCAGACAATTTATCAAGTACAGTAGGCCATAGACTCAACAACCTAGAATTATTTCCCAGTACACTTCAATATATTCTTCTAAACCTAGGATGAAATAGACACTGTATCATACAGCCCAATATCTGGTTTTAATATTCTGTCAACTCACGTATCATCCAGTATCTCAATTTAGTCTCATATTCCTTATGCTCAAACCCAAGTTCCTGCATCTGACAATGTTCTGGGATAAGAAGCCCCATGTGCTTTTTGCTGCTAGTGTTGTTGTTCAATCGCTAAGTTGTGTCCAACTCTTTGCCACCCAGTGGACTCTATCACACCAGGCTTCCTATCTTTCACTATCTTCCAGAGTTTGCTCAAATTCATGTCCATTGAGTTGGTGATGCTATCTAACCATCTTATCCTCTACCACCCTCTTCTCCTTTTACCTTCAATATTTCTTAGTTCAAGAGCAAGATGGCAGAGTAGAAGAATATGCACTCATCTCTCCTGTGAGAACACCAAGATCGCAACTAGCTGCTGAACAGCCATCAACAGGAGAATGTTGGATCCCTCCCCCAAAACATAGCCTGCATCCAAGGGCAAAGGAGAAGCCCCAAAAAGAAGATAGGAGGAGCACAGTTGCATTTAAAATCAAATCTCAGACCTACTGTAGATGCTCAGAAGGTGCAAACAAAACCTTGTGCCCACAAGGACCAAGGCAAGGAATCAGTGACCTGCACAAGAGACTGAGCCAGACCTGCCTGTGAGTGACTGAGTGTCCCCTGTGGAGGCAAAGGTCAGCAGTGACCTGCTGCAGTGACGGGCTCTGGCTGCAGGAGACCTGGGAGTCAGAACATGTGGCATAAGTCCTCTTGGGAGATGTCATGATTAGCACCACTATAAAGCCACTGAGCAAGCTGAACACCTGCAGTCAAAGACAGAGAAGCTGTATATAGTGACAGAGAAGCTGTATATAGTCGGCAAAAGCAAGAATGGGAGTTGTCTGTGGCTCAAATTCAGAACTAAATGAAAGAAAATAGGCAAAACCACTAGGCCATTCAGTCATGACCTATATCAAATCCCTTATGATTATCCAGTGAAAGTGACAAATAGATTCAGGGAGCTAGATCTGAGAGAGTGCCTGAAAAACTATGAACCGAGGTTCATGACATTGTACAGGGGGTGGTGATTTAAATCATCCCCCAGAAGAAGAAAAGAAAAAGGCAAAATGATTGTTTGAGGAAGCCTTGGTTCCTGAAAAGAAGAGAAATGAAAGGCAAAGAAGATAAGGAAAGATATAAGCATATGAATGCAGAGTTCCAAAGAAGAACAGGAGAAATAAGACAGCTTTTCTGAATGAATAATGCAAAGAAATAGAGGAAAACAATAGATGGGAAAGACTAGGGATCTCGTCAAGAAAACTAGAGATACCAAGGGAACATTTCATGCAAAGATGGGCTCAATGAAAGACAGAAACAGTATATCTAATAAAAGCAAAAGATATTAAGAAAAGGTGGGAAAATACCCAGAAGAACTATACAAAAAGATCATAATGACACAGATAACCATGATAGTGTGATCATTCACCTAGAGCCAGATATCCTGGAATGTGAAGTCAAGTGGGCCTTAGGAAGCATTACTACAAACAAAGCTAGTGGAGGTGACAGAATTCCAGCTGAGCTTTCTCAAATCCTAAAAGATGCTGCTGCTAAAGTGCTACACTCAATATGCCAGCAAATTTGGAAAACTCAGCAGTGATCAAAGGACTGGAGAAGGTCAATTTTCATTTGAATCTCAAAGAGGGGAAATGCTAAAGATAGTCAAACTACCACAGGATTGCACTCCTTTCACATACTAGCAAAGTGTTGCTCAAAATTCTCCAAGCCAGACTTCAACAGTACATGAACTGAGAACTTCCAGATGTTCAAGCTGGATTTAGAAAAGCCAGAAAAACTAGGGATCAAATTGCCAGCATCCGTTAGATCATAGAAAAAGCAAATGAATTCAGAAAACATCTACTTTTACTTCATTGACTATGTTAACGCCTTTGTGGGGATTACAACAAACTGTGAACAATTTCTCAAGAGATGTGAATACCAGACTTTACCTGCCTCCTGAGAAACCTGCATGCAGGTCAAGAAACAACAGTTAGAACCAGACATGGAGGAACAGACAGATTCCAAATTGGGAAAGGAGTATGTAAAGGCTGTACATTTCACCCTACTTATGTAACATATATATAAAGTATATCAGTGAAATGCTGAGTTGGAAAAACATAAGTTGGAATCAAGATTGCAGGGTGAAATATCAATAACTTCAGATATGCAGATGACACCCTAATGGCAGAAAGCAAAGCAAGACTAAAGAGCCTCTTAATGAAGGTGAAAAAGGAGAGTGAAAAAGCTGTCTTAAAACTCAGCATTCAATAAACTAAGATCATGGCCTCCAATCCCATCATTTCATGATAAATAGATGTGGGAACAATGGAAACAGTGACAGACTTTACTTTCTTGGGCTCCAAAATCACTGCAGATGGTAATTGTAGCCATGAAATTAAAAGACATTTGTCTTTTGGAAGAAAAGCTATGGCAAACTTGACAACATATTAAAATAAGAGACATTACTTTGCCAACAAAGTTCTGTCTAGTCAAAGCTAAGGTTTTTAGAGTAGTCATGTACGTATGTTAAAGCTGGACCAAAAAGAAGGCTGAGTGTCAAAGGATGATGCATTGAACTGTGGTATTGAGAAGACTCTTGAGAAGGAGATCAAACCAATCAATCCTAAAGGAAATCAATCCTGAATAATCATTAGAAGGACCTATGCTGAAGTTGAAGCTCCAGTAGTTTGGCCACCTTATACAAAGAGTCAACTCATTAGGAAAGACCCTTATGCTGGGAAAGATTGAAGGCAGGAGGAGAAGAGGATGACAGAGGCTGAGTTGGCTGAATGGCATCACTAACTCAATGGACTTGAGTTTGAACAAGCTCCAGGAGATGATGAAGGACAGGGAAGCCTGGCATGCTGCAATTCGTGGATTCACAGAGTGATGTGACAGGTGACTGAACAACAACAACAGCAAGGCTCTTTGAATCAGGCAGCAAAGTATCGAAGCTTCAGCTTCAGCATCAGTACTTCCAGTTAATATTCAAGGTTGATTTCCCTTAGGATTAACTGGTTTGATCTCCTTGTTGTCCAAGCAACTCTCAAGAGTCTTCCCCAAACCTCAAAAGCACCAATTTTTTGGTGCTTAGTCTGCTTTATGGTCCAACTCTCAAATCCATACATGACTACTGGAAAAACCATAACTTTGACAATTACTACCTTTCTTGGGAAAGTAATATCTCTCCTGTTTATTTTTTAATTTAAAATTTTTATTATTTTTTTATTTTTTTTCATATATGATATTATACATGTTTCAATGTCGTTCTCCCAAATCATCCCACCCTCTCCCTCTCCCACTGAGTCCAAAAGACTGTTCTATACATCAGTGTCTCTTTTGCTGTCTCTTATACGCTGTCTAGGTTTGTCATAGCTTTCCTTCCGAGGAACAAATGTCTTTTAATTTCATGGTTGCAGGCCATCGGCAGTGATTTGGGAACCCGAGAAAAGAAAATTTGTCACTGCTTCCAGTTTTACCCCTTAAATTTGCCGTGAAGTGATCGGACTGGATGCCATGATCTTAATTTTAAAATTTTTATTTTTAAACCAGCTTTTTTCATTCTCCTCTTTCATCTTCACCAAGAGACTCTTTTGTTCATCTTCACTTTCCACCAATAGAGTGGTGTCATCTGCATATCTGAAGTTGTTGATAGTTCTCCTGGCAATCTTGATTCCAGCTTGTGATTCATCCAACCTGACATTTCGTATGATGTACTCTGCATAGAAGTTAAATACACATGGTGAATATATATAGCCTTGTCCTACTCCTTACCAATTTTGAACCACTCAGCTGTTCCCTGTAATATTTTAATTCTTGCTTCTTGACCCACATACAAATTTCTCAAGAGACAGGTAAGGTCGTCTGCTTTTTCTATCTCTCTAAGAATTTTCACAATTTATTGTGATTCAAACAGTCAATGAAGATAATTAGATGCTTTTCCGAAACCCCTTGCTTTCTTTATGATCCAACGAATGTTTGCAATTTGATCTCTGGTTTTTATGGCTTTTCCAAATCCACCTTGTATACCTGGAAGTTCTCAGTTCAAATACTGTTGAAGCCTAGCTTAAAGGATTTTGAGCATAACCTCACTAGCATGTGAGATGAATACAATAAAACAGTAGTTTGAACATTCTTGGCATTGACCTTCTTTGGGATTGGAACTAAAACTCATCTTTTCCAGTCTTGTGGCCACTGTTGAGTTTTTCAAATTTGCTCACATGTTGAATGCAGCACTTTAGCAGTATTATATTTTAGCATTTCATATAGATCATCTGGAATTCCATTATCGCTACTGTCTTTGTTTGCAATAATGTTTCCTGAGGCCCACTTGACTTCACTTTCCAGGATGTCTGGATACAAGTGAGTTACCTCAAAATCTTGGTTATCTAGGTCATTAATATCTTTATGTATATTTCTTCTGTATATTCTTGTCAACTCTTTTTAATCTCTTCTGCTTCTGTTAGACCCTTACTGTTTCTGTGCTTTATCATGCCCATCCTTGCAAAAAATATTCCCTTGATCTCTCCAATTTTCTCAGAGATCTCTAGTCTTTCCAATCTACTGTTTTCCTCTATTTTATATTGTTCATTTAAGAAGACTTTCTTATCTCTCCTTGCTATTCTCTGGAACTCTACTTTCAGTTGTTTGTATTTTTGCCTTTCTCCCTTGCTTTTCACTTCTCTTCTTTCTGCAGCTATTTGTAAAGCCTCCTCAGACAACCATTTTTCCTTCTTGCATTTCTTTTCCTTAGGAATGGTTTTGATCACTATTTCCTATACAGTGTTAGGAACCTCTGTATACAATTTTTCAGGCAGTGTGTCTACCACATTTAGTCCTGTGAATTTTTCATCATCTCCACTATATAATCATAATGGATTTGATTTAGACCATACCTGCATGGCCAGTGGTTTTCCTTACTTTCTTCTATTTAAGCCTGAATTTTGCAACAAGGAACTGATGATCTGAGCCACAGCCAGCTACAGTTCTTGTGTTTTGCCAACTATATAGAACTTATCCACTTTGGCCGCAAAGAATATAATCCATCCAATTTCAGTACTGACCATTTGGTGATGTTCATATGTAAAGTCATCTCTTGTGTTGTTGGAAAATGGTGTTTGCTATGACCAGTGTGTTCTCTTGAAAAACCAATAACAACAACAACAACAAGAAGAACTCTGTTAGCATTTGCCCTGCTTCATTTTGTACTCCAAGACCAAACTTGTCTGTTACTCTAAGTATATCTTGACTTCCTACTTTTGCATTCCAATCCCCAATGATGAAAAGCACATCTTTTTTATGTTTGTTCAAGGAGATCTTGAAATTCTTCATGGAATTTGTCTATTGCAGCCTCTTTGGCATCAGTGGTTTGGGCATGGACTTGGATTGCTGTGATAGTGAATGGCTTGCCTTGAAAACAAACTGATATTATTCTGTCATTTTAGAGATTACACTTAACTACTGCATTTTGGACTATGAAGGCTACTCCATTTCTTCTAAGGGATTCTTGCCCAAAGCAGTAGAAAGAATATTATCTGAATTAAATTTGCCCATTCCCATTCCTACCCACTTTATTTATACTGGAGAAGGGAATGGCAAACCACTTCAGAATTCTTGCCTTGAGAACCCCATGAACAGTATGAAAAGGCAAAATGATAGGATACTGAAAGAGAAACTCCCCAGGCCAGTAGGTGCTCAATATGTTACTGGAGATCAGTGGAGAAATAACTCCAGAAAGAATGAAGGGATGGAGCCAAAGCAAAAAGAATACCCAGCTGTGGATGTGACTGGTGATAGAAGCAAGGTCTGATGATCTAAAGAGCAATATTGTATAGGAACCTGGAATGTCAGGTCCATGAATCAAGGAAAATTGGAAGTGGTCAAACAATAGATGGCAAGAGTGAAGGCCAACATTCTAGGAACCAGAGAACTAAAATGGGCTAGAATGGGTGAATTTAACTCAGATGACCGTTATATCTACTACTGCGGGCAGGAATCCCTCAGAAGAAATAGAGTAGCCATCATGGTCAACAAAAGAGTCCAAAATGCAGTACTTGGATGCAATCTCAAAAACGACAGAATGATCTCTGTTCATTTCCAAGGCAAACCATTCACTATCACAGTAATCCAAGTCTATGCCCCAACCAGTAATGCTGAAGAAGCTGAAGCTGAACGGTTCTATGAAGACCTACAAGACATTTTAGAACTAACACCCAAAAAAGATGTCCTTTTCATTATAGGGGACTGGAATGCAAAAGTAGGAAGTCAAGAAACACCTGGAGTAACAGGCAAATTTGGCCTTGGAATACGGAATAAACCAGGGCAATGACTAATAGAGTTTTGCCAAGAAAATGCACCAGTCATAGAAAACACCCTCTTCCAACAACACAAGAGAAGACTCTACACATGGACATCACCAGATGGTCAACACCAAAATCAGATTGATTATATTCTTTGAGCCAATGATAGAGAAGCTCTATACAGTCCCCAGAAAAAAAGACCAGGAGCTGACTGTGGCTCAGATCATGAACTCCTTATTACCAAATTCAGACTTAAATTGAAGAAAGTAGGGAAAACCACTAGACCATTCAGGTATGACCTAAAGCAAATCCCTTATAATTATACAGTGGAAGGGAGATATAGTTTTAAGGGCCTAGATCTGACAGATAGAGTGCCTGATGAACTATGGAAAGAGGTTCATGACATTGTACAGGAGGAAGGGATCAAGACCATCTCCATGGAAAATAAATGCAGAAAAGCAAAATGGCTGTCTGAGGAGGCCTTACAAATAGCTGTGAAAAGAAGAGAAGTGAAAAGCAAAGGAGAAAAGGAAAGATATAAACATCTGAATGCAGAGTTCCAAAGAATAGCAAGAAGAGATAAGAAAGTCTTCCTAAGTGATCAATGAAAGAAATAGAGGAAAACAAAAGAATGCAAAAGACTAGTGATCTCTTCAAGAAAATTAGATACACCAATGGAACATTTCATGCAAAGATGGGCTCAATAAAGGACAGAAATGCTATGGACCTAACAGAAGCAAAAAAAATATCAAGAAGAGGTGGCAGGAATACACAGAAGAACTGTACAGAAAAGATCTTCAAGACCCAGATAATCACGATGGTGTGATCACTCATCTAGAGCCAGACATCCTGGAATGTGAAGTCAAGTGGGCCTTAGAAAGCATCACTACAAACAAAGCTAGTGGAAGTGATGGAATTCCAGTTGAGCTATTTCAAATCCTGAAAGATGATGCTGTGAAAGTACTGCACTCAATATGCTAGCAAATTTGGAAAACTCAGCAGTAGCCACAGGACTGGAAAAGGTCAGTTTTCATTCCAATCCCAAAGAAAGGCAATGCCAAAGAATGCTCAAACTATTACACAATTGCACTCATCTCGCATGCTAGTAAAGTAATGCTCAAAATTCTCCAAGCCAGGCTTCAGCAATATGTGAACCATGCACATCCTGATGTACAAGCTGGTTCTAGAAAAGGCAGAGGAACCAGAGATCAAATTGCCAACATCCACTGGATCATGGGAAAAGCAAGAGAGTTCCAGAAAAACATCTATTTCTGCTTGATTGACTATACCAAAGCCTTTGACTGTGTGGATCACAATCAACTGTGGAAAATTCTGAAAGCATTGGGAATACCAGACCACCTGACTTGCCTCTTGAGAAATCTGTATGCAGGTCAGGAAGCAACAGTTAGAACTCGAAATGGAACAACAGACTGGTTCCTAATAGGAAAAAGAGTATGTCAGGATGTATTTTGTCACCCTGCTTATTTAACTTCTATGCAGAGTACATCATGAGAAACGCTGGACTGGAAGAAGCACAAGCTAGAATCAAGATTGCTGGGAGAAATATCAATAACCTCAGATATGCAGATGACACCACCCTCATGGCAGAAAGTGAAGAGGAACTAAAAAGCCTCTTGATGAAAGTGAAAGCGGAGAGTGACAAAGTTGGCTTAAAGCTCAACATTCAGAAAATGAAGATTATGGCATCCGGTCCCATCACTTTATGGGAAATAGATGGGGAGACAGTGGAAACAGTGTCACACTTTATTTTTGGGGGCTCCATAATCACTGCAGATGGTGACTGCAACCATTAAATTAAAAGATGAAGGAAGGAATGCCTTCCTTCCTACTCCTTGGAAGGAAAGTTATGACCAACCTAGATAGCATATTGAAAAGCAGATACATTACTTTGCCAACAAAGGTCCGTCTAGTCAAGGCTATGGTTTTTCCTGTGGTCATGTATGGATGTGAGAGTTGGACTGTGAAGAAGGCTGAGCGCCGCAGAATTGATGCTTTTGAACTGTGGTGTTGGAGAAGACTCTTGAGAGTCCCTTGGACTGCAAGGAGTTCCAACCACTCCATTCTGAAGGAGATCAGCCCTGGGATTTCTTTGGAGTGATGATGCTAAAGCTGAAACTCCAGTACTTTGGCCACTTCATGCGAAGAGTTGACTCATTGGAAAAGACTCTGATGCTGGGAAGGATTGGGGGCAGGAGGAGAAGGGGACGACAGAGGATGAGATGGCTGGATGGCATCACCGACTCGATGGACATGAGTCTGAGTGAACTCCGGGAGTTGGTGATGGACAGGGAGGCCTGGAGTGCTGCGATTCATGGGGTCACAAAGAGTCGGACACGACTGAGCGACTGAACTGAACTGATGATGTTGATGTTCACTCTTGCCAGCTGTTAGATCACATCCAATTTATCCTGGTTCATGGTACTAACGTTCCAGGTTACTATGCATTATCATTTTTTTACAACATTGGCCTTTACTTTCACCACTAGACAGACCCACGCTGAACATTGTTTCTGCCTTGGCTCATCTGCTTCCTTATTTCTGGAGCTATTAGTAATTTCCTTCTTCTCCAGTAGCATATAGGACACCTTCTGACCTAGGAGGCTCATCTTCATACTGTCATGAGCTTCTTGAAACAAGAATACTTAAGTGGATAGGCACTCCTTCCTTCAGTGGACCATATTTTGTCAGAACTCTCTACTATTACTCATCTGTTGGGTGGCCCTGCACTGCATGTCTCATAGCTTCACTAAGGTATGCAAACCCTTTTGTCCAGACAAGGCAGTGATCTATGCAGGGGTTTTGTCCTGTGACATTCCTCTAAGATCTCTTTCTCTTGTTTTATAGCTCAATATTTATTTTCTGTCCAGAATATCTCCCTTTTCAAAGTCTTGGGAATATCTCAAAGGCTTAATCTTGGTTGTCTTCAATAGCCCTACTTGAAAAGATAAACACATCAATTTTTACATTGGTCACTTTCCTAAGCTGAGAGCTGAGGTCAGGAAGATGGATATATCTTTTCCTTCCAATGTTTTCTGTTATGTGTGTTGGCTTTTATTCTGACATTGGTTCCCAACATTATATGAGAAAATGTTTCAGTGATGATGATGTTCACAGACTAACTTTGATAGTTCAAAAGCTTCCTATGGTGGTACAGCAGTAATGACAAGATTATAATGAAACAAACTTCTAGTTATAAATGGCATATATAGAATCTTTTGGTCTGGTGTTATTTAAAGAATATTTCATCAAATGGGTGACAGTTCACAGGTTTAACACTGAATGTAGATGTCAGAAAGAAATGTACTACACCAGCTATTTAACTTGAAAGAAGAAATACAATAAAAGTTTTCATGTAAGCCTTACCTTCTTAAAACTTGGCAATTTTTATATCTCAAGAAAAAAATTAAAGATGGGGCCTCTGATGCCTACTAATGTGTGCAAGGGCTTCTGCTAATTCTAGAACTATAAAAGGAGATTTTTATTGACAAAAAGGTCATGCTTCTCTGGTAGGAGCTGGAGTTTGTGCCTCATTTTTTGTTTTTTCTATAGATGGCTAATCTAGTTTTCTTTCACAGCTTGGGTTCTGGGGAAGGAGGGGAGGAATACAAGGCAGGATGTTGTACAAGGGCCCCTGATAAAGTAAATATATCATTTATCTGCCAAACTGAGATACTTTTGATAGTGAAAAATTCATGCTTTTCTAGGAGGACGTCAGAATAATGGGTGAATCAGGACATGGTTATTAGTTCATACAGAATATGGGAATGGGACCAGAACTGATATAATGAGAGTACATAGAAAGATTTCTTTGGGTTAAAAGGCTGCTTTATAGCTTACTACCCCTTAAAATTGTGAAGGGTAAGTTTTTAGGCACTTTTAGAGGCCATGAAAGAGACTGTGATGATCATTCCAATATCCATCTCTCATCCTTTAATAATAATGGAATTTTCAATTGAGCAAATGGCAGTCCAACTAAACTTTGTATTTTTTGTTTGTTTAGTTTTCTTGCCAGCTCTCTTGCAGCTAGCTTTGGCCAGATGATTAAGTTTTATACAAAGGGAAGTTAGTGAAATTTATGTGAGCTAGTTCTTGTTTGTATACTTAAAAAGAATGCGATACACTCTCCCCTTTACCTTGTTCTGTTCCTTCAGAATGGAATGAATGTAAGTTGACATAAGCTGAAGCAATCATTTTCAACCATGACAAGATGGAGCTAGCCTGCATCCCGAACACCCTGTTGTATCAGCTTTGGAATACTTAATCTGAAACTGCTTAGCCTCTTAACTGAGAGAGAAATAAAACTCTAGCTTGTTCAAGCCACTGCTATTTGGACTTCATCATTCCACTCAGTGTGTATTCTGATTGATACAGGGTGCATTTGCTTTAGTCATCTCTAAGAGAGAGGTAGAACTCTGACCTAACTCCTTCCCTTCTGTACTTAGTGGACTAACTGAGAGGTGTCAGCCAATTGCAGCTCATTAGCCAACAGAAAGCATACTTCATTAGAGGCTACTGATCATTTTATGAATTGTACTCTAAGTTTCTAGAAAAAATAATAATAAAGAACCATTTGTGGCCATTTATAATTCAAATCCAACTGAATTAAGAACTGTTTACTCAATAACTTTCAGGTTTAGTTTATACCTCAGGGCTGAGTTTGAAGTGAGAAAACAGCAAAATTGTCACAACTTGAATATTGTCACCAAGAACTTAGTTCCAGCATGTCAAAAGTCAGTTCCTCTAGTACTTCTCTTGCTCTCAGTCCCAAGAAATAATAGTCTTAGCTGTGACTTATCCTTGAAAAATAATGGTGGCTCTAACAAGAGAATCCATTTAAATCTGAGCATCTTTACTAAACTAGCAAATGGAGAGGCTAGGAGTTTTAAAGTAAACCTCAGAATTGTAGAAAAAACACTGACCAGGAGTCAGATGACCATTGTTTCTGCTTTCATTTTCACATCTTACTTACTAGGTGGACTTGAACATGACAGGTTACTTAACTCAGAGAATGCCTAAAAAGAAATTAGGTATCTGAAATATTTTAAGTAGTCCTGAAGATAATACATAACATACACATTATTTGTGAATTAGGGTATCAACTTGAAAAACATGGAAATTAAAAAGCTAACAGTCATGAGAAACAGTGGGCTAGAAGAAGCACAAGCTGGAATCAAGATTGCCAGGAGAAATGTCAATAACCTCAGATATGCAGATGACACCACCCTTATGGCAGAAAGTGAAGAGGATCTAAAAAGCCTCTTGATGAAAGTGAAAGTGGAGAGTGAAAAATTTGGCTTAAAGCTCAACATTCAGAAAATGAAGATCATGGCATCTGGTCCCATCACTTCCTGGGAAATAGAAGGAGAAACAGTGGAAACAGCGGAAACAGTGTCGGACTTTATTATTTTGGGCTCCAAAATCACTGCAGATGGTGACTGCAGCCATGAAATTAAAAGACGCTTACTCCTTGGAAGGAAAGTTATGTCCAACCTAGATAGCATATTCAAAAGCAGAGACATTACTTTGCCAACAAAGGTCTGTCTAGTCAAGGCTATGGTTTTTCTAGTGGTCATGTATGGATGTGAGAGTTGGACTGGGAAGAAAGCTGAGTGCCGAAGAATTGATGCTTTTGAACTGTGGTGTTGGAGAAGACTCTTGAGCATCCCATGGACTGCAAGGAAATCCAACCAGTCCATTCTAAAAGAAATCAGTGTTGGTTGTTCATTGGAAAGACTGAGGCTAAAACTGAAACTCCAGTTCTTTGGCCACCTCATGCAAAGAGTTGACTCATTGGAAAAGATTCTGATGCTGGGAGGGATTGGAGGCAGGAGGAGAAGGGGATGACAGAGGATGAGATGGCTGGATGGCATCACTGACTTGATAGACATGAGTCTGAGTGAACTCCAGGAGTTGGTGATGGACAGGGAGGCCTGGCATGCTGCAATTCATGGGGTCGCAAAGAGTCAGACATGACTGAGTGACTGAACTGAACTGAACAGACATGGAATGCAGATTTGTATATTTCTTACAATTAGATTTTAACAATAGATAATTCTACTTCTGAAGTGTTAAGTTTCCAGGCATAGACTGTTTCCAAAACAGAGGGCTGCATCAGAATCATCCTGGTATTCCTCTCAGAAAGTACTGATCTGGAAAGAAATTAATAATAAAAATATTTAACTAGCTTTTTAAAAAGAGCTTGTTGTTAATACCTATCTTTTAGTACGCATTGTAATTCTCTTTGCAATTTTAAGACAGCAATATGTCGATAGAGAAGAAGCAAGACTCTGAATGAAGTTGAAGATACCCACGCACCTTCTTCTCCTGAGATTGTTCAAAGGAGACTCAGGAATCAATGGCAAAGACAAGAAAAGTACTTGCTAGTTTGAACCAAACTTGAATCTGGATAAGAAAGCAAAGCCAAGGCCAGGTTCCATTCAGGTCAGTTGCTCTGTCGTGTCCGACTCTTTGCGACCCTATGAATTGCAGCACGCCAGGCCTCCCTGTCCATCACCAACTCCCAGAGTTCACTGAGACTCACGTCCATTGAGTCAGTGATGCCATCCAGCCATCTCATCCTCTGTCGTCCCCTTCTCCTTCTGCCCCCAATCCCTCCCAGCATCAGAGTATTTTCCATTGAGTCAACTCGTCGCATGAGGTGGCCAAAGTACTGGAGTTTCAGCTTTAGCATCATTCACTCCAAAGAAATCCCAGGGCTGATCTCCTTCAGAATGGACTGGTTGGATCTCCTTACAGTCCAAGGGACTCTCAAGCATCTTCTCCAACACCACAGTTCAAAAGCATCAATTCCTTGGTGCTCAGCCTTCTTCACAGTCCAACTCTCACGTCCATACATGACCACTGGAAAAACCATAGCCTTGACTAGATGGACCTTTTTGGTAAAGTAATGTCTCTGCTTAGGAATATGCTATCTAGGTTGGTCATAACTTTCGTTCCAAGGAGTAAGCGTCTTTTAATTTCATGGCTGCAGTCACCATCTGTAGTGATTTTGGAGCCCAAAAAAATAAAGTCTGACACTGTTTCCACTGTTTCCCCATCTATTTCCCATGAAGTGATGGGACCAGATGCCATGATCTTCGTTTTCTGAATGCTGAGCTTTAAGCCAACTTTTTCACTTTCCACTTTCACTTTCATCAAGAGGCTTTTTAGTTCCTCTTCA
Organism: Bos indicus x Bos taurus; assembly: GCF_003369695.1. Classification (NCBI taxonomy): domain Eukaryota; kingdom Metazoa; phylum Chordata; class Mammalia; order Artiodactyla; family Bovidae; genus Bos; species Bos indicus x Bos taurus. The sequence goes on along the minus strand of NC_040090.1, from coordinate 81,150,334 downwards.
CTTTCTGCCATAAGGGTGGTGTCATCTACATATCTGAGGTTATTGATACTTCTCCTGGCAATCTTGATTCCAGCTTGTGTTTCTTCCAGTCCAGCATTTCTCATGTTGTACTCTGCATAGAAGTTAAATAAGCAGGGTGACAATGTACAGCCTTGAGGTACTCCTTTTCCTATTTGGAACCAGTCTGTTGTTCCATGTCCAGTTCTAACTGTTGCTTCCTGACCTGCATACAGATTTCTCATGAGGCAGGTCAGGTGGTCTGGTATTCCCATCTCTTTCACAATTTTCCACAGTTGATTGTGATCCACACAGTCAAAGGCTTTGGTATAGTCAATCAGGCAGAAATAGATGTTTTTCTGGAACTCTCTTCCTTTTTCCATGATCCAGTGGATATTGGCAATTTGATCTTTGGTTCCTCTGCCTTTTCTAAAACCAGCTTGAACATCAGGAAGTTCATGGTTCACATATTGCTAAAGCCTTGCTTGGACCCTGAACAATTGGGCTGCATTAGTTTTTCAGTAAAGCCTGTCTCCCTACACAGTCTTATTATTCCTTCAACAAAAGTCTCTAAATTCTCAGCTTAAAGCCTTTACACTTGGTAATGTAAGGTTGAAGAAAGAGGGGCAGTGGTGTAATAGGAATTTAGTATCTCTCTTACTTCTTGACAGGACATTTGGAAGAGACTGTCATGGGAAAATTCACAGATAAGAGGTACAAGAATGATTCACATAGATATACTGCATTAAGCCTGCTTTGTGTAGCTCCCTACTTCCAGTGAGTTCTGACTCAGTTCATGGGCCTCATATCTAAAGCCCATGTTTTATCTCTCTCCATTCATCTAGAACAGTTCTCTTAGAAAGCAACACTACAGATTGCCCCTGGCAGTGTAATAATAATGAAGCCACTCCCTTTAGAATCCATTTAGTATTCACTTTAGAAGTGCTGTTGAAAGTCTGTGAAAAGAAGAGTGAGATGTTCAGAGGGAGACCTGAGAACCTGAAAGTTGTTTCTGAAGGAGTGTTATTAGTGGATCAGCAGAATTTGACAACTGCTCACACATACCATTCAGTTGATCTCCTTGGACAAATGAAGATGGCTTAGCCAAGACAAGCAAACCCAAGCACAATGTCCTGGCTTCTATTAATAATTTGACTAGCACAATGAGTGGGGAAATTGATAATCTCTAATGAGAGTTGAAGACAGAAAACCCAAATGGCACAATACATGTTCAGTTACATACAGAAATTTATTTATAAAATATCAAGATTACTTAATGTGATATGAATACTTTTGGCATTGGGAAAATAAGGAGAGTGGATCTTAGAGTCAAGGTGATGAAGCCCTTAGGCCAAACTCTGTCCAGACAGTCCAGATACAATTAAGCTAAGAGAAAGCATTGAGGAATTGGATAAAGCATCATTCACAACTGATAGAAATTGTGCTGCTGACTTCCAGAAGGATAGGGAAGCGTGAGTCCCAACAGAGATGATACCAGAAAAGAAATACCAGATGAGAAGTACTTCCAAATACTGTATTCTTAGTTGAAGAGGATAACTGATCATTCCCCAACATAGACTCAGGCAGAGAGCAAGGCATACTGGATTCCCTATCAATATGTTATTTCATGTATAACTCTCTCTTTTTTGAACTGGACCTTATGGAATATTCAGATCACAGAAAGTATTTTGTTGAAAATTTTTAGTCAAATTTGAGAAGATTAAGATGGTTTTCCTTCTTGTTATTATGATCATTAGGTATACATTATGTCATTATTAATTATATTTTAATATATGGGACACATAATAAAATAAAATATAAATACATTTACCCAATTGATTTTAGTGGAGTGAAATATTCAGGCAAACTAGCTAGAAAGTCAGAAAGTTGCACTCATTTAAAAGACTGTTTTCTACAAAATCTCAAAGTCTTGTATTTGATTGTTTCATCTTATCCATTGATTTGGTTTAAGTTTTTGGAAATTGTAGCAATTTAGGTGATTTCTGTTTCTGGAAATTTTTTTTAAGTTTAGAGGGAGGTTGAGATCTATTTTTATTTTTAAGCATTAGTATTTAAGCAATCATGAGCGGGAAAATATCACCTGTATATGTAAAATTTGTTAGCATTTTCTGAGATGGTTAAGCCAGAAAGAAAATAGTAAATAAGGAAATCAGTGAATAAATAAATCAATACTCCTAAGTTTGGGAGAAGGCACCAGCATAAATATATGCCTTAATATGATATATCAGCGTAACTTGATATATCAAAGAAAGCAAAAAAAGAGGAAATTACTTCTTATATTAGAACAAGATCAAAAGAAATAGGATTAAATTGGAACATGAATGTGAAATTCTGGCTCTTTTGAAGAAGAAGAAAATTTAATCTCAGGAATAGCTGATATACCATACTTCATTCTACCCTGAATATCATGTAAAACATTATAACAAATATCTGAACAGATATTTGATAATAAATCCACAGCTGTGATATTTTTGTCTCTAATACTAGTGTCTACATAAAGAAATCAAAGTTCCTTGCAGGTTGGCTACTTCCATATTTGAGGTAGGGAAAATAAGTATCATCCAGGAAAATCTTTATGTTTACAAAATACTTTCTATCCAAGACATTTTAGAGATAGTTAGCAAAACTATATAAAAGAAAAAAAATATATATATGTATATTAGGTTGCTAATTGTCAGTGCATTATTATTAACACACACACACAAGCACAAATAGTCAAAACAATAATTACAGTTATTCAAACGTAAACCTTCAAGGTATGTAAATGTCTAAAAGTCCATAGAAGTTTTCAAAGCAGGTAGATGTAAAGTTTAAATATTTATTTAATTCTTTAAGTTATAGTCAGTTCATTATTTATTTTGAAAAATGCATTTTTATAACTGGTTTATATAAATTAGAATCTAAATCAGGCATACTGTTTGTATCTGGATATATCTAAATTTTTTATAAATTCTTCTTTGATTTAGAACAGCCCCTCTCCTTTTAAAGTACCCCCTTTAGATAGAGTTTTAATATAAATGGATATTGAACTTTGTCTAAAGCTTTTCCCATTTTTATTGAATTGATCATATAATGTGTATTATCTAATTTATTAATGTGATATATCATATAAATTCATTTATAAATATTGCAAAATCCTTCCATTGCTGGGATAAATCTCACTTGATTAAGGCATATGATTCTTCTAATGTATTGTTAGATTTGGCTTGGTAATAACTTGTTGAGGATTTTGCATCTATATTCTTCAAATATATTGGCCTGTTATTTTATTTGTTTTTTTAATGATATCTTTGTCTGGTTTTGGTATCAGGGTAATGCTGACATAGTTGAATGAATTTGGAAGTGTTCATTATTCAACAATATTTTGGAATAGCTTGAGAAGAATCGACGTTAATTTATTTCTAATTGTTTAATAGAATTCAACTTTGAAGCCATCTGGTCCTAGATTTTTGTTTTTTGGAAGTTTTAAAATTACTGATTCAATACCATTACTGGTAATTGTTTTGTTTGTTTTTATTTCATATTTTCTATTTCTCCCTGGTTCACTCTTGGGAAAGTGAACATTTCTAAAAACTTTTCCATTTATTTTTGGTTGGCATTTTATTGGCAGATAGCTGTTCATAATAGTCTCTTAAATCAACTTTTGGGGTATTAGATGAAACTTCTTTTTTATATTTCTGATTTTATTGCTGTGAGCCCCCTCTCTTTCTTTCTTCATTTTTCTGGCTAAATGTTTATCTATTTTGTTTATCTTGTCAAATGACAGTTTCATTGATCATTTCTACTGTTTTTAGTTTCCTTTTCATATATTTCTCCTCTGATTTTTATTTCTTTTCTTCTACCAGATTCCCTGGTGACTCAGAAGGTAAAACATCCATCTATAATGCAGGAGACCTGGTTCCACTCCCTGGGTCGGGAAGATCCCCTGGAGAAGGAAATGACAACCCACTTCGGTACTCTTGCTTGGAAAATCCCATGAACAGAGGAGCCTGGCAGGCTACAGTCCATGGGGTTGCAAATAGTCAGACACAACTGACAGACTTCACTTTCACCTTTTCTTTCTAACTTTGGATACTGTTGTTTAGATGTAAGGTTAGGTCATTTGTTCAATATTGTCTTGCTTCCCGAGGTATGCTTAGATCACTATCAAGTTTCCTCTTAGGAGACACTGTTTTCCTATGCTCCATAGATCTTGGATTGTTCTCTTTTCATTTTTCTCCAGGTATTATCTCCCCTTTAGTTTTTTCAGTGATCTATTGATAGTTTAAGTAGCATATTGTTTAGCCTCCACATATTTGTGATTTTTGAATTACTTTTCTTGTAATCAATTTCTAGTCTTATAGCATTATAGTTGGGAAAGTACTTGATCTGATTAAATCTTAAATTTGTCAAGGCTTGTTTTGCAGCCCAACATGATTTATCATGGAGGATGCTCTATGTGCATATTATAAAAATATGTATTCTGGTGCTTTTGCATGGAGTATTCTATATACATATATCTACTAAATTCATCTGGTTTAATGTAACTTTTGATGTTCTTATTTTTTTTTCTTTTTTTAACTGAATTTCTGTATTGTTGATCTATCTATTGACGAAAGTAGATTGTTAAATTCCACTAATATTATTGCATTACTGTTAGTTTCTTCCTTTATGTCTATTAATATTTGTTTTATGTATTTTAGTGTTTTTTTGTTTGCTGCATATACATTTATATTAGTTCTATCATCTTCTTGAACTGATCCCTTGATTGTTGTATAATGCCCTTCTTTATCTCTTGTAACAGTATTTTTTTAATGTCTATTTTCTTTGGGATAAGTATTGCTACTCCAGCTTTCTTTCAATTTCAATCTGTATGAAATATCCTTTTTCATTCTTTTTCTCTCAGTTTGCCTATGTTTTTAGATCTGAAGTGAGTCTCTTGTAGGCAGTAAATATATAGATGTTTTTGTATCCATTGAGTCACTTTGTATTCTTTGATTGATTCATTTGGTCCCTCTACATTTGAGGTAATTATTGATATGTATCCTTTTATTGTTATTTTGATAATTGTTTTGGGGTTGTTTTCCTTGCTATTTTTTGTTCGTTTTCTTATCTTGTAATTTGATGAATCTTTTGGGTTATGTTTAGATGTCTTTTTCATTTTTGTGTGGGTATCTATTTTAGACTATTGGTATATAATATATACCACATATATAGTTTCTTTTAAGTTGCTGTTCTCTTACTTTATAACACATTTTAACAGTCCTGCATTTGTACTCTCCTCCACTCATGATTACTATTTTTTGTAACATATTTTACATTTAATTGTTTTTTTGTCTCTCTTAATTTCTTACTCTGGATATCAACGATTTAGCTACTTTTGGCATAATAGCTTTTTGTGAGTGATTTTCTACATTTACTATATGTTTGCCTTTATCAGTATAGCATAAATAGTCTGGGGTGTCCCGAAACTTGTGTTGTTCTGCTAGTTGTCAGGGCCAGGGCCCAACTCATCCCAAGGCAGAATCTGGCCTGCTAAATGTCAGGCTGAGTCAGCAGCCTGCAGGTTTGTGGTTTTCTTGAGTCTGTTGTTTGCCCCTGTTGGGTGAGGCTCATCTAGAAGCTATAGCAGGTTCCCTGGGAAGGGCGGGCAGGACCTACGGCTCATGAGACTCTGAGACTGGTGCCTGCCCAACAGTGAGTGGAATTGGGTCCTGAGCCCTCTGGTAAGCAGAGGCAACAGTTGACTCTGGGGTCTTAAGTCATCCTGGTTAATGATTCAGTGGGGCTGTATCCTTGCCCAGTTAAATTTTTATGCTGAGACATTCTAGCACTTGCACCTACAGGATGTTGGGTGGGGCCAGATCTTGCTGTTAATAAGCTAGAGGGAGGATTACACAATGGCACTTGTTAGCTCCAGTGTTCACTTGGTAGAAAGTGCTGCCAGAAATAACATCTACCAATGTCTAATTCTCACAGTGAGCTGCAGTCAACTCCTGCTTTTCCAGATGACTCTTGAAGATCAAGAGGTAGGTCTGATCGGGCTCCTCTCAGATTACTCTTTCTGTTCTGTTTCCCAAAGTATGTGAAATTTTGTGTGCATCCTTTAAGTGAAATCTATATTTCCCTGAGCCAACTGGGACTCTCAAAATTAAGTCTGTTTGCCTTCAAAGGCAAACACTCTGGCAGCTCATCTTCCGAATGCAGAACCCCCAACTGACCCCAACCTGGGGCTCAGATTTCTAACACGTTTTGGAGAAGCTCTGCAGTGCAGTTTTTCTCCTTTTTGTGGGTCACTTCTCTGGATATATCACTTCCCTGGTGGCTCAGAGGTTAAAGCATCTGCCTCCAATGCAGGAGACCTGGGTTCCATCCTTGGGTCAGGGAAGATCCCCTGGAGAAGGAAATGGCAACCCACTCCAGTATTCTTGCCTGGAGAATCCCATGGACGGTGGAGCCTGGTAGGCTACAGTCGACGGGGTCGCAAAGAGTTGGACAGGACTGAGTGACTTCACTTTCACTTACTCCCTGGATATGTAGGACTTTTGCAAGTGTATCCCTCCTACACATTTTACGGTAGCTTCTTTATATCACAATGTCTAGATATTTTTGGTAGGTTCTGTTCCTTTTCATGAATGGTTATTTTGCAGATAATTGTGATTTTGGTGTGCCCATGAGAAAAAGTGATCTCAGGGTCTTACTTCCTGCCATCGTATCTTACCTCTCCACATTGAGTCTCTAGTAAATTTAAAGGTCTTAGGGAGAAGAACCAAGGCATGAAAGCTTACTGTCAGATAACACCTATAATATTCTATTTGAATTTTTATACTTTGTTTTAAAGTCTACATTTTCTGATTTAAGAATTTCTTTGTTTTAATTTCCATTTGGATGGAATACATTTTCTATTCCCTCACTAACAATCTCTCTGTTTCTCTTGATCTTAATTGAGTCTTTTGTAGGTAAAATGTAGAAAATGCTTTTGTTTGCTTTTGTTTTTTCCTTGTCAATCAGCTGTGTTTTTGTTTGGAGCATTTATTCCATTGACATTTAAAACAGTTTTTAATAAATATGCACTTATTGACATTTTACTACTTTTTTGCTGATCATTTATGTAACACTTCTTTGTATTTTTCTTCTTATTTTAATCTATTCCCTTGTAGTTTATTTTCTTTAATATTATGTTTATATTACTAGTATGTTATGTTTATATTACTATTATGTTATTACTAAAATATGTTTAAATCAATTTTTGTGTATATATTATAGCTTTTTGATTTGTCGTTACATTGGAGTTCATAAATGTTCATCTGTAACTATGCTTGTTTTAAATTAAGAGTAATTTTATTTAATTCTTCAGGATCAGAAAGTTTTCCGCCATAATTTTATCAAGCATATTTTCAATGTCCTTCTCTCTCTTGGGACTCTACAATATGTATTAGTATGTTTGATGTTATCCCAGTGGTTCCATAAACTATTATCTTTATAAAAAATATTTATTTTTGTTATTTTTATTAGGTGTATGCCACTATTTTTTCTTCCAGATCTCTTATGAGCACATGTGTATTATTAAGGCTGTTATTTTCTTCTGTTTTATTTTTTTGTTTTAGTTATTGTGTTATTCAGCTCTGAATGCATCTATTTTATATTTTCTAGTTCTGTCTTTTAACCCTGTGTTTATCTATCCTTTTCTGTAATTCAGTTAGCAGTCTTATTATTATTATTAAATCTCCACTAGGCAAATTATCTCTGTTTCCTTAGGGTTTTTTCTTGTTCTTTCTTTTAAAACATGCTTCTCTGTCTTCTCATTTTGTTTAATTTTCTCTGTCTCTACGAAATTAGGTGAATAGCTACTTATGCTAGTCTTGAAGGTTTGCCTTGGAGTGTCCCTAGGTGATCTGTGTGTGCCTTATGGATTGATGTGAGAGCTGACTCTAAAGTGAGCATGGCCTGCATCTTTCCCATGGATGATGGATACCCTCCTTTTGATGGAGGGCAGGGTTTGGAGAAACTGTAGACAGAGCCAGTGGTAGTGAGGGCTTATCCTATGCTCATTGGCTTATTGGGCACAAGGATTGGTCCCAAGGTGCTAGAACAGGATCTCTGAAGAAGTTCAGTTTTTTGAGTATATTGTGGTACAGTCATCCTGCTTATTTAACTTATATGCAGAGTACATTATGAGAAACCCTGGGCTGGAAGAAGCACAAGTTGGAATCAAAATTGCCGGTAGAAATATCAATAACCTCAGATATGCAGTGACACCACCCTTATGGCAGTAAATGAAGAGGAACTAAAACGTCTCTTGATGAAAGTGAAAGAGGAGAGTGACAAAGTTGGCTTAAAGCTCAACATTCAGAAAACGAAGATCATGGCATCTGGTCCCATCACTTCATGGGAAATAGATGGGGAAACAGTGGAAACAGTGTCAGACTTTATTTTTTGGGGCTCCAAAATCCCTGCATATGGTGATTGCAGCCATGAAATTAAAAGATGCTTACTCCTTGAAAGGAAAGTTATGACCAACCTAGATAGCATTTTCAAAAGCAGAGACATTACTTTTCCAACAAAGGTCCATCTAATCAAGACTATGGTTTTTCCAGTAGTCATGTGTGGATGTGAGAGTTGGACTGTGAAGAAAGCTGAGCCCCGAAGAATTGATGCTTTTGCACTGTGGTGTTGGAGAAGACTCTTGAGAGTCCCTTGGACTGCAAGGAGATCCAACCAGTCCATTCTGAAGGAGATTAGTCCTGGCTGTTCTTTGGAAGGACTGATGCTAAAGCTGAAACTCCAGTACTTTGGCCACCTCATGCGAAGAGTTGACTCATTGGAAGACTCTGATGCTGGGAGGGATTGGGGGCAGGAGGAGAAGGGGATGACAGAGGATGAGATGGCTGGATGGCATCACCGACTCGATGAATGTGAGTTTGAGTGAACTTCCGGAGTTGGTGATGGGCAGGGAGGCCTGGCATGCTGTGATTCATGGGTCGCAAAGAGTCGGACATGACTGAGTAACTGAACTGAACTGATGATGATGTTTACCTCGATTCAGATCATGGCCAGGTCTGTGGTCTTGGGGCTGCACTTCTTAGTTTGTCTCACTGTTTCCCTTGAATACACAACTGGTGTGTATGTGTGTGTTAGTTGCTCAGTTATATCTGGTTTTTTGCTACCCCATGTACACACCTTGGGTAGAGGCTATATTGGGGCCAGAGATTTGGATGCATACAGCTGAACTAGTTCTGCCATTTTCCACATGAGGACATGAACATGTGTGTCTGCAATGGTAAGCTCTTCCCTGGTGCTGCTTCCACTCCTTCTCAAGTTTCTGCATGGACCTGCAAGTCAGTAATGGCACCCTCTGCCTGAAGCTAGTTTTGCTTCCTCCAGTGTGGGTGCACTAATGCATGTGCTGGCAATGGCTGCCTCTGCTCTGGTCAGAAACAGGGCTGGGACAGGAGTTGGCTCTGTTCCCTCCAATATTTCACACTGTCACTGGCAATGGTAGCCACAGAACTAACAGGGAGCAGTGCATGAGCAGGAGAGTCTGGACCAGAAGCTGTTTCACTCTGGAGGATGTGCTGGGGTGGTGATAGAAAGTTAGGCAGAGCACAAGGTGGTTTTCAGTCTGCTTTTTCTACATTGGGACAAGGAGAAGCAACTCTGTGAATGCACTTTAAGAGCAGTTGTCTTGGTTATTTACAATTCTCCAGTAAGCCCCACTGGACTTCAAATCAGTAAGGCTGTTTGTCTACCCAGTTTCAGACTTCAGGACTGAGATACCTAAGACATGGCTCAAATCCTTCACTCACCAGAGACGATGCCCCAAGGCTGTAATACCTCTCTCTTATTCAGGGTCACCTGCATGGACTGAGGTCTACTACATGACTTTTCCTTCCCTCCTACTAGACTCCATGTGGTTCTGTCTATACAGCCATTGTTGTAGAAGAGCTGTTCTGCTTCAGATCATTTTCAGTGACAGCTGTGTCAACAAAATTTAATGAATAATCAAAGAAAGACATGGAAAGTTTTATTCAAGCCAACATGAGAAATATAATTGGTAAAACACTCTTTAAGAAAGCTCTGAGCACTGTTCTACCTATTAGAGAACAAGGCACAGTTATCTAAGTTTCCAAGACAAAGAGTTATATATCAAAGTAACGTATTGACAGGTTACATAACCCAGCAAGTTAAGTAGTGGGTTGTCATGATTCCTACAAGATTTAGTAAACTGTATTAGTGTTTTTCTTTCTGGCTTACTTCACTCTGTATAATAGGTTCCAGTTTCATCCATCTCAAGAAATGTTAATCTTACTGACACCAAAAGGAAATTGCTTCCCCCTCCCCCACAGTGTATAGGCATTCTTGTGTCTTCTAAGGGATTCAATTTATAAATATATATGTATAATGAATATTCACAAGCACATTAAAGGTGATGGAGTAGTGGTTCAAATGGGCAGAGAGACAATTTTCTTTTTTTCTTTGGCCATACATCATTGCATGCAGAACTTCCCTCACCAAGGATCTAAACCACTTTGCCTGCAGTGGAAACCCGAGTCTTCAATAATTCATATATATCATTCTTAGGACCACCAGGGAAGTGGCTAGAGAGATAATTTTATGTTTAAAATTTTTCTTGTCCTGCTTTAAAGATAATTGTTTCATTGGTTGATTTGTATGTAGTTGTTCAGTTCAGTTCAGTGGTTCAGTCATGTCTGACTCATTGCAACCCCAAGGACTGCAGCACAACTAGCTTCCCTGTCCATCACAAACTCCCAGAGCTTACTTAAACTCATATCCATTGAGTCTGTGATACCATCCAACCATCTCATCCTCTGTTGTCCCCTTCTTCTCCTGCCTTCAGTCTTTCCCAGTACCAAGGTCTTTTCAAATGAGTCAGTTCTGCATATCCGATGGCCAAAGTATTAAAGCTTCAGCCTCAGGATCAGTCCTTCCAATGAATATTCAGGACTGATTTCCTTTAGGATTGACTGCTTGGATCTCCTTACAGCCCAAGGTACTCTCAAGCATCTTCTCCAAAACCACAGTTAAAAAGCATCAATTCTTCAGTGCTCAGCTTTATTTGTGGTCCAACTCTCACATCCATAAAGGACTACTGGCAAAAACATAGCTTTGACAAGATGGACTTTTGTTGGCAAAGTAATGTCTCTGCTTTTTAATATGCTGTCTAGGTTGGTCATAGTTTTACATTCAAGGAGAAAGCATACTTTGGTTTCACGGCTGCAGCCACTATCTGAAGTGATTTTGGAGTCCATGAAAATAAAGTATGTACTGTTTTGATTCTTTACCCTTCTATTTGCCATGAAGTGATGGGACCAGATGCCATGATCCTAGTTTTTTGAGTGTTGAGCTTTAAGCCAGCTTTTTCACTCTCCTCTTTCACCTTCATCAAGAGGCACTTAGGTCCTCTTTGCTTTCTATCATAAGGGTGGTGTCATATGCATATCTGAGGTTGTTGACATTTCTCCCTGCAGGCTTGATTCCAGCTTGTGTTTCATCCAGCCTGGCATTTTGCATGATTTACTCTGCATTTACGTTAAATAAGCAGGGTGACAATATACAGCTTTGACATACTCTTTTCCCAATTTGGAGGCAGTGCATTGTTCTATGTCTGATTCTAACTGCTGCTTCTTGACCTGCATTCAGATTTCTCAGGAGGCAGGTAAGATGGACTAGTATTCCCACATCTTTAAGAATTTTCCAGTTTGTGTCATTCCACAGGTCAAAGGATTTGGTGTAGTCAATAACACAGAAGTAGATGGATTTCTGGAATTCTCTTCTTGCTTTTTTGATGATCCAGTGGATGTTGGCAATTTGATCACTGGTTCTTCTGCCTTTTCTAAATCCAGCTTGAACATCTGTAAGTTCTTGGTTCATGTAGCTTGAAGAATTTTGAGCATCACTTTGCTGTGTGAAATGAATGCAATTGTGCAATAGTTTGAACATCCTTTGGCATTACCCTCCTTTGGGATTGGAGTGAAAACTGACATTTCTCAGTCCTGTGGCCACTGTTGAGTTTTCCAAATTTGCTGGCATATTGATTGTAGCATTTTAACAGCATCATCTTTTAGGATTTGAAATAGGTCAGCTGGAATTCCATCACCTTCACTAGCGTTTTCATAGTGATACTTCTTAAGGCCCATTGATTTCACATTCCTGGATGCCTAACTCTAGGTTAGTGATAAATAACCACTATTGTGGTTATCTGTGTCATTAAGATGTTTTTTTGTATAGTTCTTCTGGGTATTCTTGCCATCTCTTCTTAATATCTTCTGCTCCTTTAGGTCCATACTGTTTCTGTCTTTAATTGTGCCCATCTTGGCATGAAATGTTCCCTTGGTATCTCTAATTTTCTTGAAAAGATCTCTGCTGCTCTGCTGCTTCTAAGTCACTTCAGTCGTGTCTGACTCTGTGCGACCCCATAGACAGCAGCCCACTAGGCTCTTCTGTCCCTGAGATTCTCCAGGCAAAAACACTGGAGTGGGTTGCCATTTCCTTCTCCAATGCATGGAAGTCAAAAGTGAAAGTGAAATCACTGAGTTATATCTGACTCTCAGTGACCCCATGGACTGGAGCCTACCAGCCTTCTCCATCCATGTGATTTTCCAAGCAAGAGTATTGGAGTGGGATGTCATTGTCTTCTCCAAAGAGATCACTAGTCTTTCCGATTCTATTGTATTCCTCTATTTCTTTGCAGTAATCACTGAGGAAGGCTTTCTTATCTCTCCTTGCTATTCTTTGGAACTCTGCGTTCAAATGGATATGTCTTCCCTTTTCTCCTTTGCCTTTAGCTTGTCTTCTTCTCTCAGCTATTTGTAAGGCCTCCTCAGACATCCATTTTGCTTCTTGAATTTATTTTCTTGGGAATGGTTTTGATCACTGTCTCCTGTACAGCCCTGAATCTCCATCCTTAGTTCTTCAGGCACTCTGTCTATCAGATCTAATCCCTTTCATCTGTTTCTCACTTCCACTGTATAATCATAAGTGATTTCATTTAGGTCATACCTGAATGGTCTACTGGTTTTCCCTACTTTTTTCAATTTCAGTCTGAATTTTGCAATAAGGAGTTCAGGATCTGAGCCACAGTCAACTTTCAGTCTTGTTTTTGCTGACTATATAGAGCTTCTCCATCTTCAGCTGCAAAGAATATAATCAATATGATTTTGATATTGGCCATCTGGTGATGTCCATGTTCTGTTGTTCAAAGAGTGTGTTTGCTATGACCAGTCCACTCTCTTGGCAGAACTATGTTAGCCTTTTCCCCATTTCATTTGGTCTCCATCACCAAACTTGCCTGTCACACCTGGTATCTCTGACTTCCTATTTTACATTCCAGTCCCTAGCCATTCAGTTCTCCAGGGGATCTATGTGTAGTTGTAATTTTGATGTATTCATGAAGGGAGATGAGCTAACTGCTCTCCTACTACTCCATCTTGATTCCACCTGTCTGTGAATTCTTCCTAGTATGAGTTTCCCCTCATGTATTAGGCATAATTTGGCTATCTTAAAATATAATTCATATGGGAAAAAGAAGATAAAATGTTAATTAATTTCTCTTTAATTATCAAATTTCAGAATAATTAACAACTATCCTAGCAATTTTAACTTTCAATGGGAGCTTTGTTTCTAGTACTCCAGGGAGGCTCAAGAGGTGGTAGCACATATATATATATACATATATATATATGTATATGTGTGTGTGTATGTATCCTCATGACTGATTTGCATTTTTGTATGGCTGAAACCAACACAACATTGTAAAGCAATCATCTTCCAATTAAAGTATACTGCTTTTTTAAATACATTGTGTGCTTTTTGATCATTTAAAGACATAATTTCTGAAACAAAAATTGGTTAGTGGGAGTTGGCTCCCTATGTCTTTAAAATGACTTAGTGAGAGATTCCATTTTTTTCTTGACATCCTACCTTCATTTTGTACATTTTCTGCCCATGACCTGGAATAAACTATTTCTCCAAGGTTTCTTCATCCTTTTTTTTTCTTTCTTTTTTTTTAAATTTTATTTTATTTTTAAACTTTACATAATTGTATTAGTTTTGCCAAATATCAAAATGAATCCACCACAGGTATACATGTGTTCCCCATCCTGAACCCTCCTCCCTCCTCCCTCCCCATACCATCCCTCTGGGTCGTCCCAGTGCACTAGCCCCAAGCATCCAGTATCGTGCATCTAAGCTGGACTGGCAACTCTTTTCTTACATGATATTCTACATGTTTCAATGTCATTCTCCCAAATCTTCCCACCCTCTCCCTCTCCCACAGAGTCCATAAGACTGTTCTATACATCAGTGTCTCTTTTGCTGTCTCGTACACCGGGTTATTGTTACCATCTTTCTAAATTCCATATATATGCGTTAGTATACTGTATTGGTGTTTTTCCTTCTGGTTTACTTCCCTATGTATAATAGGCTCCTTAAAAAAAACTGGAAATAGAACTGTCTTCATCCTTTTTTTAAAAAAAAAATAATATTTAGAAATTATATCTGGACACCAGCAGTTGTCATTGATACTATCATGGCTTCTAGGCCTTTTCCACAAAGCAAGGAAATATATATTTTATTAAAACTGAAGATCTCATGTATGTATTAGCTGTCTTCTTCCCTCTAGAATGTAAATTTTATGAAGCCAAGATTCTATAATTAATGCTATTGCTACTGAAACAATGTATAATATTTGGTAGGTAAGGTCACAATAAATATTTTTAAGTGAATTAAGATTAATAGAACCTAAAATGCTATTGAGTTGTCCTAGCATGAATTAAATTTATGAGACTAAGATAGTACAGAACTTGTATTTTACACAAAAGCTGTTGCAAAATTTCTTCATAAAGCAGTGGAACAATTGATCCCGAGTATTATCTGCCCCACCTTATATGCATTTCAATTTTATAAAAACTATGAATCACTCATATGTTGGTATTCCTCAAGTAATCAGTAAAAAGTATTTGACAAGAACTGTATCTTATTTTTATATTGAATCCATAGATATTAATTTAGTACTTCATATTTATTATGTACTCTATAAATATGTATTTAATGAATAAAAATAAGTAGAATAATGTGTTATGACTAAATTCAATAATTCATATGTATCTTTCCTACATGTATTTTCATGTTTAATGCTATATTTTAAATTAATTACCCTATGCTATGAAATATTTTTCTAAGCTATTTTTATTCACAAATCTGCTGTCTGACATTTATTCTTCCTTTCAGTCTATAACACACTCATATTTTACAATATATACTGATTGCCCTCTAGAGTAAAACCATTATTTTAGATGACGTGGACATAGAAACAAAGAAGATAGAAAAGGTCACTCTTTCCAAGAGACATTTTTGGATAGAAAGAGATAATACATAAACAACACAAAGTATCAGTTACTAATAAATTCTTTTTATTTTTTTTATTTCTTTTTATTTTTAAGTCAGATTTATTGAGGTATAAATTTACATACAATAAATTTCATTTTTAAGTGTAATAGTTTGACAAGTTTTGACAGTTGTATGTGTCTGGGTAACCACAACCAGTCACAATCAAGATAAGATACAGAACATTTCCATCACATCAGAGAGTCCCTTCACCCTTCTTTGCAAGCAATACCTTGCCTACATTTCCAGCTCCTGGCAATCACTAATTTCTGCTCCTAACAACACAGATACATTATAAAAGCACTATGATAAGTATAAGAAGCCAAACTCTCCTGGCTTCATATTGTATTATTTCATTTATATGACCTTCTGGAAAAGACAAAAATAAATTTTTTTTAAAGAGAACAATTTCTAGATAATGAAACAGATTTCCCTCCTCCAAGTCTGTCTTTTTTTCTGTCTGTCACTCTGATTTCTGTGCTTTCAAATTATATGCTCTTCTGGGTATATAATATCCTTCCCTCTCTTGTGTTTGCACATGAAATAGCTCAGGTTTTAAAACTAAAAGAGTGAATTTAAATTGATTTCTAACAGATATTAACAGTGTGATCTGTAAATGAGAGCTTTAATCCAGTCATAACTAAGATACATCACTAACATTTCTCCACAGATTTGTTAGTTAATAATACCTGACTGTATATAAAGCATTCACCACAATGTCTGATACTTAGTAGGTGCCCTTTAAATACAGGACTTAAAAAAAAAATCTGTACATCCAAAACTGCAAATTTTTTTTAAAGCTTTCAGTTCAGTTCAGTTCAGTCACTCAGTTGTGTCTGACTCTTTGTGACCCCATGAATCGCAGCATGCCAGGCCTCCCTGTCCATCACCGACTCCAGGAGTTCACTCAAACTCATGTCCATTGAGTTGGTGATGCCATCCAGCCATCTCCTCTGTTGTCCCCTTCTCCTCATGCCCCCAATCCCTCCCAGCATCACAGTCTTTTCCAATGAGTCAACTCTTCACATGAGGTGGCCAAAGTACTGGAGTTTCAGCCTTAGCATCATTTGTTCCAAAGAAATCCCAGGGCTGATCTCCTTTAGAATGGACTGATTAGATCTCCTTGCAGTCCTGGGGACTCTCAAGAGTCTTCTCCAACACCACAGTTCAAAAGCATCAATTCTTTGGCTAGAGCACTTTAAATCCATTACAGCACTCCTGGTTTGTCCTACCATTTAGGCATTCGCTGTTCTCTTCTGTTGTCACAAAGGATTTTTTTTTTTTTTTTTGCTGTTGTCCTCCAGTCTGTCTTAAGCCTTTTGAAAACAGAGTGTCTGTTAATATTACCTTCCTTGTCTTCTTAGGGGACTTGGCACAACGCTCATTAGAGAAGTGACTTTGATATGAGAGAAAGCTGACCCAGGGGTGAGAAAACTGGATTCTCATTCAGGCTCATCTCACCTCTCTGGCCAGTATGTGGGCTCATTACTCATCAAATAAAGATGCTGTTACTTGCCCTCTCTCTAGTGTACAAAGTAGTTGTAAGGACACTATTTATAAAAGTACAAAAGAAACCATATGGCACAACACGTGCTTTCACAGTTGTATAAAAGAATAACACAAATCAAATTCTAACAATCAATAGAATGTGTTAATCTCTTACTAAGTGGCAGATGTCTGTCATGTTATCTACATGGTTTCTGAGAAGCAGTCTCCCATATTGAAGAACTAGATTCTGCTACCAAATCAAGTGGGTTTGAATTCTGGCTCTGCCATTTACTTGCTTGTAAGACCTTGAACAAGTTGCTTAATTTCTCTGTTCCTCAGCTTGATTTTGTAATCTTTAAAATGGAGTTAATATAGACCAGCTTATATGATCATTATGCATATTAGCACCTAATTGAAATGTAAAAAACACTTACCACTATATCGAAGGTCATTAAATAAACTTTGTCATTTAATCCAGATCAGATCAGATCAGATCATTCGCTCAGTCATGTCCGACTCTTTGCAACTCCATGAATCGCAGCATGCCAGGCTTCCCTATCCATCACAAACTCCCAGAGATTACTGAGACTCACGTCCATCCAGTCAGTTATGTCATCCAGCCATCTCATCCTCTGTCATCCCCTTCTCCTCTTGCTCCCAATCCCTCCCAGCATCAGAATCTTTTCCAGTGAGTCAACTCTTCGCATGATGTGGCCAAAGTACTGGAGTTTCAGCTTTAGCATCATTCCTTCCAAAGAAATCCCAGGGCTGATCTCCTTCAGAATGGACTGGCTGGACCTCCTTGCAGTCCAAGGGACTCTCAAGAGTCTTCTCTAACACCACAGTTCAAAAGCATCAATTCTTCAGTGCTCAGCCTTTTTCACAGTCCAACTCTCACATCCATACATGACCATAGGAAAAACCATAGCCTTGACTAGACGAACCTTTGTTGGCAAAGTAATGTCTCTGCTTTTGAATATGCTATCTAGGTTGGTCATAACTTTCCTTCCAAGGAGTAAGCGTCTTTTAATTTCATGGCTGCAGTCACCATCTGCAGTGATTTTGGAGCCCAGAAAAATAAAGTCTGACACTGTTTCCACTGTTTCCCCATCTATTTCCCATGAAGTGATGGGACTGGATGCCATGATCTTCATTTTCTGAATATTGAGCTTTAAGCCAACTTTTTCATTCTCCACTTTCACTTTCATCAAGAGGCTTTTTAGTTCCTCTTCACTTTCTGCCATAAGGGTAGTGTCATCTGCATATCTGACGTTATTGATATTTCTCCCTGGAATCTTGATTCCAGCTTGTGTTTCTTCCAGTCCAGCTTTTCTCATGATGTACTCTGCATATAAGTTAAATAAACAGGGTGAAAATATACAGCCTTGACATACTCCTTTTCCTATTTGGAACCAGTCTGTTGTTCCATGTCCAGTTCTAACTGTTGCTTCCTGACCTGCATACAGATTTCTCAAGAGGCAGGTCAGGTGGTCTGGTATTCTCATCTCTTTCAGAATTTTCCACAGTTGATTGTGATCCACACAGTCAAAGGCTTTGGCATAGTCAATCAAGCAGAAATAAATGTTTTTCTGGAACTCTCTTGCTTTTTCCATGATCCAGCAGATGTTGGCAATTTGATCTCTGCTTCCTCTTCCTTTTCTAAAACCAGCTTGAACATCAGGAAGTTCATGGTTCACATATTGCTGAAGCCTGGCTTGGAGAATTTTGAGCATTACTTTACTAGTGTGTGAGATGAGTGCAATTGTATGGTAGTTTGAGCATTCTTTGGCATTGCCTTTGGGAATCTTTATATTATCAGTATCCCCAGTGTATAGTTAAAGCAACTATATATAAACCTAGGATGATATAAATTGTAAGGAAAGAGCAGAGGCTTTATCCTTAACTCAAAATTTAGAGAGGCTCATCATGAAGGGAAGGATGGCAGTGTATACTTGGAAATACCTAAGGACATTTCTATTGTCACAATGAAGGGAGAGATATTGGTACCCAGTGGATAAAGTGAAAAATGTTCCTAAACATTGTACAATACACAGGGCAGCCCCCTAACAATGAATTATCTAGCTCAAAATGTTGATTGTGTTTCCAGATAAAAACTGAAAAAAAAATTAAATTTAAATCTCAGTTAAATAACATATAATCTTTTTTTTTTTTTCTGTAAAGAAGTTCCAAATATTTAGAAAAATATGCACCATGGAATATTTGGGATGTTGTTAACTGTGAGTCATGTATTTTTATTTGTTAAATATTGTTAGCTGGAAAGTATCTTAGTAGTTTTCCACAAAAACTCCATGAATTGGTGGTATATAAGATACCCTTATTTGTTATTAGGAAAATGAGACTAAGAAAGGTTAAATTACTTGTTAATGGACATTTAGTTAGTAGAAAGAATAAAGCTGGAATACAGCAATCTTATAATTCATTTACTAGTGATTTTTTACTACACTCTTACTGTCCTTAATTTATTGACTCAGAAATTTAGCATTTAGGACATGGGCTATGATTAAAAAGAAGTAAGTTATTAATAAAAGGGAAATGTATTGAATTTGGCTTTGTACTAAAAGTGGAGCCTCTGAATCAACTTGCATCTATAGAGGGAAACTATTAATATAACAGCCCTTCCTATTCCTCTGGGTATTGAGTAGCAGGTTTTTTATAAAGATTCCATCTTATAAGTTGTTTTCATAGTTGTTTTGATATTTATATGCTGCTGCTGCTGCTGCTAAGTCGCTTCAGTCATGTCTGACTCAGTGCGACCCCAGAGATGACAGCCCACCAGGCTCCCCCATCCCTGGGATTCTCCAGGCAAGAATACTGGAGTGGGTTGCCATTTCCTTCTCCAATGCATGAAAGTGGAAAGTGAAAGTGAAGTCGCTCAGTCGTGTCCGACTCTTAGCGACCCCATGGACTGCAGCCTACCAGGCTCCTCCGTCCATGGGATTTTCCAGGCAAGAGTACTAGAGTGGGGTGCCATTGCCTTCTCCATTTCTATGCTAAATAGAGTGAAAAAGTGAAAGTGTTAGTCCTTCAGTTGTGTCCAGTTCTTAGCAACCCCATGGAATATAATCTACCAGGCTCCTCTGTCCATGGGATTCTCCTGGCTAGAATATTGGAGTAGGTAGCCTTTTCCTTCTCCAGGGGATCTTCCTAACCCAGGAATTGAACCCAGGTCTCCTACACTTCAGATAGATGCTATACCATCTGAGCCACCAGGGAAGCCCCTCTATAATGACTGTGCTAATTTATATTCTCACCAACAGTGCATGAAGTTTCCCTTTCTCCACATGCTAGAAAACTCTGGTCATATCTTATTATATTGATAGTAGCCATTCCAAGAGAAAAAAAGTGATACCGCATTGAAGTTTTAATTTTCATTCTCATGACCATTAGTGTTTTAAAGCACCTTTTCATGCACCTGTGGCCATTTGTATGTCTTCTTTGGAAAAATCATTTAGGTCCTTTAGCTATTTTTTAATCATATTATTTGTGTTTTTGCTGTTTAGATGTATGAGTTCCTCATGTATTTTAGATATTAACCACTTCGATTCATATGGAACCATAAGAAACTCCAAGTAGCAGAAACAACCTTGAGAAAAACCACGCTGTAGGGATTACACCTCTTGATTTCAAACTATATTACAGAGTTCTAGTAGCCCAAACTGTATGGCACTGGCCATAAAAGCAGACATGCTGCTGCTAAGTTGCTTCAGTTGTGTCCAACTCTGTGCGACCCCATAGACGGCAGCCCACCAGGCTCCTCCATCCCTGGGATTATCCAGGCAAGAATACTGGAGTGGGTTGTCATTTCCTTCTCCAATGCATGCATGCATGCATGCTAAGTCGCTTCAGTCGTGTCTGACTCTGTGGGACCCTATGGACAGCAGCCCACCAGGCTCTTCTGTCCACAGGATTCTCTAGGCAAGAATACTGGAGTGGGTTGCCATTTCCTTCTCCAATATGCCTATGCAATACAACTGAGAGTCCAGAAATAAACTCATGTATTTATAGTCAAATAATATTTGATAAAAGAGTCAAGAATACTCAATGGGATTAGGATAACATCTTCAATAAAGTGTGGGGAAAACTGAATATTCATGTACAAAAGAATTAAATTGTGCTCCTATCTTACACTACTCATACAAATTAACTCATAACAGATAGGCTTAAATGTAAGATCTAAAATTCCTATCAGAAAACATAGGAATAAAATTCCTTGACATGAGTATTTGGAATGATTTTGTGAATATGACACCAAAAGCACGAACAACAAAGGCAAAAATAATTGTGTGGTACAATAACAAACTAAAAAACATCTTCATGGGAAGGGAAAGAATTGCAAAAATGGAAAAGCAACCTATGAAATGCTACCTTGTTCTTTCATAAGAAGAACCTCTGAGACATGAGAACAGAGTATCATTTTTAAAATTATATGTTATATGCAAACATATGTGTGTGTATATATACATACATACATATATATATATATATATAGTCATCTACATGTGCAAAACAGTAGTTATGTGCCAAGATGTGAATATTTCCTGCTTTGACAGGAAGATCCTGATTGCTTTAAGGATCTTTTCTTTGATTTTTTTTTTTTTTTTTTTTCCTGGCTTATAAGAAGAGAGCCACATGGGCCTTCCCTAGCAGTCTAGTGGTTAAGACCCTGAGCTTCCAATTCAAGGAGCATTATTGATTCTGATTTTCATGTCTATATACATCAAAGCAATAGTACAGGCAAAGCTCCTTGTGCCCCGTCTGATAACTCACCAAAGCAGAACAAGGAGAATGATTTGGATAAGTACAGACTTCTTTTGATTTAGCTGGGTTAGAGTTATGGATATGGCCATCCATGAGCTTAGAAAGAATGAAAGGGATCTTGGATACGGTAAACAAACCATTCCTTGGTACTCTAGCCATTAAAGAAGGAATGGAGAAGAAACAATTTCAATTACTGAGGTGATAGAGTGCTATTTCTTAAGATGATTATAAGTCCAAACATTTCTATGTTTCCAACAGATAAGAGACTAATGGAGAAAATATAAGTATTTGTTGACTCAGTATATGAGAACACAATAACTCACTGGTTGAGAAGTTACATGTTGAATCAAGAGAAGACAGAAACAGGGAAAATGGGTAATATTATAACTATAGCTGAGACTCATGTCTTAAGTGATGGTCTTAAGTGACTTTGTGATTTCCAGTGTCCTGCATGCTAGCCAAATTTATTGCCAAATCTGCAAGAGTGATTCCACCCTTGCTTAAAGTTGGGATTTTCTTCAGGCAAGATTCCTCAATTCTCTTTAAGGGGTATCTCAACCTGCCCTTGTATCTTTGTACCCAATATCTGCTTTCTTATTCACTTGCCAGTTAATAAATGACTCATAAGCTCTTAGCTTCTTATCTACTTATCCTCAGGCTCCCTTCACGTGCTTTGGCTTGCTCTCATGTTGGCCTGCTCTTTCTGTTCTCCTCTGTTTTGTCATTGCAAAATCTTTGAGGGTCTCTGTTTTACTTTTAGACCATACCTTACTCTTTGAAGAAGATATTAGAGAATAATAATTCAATCCTTCAGAAATAATGTGGAAGACTATTTTAATCTCCCTAAATAAATTAAAGGCAAAGACCTTTATTTTGGTCCTTGGTGTTCATGAAAGCTCTTGAAATTGAGAGCATTTTCCCCCTCCCCTCCTCTCTGCTTACTTGATTTTGATGTGCTTTTAAGTCACTTATCTAGCAACATGTCCATTCCCACAAAATATACAACTTAAATTTTTCAAAAAATGACAGGACCAACATTCTACCACTTCTGCATAAACAGATTGTAATACTTCTTACTATTTTCTCTTACAATTAGAATCTTAGAAATGTTTCTCATAGTCTTCACTGTGAGATATCCAAATGCTTTTCTTCATAAAAGATACTAAATAGGAATGCTGATAGGGTACCAGTTACAAAATAAGGTACTCAATAAAATGTCTTTCCATATCTTAAAACACTTTGCCCTTTCACTTTCCTGAGGCCAAAGCCCACAACCCTTAACCTAACACAGGTTAATTTTTTCTCAACAAAAACTTTGAGTCACTACTGCCAAACAGTATTTTTCATCTTGGGCATATGTAATTTTAAAATAAAACTCATATGGATATTACACAGTAAAGGGAAGGGGATAGCAATTAGACATTTTAAAAAGTATTTTCAGATATTGACAAGTATTATGAAGGAAAAACAAAAGATAAGCGGATATATTAGGATAGAAAATGACTGAAAGGCTACCCCGACTAGCATTCAAAGTTATAAAAATTATATGAGTAATAAAATTAAGGCTTTTATAGATGTAGGGTAATAAAAATATAAATACAGAGGACAATAAGGAAAAAGATCTCAAGGAAACACTATGAAGTGTTTGCGAAACACACACAAAAATTATACATGTTGCTAAGCAAGTATGAAATAAACTCAAAGTTTAGGCAGGGATTTTATCATGTAAGTCTTCAAATAGCATGTTAGAGTCAAATGGATATAATTTTAAGTAGAATGAAAAACTATGGGAATGTTTCATTCAGTGCCAATATAATCACCTAGAAGACATTTAATTGTGAACACAGAGAAATCTCTGACACCCTAGGTTTCTCCTTAAAGAAGGAGATGTAAAACTGTTTGATAGATATCTATGATTGTCATTTAAGTTTTATTCTTGAGGACATTTACACTGATAGTTTTGTAGGATCTTTGTTCTCAAAGACATTGAACCAAGAGCAAAAGTACTATGAATGGGCTTAAGAATTGAGGAAAGTGAGTCTTATACATCTTTTTAAAAATCTTTATGGGTACCATTGCAGCAGTTGAAAATAGTAGGATAAGAAAAGATAGACAGAGGTAAGCTTTCAGGCTATTTCAGTGATTAGTATGAGAGACTATGGGTTATGGGAATGGGAAAGTAGAAGTAGGGAAGGGAGAACTGATAAATAAGATGCATTTTGATGGTAGACTTAATGGAATATGCTGATAAAATGGATGTTGGAGGAGGATGAAATGAATAGACAATGAGGAAAATACTGAAATCAAAGAAGACCTCTAAGTTTTCAATTGGGCAAATGAGTGAAGAGTAGCATTATTTATTAAGAAGCAGAAACATGAGATAAAATTATCTAGTACTGCTAACAATACACAGATGAACTATACAAAAAAGATCTTCATGACCCAGATAACAACATGGTGTGATCACTCACCAAGAGCCAGACATCTTGGAATGTTAAGTCAAGTGGGCTGTAGGAAGTATCACTATGAATAAAGCTAGTGGAGGTGATAGACTTCCAGTTCAGCTATTTGAAATCCTAAAAGATAAGGCTTTTAAAAATGCTGCACTCAGTATGCCAGCAAATTTGGAAAACTCAGCAGTGGCCACAGGACTGGAAAAGGTCAGTTTTCATTACAATCCCAAAGAAAGGCAATGTCAAAGAATGCTCAAACTACCACACAATTGCACTCTTCTCACATGCTAGCAAAGAAATGCTCAAAATTCTCTAGGCCAAGCTTCAACAGTACTTGAACCATGAACTTCCATATATTCAAGCTGGATTTAGAAAAGGCAGAGGAACCAGAGGTCAAATTGCCAACATCCACTGGATCATCGAGAAAGCAAGAGAGTTCCAGAAAAACATCTACTTCTGCTTTACTGAATATGAAACAGCCTCTGACTGTGTGGATCACAAAAAACTGTGGAAAATTCTTAAATAGACTGGAGTACCAGACCACCTTACCCATCTATTGAGAAATCTGAATAAAGGTCAAGAAGCAACAGTTAGAACTGGAAATGGAAAACCAGACTGGTTCCAAATTGGGAAAGGAGTGTGTACAAGGTTGTATATTGTCACCCTGCTTATTTAACTTCTATGCATAGTACGTAATGCAAAATGAAGCACAAACTGGAATCCAGTTTGCCAGGAAAAATATCAATAACCTCAAATATGCAGATGACACCACTCTTATGGCAGAAAATGAAGAAGAACTAAAGAGCCGTTTGATGAAAGTGAAAGAGGAGAGTGAAAAAGTTGGCTTAAAACTCAATATTCAGGCAACTAAGATCATGGTATCCAGTCCCATCACTTCATGGCAAATAGATGGGGAGACAATGGAAACAGAGACTTTATTTTTTTTGGGGGGGAGGGGGCTCCAAAAATCACTGCAGATGGTGACTGCAGTCATGGAATTAAAAGACACTTGCTCCTTGGAAGAAAAGCTATGACCAACCTGTGTGTGTGTGTGTGTGTGTGTGTGTGTGAAGTTGCTCAGTTGTGTCTGACTCTTTGCAACCCCATGGACTGTAGCCCACCAGGCTCCTCCATCCATGGGATTTTCTAGGCAAGAATATTGGAATGGGTTGCCATTTCCTTCTCCAAGAGATATTCCCAACCCAGGGATTGAACCCGGGTCTCCTGCATTGTAGGCAGATGCTTTACCATCTGAGCCACCAGGGAAGCTCATGACCAACCTAAACAGCATATTAAAAAGCAGAGACATTACTTTGCCAGAAAAGGTCCATCTAGTTAAAGCTATAGTTTTCCCAGTAGTCATATATGGATGTGAGAGTTGGACTATAAATAATGCTGAACACTGAGGAATCGATGCTTTTGAACTGTGGTGTTGGAGAAGACTCTTGAGAGTCCCTTGGACTGCAAGGAATTCCAACCAGTCCATTCTGAAGGAGATCAGCCCTGGGATTTCTTTGGAAGGAATGATGCTAAAGCTGAAACTCCAGTACTTTGGCCACCTCATGCGAAGTGTTGACTCATTGGAAAAGACTCTGATGCTGGGAGGAATTGGGGGCAAGAGGAGAAGGGGACGACAGAGGATGAGATGGCTGGATGGCATCCCTGACTTGATGGATGTGAGTCTGAGTGAACTCCGGGAGTTGGTGATGGACAGGGAGGCCTGGAGTACTGCGATTCATGGGGTTGCAAAGAGTCAGACATGACTGAGCAACTGATCTGATGTGATTATGTATACAAGAGCAGATATTAAAACATGGTTGAGCTACATAAAACTGGACATCAAAACAATTAGAGACATATAATTGGGAACTATTATTTTAGCATCATAGGAATGGATGAAGTCACAATGAAATAAAAAGTCAAAGGGAGCCTATGGCAAAAATTGAGGATTGTTTCAGTAATCCCAAGAATTAAAGACAGTGATGAATTCTAGACTAAAATAACTAATTTCAATCTGCAGGAGCAAAGTCAAGTCAATAATATTTGTTCTTTGTGATTTAATATAAACTACACAAAGGTCCATCTAGCCAAGTGCATGGTTTTTCAGTGGTCATGTATGGATGTGAGAGTTGGACTATGAAGAAAGCTGAGTGCCAAAGAATTGATACTTTTGAACTGTGCTGTTGGAGAAGACCCTTAAGAGTCCCTTGGACTGTGAGGAGGTCCAACCAGTCCATTCTAAAGGAGATCAGTCGTGGGTGTTCATTGGAAGTACTGATGGTAAAGCTTAAACTCCAATACTTTGGCCAGCTCATGCAAAGAATTGACTCTTTGGAAAAGTCCCTGATGATGGGAAGGCCTGGGGGCAGGAGGAGAAGGGGACGACAGAGGATGAGATGGCTAGATGGCATCATCGACTTGATGGACATGAGTTTGAGTGAACTCTGGGAGTTGGTGATGGACAGGGAGGCCTGGTGTGCTGCAAATCATGGGGTTGCAAAGAGTCGGACATGACTGAGTGACTGAACTGAAACGAACTAACTGAACGCATGTGTATATGGGCTTCCAAAGTAGCAGAGGGGTGAAGAATCTGCCTGACAATGCAGGAGATAATGAGGGTTCGATCCCTGGGTCAGTAAGATTCCCTAGAGGAGGGTATGACAACCCACTCTGCTATTCTTGCCTGGTGAATCCCATGGACAGAGGAGCCCAGTGGGCTACAGTCCATAGTGTCTCAAGCAGTCAGACACGACTGAAGCGACTTAGCTCTCACAGTCACACACATGTGTACATAAGATCTAATTATGATTCCATTGTTTTCTGAGTCCACATGATATTTGAGTAGCCCAATAATGATAATGCTAACATTAAAATAAAACAATATATGCAGGCACTGCTCTAAACATTTCTAATGTATTAACTCACTGAATGCTCACAAAAATCAATGAGGGAGGTGCTATTTCTGTCCTCCCATTTCAACTAAGGAAACTGAAGAAAAGAGATGTTAAGAAATTAAGCTGACTTGGCTAATAGATGGTAAATGGAATATTCAAGCCTCTTTCCAATGTTCATCTTTATGATTATAAATCTACAATTCTTCTTGAATAAGCAGAGCTATCTATCCAAAGTTGCTTAATGTATAACAGATGTCTATCGGAACGCTGTTAATTCTGACTCAGTATCAGGTATGCCATTAATCTTATTATTTTCTTACTTTACTCTAGGGTTGTTGTTGTTGTTGAGTCACTAAGTGGTGTCTGACTCTTTGCCACTTCATGGACTGCAGAACACCAGGCCTCCGTGTCTCTCATATCTCCTGGAGTTTGCCCAAGTTCATGTCCATTGAATCAGTGATGCTATCCAATCATCTCATCCTCTGCCACCCTCTTCTCTTTTGCCTTCAATCTTTTCCAGCATCAAGGTCTCTTCCAATGAGTCAGCCCTTCACATCAGGTGGCCAAAGTAATGGAGTTTCAGCTTCAGCATCAGTCCTTCCAATGAAATTCAGGGTTGATTTCCTTTAGGATTGACTGGTTTGACCTCCTTGCTGTCCAAGGGACTCTCAAGAGTCTCCTCAAGCATAACAATTCAAAACCATCAATTTTTTGGCACTCATCATTCTTTATAATCCAACTCTCACATCCATACACGACTACTAAAAAGACCACAGCTTTGACTACACAGACTTATGCAGAAAAATTATGCATCTATTTATATGACATTATCCTGGTGTGTCATAGCTTTCCTTCCAGAGGAAAGCATCTTCTAATATCATGACTGCACAATGTTTTGAAGCCCAATAATAGAATATCTGTTGCTGCTTTCACTTTTTCCCCTTCTATTTGCCATGAAGTGATGGGATTAGATGCCATGATCTTAGTTTTTTGAATGTTGAGTTTTAAGTCAGCTTTTCTGTTGTCCTCTATCACGTTCATCAAGAGGTTCTTTAGTTCCTCTTTGCTTTCTCCCATTAAAGTGGTGTCATCTGCATATCTGAGGATGTTGATATTTCTCCCAGCAATCTTGATTCCAGCCTGTAACTCATCCAGGCTGACATTTCACACAATGTGCTCTGCATATAAGTTGAATAAACTGATTTAAAATATGCAGCCTTGTAGCACTCCTTTCCTAATTTTTAACCATTCAGTTTTTCCATGTAATATTCAAGCTGTTGCTTCTTGGTCCACATAAAGATTTTTCAGAAGGCAGGTGAGATGATCTGGTATTCCCACCTCTTTAAGAATCTTCCACAGTTTCTTGTGATCCACACAGTGAAAGGCTTTTGCTTAGTTAATGAAGCAGAAGTAGATGCTTTTCTGGAATTCCCTTGCTTTCTGTATATTCCAACGAATGTTGGCAATTTGATCTCTGGTTCCTGTCTTTTCTAAATCCAGCTTATACATCTGCAAGTACTGCTGAAACCTAGCTTTAAAGATTTTGTGCATAACCTTATTAACATGGGAAATGAGAGAAATTATCTGATAGCTTGAACATTCTTTAGCACTGCCGTTTCTTGGAATTGGGGTGAAAACTGACCTTTTCCAATCCTGTGGCCACTGCTGAGTCTTCCGAATTTGCTGATATGTTAACTGTAGCAATTTTAACAGCATCATCTTTTAGGATTTGAAATAGTTCAGCTGGAATTCCATCATCTCCACTAGATTTGTTCATAGTAATGCTTCCTAAGATCCACTTGGCTTCACACTCCAGATGCCTTTCTCTAGGTGAGTGACCACATAATCGTGGTTATCTGCCTCATTAAGACGTTTTTTGTATATGTGTGCTCAGTCACTTAGTCATGTCTGACTCTTTGCGACCCCATGGACTATAGCCTGCCAATCTCCTCTGTCCATAGAATTATCCAGGCAAGAATACTGGAGTGGGTTTCCATTTTCTTCTCCAGGGGATCTTCC
The DNA here is from genome assembly GCF_003369695.1 of Bos indicus x Bos taurus. NCBI lineage: Eukaryota > Metazoa > Chordata > Mammalia > Artiodactyla > Bovidae > Bos > Bos indicus x Bos taurus. Next base: position 81,121,299 of record NC_040090.1, on the reverse strand, counting down.
TGACCCAGGGATCAAACCTGTATTTCTTGTGTCTCCTGCCTTGGCAGGCAGATTCTTTACCAGCAGCACCATCTGGGAAGCTACCTGTTCTTAATTTCTACTGCTTTTGTTAGATCCTTACTATTTCTGTCCTTTATCATGTTCATCCTTGCATGAAATGTTCCTTTGATATCTCTAATTTTCTTGAAGAGATAGCTAGTCTAATTCATCTTATTGTTTTCCACTATGTCTTTGCATTGTTCATTTAAGAAGCCCCTCTTAATGTTCCTTGCTATTCTCTGGAGCTCTGCGTTCAATTGGGTATATCTTTTCCTTTCTCTCTTGCTTTTCACTTCTCTTCTTCCCTTGGCTGTGAGTAAAGACTCCTCAGACAGCCACATTATTATCTTGCATTTCTTTTTCTTGGAATAGTTTTGGTCACTGTCTCCTGTACAGTGTTATGAATCTCTGTCCATTGTTCTTCAGGCACTCTGTCTACAAAATCTAATCCCTTGAATCTATTCATCACCTCCACTGTATAATCAAAAGGGATTTAAGTCATACCTGAATGGCCTAGTGGTCTTCCCACTTCCTTTAGTTTAAGCCTGAATTTTGCAATAAGGAGCTTATGATCTGTGCTACAATCAGCTACAGGTCTTGTTTTTGCTTATTGTATAGTGTTTCTCTGTCTTCAACTGCAAAGAATGTAACCAATCTTATTTTTTTTTTGGCAGTTCCTCTGAGTCTTTATATTGGCCATTTGATGATGTCCATGTGAAGAGTCGTCTCTAGTGCTGTTATAAAAGTGTGTTTGCTATGACCAGTGCATTCTCTTGGCAGAATTCTGTTAGCCTTTGCCCTGCTTCATTTTGTACTCCAAGGCCAAACTAACCTATTACTCCAGGTACCTCTTAATTTCCTGCCTTTGCATTCCAATCCCCTGTGATTAATAAGACATCTTTTTGTTGTTGTTATTAGTTCTAGGAGGTCTTGTAGGTCTTCATAGAACTAGTCAACTTTAGTTTCTTCAGGATCAGTGGTTGCAACATAGATTTGGATTACTGTGATGTTGAACAGTTTGCCTTGGAAATAAACTAAGAACATTCTGTTGTTTTTGAGAAAGTACTATATTTTGGTCACTTTTGTTGGTTTTGAGGGCTACTCTATTTCTTTTGTGGGATTCTTGCCTGCAGTAGTAGACATAATTGACATCTGAATTAAATTTCCCCATTCCCATCCATTTTAGTTTACTGATTTCTAAGATGTCGATGTTTACTCGTCATCTCTTGATTGACCATGTCCAATTTACCTTAATTCATGGACATAACATTCCAGGTTCCTATTCAGTGTTGTTCTTTACAGCATCAGATTTTACTTCCACCGCCAGACATGTCTACAACTAAGGGTTGTTTCTACTTTGGCCCAGCCACTTCATTATTTCAGGAGCTATTAGTAATTGCCCTCTGCTTTCCCCACTAGCATACTGAACACCTTTCAACCTTGGAGGCTCATATTTTGGTGTCATATCATTTTGCCTTTTATACTTTTCATGGGGTTCTCATTGCACAAATATTCTACATTGACGTTAAATAAAATGGTGAAAAAATACAGCTTCATCCTACTCCTTACCAATTTTGAACCCGTCAGTTGTTCCAAGTAAGGTTCTAGCTGTTGCTTCTTTACCCACATAAAAGTTTCCTAGGACACAGGTAAGGTGGTCTGGTTTTTCCATCTCTTTTTTTTTTTTTCCAATTTTATTTTGTTTTTAAACTTTACATAATTGTATTAGTTTTGCCAAATATCAAAATGAATCCATCACAGGTATACATGTGTTCCCCATCCTGAACCCTCCTCCCTCCTCCCTCCCCCTCCTCCCTCCTCCCTCCCCATACCATCCCTCTGGGCCGTCCCAGTGCACCAGCCCCAAGCATCCAGCATCGTGCATCGAACCTGGACTGGCAACTCGTTTTCTACATGATATTTTACATGTTTCAATGCCATTCTCCCAAATCTTCCCACCCTCTCCCTCTCCCTCTCCCATAGAGTCCATAAGACGGTTCTATACATCAGTGTCTCTTTTGCTGTCTCGTACACCGGGTTATTGTTACCATCTTTCTAAATTCCATATATATGCGTTAGTATACTGTATTTATGTTTTTCCTTCTGGCTTACTTCACTCTGTATAATAGGCTCCAGTTTCATCCACCTCATTAGAACTGATTCAAATGTATTTCCACCTCTTTAAGAATTTTACACAATTGGTTTTTTTAATTTTTATTTATTATTATTATTATTATTTTTGCATCTCACACAGTCAAAGATTTTAGTGTAGTCAATGAAGCAGAAGTAGATATTTTTTCTAACATTCCCTTGCTTTCCCTATGATCTAACAAATGTTGCCATTTGATCTCTGGAACCTATGCCTTTTTCAAATCTAGGTGTATAACTGGAAGTTCTTGGTTCACGTCTGTTGAAGACTAGCTCGAAGAATTTTGAGGGTAACCTTATTAATATGTTAGATGAGCACGATTATATAGTAGTTTTACCATTCTTTGGCACTGTCCTTCTTTGGGATTGAAATGAAAATTGACTTTTATAGTCCTGTGGCCACTGTGGAACATTCCAAACTTGCTTACATATCTATCACAGCACTTTAGCAGCACTTTCTTTTAAGATTTGATGTAGATCATTTGGAATTCCATTACCTTCACTAGCTTTGTTTGCTTATGTTTGCTTTGTTTGCAATAATGCTTCCTAAGGCCCAATTAACTTCACACTCCAGGATGTCTGGCTCTAAGTTAGTGATCATACCATCATGGTTATCTGGGTCATTAAGACCTCTTTGTACAGTTCTTCTGTGTCTTTTTGTCACCTCTTCTTAATATCTCTGCTTCTGTTAAGTCCATACAATTTTTGTCCTTTATTGTGCCCATGATCGCATGAAATATTCCCTTGATCTTTCTAATATTCTTGAAGAGATCTTTAGTCATTTCTATTCTATCGTCTTTCTCTATATCTTTGCATTGTTCATTTAAGAAGGTTTTCTTATATCTCCTTGCTATTCTTTGTAACTCTGGATTCAGTTGGCTGTATCTTTTCCTTTCTCTTTTGCCTTTCACTTCTCTTCTTACTGTGCTATGTGTAAGACCTCCTCAGATAACCACTTTTCCTTCTTGTATTTGTTTTTCTTGGGAATCATTTTGGTCACTTCCTCCTGTACAATGTTAGAATCACTGACCATAGACCTTCAGGCACTCTGTCTACCAAATCTAAACCCTTGAATCTATTCACCACCTCTACTATATAATCATAAGAAATTTAATTTAGATCATATATGAATGGCCTAGTGGTTTTCCCTACTTTCTTCAATTTAAGCCTGAATTTTGCAACAAGGAGTTGATGATCTTAGCCACAGTCAGCTCCAGGTCTAGTTTTTGCTGACTATATAGAACTTCTCCATCTTCATATGCAAAAAATATAATCAATCATATTTTGGTATTGACCACTTGGTGATGTCCATGTGTAGAGTCATCTCTTGTGTGGTGAAAAAGGGTGTTTAATATGACCAGTGTTTTCTGTGGAAATACTCTGTCAGAGTTTGTCCTGCTTCATTTTTTACTCCAAGGCCAAACTTGCCTGTTACTCTCTACATATGTTAACTTCCTACTTTTGCATTCCTATCACTTATGATGAAAATGATATCTCTTTTTGGTGTTAGTTCAAGAAGATCTTACAAGTCTTCATAAAACCAGTCAACTTCAGCTTCTTCAGCATCAGTGTTTGGGACATGGACTTGGGTTACTCTGATGTTGAATGATTTGCCTTGGAAATGAACTGAGATCATTCTCTCATTTTTGAGACTGCAATTAAGTACTGCAATTTGGACTCTTACAGACTGACTATGAGGGTTGCTTCATTTCTCTAAGAGATTCTTGCCCAAAGTAGTAGATAAAATGGTCATCTGAATTAAATTCACCCCTTTCTGTTCATTTTAGTTCACTGATTCCTAAGATGTGGATGTTCACACTTGCCATCTGTTTGATCATGTCCAGTTTATTTTGATTTATGGACCTAACATTCCAGGTTCCTATGCAATATCTTTTTTTTTTTTTTTTACAATACTGGACTTAATTTTCACCACCAGACATATCCAAAACTGAGCATCATTTCTCCTTTCATTCAGCTGTTTCTTTCTTTCTGTAGCTGTTGTTAATTGTTTGTGCTCTTTCCTAGTAGAATATTGGACACCGTCAGAACTGGGAGCTCATCTTTTGGTGTCATATCTTTTTGCCTTTGTGTACTGATTACTTAATAACTCACTTGGTAAAGAACTCGTCTGCAATGCAGGATACCCCAGTTCGATTCCTGGGTTGGGAAGATCCCCTGGAGAAGGGACAGGCTACCTATTCCAGTATTCTTGGGTTTCCCTTGCGGTTCAGATGGTAAATAATCTACCTACAACATGGGAGACCTGGGTTTGATCACTGGTTTGGGAAAATCCCCTGGAGAAGGGAAAGGTTACCCACTCCAGTAGTCTGGCCTGGAGAATTCCATGGACTTTAACAGTCCGTGGGATTGCAAAGAGTTGGGTACAACTGAGTGATTTTCACTTTCACTTTTCACTGTTCATATGGTTCTCATGGCATTAATACTAGAATGATTTGCCATTCTCACTCCAGTGGACAAGGTTCCCTCAGAGCTCTCCACTATGACCCATCTGTCTTTTGGTGGCCCTGCATGGCATGATTCATAGCTTCATTAAGTTACTCAAGCCCCTTTACCATGACAAGCAGTAAACCATGAAGGGGACTCACATTTTATAGTAAGTAAAGTCAAAATATGTATTCGGTCCAGATCTTTTCCCTTCTTTGTGGAAACTCATTTGTGGCTTTTGGGTGACATGCTTGTCCCCAGAAAGTAAGCTAATGGAGAAATGGTTATCAATATTCTCCAGCTTGAGAATATTCTTGTGCTTCCCCGGTGATCTGCAACACACTTGCTATAAGAAATTGACGCTTGTTCTGAGCTCTGGATCTTTGACAAAGACATTTCCTTTACTCAATCCAGTCAGCAACATGTCAGCAGGCCTCATGCTGTTCTGTTATTCACCTAGTCCTCTTCACTGTAAGAAAACACTAGTTGTATTAACAAAACAAAGAAAGCATTTCCTCCATTATTCAAAGGAGGCAAGAACTCTTTTTTTTTTTTTTTTCCTTTTTAAACTGAGGAGAAGAGAGTAAGGTACCTATATGAAACAAAGTTTACTTACTCTGTTATTCTCAGGGACTAGCCAGACAACCATAATGAATCAAAGGCTAGGTTTAAAGGAGTCTCTTATTGGATTCCAAGAATTGAGGTGGGAATGGCAAACCACTTCAGTATTCTTGCCTTGGGAACCCCATGAACAGTATGAAAAGGCAAAATGATAGGATACTGAAAGAGGAACTCCCCAGGTCAGTAGGTGCCCAATATGCTACTGGAGATGAGTGGAGAAATAACTCCAGAAAGAATAAAGGGATGGAGCCAAAGCAAAAAGAATACCCAGCTGCGGATGTAACTGGTGATAGAAGCAAGGTCCAATGCTCTAAAGAGCAATATTGCATAGGAACCTGGAATGTCAGGTCCATGAATCAAGGCAAACTGGAAGTGGTCAAACAAGAGATGGCGAGAGTGAATGTCAACATTCTAGGAATCAGCGAACTCAAATGGACTGGAATGGGTGAATTTAACTCAGATGGCCATTATATCTAATACTGAGGGCAGGAATCCCTCAGAAGAAACAGAGTAGCCATCATGGTCAACAAAAGAGCCCAAAATGTAGTACTTGGATGCAATCTCAAAAACGACAGAATGATCTCTGTTCATTTCCAAGGCAAACCATTCAATATCACAGTAATCCAAGTCTATGCCCCAACCAGTAACGCTGAAGAAGCTGAAGTTGAATGGCTCTATGAAGACCTACAAGACTTTTTAGAACTGACACTCGAAAAAGATGTCCTTTTCATTATAGGGGAATGGAATGCAAAAGTAAGAAGTCAAGAAACACCTAGAATAACAGGCAAATTTGGCCTTGGAATATGGAATGAGCCAGGGCAAAGGCTAATAGAGTTTTGCCAAGAAAATGCACTGGTTATAACAAAAACGCTCTTCCAACAACATAAGAGAAGACTTTATACATGGACATCACCAGATGGTCAACATCGAAATCAGATTGATTATATTCTTTGCATCCAAAGATGGAGAAGCTGTATACAGTCAACAAAAACAAGACCAGGAACTGACTGTGGCTCAGACCATGAACTCCTTATTGCCAAATTCAGACTTAAATTGAAGAAAGTAAGGAAAACCACTAGACCATTCAGGTATGACCTAAATCAAATCCCTTATGATTCTACAGTGGAAGTGAGAAACAGATGTGAGGGCCTAGATCTGATAGATAGAGTGCCTGATGAACTACAGAATGAGGTTCATGACATTGTACAGGAGACAGGGATCAAGACCATCCCCATGGAAAAGAAATGCAAAAAAGCAAAATGGCTGTCTGGGGAGGCCTTACAAATAGCTGTGAAAAGAAGAGAAGTGAAAAGCAAAGGAGAAAAGGAAAGATATAAACATCTGAATTCAGAGTTCAAAAGAATAGCAAGAAGAGATAAGAAAGCCTTCTTCAGTGATCAATGCAAAGAAATAGAGGAAAACAACAGAATCCAAAAGACTAGATCTCTTCAAGAAAATTAGAGATACCAAGGGAACATTTCATGCAAAGATGGGCTAGATAAAGGACAGAAATAGTATGGGACTAACAGAAGTAGATATTAAAAAGAGATGGCAAGAATACACAGAAGAACTGTACAAAAAAGATCTTCATGACTCAGATAATCACGATGGTGTGATCCATGACCTAGAGTCAGACATCCTGGAATGTGAAGTTAAGTGGGCCTTAGAAAGCATCACTAGGAACAAAGCTAGTGGAGGTGATGAAATTCCAGTTGAGCTATTTCAAATCCTGGAAGATGATGCTGTGAAAGTGCTGCACTCAACATGCCAGCAATATTGGAAAACTCAGCAGTGGCCAAAGGACTGGAAAAGGTCAGTTTTCATTCCAATCCCAAAGAAAGGCAATGTCAAAGAATGCTCAAACTATTGAACAGTTACACTCATCTCACACGCTAGTAAAGTAATGCTCAAAATTCTCCAAGCCAGGATTCAGTAATATGTGAACCGTGAACTTCCTGATGTTCAAGCTGGTTTTAGAAAAGGCAGAGGAACCAGAGATCAAATTGCCAACATCTGCTGCATCATGGAAAAAGCAAGAGAGTTCCAAAAAAACATATATTTCTGCTTGATTGACTATGCCAAAGCCTTTGACTGTGTGGATCACAATCAACTGTGGAAAATTCTGAAAGAGATGGGAATACCAGATCACCTGATCTGCCTCATGAGAAATCTGTATGCAGGTCAGGAAGCAACAGTTAGAACTGGACATGGAACAACAGACTGGTTCCAAATAGGAAAAGGAGTACTTCAGGCTGTATATTGTCACCCTGCTTATTTAACTTCTATGCAGAGTGCATCATGAGAAATGCTGGGTTGGAGGAAGCACAAGCTGGAATCAAAATTGCCAGAAGAAATATCAATAACCTCAGATATGCAGATGACACTACCCTTATGGCAGAAAGTGAAGAGGAACTAAAGATCCTCTTGATGAAAGTGAAAGTGGAGAGTGAAAAAGTTGGCTTAAAGCTCAACATTCGGAAAACGAAGATCATGGCATCTGGTCCCATCACTTCATGGGAAATAGACGGGGAAACAGTGGAAACAGTGTCAGACTTTATTTTTCTGGGCTCCAAAATCTCTGCAGATGGTGACTGCAGCCATGAAATTAAAAGACGCTTATTCCTTGGAAGGAAATTTATGACGAACCTAGATAGCATATTGAAAAGCCATTTACTTTGCCAACAAAGGTTCGTCTAGTCAAGGCTATGGTTTTTCCTGTGGTCATGTACTGATGTGATAGTTGGACTGTGAAGAAGGCTGAGCACCGAAGAATTGATGCTTTTGAACTGTGGTGTTGGAGAAGACTCTTGACAGTCCCTTGAACTGCAAGGAGATCCAACCAGTCCATTCTGAAGGAGATCAGCCCTGGGATTTATTTGCAAGGAATGATGCTGAAGTTGAAACTCCAGTACTTTGGCTACCTCATGAGAAGAGCTGACTCATTTGAAAATACTCTAATGCTGGGAGGGATTGGGGGCAGGAGGAGAAGGGGACGACAGAGGATGAGATGGCTGGATGGCATCGCTGACTCGATGGACGTGAGTCTCCGTGAACTCCGGGAATTGGTGATGGACATGGAGGCCTGGCGTGCTGCGATTCATGGCGTCGCAAAGAGTTGGACACGATTGAGCAACTGATCTGATCTTATCTGATGAGTATATATACTTCATGTCACTTTCTGAAATGGACAAAAAGACTGATTCAGATCATCAGTTTTATGTTCAGTTCAGTTCAGTTGCTCCGTCGTGTTTGACTCTTTGCGACCCCATGATCTGCAGCATTCCAGGCCTCCCTGTCCTTCACCATCTCCCGGAATCCACCCAAACCCATATCCATTAATGTGGTTATGCCATCCAACTATCTCATCCTCTATCGTCCCCTTCTCCTCTCACCTCAATCTTTCCCAGCATCAGGGTCTTTTCCAATGAGTCATCTCTTCACATCAGGTGGCCAAAGTACTGGAGTTTCAGCCTTAGCATCATCCTTTCCAAAGAAATCCCAGGGCTGATCTCCTTCAGAATGGACTGGTTGGATCTCCTTGCAGTCCAAGGGACTCTCAAGAGTCTTCTCCAACACCACAGTTCAAAAGCATCAATTCTTCAACGCTCAGCCTTCTTCACAGTCCAACTCTCACATCCATACATGACCACAGGAAAAACCATAACCTTGACTAGACAAACCTTTGTTGGCAAAGTGATGTCTCTGCTTTTCAATATGCTATCTAGGTTGGTCATAACTTTCCTTCCAAGGAGTAAGGGTCTTTTAATTTCATGTCTGCAGTCACCATCTGCAGTGATTTTGGAGCCCAGAATAATAAAGTCTGACACTGTTTCCCCATCTATTTCCCATGAAGTATGGGACCTGATGCAATAATCTTAGTTTTCTGAATGTTGAGCTTTAAGCCAACTTTTTCACACTCTTCTTACACTTTCATCAAGAGGCTCTTTAGCTCCTCTTCACTTTCTGCCATAAGGGTGGTGTAATCTTCATATCTGAGTTTATTGATATTTCTCCTGGTAGTCTTGATTCCAGCTTGTGCTTCCTCCAACCCAGCGTTGCTCATGATGTACTGTGCATATAAGTTAAATAAGTATGTTATGTGTATTTTAACTGTAACTTGAAAGAAGAAGTCTTAGTATTTCATTTAGGTGGCCAAACTTCCATTTACTCTGCTTTTACTTTCTATTTAAACCTCAATGAGTTGAAGATTTTTTATTGTATACACTTAACTATATGTGCTTTTTCATTTGTTTTATATTCTCACTCTCTAAGGAAAGTTGAAGCAGGTGTCTGCAGGCACAGTTCACGCCATAATCCAAGGTTTATTGACCTGAGAATGTCTTGGGAAGTTGCAATAATTTAAAAAATTCTTAGGAAATGATAATGATAAATATATACACAGAATGGTGTAATCATTACTTCTCAATGTGCACCTGTTGCTGCTAAGTCACTTCAGTCGTGTCCAACTCTGTGCCACCCTATACTCAGCAGCCCACCAGGCTCCCCTGTCCCTGAAATTCTCCAGGCAAGAATACTGGAGTGGGTTGCCATTTCCTTCTCCAATGTGCACCAGTCCTGCCTAAAGAGATAGGGCTGTATCACTTCCCATTTCAACGGCGTGTCCAAAGGAAACATGAAAAAACTTCAGTCTTCCTCAGTCTGAGGGGTTGTACAGAGGAATAATACCAGAGAGGGCTGCACTCCTCACTAGGCTTGATGAAGTTTTACGTGAGCAGCTCTGAGGTTGAAACAGAATAGTGGGAGAAAGGAAAGGAGCTCACTTAGTCTTACACAGCATTTTGGAGATGAAAGGTCACGATCATGAGGAATCAGGAATCCTGCTTGAGTTCCACTATTACGTTGCTGATCTTCATGAATGTGAAGCTATGGGTCACCTGAGAATGACATTGGGCACAGGATAAGTATAAATAACTCTTGTTCTTAAAGGAATCAGCCTGTCAAACTCTTTCAGAGTTCAGTGAAGTAGGTTGTCAGAGCAGAATGACCTCTGACTTTCAGAACACTAAGAGGAAAATCATGGTACTACACCTCCTAGGTCATCATTTAGCATTTCTTATAAGGCAGGTCTAGTAACAGTGAGCTTCTTTCCTTTATCTGAGAAACTTTTTATTTTTCCCTCATTTTTAAAAGACTTTTTTTTTTTTTTTTTTACCAGAAATGGTATTTTTATTTGACAATTATTTTTCTTTCATCACTTTGAATATGTCATTCTACCACCATCTTGCCTGTAAAGTTTGTGATGAGAAATACACTGATAATTTTATGAGCCTCCCTCATACATGATAAGTCAAATTTATCCTGCTGCTTTCAATATCCTCTACTTGTCTTTTATTTTTGACCATCTGATTATAATGTGTTTTGTGTGACTCTCTTTCAGATCAGATCAGTCGCTCAGTCATGTCCGACTCTTTGCAACTCCATGAATCGCAGCACACCAGGCCTCCCTGTCCATCACGAACTCCCGGAGTTCACTGAGACCCATGTCCATCGAGTCAGTGATGCCATCCAGCCATCTCATCCTCTGGCGTCCCCTTCTCCTCCTGCCCCAATCCCTCCCAGCATCAGAGTCTTTTCCAATGAGTCAACTCTTCGCATGAGGTGGCCAAAGCACTGGAGATTCAGCTTTAGCATCATTCCTTCCAAAGAAATCCCAGGGCTGATTTCCTTCAGAATGGACTGGTTAGATCTCCTTGCAGTCTAAGGGACTCTCAAGAGTCTTCTCCAACACCACAGGTCAAAAGCATCAATTCTTCGGCGCTCAGCCTTCTTCACAGTCCAACTCTCACATCCATACATGACCACAGGAAAAACCATAGCCTTGACTAGACGAACCTTTTTGGCAAAGTAATGTCTCTGCTTTTGAATATGCTATCTAGGTTGGTCATAACTTTCCTTCCAAGGAGTAAGGGTCTTTTAATTTCATGTCTGCAGTCACCATCTGCAGGGATTTTGGAGCCCCCCAAAATAAAGTCTGACACAGTTTCCACTGTTTCCCCATCTATTTCCCATGAAGTGATGGGACTGGATGCCATGATCTTCGTTTTCTGAATGTTAAGCTTTAAGCCAAGTTTTTCACTCTCCACTTTCACTTTCATCAAGAGGCTTTTGAGTTCCTCTTCACTTTCTGCCATAAGGGTGGTGTGACTCTCTTTGGACATATCCTAATTAGAATCCATTGAAATTTTTGAATTTGGATGTCCATTTCCTTCTTTAGGTAGGGTGATTTTCAGCCACATTTCTTCAAATAAATGGTCTGCCCCTTTGCCTCTCTCTTTTGGGACTCATAATCTGTATATTGGTCTACTTGGTGATTTTTTTTATAAGTAACTTTGGCTTTCTTAATCTTTTTTTTTTTTTCCACTTTATGCTCCTGTGACTTGAAAATTTCAAATCCCTTGTATTGGAGATTGCTGATTCTTTCTTCTCTTTCATCAAATCTGCCTTAAATCCCTTTAGTGACTTTCTTAATTCAGTTATTCTATTCTTTAATTTCAGAATTTTTTTTAATAGTTTCTATCTGTTAATATTCTCATTGTGTTCATGCATCATTTTCCTGATTTTATTTAGTTTTCAATTTTTGTTTTATTTTAACTCACTGAACTTCTTTAAGATAGTTATTTTGAATTCTTTGTCAGGTAATTTATAGATTTTCTTTTTTCAAGAGTCAATTTTATAGATTTTTGTTGTTGCTGTTCTAGAAATTCTAGGGGCTTCACACCTTTTCTGGAGATGTGTTTTATTGGGGGTTAAGTACATAATTTCCCAATTAGAGAAATTTACTGGATTCTTTTTCAAGAGATCATAATCTCTTCTTCCTTCTGGTATCTGTCTGCACTACTGCAAGTTCTCTGGTGTTGAGATTTTCTATTTTCAGTGGCCTTCAAGCCTCCAAAGTATGCTGATTCCCTGTCAGTTCTCCAAATCAAATAAGATGAAAAACAGTCCCTTGGAAGTGCCTCAGTAAGTCATAATGTTAGATATACCTGCCACTCTTCTCTCTCACATTTGATAGATAATCCAACCTGTGAGCTGCAAGTTTTCTTCCAATCACACTGAGGTGTGTCTGCTTTGAGTAAGTGCTATCATGGATAAAATGTGACATTTCATTGAAATTTTTACCCATTTCAATGTAGCTACTCTTTTTTTTTTTCTTTTTTGTTTAATTTTCTTTTTTTTAATTAATTAATTTATTTTTTAAATTTTATTTTATTTTTAAACTTTACATAATTGTATTAGTTTTGCCAAATATCAAAATGAATCCGCCACAGGCATACATGTGTTCCCCATCCCGAACCCTCCTCCCTCCTCCCTCCCCATACCATCCCTCTGGGTCATCCCAGTGCACTAGCCCCAAGCATCCAGTATCGTGCATCAAACCTGGATTGGCAACTCAGTTTCTTACATGATATTTTACATGTTTCAATGCCATTCTCCCAAATCTTTCCACCCTCTCCCTCTCCCACAGAGTCCATAAGACTGTAGCTACTCTTGAATGTGCACTTATCTGGAGTATTATGACTTCTTAAGCAATGCCTAGAGATTTCACAAAGTCTTTTGGTATCAATCACTGTGATTGGCAACTGGCATAAATGACTAGAGCAAGATATAATATTACCTCACTACTACATTCCTATTCAAACACTTTCTTCAATTTCTTAAGCTAAGCCAAACTTCTTTGCAGTCAAAATCTTTTTTGAATATGTATGTTGATTTCAGTCAATAGTTAATTAATTTCAAAATATCCATTTCATCTAAGAAACTTACATATATTTTAGTATACTTTGAGTTATTAACACTCTTAAAATTTAGGTTATGAAATTAACTCAGCATCTCAATTACTAGACATCTAATTTTTGATTCCTATTATCTGTCATCATTCAGTCACAGAAATGATCAGTCTAGCAGAATACATATTATCACTTAGGTCAAGATTTGTTGATCATTCCTAGTCATTTGAGAGTAATGTTACCATATTCCACTACAAAAGTCCTTTTGCAATTTTTTATTCTTGATCAAAAAAAGACATATTTGGTGATTGGAAGCTAACAATACACATGATAAGGCTATTATTGTTTCAGGAAATGGCTTAAAATAGCATTTGTCAAACTGTTCTTCTCTCCTTTTATTTTTGCAGAGAATAGCAAACAGTTTAACCTTCTTTTTTTTTTTTTTTTTTTTTAAGATTTGTATTTTTTTTTCTCTAATTTTATTTTGTTTTTAAACTTTACATAATTGTATTAGTTTTGCCAAATATCAAAATGAATCCGCCACAGGTATACATGTGTTGACTAGAAGAAAATTTGCCAGTCCTCCAAGTTTGTTATTTCTTGCTTCATCCTAATAAACTCTAAAACAAATTAGCTCTTTGTCTTTTGAATTCTTTAATGAGAAATACAGTTGATCATCAATGATAAAATACATAAGTGGAATCTTCAAGGTAAAGGAAAGGATTTTCTAATTTAAGATTAATTTACTATTAATTTCTTTAATGTTTAAGCTGTACTTCAAGTGAATCCAAATTCAGTGGTTTTTTAATCGTTTCAAAATATGATTTTAGTTTAAAATTTTTGCTGCCTGCCCAGAACCTTGGATTGCTTCTGGTAACTCTTCTTGTATTTATATTTTATAATAGCTCAGAGAGTGTCAAAGGGAAGAAGCACTTAGAGCAGTGTTTCCAAACTTAAATGCACAAATACATTTAAGGCAGTTACCTGGTGGTCTTATTAAAAGGAAAGTTCAAATTCAACGAGCCTAGGTAGGACTGAGATTCAGCATTTCTTGTGAGCTATAGGTAATCCCAGTACTTTCGGAATAAACGCGAACTTTTAACTATCAAGGATCTAGTGAATGTTCTAATATTGCTGTGCCGGGAGCCAGCACGGGAGTTCCCACCCATGACAAAGGTCATGCGGAGAGGATCTGACATGCAAAGGCGAATCAGAACTCAAGAGGCCCCCTGGACCTGCCTGAGCATCTACCCCAAAACCAAAATCTGTCTGTTTTACTATTTCACGACTTTCACCAACTCTTCTGACATTAACAGGGGGCTATCCCCAACCACCTTTTTCTGTAAGAAAATCAACTTAAAACTCTAGTTAATAAGTCTCCTGGGCATAATAGGTGTGTTTCAATTCAAACCACTCTGATGACTGTCTAGCTTGCCTGACAGGTTTGTTCAGATTCACAGCCTCCCAACCATGAGAGGCATGGGAAGCTTAAGATATTCTAACAATGCAGAGCTTCTCAGAGAGTTAAAATTGTTAAAATAGAACTAGTAGAGGATTTCTTTGTTGAGCTAGTGCTTGCTGCCAAGTTTCCATATCCCTTACCTACTGTGTCCCTGGGAATGTATTGATTAATATAGTTGGTGTATAGAAATGTAAGTAGTAGATTTAATGTTCGTAACCTTAGACCCTTGAGTTAATTCTTTTCTTGTTATAGCCCACCACACTTTTGCCCTATAGGAATACAACTTTATCTAATGCTTTCAGAGGGTGGCGCCTGACTTTAGAATAATCACCTTTAGAGAAAAATAAGTTTTCTGAAGAAAGGTCATAAAATGTTAACAGGCCTCCTGGCCAGAAGATAATGTAAATCACCTAAAACTTTTGCATATGATAAGTTTGCAGGAAGAAAGCCTAGCTTCGATAAGGATCAAGGACTGCTGACCTTGCATGACTCTATCCCTTCCCCCATTATCCTTTATGCACAATTTAAAGTATAAATACTTTGGAAAATAAAGTGCAGACCTTGCTCACTGAAGCTTGGTCTTCCCATGTCGTTCTTTCTCTTTCTTTTTCCTTTTCAGGCTGATCCCCTAGAGCGCAAGAGCCCTCTGCATTCACTTTCCTGCCTAGGCTTCTAAGACCCACTCGAGAAGGTGCCTAAGGTGGGGCACCTTCCACGATTCGAGAGGGCACCTGCGGCCTACGTAAACAGAGCAAGACCCGAGCTGGGGCTTTATTGGCTTTCTGTGTAAACCAAGGAATATCAGCCTCTTTTCTCGCCTCTGTTTTTTCAACTGCAAAATTCTTTCCTTATCTCTTTCCTTTTATCTATTCTTTTGCAGTTGCCATCCTCCCAAGGGAATCCCTGGATCCAACCGGGGCTGGACCCCGGCATTGCTGCATCACTGCCTTCCAGTTATGAGACAGCTGGAACTATTCCTAATTTTAAAGACAAATGGAAGATCATCATCTAGGCCTACTATTGAGTGAGTGCTATGTTGCTTTAGTGCAAGGTATATCGAATTTCAAATTTCCTTGTTATCTGATGTTTTTCATGGACTCAGTGGTACTTCACAGACTGACAAAGGTCAGAAAATGTGTTAATTGACTCTTGGAACCTTACCTTTTTACTGCTTTTATCTCACTATTAAGTGACTGAAAAACTTGGAGGTGAATGTTAAATACAATATTTTATTGCTGAATGATGAGATATTTTTTAATTGGTTTCAAATCCTATTGTGGAAAATTAGTTTCTTTTAAGAGGAAGCAAATGACAGCTTTGACTTTTAGTGGGAAGGTGGGGGCAGTGTCTTGTGAATGAACAAATATGTATATGTTGTTTGTGTATATTTGAGAGAGACACACACAGAGAGAGAGAGGTGGGGTATAATAATGGAGTTTATGAGATTTTATATATATATATATCCATATATATATGGATAAAAGGATGACTACAATGACATTTTCTTTCTTTCTTTCTTTTTTTACTACTAGCAATAAATGCAATTTTTTCTGTGAGAACATATACAGGTGAGAAATGTCACTGTAATATCTGGGATTACTTCTTTGCTGGACCCAAATAGTTTCACTAACAAAGTCCATGGGAGGAAGTTTTTTCTTGCTTTCTACTCTTCGATCTCAAGGGCATAGTTTTCTAGACAGTTTTTCTGAGTTGAGGTCACCAATTTCCAGGCTTCAATAAATCAAAAAAGAGTAGGAGGAAAAGAGTCATGCAATACATAGAGGCTTAAAGCTCAACGTTCAGAAAACTAAGATCATGGCAACAGGTCCCATCACTTCATGGCAAATAGATGGGGAAACAGTGGAAACAGTGGCTAACAATACTTTTGGGAGCTCCAAAATCACTGCAGATGGTGATTGCAGCCATGGAATTAAAAGATGCTGACTCCTTGGAAGGAAATTTATGACCAAACTAGACAGCATATTCAAAAGCAGAGACATTACTTTGCCAACAAAGGTCCATCTAGTCAAGGCTATGGTTTTTCCAGTAGTGATGTATGGATGTGAGAGTTGGACTATAAAGAAAGCTGAGCACTGAAGAATTGATGCTTTTGAACTATGGTGTTGGAGAAGACTCTAGAGAGTCCCTTGGACTGCAAGGAGATCCAACCAGTCCATCCTAAAGGAGATAATTCCTGGATGTTCATTGGAAGGACTGATATTGAAACTGAAACTCCAACACTTTGGCCACTTGATGCAAAGAGCTGACTTATTGGAAAAGACCCTGATGCTGGGAAAGATTGAGGTGGGAAGAGAAAGGGACAACAGAGGATGAGATGGTTGGATAGCATCACCGACTCAATGGACATGAGTTTCGGTAGGCTCCAGGAGTTGGTGATGGACAGGGATGCCTGGTGTGGTGCAGTTCATAGGGTCGCAAAGAGTGCGACACAACTGAGCAACTGAACTGAACTGAAGTGATCTAATAGCTGAAATGTGCCTAGTTTTTACAGAATGCTTTGCATATTGTTTTATATATGCCACCCTGTGTTATCTCCAGTTTCACTGTCAATGGAAAATAATTCTATACATATCTACCACAGACAATTTACCTGTCATTTAATGATCTCTTCAGAGTAGTGAAATAATAACAGAGGAATATGTAGACATCCCTTAGACAAAAATAAATTAAAACTCATAAAACAGAAACCTTGCTGTGTGACTAAACGGACAAGACAAATACTTGAGGGATTATGTAGTGGCTCAGTTCAGTTGAGTTCAGTCGCTCAGTCGTGTCCGACTCTGCAACCTCATGAATCTCAGGACGCCAGGCCTCCCTGTCCATCACAAACTCCCAGAGTTCATTCAGACTCATGTCCATCGAGTCAGTGATGCCATCCAGCCATCTCATCCTCTGTCCTCCCCGTCTCCTCCTGCCCCCAATCCCTCCCAGCATCAGAGCCTTTTCCAATGAGTCAGCTCTTCACATAAAGTGGCCAAAGTACTGGAGTTTCAACTTCAGCATCATTCCCTCCAAAGTAATCCCAGGGCTGACCTCCTTCAGAATGGACTGGTTGGATCTCCTTGCAGTCCAAGGGACTCTCAAGTATCTTCTCCAACACCCCAGTTCAAAAGCATCAATTCTTCGGCGCTCAGCCTTCTTCACAGTCCAACTCTAACATCCATACATGACCACTGGAAAAACCATAGCCTTGACTAGACGGACCTTTGTTGGCAAAGTAATGTCTCTGCTTTTGAATATGCTATCTAGGTTGCTCATAACTTTCCTTCCAAGGAGTCAGCATCTTTTAATTTCATGGCTGCAGTCACCATCTGCAGAGATTTTGGAGCCCAGAAAAATAAAGTCTGACATGGTTTCCACTGTTTCCCCATCTATTTCCCATGAAGTGATGGGACTGGATGCCATGATCTTCGTTTTCTGAATGTTGAGCTTTAAGCCTACTTTGTCACTCTCCACTTTCATTTTCGTCAAGAGGCTTTTGAGTTCCTCTTCACTTTCTGCCATAAGGGTGGTGTAATCTGCATATCTGAGGTTATTGATATTTCTCCTGGCAATCTTGATTCCAGCTTGTGTTTCTTTCAGTCCAGCGTTTCTCATGATGCACTCTGCATAGAAGTTAAATAAGCAGGGTGACAATATACAGCCTTCACGTACTCCTTTTCCTATTTGGAACCAGTCTGTTGTTCCATGTCCAGTTCTAACTGTTGCTTCCTGACCTGCATACAGATTTCTCAAGAGGCAGGTCAGGTGGTCTGGTATTCCCATCTCTTTCAGAATTTTCCACAGTTGATTGTGATCCACACAGTCAAAGGCTTTGGCATAGTCAATCAAGCAGAAATAAATGTTTTTCTGGAACTCTCTTGCTTTTTCCATGATGCAGCAGATGTTGGCAATTTGATCTCTGCTTCCTCTGCCTTTTCTAAAACCAGCTTGAACATCAGGAAGTTCATGGTTCACATATTGCTGAATCCTGGCTTGGATAATTTTGAGCATTACTTTACTAGCATGTGAGATGAGTGCAATTGTGCGGTAGTTTGAGCATTCTTCGGCATTGCCTTTCTTTGGGATTAGAATGAAAACTGACCTTTTCCAGTCCTGTGGCCACTGCCAAGTTTTCCAAATTTGCTGGCATATTGAGTGTAGCACTTTCATAGCATCATCTTCCAGGATTTGAAATAGTTCAACTGGAATTCCATCACCTCCACTAGCTTTGTTCGTAGTGATGATTTCTAAGGCTCACTTGACTTCATATTTCAGAATGTCTGGCTCTAGGTCAGTGATCAGACCATCATGATTATCTGGGTCGTGAAGATTTTTTTGTACAGTTCTTCTGTGTATTCTTGCCAACTCTTTTTGATATCTTCTGCTTCTGTTAGGTCCATACCATTTCTGTCCTTTATCGAGCCCATCTTTGCATGAAATGTTCCCTTGGTATCTCTAATTTTCTTGAAGAGATCTCTAGTCTTTTCCATTCTGTTGTTTTCCTCTATTTCTTTGCATTGATCACTGAAGAAGGCTTTCTTATCTCTTCTTGCTATTCTTTGGAACTCTGCATTCAGATGCTTATATCTTTCCTTTTCTCCTTTGCTTTTCACTTCTCTTCTTTTCACAGCTATTTGTAAGGCCTCCCCAGACAGCCATTTTGCTTTTTTGCATTTCTTTTCCATGGGGATGGTCTTGATCCCTGTCTCCTGTACAATGTCACGAACCTCCATCCATAGTTCATCAGGCACTCTATCTATCAGACCTAGGCCCTTAAATCTATTTCTCACTTCCATTGTATAATCATACGGGATTTAATTTAGGTCATACCTGAATGGTCTAGTGGTTTTCCCTACTGTCTTCAATTTAAGTCTGAATTTGGTAATAAGGGGTTCATGATCTGAGCCACCGTCAGCTCCTGGTCTTGTTTTTGTTGACTGTATAGAGCTTCTCCATCTTTGGATGCAAAGAATATAATCAATCTGATTTCAGTGTTGACCATCTGGTGATGCTAGCTTTGCTTAAAGTTAGTTAATGAATATCCTGGAGAACAGTGGAGAATAGGTCTGATAAGAAACATCAGGAACATAGTTTTGGGCTCTAAAATTTAAATAGTTGATGCACAGGCTATTTAAAATAAATGAACCTTGTATTCTATTTAGATTAAATGTAGGGAGTTAAAATAATTTGGTTATATAATACAAATGCAACTTATAGGATATGTGATTATATGTGTAACTAACCTTAGTTACAGATTTTTGTCTGTAAGGTGAGACAATACTATCAGTCTCAATGTAGTAAGAATTACATGAGATGAAACATGTAGAAAATTAAGCATAGTGCTTTCCATACAGAAAATGCTGAATTAATATTTTCAGAACATCAGCAAGGATGATGACGATGATGACAAAAGTATTTTCTTAATTTGGACGCCCCTGGAAGCAGAGTGGGAAAAGGAGATGAAAGGTAAAAAAAAAAAAGAAAATCACCTGAAATTTTTGCATTAAATGATTAGTTACTATCCTGAACAACTGAATTTCATTCTTCCTGGGTAATCGTCTGGGATCCTGTAGTATCTGCCTTCTGAGAAGATGGAAAATTGGATATATTTATCACCAACTACTGTCCTCCATCTGTTGAAGTTTTGGGGGAGAAGACTTTTATATACTCCCAAATTCCTGAATGTACATGCTCACAGCTGAGCAACCCTCAGTCCTTTGGTGAATATTTCCAGATAGCAAAAAAACAAAACAAAACAAAACAAAAAAAAAACCAACTGATACACAGTGGCTTGATGTGGAACACTAGCCACATGCAAGAAACTCTCCATCATAATAGCATTCAGACCAGATCAGTCAAAGGGCTATGGCATGCGATGATAATTATTTCCTCAAACTTTAGTGGAAATTAATACTGGATACTTTGCTTATGAAACTTATGTAATACTATTTATGTCTTAAATATATTTTTTCTTCTGTTTTAGTCAGTATAATCTCCATGTCTCTCCATACTGCCCTCCTTTACCCTTGAAACAGATGTAGTTTTCCACTCTTGAACTCTTTGCAGAAATATACTGCATTCCTGTTGTAGAAACCTTTCTCTTATGACACTTCTCAGTTTCCACTAGCCTTATGGTTACTTGCAAAAATATGTTAAGGTAGTAATTACACTACTGGGTGTACACTATTCAACAGGTAATACTCGTTTTCAACATTAAATTTAATCTAAAAACTTATCCAAGGCAGAGTTTACAAATAGGGGAATTTAGACTTGAGTTGAATAATTATCACACAGATCACTACATCAATGTGAAGTGTTGATATTTTTAAGTATGGCTGAGTCCAAACTCTGGTCGGTCTTTAATCACCACATTAGAGGCCACAAATGAAACAAGGCCATGGGCTTGGCAAGAAGCACAAATTAAGGTAATCAGGTTAGGTGGGAATAGGGAAAATGGGAGAACATATAAATGTAACAGTATGGACTTTGTTCCAGGTAATTATTCTGTGTAAATTCAGGTAAAGGAGGACTACATTCCACAATTTTATTTGAAATCTTTTAAGTTTTCAAATGTTCGACTCTTTGAGACCCCATGGACTATACAGTCCATGGAATTCTCCAGGCCAGAACCCTGGAGTGGGTAGCCTCTCCCTTCTCCAGGGGATCTTCTCAACCCAGAGATAGAATCCAGGTCTTCCACATTGCAGGCAGATTCTTTACCATCTGAGGCACAAGGGAAGCCCTTTTAAGTTTTAACTTCTGATAAATAACCAATGTAAAAAGAAAGTATATCTGTGAAAGTCAGAAAATCTCAAAATCTGTGCTCATGATGGAGTCTGTGAGAGCCACCATTTTTGTAAAATGGAATCAACAATGCCCATATTAATTTTATGGTTGCTCTAAAAAAGTATCATAAACAAGGAGGCTCAAAACTGAGATTTAGTCTCTTACACTTTTGGATCCTGTCTGAAGCCAAAGCGCCAGAAGAGCCATGCTCTCCCTGACAGCTTCTGGGTGTTTATGATAGCCCTTGGTGTTCCTTGGTTTACAGGTGCATGATGCTAATCTTTGCTTTCAGTATGTTACTTCTGCCTCCTCTCTGTGTATCTCTATTTTCATGTGTTCTGTCTATCTCTGTCCCTGAGTCTCCTTTCTTTTTAAAAGTCACTAGTCATATTGAATTAAATGCCCACCTTAATCCAATATGATTTCATGTTAACTACATACGTTGGCAGAAATACTTTTTCCAAATGAAAGCACCCACCTTCTGTCGGTTAGAACTGCAATATATATTTCTTTGATATACCATTCAACCCATAAGCCTAGTTTACAGGGTTGTCATAAGGTCATAAACAGTTATTCTTTGGATTTATCCAGTCTGAGGCATGTCACATTTCCTCATCCAGTGGATTCATTTGTCCTTCATTCTGAAAAAAATATTTTTAAATATCTTCTTTCTTCCATTTATTCAATTATGACTTTCTAGGATTTTAATCATATATATATATATATATATATGTAAGAATTTCTCATTCAATGCTTCTTATCTCTGAATCCTTATTTAAAATTTTCTAGCTCCTCCTCTCTTTCTATTGTATTCTGAATAAACTGTGTGTCTCCAGATCATTTATATTTTCATGAATTTTGTATGTCTTCCTTTTAAACTATCTATTATTAATTGTAATTGATACATGGCTCATATATATTTCATTTTAATGAAATTTTTCTGATTTATTGTTGTTCAGTCACCAAGTTGTGTCCAACTATTCATGACCCTGTGGGCTATAGCATGCCAGGCTTCCCTGTCTCTCACCATCTCCTGGAGTTTGCCCAAGTTCATGTCCATGAACTCTGATGCTTTCAAACTGTGGTGCGGGAGAAGACCCTTGAGAGTAAGGAGATCAAACCAGTAAATCTAAATGTAAATCAACCCTGAAGACTCATTGGAATGACTGATGCTGAAGCTGAAGCTCCAATACTTTGGCCACCTGATGCAAACAGTCAACTCATTGGAAAGACCCTCATGCTGGGAAAGATTAAAGGCAGAAGGAGAAAAGGGCAACAGAGCATGAGAAGGTTGAATGGCATCACCAGTTGTTCGGATTATTCCTTATTATAAAATAATCACTTTCCCCACCTTTATCTGTTTGTCTCATACACTTCCATTCTGTGCTCTATATATATTAGTCCAGCATCTTCATATTCTTATGAACATACATTTGCAGTTTCTTGTATCTGCTGATATATAGTCTCACAGTGACTTGCTTTTTGGTGAGTTTATAAACTTCACCTGTCAGTATACTTCCTATTTTGAATAGACAATTTGATGGCCAAACTTGGAAAAGAATTCCTTCTACTTTTGCTGTCATGTGATAAAATCATTTATAAGGCCTCATACATTCCTCCTCAAAGATTTGGCCCTTGGGTACCTTGTAGAGGTTCTATAAGTCAGTATTTTCATATACTGTTGAAATAGAAATCTGATACAAGAAGACCACACTCATGTTTGTTGCCAGTCCAGGCAAGCACTTTGGTGTTCCACTCCACTTCACATTTACAGCTTCTTTTCACAGCCAAACCTAACTCCCAGGTTTTCCCATCCCAACTCATGGCATGAATGCCGTGGCTACTCAAGGCCCATCTTCTGATTCATATGTGAGCAGCAATGTCTCAAAAAAACAGGTACCACTAAATTCTTAATGCTGTAAAATGTGGGGGTCTCAGAGAGTTTCTATTTATTTTTGATACTAGATTAGGACATTGAGTAGTGCTATCCAATAGAGGATATATATCAAAATCATCTAGGATTATTTTTATATGTTCATAACTCTGAGCCTCACTCTTAGAGATTTTGATTCAATAATATGAAGTAAACTTGAATATCAGTATTTTCAAGAGTCTTCACTAGTAGAACCAATGTAGATTAAGTACCCATTCCAAATTTATTTCTCCTTAAGTATTCAATACAGAATAACTACTTTGGAGGTGTGCTTATGTGACTCTCTTACTCAACAAGTTACATTGGCTCTCTATTGCCTATCACATGAGTTTAAATTCTGCATTGAGGCTGAGTGTTATAAATCATCATATCTAGATTCAGCCTATTTCTCAAAATACACTTCATGCTTATCAAAAAAAAAAAAAAAAACTTTGATTCATACAAATTTTTTGAAAAAAATTCCCTTCTTTCTTGATTTTGGACTTGAAATTTTATTTATGTTTTTCTTCTCATTGGGTTGGGCTTCCCTGGTGGTGCAGATGGTAAAGAATCTGCCTGCAAAGCAGGAAACCCGGGTTTGACCCCTGCATGAGGAAGATGCCTTGGAGAAGGGAATGGCCACCAGCTTCAGTATTCCTGCCTGGAAAATTCCATGGACAGAGGGAATTGGTGCACTACAGTCCATGGGGTTGCAGAATCAGACATGACTGAATGACTAACATTCCTCTCTTCATTGGATTTCCCTGTTTTCACATTTCTACTCTTTATAGTTTTTCGAAAAAAATCATGGACTTCAGAGTTAAAAAATCAAATTAACTTGTTACTCATGGGCTCTGCTATTGACAAAGATATCTATCTACTCAGAACATCAGTTTCTGATCTTTAAAATTGGCAAAAATTTTTCAGTATTGTTCAACATTTGAAAGGACCTACCTTGGTACCTGAAACACAGTAATGTCTTAATAAATAAGCTATTTATTCTCTCTCCTCCATTACCAATCTGAAAACTCTCTCTCTCCAGCCTGTGCACTCTGCCCTGAATGTTCTAGGCCATATATAATTGACTCTTTTTTGATACAGCCAAGTATTTTAACTTATGCCCTCATTTATTATCACTTATCAGTGATAATTTAATCTCCCATAATTATCTTCAGTCCCATAAGAATAAGGTCATAGTTCTATCCTCTGCTTTTATAGTCCATATTTCCCAAGGAGTCCAGGTTAGAGCAAAATACATCACATAGAGCAAGTATTGAATGGGAAGGAAAGCTGGCTCGTCACTCAAGTTCTACAATTTATTGTCAAGTCTCTGAATCAACTGTTTACATGATTTTCTTGTTTATAGAATAGAGTCAATGCTTATTTAACCTAACTTATACAGTTGCTATGACAGGCTATAAAATAAAGCATGTGAATAATTTAGTGTATTTTGACATTACTTTGCTTTTGATATATAGTTCATGACTACTGTAGATGAGAGGCATTGTGGCATAGTTTTTACACATACTATGCTATCATACAAAATACTAATAATTATGAACATCTCTATACATATGAGAAAACCGAAGATAAAAAGTATTACACAAATATCCAAGATTGACAGCTAATAAATAGAAGTTGATTCCAAGGCTAATGAATCTCAATAAGCTATATAGAAGGGAAAGTTTTAGGCAAAGAATAAATAAAATAACATGTTATGTTGATTACTGGTCTAATATGTATTAATCACAAGGTCCTAGAAATATAAAGAAAAGAGAAAGATAAACTGAGAGGGAAAATGGATTTCTAAGGGATAAAAATGGCACAACCAGAACACAAGCACAGGGATCTTCTGTCTTCTGTGTAGACGCTTCTTGTGTTAACTAGTTTTATTAAAATGATACTGTTGCACATGCTATCACAGGAGAATTTTAAAATCAATATGCTTCCTTTAAAACACTACTTACAACTAGACTGCTATATGAATTTATTTTAAGATGATTTTATATATTTAAAATTCTATGCATTCCAGTGCTCTTGCCTGGAAAATCCCATGGACGGAGAACCCTGGCAGGCTGCAGTCCATGGGGTCACGAAGAGTTGGACACGACTGAGAGACTTCACTTTCACTTTTCACTTTCACGCATTGCAGAAGGAAATGGCAACCCACTCTAGTATTCTTGTCTGGAGAATCCCAGGGATGGGGGAGCCTGGTGGGCTGCCGTCCATGGGGTCGCACAGAGTCGGACATGACTGAAGTGGCTTAGCAGCAGCAGAAGCATTGCTATTATCTAGGAACATATCCTAGTTTCTAAATTGATCATCTCTAGAAATTATTCCCATGAATTATTTCCTTTCTGTCTACAAATCCTAATCCAATTGTAGATAATTCCATTTCAGTCAGTATAGGAACCTCTTTCTTTTCCCAGTTTTTTTTTTTTTTTTTCCTACTTTTGTGGAGCATGATAGAGTATGTCCAGAAAAACAAGAAAAGAAAATGTTTTCTAGTCTATCATTACAACAACTGATTTCAGTTTTTAGAATTCATTTTTTTGCAGTACAATTTATATAAAAATAAAGTATATCTCTTTTAATCACACTCTTTAAGTGTGATTGTTAATGACAAATATATATTATAGTATATAACACCATCCCAATCAAGATGCAAAACATTTCCATCCATTGCCCTATAAAGTCGACTTACGCCCTTTGCACTCAGTTTCCTTCCACCCCATCCTCAGGCAATTAGTGATTTGATTTCTATTACAGCAAATTAGTTTTCTCTATTCTAGAACTTTATGTGATTGAAATCATAGGTATATATTATATTATATAATTATATATATATAATTATATTTTCATTCATGGTTCTGCATGTATCAGTAATTTATTATTTTTTTGTTGTTGAGTAGTATACCAGTATTTGCATAAAATGCAATTTGTTTACTCAGACATGTTCCTATAATGGGCATTTGAGGCATTTCGATTTTTTTGAATCTTCCTTTTTGAGACAACAGTGGATCCATGTTATGTGAGTCAATGGAATCATCAAATAGATTATGTTCTAAGAGTTCTACATTATCAAGCGTATCTGAGAATATCTACATTCTCAAGAGTATCTGTGGCTTGGATGCTACATCAGCATGCTTCCACTCAGTGACGTGTGTCCCTGGCTTGTGAAGAAACCCTTGTGTTAAACCCTTTAGGTAATTAAGAAATAACTAAACAAATAAATACAAATGTTGACTAGAATAAATGTTCATGCAATTTCTGCTTACTACTCGGCAACATGTCTCCCTATGTCAAGGAGCACAAGATTGTGCTGCAATTAGATTGAATAAGAAAGCAAAGTAGAAAAAATAAAAATTACACTGAGGAAACCCTGGATTAAAATCTACATGGTGAATTTTATTCTAATAAAATGTTTGATACAGCCTAGACTAAAGGGAGCAAAACTGGTGCCCACATGTTAAAAAGCAAGTTTGTTTTTAATTGTACAGAGCTTTAAAACAATAGTGATAAAGTTATCAATATTCACTTTTGATATTACATGCATAGGCACAGACACACTGAACGTTTTGGTAACTCTGGGTCATTATTTTATTAAGATAATAATTCCAAGAGTATTTCATTTAAATTTGAATCTAATTTTATTTTATACTGAAGTATCAGTTCAGTTCAGTTCAGTTCATTTCAGTCACTCAGTCGTGTCCGACTCTTTGAGACCACATGAATTATGGTACGCCAGATCTCGCTGTCCATCATCAACTCCCGGAGTTCACTCAAACTCATTTCCATTGAGTCGGTGATGCTATCCAGCCATCTCATTCTCTGTCATCCCCTTCTCCTCCTGCCTCCAACCCCTCCAGCATCAGAGTGTTTTACAATGAGTCAACTCTCTGCATGAGGTGGCCAAAGTATTGGAATTTAAGATTTCACATCAGTCCTTCCAAAAAACACCCAGGACTGATCTCCTTTAGAATGGACTGATTGGATCTCCTTGCAGTCCAATGGACTCTCAAGAGTCTTTTCCAACACCACAGTTCAAAACCTCAATTCTTCTGCACTCAGCTTTCTTCACAGTCCAACTCTCACATCCATACATGACCACTGGAGAAACCATAGCCTTGACTAGATGGACCTTTGTTGGCAAAGTAATGTCTCTGCTTTTGATATGCTATCTAGGTTGGTCATAACTTTCCTTCCAAGGAGTAAGTGTCTTTTAATTTCATGGCTACAATAACCATCTACAGTGATTTTGGAACCCCCCAAAATAAAGTCTGACACTGTTTCCACTGTTTCCCCATCTATTTACCATGAAGTGATGGAACCAGATGCCATGATCTTAGTTTTCTGAATGTTGAGCTTTAAGCCAATTTTTTCACTTTCCTCTTTTACTTTCATCAAGAGGCTTTTTAATTCCTCTTCACTTCCTGCCATAAGGGTGGTGTCATCTGCATATCTGAGGTTATTGACATTTCTCCCAGCTTGTGCTTCTTCCAGCCCAGCATTTCTCATGATGTACTCAGCATAGAAGTTAAATAAGCAGGGTGACAATATACAGCCTTGATGTACTCCTTTTCCTATTTGGAATCAGTCTGTTATCCATGTTCAGTTCTAATTTTGCTTCCTGACCTGCCTCTCAAGAGGCAGGTTAAGTGGTCTGGTATTCCCATCTCTTTCAGGATTTTCCACAGTTTATTGTGATCCACAACAGTCAAAGGCTTTGGCATAGTCAAAAGAGCATAAATAGATGTTTTTCTGGAACTCTCTTGTTTTTCCTATGATCCAGCGGATGTTGGCAATTTGATCTCTGGTTCCTCTGCCTTTTCTAAAACCAGCTTGAACATCTGGAAGTTCACAGTTCACGTAATGCTGAAGTCTGGCTTGGAGAATTTTGAGCATTACTTTACTAGAATGTGAGATGAGTGCAATTGTGCAGTAGTTTGAGCATTCTTTGGCATTGCCTTTCTTTGGGACTGGAATGAAAGCTGACCTTTTCCAGTCCTGTGGCCATTGGTGAATTTTCCAAATTTGCTGGCATATTGAGTGCAGCACTTTCACAGCATCATCTTCCAGGATTTGAAATAACTCAACTGGAAGTCCATCACCTCCACTAGCTTTGTTCATAGTGATGCGTTCTAAAGCCCATTTGATTTCACATTCCAGGATGTCTGGCTCTAGATGAATGATCACACTATCGTGATTATCTTAGTCATGAAGATCTTTTTTGTACAGTTCTTCTGTGTATTCTTGCCACTTCTTCTTAATATAGTCTGCTTCTGTTAGGTCCATACCATTTCTGTCCTTTATCAAGCCCATATTTGCATGAAATGCTCCTTTGGTAGCTCTAATTTTCTTGAAGAGATCTCTAGTCTTTCCCATTCTGTTGTTTTCCTCTATTTCTTTGCATTGATCACTCAGGAAGGCTTTCTTATCTCTCCTTGCTATTCTTTGGAACTCTGCATTCAGATGCTTATATCTTTCCTTTTCTCCTTTGCTTTTCACTTCTCTTCTTTTCACAGCTATTTGTAAGGCCTCCCCAGACAGCCATCTTGCTTTTTTGCATTTCTTTTCCATGGGGATGGTCTTGATCCCTGTCTCTTGTACAATGTCACAAACCTCAAAATGTCATAGTTCATCAAAAACACTATCTATCAGATCTAGGCCCTTACATCTGTTTCTCACTTCCACTGTAGAATCATAAGATATTTGATTTAGGTCATACCTGAATGGTCTAATGGTTTTCCTTACTTTCTTCTATTTAAGTCTGAATTTGGCAATAAGGAATTCATGATCTGAGCCACAGTCAACTCCCAGTCTTGTTTTTGCTGACTGTATAGAGCTTCTTCATCTTTTGCTGCAAAGAATATAATCAATCTGATTTCGATGTTGACCATCTGGTGATGTCCATGTGTAGGGTCTTCTCTTGTGTTGTTGGAAGAGGGTGTTTGCTATGACCAGTGCATTATCTTGGCAAAACTCTATTACCCTTTGCCCTGCTTCATTCTGTGTTCCAAGGCCAAATTTGCCTGTTACTCCAGGTGTTTCTTGACTTCCTACTTTTGCATTTCAGTCCCCTATAAAGAAAATGATATCTTTTTTGGGTGTTAATTCTAAAAGGTGTTGTAGGTCTTCATAGAACCATTCAACTTCAGCTTCTTCAGCATTACTGGTTGGGGCATAGGCTTGGATTACTGTGATATTGAATGGTTTGCCTTGGAAATGAACAGAGTTCATTCTGTCATTTTTGAGATTGCATCCAAGTACTGCATTTAGGACTCTTTTGTTGAGCATGGTGGCTACTCCATTTCTTCTAAGGGATTCTTGTCCACAGTAGTAGATATAATTGTCATCTGAGTTAAATTTACTCATTCCAGTCCATTGTAGTTTGCTGATTCCTAGAATGTCGACATTCACTCTTGCCACCTCCTGCTTGTCCACTTCCAATTTGCTTTGATTCATGGACTTGACATTCCAGGTTCCTATGCAATATTGCTCTTTACAGCATCGGACCTTGCTTCTATCACCAGTCACATCCACAACTCAGTATTGTTTTTGCTTTGACTCCATCCCTTCATTCTTTCTGGAGTTATTTCTCCACTGATTTCCAGTAGCATATTGGGTACCTACCTACCTGGGGAGTTCCTCTTTCAGTATTCTATCATTTTGCCTCTTCATACTGTTCATGGGGTTCTCAAGGCAAGAATACTGAAGTGGTTTGCCATTCCCTTCTCCAGTGAACCACATTCTGTCAGACCTCTCCACCACGACCTGCCAGTCTTGGGTGGCCCCACACGGCATGGCTTAGTTACATTGAGTTAGACAAGGCTGTGGTCCATGTGATTAGATTGACTAGTAGTCTGTGATTATGATTTCAGTGTGTCTGCCCTCTGATGCCTCTCGCAACAGCTACCGTCTTACTTGGGTTTCTCTTACCTTGGACGTGGGCTATCTTTCAGGGCTGCTCTAGCAAAGCACAGCTGCTGCTCCTTACCTTGGACAAGGGTATCCTCTCACCTTGAATGTAGAGTAGCTACTCTCGGCCCTCCTGCGCCCGTGCAGCTACCGCTCCTTGGACGCGGGGTTGCTCCTCTTGGCTGCTGCCCCTGACCTCGGATGTGGGATAGCTCTTCTTGGCCGCTCCAAAAAGGCTTGTGGACCAGGAGGACGCAGCCCGGGAGATATGCTGCTTCAGATTCTGCTTTAGCCAGGAGCCCAAAGCCGAGGCCCTGCCTGGCCCCTGGCCCTGTTTGCAGCTGCTGAGCTGGGTGGCTGTACTCTTTCCTGTGCTCTGGCCTGGTGGCTTTCAGGCGCACTACAGCGGTGAGTGGGCCTGGTGCCCTCGGCAGTGGTGCAGGGACATGACGCAGCGCTACCCTGCTAGGTGGGTCGATGGCCCCTTGGCCTCGGCCTTGGTGGCACCTGCGAGAGTTTTCTCTGGCAGCTCTCCAGGTGGATATTGGAGTATAGTTATTTAAATGTTGCATTCGTTTCAGGTGATTTAGTTATACATAAACATGTATCTCGGAGAAGGCAATGACACCCCACTCCAGTACTCTTGCCTGGAAACTCCCATGGACAGAGAAGCCTGGTAGGCTGCCGTCCACGGGGTCGCTAAGAGTCAGACACGGGACACGACTGAGCGACTTCACTTTTCACTTTCCTGCACTGGAGAAGGAAATGGCAACCTACTCCAGTGTTCTTGCCTGGAGAAGCCCAGGGACTGGGGAGCCTGGTGGGCTGCCGTTTATGCAGTTGCACAGAGTCGGACACGACTGAAGCGACTTAGCATCAGCAGCAGCAGCAGCAGCAGCATACATATATCTGGGATTCCCTGGTGGCTCAAAAGGTAAAGAAGCTGCCAAATCTGCCGGCAATGCTGAAGACCTTGTTCAATCCCTGGGCCTGGAAGAATCCCTGGAGAAGGGGATGGCAAACCACTTGAGTATTCTTGCCTGGAGAATTCTATGGACAGAAGAGCCTGGGAAGCTACAGTCCATGGAGTAGCAAAGAGTCAGACACGACTGAGCAGCTTTCACACGCACATACACACACACAAACACACACATACATATAACAGCAGATTCCTAATTTATCCTTGCACCTCATATTCCCCCTTTGATAAACAATAAGTTTACTTTCCAAGCTGTTTCTGTTTTGGAAATGTTTATTTGTATCAGTTTTAAATTCCACATATCAGTTCAGTTCAGTTCAGTTGCTCAGTCATGTGTGACTCTTTGCGACACCATGGACTGCAGCACGTTAGGCTTCCCTGTCCATCACCAACTCAAGGGGTTTACTCAAACTCG
This sequence comes from Bos indicus x Bos taurus, assembly GCF_003369695.1. Taxonomy (NCBI): domain Eukaryota; kingdom Metazoa; phylum Chordata; class Mammalia; order Artiodactyla; family Bovidae; genus Bos; species Bos indicus x Bos taurus. Next base: position 81,089,823 of record NC_040090.1, on the reverse strand, counting down.
TGTGCATCGAGTTGGTGATGCCAAACAACCATCTCATCCTCTGTTGTCCCCTTCTCCTCCTGCCTTCAATCTTTCCCAGCATCAGGGTCTTTTCCAAGGAGTCAGTTCTTTACATCAGGTGGCCAAATATTGGAGTTTCAGCTTAAGCATCAGGCTATACAATGTATATTCAGGAGTGATTTCCTTTAGGATTGACAGATTGGACCTCCTTGCAGTCCAAGGGCTTCTCAAGCATCTTTTCCAATACTACAGTTCAAAAGCATCAATTCTTCAGTGTTCAGCTTTCTGCATTGGTAATTTCATTCAGCCATCTCATCCTCTGTCATCCACTTCTCCCTCTGCCCTCAATCTTTCTCAGCATCAGGATCTTTTCAAGTGAGTCAGCTCTTTGCATCAGGTGGCCAAAGTATTGGAGTTTCAGCTTCAACATCAGTCTTTCCAATGAACATCCAGGACTGATCTCCTTTAGGATGGACTGGTTGGATCTCCTTGCAGTCCAAGGGACTCTGAAGAGTCTTCCCCAATACCACAGTTCAAAAGCATCAATTCTTCAGCATTCAGCTTTCTTTATAGTCCAACTCTTACATCCATACATGACAATTGGAAAAACCATAGCCTTGACTAGATGGACCTTTGTTGGCAACGTTATGTCTCTCCTTTTTAATATACTGTTCAGGTTGGTCATAACTTTCCTTCCAAGGAGTCAGCATCTTTTAATTTCATGGCTGCAATCACCGTGTGCAGTGATTTTGAAGCCCAGAAAAATAAAGTCTTCCACTGTTTCCCCATCTATTTGCCATGAAGTGATGAGACAGGATGCCATGATCTTATTTTTCTGAATGTTGAGCTTTAAGCCAACTTTTTCACTCTCCTCTTTCACTTTCCTCAAGAGGGTCTTTAGTTCTTCTTCACTTTCTGCCATAAGGGTGCTATCATCTGCATATCCGAGGTTATTGATATTTCTCCTGGCAATCTTGATTCCAGCTTGTGCTTCTTCCAGCCCAGGGTTTCTCATGATGTACTCTGCATAGAAGTTAAATAAGCAGGGTGAAAGTATAGAGCCTTGATGTACTCCTTTCCTGATTTGGAACCAGTCTGTTGTTCCATATCTAGTTAACTATTTCTTCCTGACCTGCATACAGATTTCTCAGGAGGCAGGCAAGGTAGTCTGATATTCTCATCTCTTTAAGAATTTTCCACAGTTCGTTGTGAATCATACAGTCAAAGTCATCGGCATAGTCAATAAAGCAGAAGTAGATGTTTTTCTGGAACTCTCTTGTTTTATCTATGATCCATCAAATGTTGGCAATTTGATCTCTGGTTTCTCTGCCTTTTCTAAATCCAGCTTGAACATCTGGAACCTCATGGTTCACGAACTGTTGAAGGCTGGCTTGGAGAATTTTGAGCATTACTTTGCTAGCATGTGAGATGAGTGCAATTGTGCAGTAGTTTGAACATTCTTTGTCATTGCCTTTCTTGGGATTGGAATGAAAACTGACCTTTTCCAGTCCCGCGGCATCTGTTGAGGTTTTCAAACTTGCTGGCTTATTGAGTGCAGCACTTTAAAACATCATCTTTTTAGGACTTAATATAACTCAGCTGAATTCCATCTGCTCCACTAACTTTGTTTGCAGTGATGCTCCCTAAGGCCCATTAAGGATTCCACACATAAGTAGTATCAAATGATATTTGTCTTTCTCTGTCTGATTTCCTTTACATATATGATAACTTCTAGGTCCATCCCTGTTGCTGCAAATGTCACTATACCATTCCTTTTATGGTTGAGTGATATTTCATCACCTTTGTACCACATCTTTATCCATTTCTTGTTTAGGTTGTCTGCATGTCTTTATATGTATCACATCTTCTTTATCCATCCTTCCCCACCCCCCGCCCCCTTAGGTTGTTTACATATCTTAGCTATTGTGAATAGCACTGCAATGAACATTGGAGTGCAGGTAACTTTTTAAATTGTGGTTTTCTCTGGATATACGCCCAGGACTGTATGCCAAATCATATGGTAGTTCTAGTTTAAGTTTTATAAAGAATCCCCATACTGTTCTCCATAGTGGTTCTACCGATTTATATTCCCTGAAAGTATTTTCAGAAAGTAAAGTGATAAGCATGAAGGCCTAATATCTGTGTATTGTTACTAGCCCTTTTTTCATCAAATATATGTAAAACAAACTGGCCACATTGAGTTTATTTCTGGGATAATTATTTGTACATGTGTTTACAAAAGCAATGACTTCTTGTGCCTTTCCAGACTCCACTGTTTTCAGTATTGATTAGTTTTCCAAAACTCATAACCTACTTCCCTAATTAATTTATCCTCTTTAGTACTTACTGCATCTAACATTCTGAACATCCTAGTTACACATGTTGAGTTTCATGCTTGTCTTTTCATATTCAGTGTGAGGACATAGGGGCAAGAACCATCGTCTGTTTTGTCTCAACTCTGGCAGCTATGACAGTTTGATATGAAGGCCATCCATATATATTTTCTAAATGAATGAATAAGTGAGATGTACAAAAGACAAAATTAAAAGGAAAACCTGCAGATAATTAAGCTTGGCTATTTTTCTAGTGTGAAATACTTACATTAAAAAGAATAACACCACTTATTGTCTGCTTATCATGTGTCAGGAAATGTCATATGAAGTTTCCACACTTTCATTCAGTTAATGCTCAAATCCATGTAGGCATTCACTATTAATTAAAGTATTTTACAAATAAAGGAAATAAGGCATGGAAAAGTTCAATACCTTACCCAAGAACAGAGAGTTAAAATGCCAAGTCTCAGATTCTAAGTGCAGAGCTTGTGCTTTTATCTCTACAGTGTTCTTAAAAACAGAGGCTCTTAAAAAGGAAGAGTGTTACATTTGATTCCAGTGAAAAATATTTCCTTCCTAAAAGCAGAACATGTAGGGAATTCTTTCATTAGAACTTTTAGGAAGCTTCCTTCCTAAAAGCTCATAGGGACACATAGCCCCCAGGACACAATCCAGAGCCATGGAGTGGGGGGAATGGGTCATAGTAGTTTAACTTCTCCAGAGACTATATAATGAATGTGCAAAATCCCCATGTTCAAAACCTAATGCCCAAGCTGATGGCATTAGGAGGCAGGATCTTTAGATGTTGAATTGATCATAAGGGCAGAACCTTCATGGCAAGACCAGTGCACTGTCAGAGATCAGAGAGAGACACTTTGTCCTTTCTGCCATGTGAGGATATGGTGAGAAGTTAGCAGTCTGCAACCCAAGTAAGGAACTTCACCACTATCCAACCCTGCTGGCACCCTGATCTTTTACTTCTAGCCTCTGAAAGTGGGAGAAATAGATTTCTCTTGTTTATATGATATCCAGTCTGTGACTTTTTGTTACAGCAGCCTAAATGAATGACGATACCAAAGGATGAGTTAGCTTTGCAGATTACACTTAATTATTGTGTGAATTTAATTGTATATATACTTCTTCATTATATTCTTATTCCGTAAGCCTCATTTCCCGCCTACCCTGACCTGATTCAAATTGTGGTGAAGGAAATTTCCCAGGGATACAATCCCTGATGTGATCTAAGTTGGAGTTATCTGATAATCTCTTTAGAACAAAAATAAATGCATATATATATAAATGCGTCATGGGTATTTCACAATATGTACACACCCTGTTGAAAAGGAAGGTGGAACAAGATTTCAGTTTCATAACACACCAAGGCTAAGAAGGGGAAGCCATGGCCGGTGAGTTTTTTTTTTTTTTTTTTTACTGAAAACAGCTTCTTGAAAGAATAGTTTTGGAAGGGGCTGGCTCTTACAGAAACCATAATTAAGTTCTGTGAGTGTGCAAAGAAGGAGTGTTTGTGCAAAGAGAGGGACGGGTAGGGGCAAAGAGAATGAAAGGGGTGCGGAACAGTAAGGGACAGAAAGGAACCAAACTTCACTGGCTGCTCTCTGGCTGTCATTTTGCAATCTTAACTGAATTCTGACAGAGGGTGCAGAATTGGCACAGAATGGGTTCCAGCAGCTCTCCCCAAAGGAAATGGAAAATCACTGTTTCATTATTTTATTATGCACAGTTGTATCAACATGAAGCATGTTAACATAGGATTTTCAAGTACTATCTTGACGGTAGTAAATCTCATTCTTTGGGCCACTCTGTCAGCACACGGATGATACTGAAGGAGGAATGAGGTGTGAGCGTCCTCAGGATTACCACACTGTGTGGGAAGGCACATTTTATTGATTAAATCTGAACGAGGCTATTCTGAGTTGCTGAGATGAAAGGAAAGTGAGGTTGTTTTCATGACTTGAGGCATTCTTTTGTTTCCAACAGACAAGCTTCTGAAAGAGAAGAGGAAGCTGTTTGTTCATTCAGTGAGCAAGGGTACAATAAATGGCTTGCTGGATGAGCTATTAGAAAAAAGAGTGCTGAACCAGGAGGAGATGGAAAAAGTAAGAGATGAAAATGATACAGCTATGGATAGAGCCCGAGTTTTGATAGACACTGTTATTCGTAAAGGACCTCAGGCATGCCAAATCTGCATCAGCCATATTTGTGAAGAAGACTCCCACCTGGCAGGAATACTGGGGCTCACTTCAGGTAAGGGTCTGTGACTCAGACTGAAGTTCATGTAAGCCCTGTGTCATTAGACCTAATATCTGACTTCTTCATTGGTCATATTAGCTAGCAGACCACTTCCTTACCTCTGGCTTCAGGTATTTCAGTGCTCATATTGCATGCCCCCTGTCTCTTTTCTTCTTTGGTCCTGTTTTTTGGCCTTAGTGTCTCTCTTTTGATTAAAGCTTATTTCCTATCCTGAGTATGTTGTAGCTCATTTGTTGAAATTCATGAGAACAACCTTGAAAAGTTTCATACTGTATTCTCCAGTCATCCTTGCAAGGTACTCTATTGATTTATCTAGTAAGTTAGTTATAGTCTAAAGGTCCCTAGAAACCTATGTGTAGTCATTTGACAGGTTTAAACTCTGTAATCAAATACTTTGCATAATGTCACTCCAAAATGTTGCTCTCCAAGAGAAATAAAATATATTTCAGGGAGAATGGAACCCTCAGAGAATAAACTAATTGCTTACAGAAAAGTAGAGATTTTAAGTGGACTCTTGCTTTTCATTGCCCCCTTGCATTTTCTTTCAAGTAGGATTGTGCACTCTACTGTGCACCATTCTGGGAGGCTCATCGCCTCTCTTTCTGTCTCCTGAAGACTCAGTCCAGGCTCAGCCATCTGAGCTACCCCTTCTGTGGTTCCCTATCTTCTCCACACAAAAAAAGACTGCAGCTCTGATGGGCTTCTAGTTATTGGCTTCTTTTGAGCTGCTCAGAGTCCCTGGAGAAGGGAAAATCTACCCACTGTATAGTCCATGGAGTTGCAAGGAGTCGGACATGACTGAGCAACTTTCACTTTTGTGCTTCTAAAATCATTCAAGGAAAGTAGATGTTATTTGAAAACAAGACATCATTTGTCCCTCAGGAACTGCGAGGAGCCTGTGCCCCTCTCAGTGACAGCAAATGTGTTTCTTTTGTTGTTGTTGATTTTTTTTGATACATTTTTTAGATAACTCCCACCTCCAAGAATTAAAGACAGTCAATAAAAATAAGGGTTTAGAATATCTATATAATTGTCAAAACTTTTTCTTCCTTATCATATTTAACTCACAGTCCTTGAACCCTAGAAGCACTTGTGCAACTCATTGTGATAACTCTAATTCCTGGAATCTGTTTCTCCAGATGTTGGATGATACCTCCTCAGTCAAGGTTGTAAAGGCTTTGGTTCCCCCTCATCTATTTGGCAGTTGCTTCAGGACCCAAGTGTATGATAATTGGATATAATATTTAAATTTGCTCTAAGAGGACACACCTAAAAACATTTCTTGACATATAAACTATGGCAATAACAAGCCCTCCTCCAGAAAATGTTCTTGAATTTATCAATGGTTAATTTAGTCCAGCAGTCTAGATGGGAAGGATGGGACAAATTTTAGCCTATGTCTTGGACTTGCAGTATTGTGAGATGTCCTAAGGCTCTCCTCCATTCACAGGAGAGACATGGCCCATTATTTGTCTATGGAAATCTTGTCTTTAGTAGGTACTATGACTTGGAGTAGTATTGGTTCATGCTGATACTTAAGTTTCTAGAATATGTTTCTGAGGTGGGTTGTGCTACATTGAGATATTTATAAAACCTTAAATAAAGTTAATTTCAATTCTTGTGCTTGAAATTGACAATCATAATGTCTAGCAACCTCAGACAACATATTGATAGATTTGATTGAGTAAGACAAGTGCAGATTACAGGTTGTGGTCAGGGCTCCAGTCATATGCATAATTGTATAAAACCCTTTGTGGGCTAGAGAGTAGCTTAGTGATTAAGAGGCCAGTATTGATAATCAAGACATTTTTGTATTCAAATCTTGGCTCTACCACCTTCTTGTTATATGACTTAGGAAATTCACTTAACACTGATTGGGGATAGGCCTCAATTTCCTTCTCATTTTGTTGTGATAAATCTTGGCATGGCTAAGTGTCCAAGCACAGATGCCTTTTAGTGTTAGTTTTCTCCAAAGTCCAGGTCAACTCTGAATTAGACAACTTCACTTTGAATACACATTCGTTAGGCAGTACTGATTACCTCAGGAGCCACCTTAAGATATATGTGATTCTATAGCTGATGCTGTTTCAATTTTATTTTCATCATAGAAAGTATAAATTAAAGAAGTCACTTCCAGACACTTTTGTTCTACCACTACTTAAGTTAACAAGTCCAGTCGTTCACGTGTAGAAGCTTTTGTTTCCCAGTGATAAGTATGGCTCCAGGTGAGTCACATCTTGCGCAGGATTAAAACCTATAGAAGGTATCTTTAGTAATGAGCAGCCAGTACACTGGGGTAAGAGTCTTTAGAGATTGTAACTATTTTAATGTCCTTTGTCTTTCCTCAGGTTCACAGTCTGAAAATTATCTTAGACAAAAACCCCAAGCAGTGGCCCCTCCTTTTCCAGGTAATGGTACTCTCAAGGCAATAGCATTCTTTGAATGCCACCTTCCTTGACGTTAACTACAGATTAATGGGGTGAATCAGGGTGAGAGGACCATGGGTTTATTTACAGATTTATTCTATACATTTTTCTCTTCTTTATCTATTCTGCTTAGCAGGAGCTGTTTCTACAGCTTCACTATCATGTTAACAGTTCTGAATCTGTATCTCAAATCCTGAATAACCACTTGAGTGCCACATTTTGCTATTCAAGCATCCACTGAACATGTGCATTCATCTCCTGCAGACAGTTTCAATCATGTGAACTGAGATAGCTTGCCATGTCTCCCCGACCTTGGCTCTCCTCCACTTTCCTCTGTCTTGATTAATGGTACCACTAGCACCCAGTTATTCAAACCAGAAACCTGAAATTATCTTAGACCATTTCTTCTCCCTGACTTCCAACATTTAAGCGGCACCCAGATTTTATTTTCCTCTCACAAATTCTGATTGGTTTCTGCATTTCTACTTCTACTATTAGATTTCAGAGCCCCTATTCCAAGAGTGTTTCATAATTCTCCAGTCATAACTTTACTATATTTTTCTTGTAATTTTAAAAATAAATGCATTATTTTCCCTCATAGCACTTTCAGCTTTATGAGGAAATTGAACATACATGTTTGCTTATAGATCACCTCTAATAGAATTTCACCTGTAAACCTTGAATATATATGCAACTAATATTTGTTAAGACTATTTCACTGAATAATTTGGGCAGAATCACTACTATTTACTATGTCATTAGAAAATATTTGCATGTGCCAATTGTGCTACAGACCCTGTTCTATGGACTATTTAGAAAGTAATGAATAAAACAAGCAAGATTTCTTCTTTTCTTAAAACTACTTGAATATATGAATAGTGAGTGGATAGGCATTTAAGAAACTCCACCATCAAAATAAAGCCAGCCAAAAATTTGCAGATGAAAATGACACTACACATATCTCTGGCAGTGACATGATATTATAACAGAGATAAATATTTATAATAGCTAGATATGATAGAAACTTTTGTTCCAATTCAAGGAATTTCTAAAATGGGCATTTGTTTTTCTTCAGATTTAGCTTTTCTTCAGGTGGTAATTAGATATCTAGGTCTCTTTCAGGCTATGGCTCTGATATCTGCAGCATACAATGCCAAAATGATTGAGGTAATAACAATCAAATTAATGGCATTGGAAGGAATATGTAGGATCATTTGTAAGAGATTTTGTTAGGCTTGGTCTGGATGAATAACATAGTATATCAGCTTTCATCCTATTATCTAGAACTTAGTTATATGGCCATACCTAATCACTGGACTTGTTAGCTATATAGATTAGCTGTGTTTTCAGGGAAAAGAATGAATTGTCTTATTGAAGATTTAACCAGTCTCAGCCAAAAAATTTAAACACAAAACTTTTCATTCAACATAGCACTGAAGGTAGCACAAGGAATGCCTTGGTCGCAGATGACAAGAGAGTTCTTGTCATCTGGGACACTCATTATATAACCAAATGCTATAATATAGTATAATATATATAATATAATATAGCTCTGTTGCTGTGTCGCTTCAGTCGTGTCCAACTCTGTGCAACCCCATGGACTGCAGCCTAGCAGGCTTCTCCATCCATGGGATTCTCCAGGCAAGAACACTGGAGTGGGTTGCCATTTCCTTCTCCAATAATATAGCTCTAATATAGTCCAAATATTTATATAATTCTTCTATTGTTCTTCAGGCTCCTTTTTTTAAGAAATGCAATATTTTTTCCATGTGATAATGATTTCTATAGTTTTTTTCCCAACTATATCCATTCTAATTATCTCTTACTTTCTCCATAGTCAATGAACTTCACGCTACCTCAGTTTACCTAACTGAATATACTACAGTTTCTACAAGTTCTTCGTCAAAATTGAACATAATTTTCTTGTTTGACAGTTTAGTTTCTAAAATATCTCAACATCAATAAAAATTATTTCTATTTTGAAGCAAAGATTACATTAATTTATTTAGAAAATGTGTAACATTATTGGATGATGTTGAATTTGTGATCAAATAAACTCCCAAGTCTTTTCTCACATAAGCCACTGTGAGAATTCTTCCTCATATATTTGTGCAATCAATATTTAGTGCTATGGATTCCTCTAGATGTACACCTTGATTTATTACTCTATTTCATATTCATTTTTGTCCATGTATCAATATCTTCTTTTTCTCCCTATATGTACACACAGTAATGAGATCCTAAAGTATAGGACAAAGGCTTTTCCTTCTTACCTTCCTTCATTCCTTGCAGTCTCTAATGCCTACTTTCTCAACTGTTAAGCAAATAAATAGATATATAAACATGAATTTTCAAATCATTGAAATATATTCATTAAGGCCAGCTTCAATTATCTCAGATTTCAATTATTTGAAATATATTTATAGCTTAATTCTTTTATCTAACATACTGTTTTCTGGGAGTGTTATAATGCATGGTCTTGAAAAACTCCCTTTTGCTTTTTAATTAAAAGCATTTGTAAAATGCTAATTCTAAGTGATGAAGGGATGTGATGCCTGTATCACACCCTGGAAATCTCCGACTTGGAATATATTTCTTTAGCAGAGTTGCTTTCAATGGTGTAAGGAGTAACCAGGATCATCTTCTTAAGGATTAATGCCTTCCTCCATGGCTTCATGCACAGGTGATTCTGGGAGGTACGCTAAATGGGATACTCAGGAATGCCATTATTCATAATGTTTTTTGTCTCTTGCAGCTCCTCAGGCAATGCTGGATAACCCAGTTAAGCTTGCATCTTTAGGACCAGGAGGGAACCTCAAGCTTTGCCCCCCAGAAACAGCCCAAAGAATACGGAAAGAAAAATCAGGAGAGGTGCTATGCTTGGAACATAAGGATCTGGGTGAAAGACACACTGGAGAAAATTCTAAACTGCAGTGGTTCTTTCTTAGAGCTAATTTCTTTGACAGGTTCTGGAAAACCATCCTGCTTCTTCCCTTACATAAAGAATTCCTATTTCCCTGGTTTATTTAGAGATTTTCAAGTTTAGTCTGATCCCCTGAGAAAATAGTTATAATAGTAAAAACAAAACAGTTAAAATAATAAAAACAGCTACTTAATATGAGGCAGGCACTGTTCGGAGGATATTGCATATAATAACACCTTGAACCCTCAAAATAGCCCATTTTAAAGATCATAACACTGAGGCAATAGTTGTGAAATAATGTGTCTTAAGCAGTAAGTCAAGGAATCAGTTTTAAAATTGAGTCTTTGTAGCCCTAATTCTGCTCATTTCCCTCAGTCCTACCTCTCAAAAGTAATTAAAATCAAGTGCTCAGCTGACATCTGGACATTCGCAGATTTCATTCCACTCCTATGGTAGGACTCATTCTCCCCTCTTTATTTTTACCTATGGTTCAAGAGCTTGGGTTTCTGTAGCGAAATAAGGGAAGAGAAGCTGTTAAATCCTCAAGATGAATATTTAATTAGAGAGGACAAGGCTATTTGTTCACCTGTGTTTCTTACAGATTTACCCAATAATGGAAAGGTCGAACCGCACACGTCTTGCCCTTATTATCTGCAACACAGAGTTTGAAAATCTTACCAGAAGAGATGGAGCTGATGTTGATACCAGAAATATGAAGGTGCTACTAGAAGGTCTGGGATACAAGGTGGATGTGAAAGAAAATCTCACTGCTTCGGTAAATTTTGTCATAATGTAGAGACAATGGTCATGGCCTTTACTCCTAAAGAATGTTAGAAAGATTGGTTGTAGCACCAGAAATTTAATCTCTTGATAGTCTAAAATTCAAATTTGTTCTTGTAGGGTATTTCATGCTTCTATCCTAGAATCTTTTAGCAAGAGTCTGGTGAAACCTTTACCTGGAAAATGTTCCATTAATTCAATTATATGTCTATGGCCACAAAAATAAATAAATAAGCAATGTCCCTTTCTCTGCACTAGAAATCCCTTAATTACACCCCGAAACTCTTTTTTCACCTTTCCATGAATTGAAAATTAAATGTTCCTTTTGTATTCCATCGATTTTCATATCATTCAGGAGTGTCTCTTTTTTGGATTCCAAGCTGCCATGATAACCAGTCACATAGTTCAACACCAGTGGTATTAATATGTCTCTTCCAGGAAATGATTTTAGAACTGAAGGCATTTGCTGCTCACTCAGAGCACCGGACCTCTGACAGTACTTTTCTGGTATTCATGTCTCATGGAATTCGGGCTGGCATTTGTGGGAAGAAATACTCTGAAGAAGTCCCAGACATATTAAAAGTTGATGACATCTTTCACATTTTGAACACCGGGAACTGCCCAGCTTTGAAGGACAAACCCAAGGTGATCATTATCCAGGCCTGCCGTGGTGGTGAGTGCTGATGTCTGTCAGAACACAGGGCCCTGAAGTATTGATTTCATTATCTGTGTGTGTGTCCAGTATTTTTCCATTCCTTTGAGTTTACTCTTCAATGTCAAAGAAAAGCTACCATCCTGTTTGGTAAAAGTAGATATTCTTTGACATTACAAAAGGGATTATAGCTTCTGTGAATTATATGACTGGTTGGTAGATGTTTGTTCCTTTTTCAACTGAAATATCACTTTTAATCTTAAGACTTTGATGTTGTAAGAATTAATTTGAGGGTTAGGAGAGACAAGAGTTGTTAAGATAGTTTTTGAGATATATATGTGCATCTGTATCTGAATTAAAGTTATTGACAAATCAGTAAATGGTTCAACAGATGTTTAGTGGAGAAAGTTTTCTTGGCTATTGGCAGTAACAAGAAACCAAATCTTGTCTTTTCAGAGAAGCAAGGGATGGTATGGGTAAACGATTCAGTAGCAGCTTCTGGAAACTGTTCCTTAGTGGCCCCAGAAGATTTTGAGTCTGATGCCATTAAGAAAGCCCACATAGAGAAGGATTTTATTGCTTTCTGCTCTTCAACACCAGGTAATGAGTATCTGTGTAAAACACCTTTATGAGCATTACCAATGCAGAAATTTGCATCAATACATTAGAGAATGGATATCTGTGTTAAATTTTTCTTTTTTTAAATTAATATATTTATTTTATTTTTTAACTTTACAATATTGTATTGGTTTTGCCATATATCAACATGAATCCACCGCAGGTAAAATTTTCATAAGACTTTTGAAGACTAATTCAAGTCTTCTCTCAGTTACACCTTCATTTCTCCTTATCCATGGAAACCAAGTAAATATACATTTATTTTAGTAAACTCCCATGTTGCAAAATTATTTTTGTACTCTGTGGAATAAATAGATAGGTCCACATGTTGATATCACTTAACATTTCAATTTTCCTAGACATGTATTTATAGAAGAATATTTATAAAAGGGGAGAGGCAGGAAAGCAAACCAAGTATACTGAGTCCCTGTGGTAAAGGTATTTTAAACAGAAGTGTGGAGTTTATGAAACAGGAAAAAACTGAATGATTCTAAACCTAGATTTTGGATTATCAGTTCAGTTAAGTTCAGTCGCTCTGCAACCCCATGAATTGCAGCACGCCAGGCTTCCTGGTCCAACACCAACTCCCGGAGTTCACTCAAACTCATTTCCATCAAGTCAGTGATGCCATCCAGCCATTTCATCCTCTGTTGTTCCCTTGTCCTCCTACTGCCAATCCCTCCCAGCATCAGAGTCTTTTCCAGTGAGTCAACTCTTCGCATGAGGTGGCCAAAGTACTGGACTTTCAGCTTTAGCATCAGTCCTTCCAATGAACACCCAGGACCGATCTCCTTTAGAATGGACTTGTTGGATCTCCTTGCAGTCCAGGGGACTCTCAAGAGTCTTCTCCAACACCACAGTTCAAAAGCATCAATTCTTCGGTGCTCAGCTTTCTTCACAGTCCAACTCTCACACCCATACATGACCACTGGAAAAACCATAGCCTTGACTAGACGGACCTTTGTTGGCAAAGTAATGTCTCTGCTTTTGAATATGCTATCTAGGTTGGTCATAACTTCCCTTCCAAAGAGTAAGCTTCTTCTAATTTCATGGCTGCTATCACCATCTGCAGGGATTTTGGAGCCCAGAAAAATAAAGTCTGACACTGTTTCCATTGTTTCCCCATCTATTTGCCATGAAGTGATGGGACCAGATACCATGATATTCGTTTTCTGAATGTTGAGCTTTAAGCCAACTTTTTCACTCTCCTCTTTCACTTTCATCAAGAGGCTTTTTAGTTCCTCTTCACTTTCTGCCATAAGGGTGGTATCATCTGTGTATCTGAGATTATTGATATTTCTCCTGGCAATCTTGATTCCAGATTGTGCTTCTTCCAGCCCAGTGTTTCTCATGATGTACTCTGCATATAAGTTAAATAAGCAGGGTGACAATATACAGCCTTGACGTACTCCTTTTCCTATTTGGAACCTGTCTGTTGTTCCATGTCCAGTTCTAACTGTTGCTTCCTGACCTGCATATAGGTTTCTCAAGAGGCAGGTCAGGTGGTCTGGTATTCCCATCTCTTTCAGAATTTTCCACAGTTTATTATAATCCACACAGTCAAAGGCTTTGGCATAGTCAATCAAGCAGAAATAAATGTTTTTCTGGAACTCTCTTCCTTTTTCCATGATGCAGCAGATGTTGACAATTTGATCTCTGGTTCCTCTGCCTTTTCTAAAACCAACTTGAACATCTGGAAGTTCACGGTTCACATATTGCTGAAGCCTAGCTTGGAGAAGTTTTTGGATTATGAGTACTGTCAATTATATCATGAATCTGTCACTTAGTACTTTGTAAATTAGTTCCAATTATTTAGCTTCTCTGGGCTTTCTTTGAATTCCTCACTAATATATATGAATACATGTGTCATTGTCATAAGTCTGAAAGCATTTTAATAATAAATACAGAATGTTAAGTAAGCATGACATAGAATAAAGCACACTTTAAATTATTGCCACTATTAATGATGTTTTATTAATAGTTGTAGCTTAAATTCAAGCTTTTACCTTGAGTTACTTTCCATATCCAGGTTTGAATAAAAGTCATCCACTATAGTTTGGAATTTCTTGGACATTAAGATTCTCTTGATTACTTCCAGCCTAAAGATTTGCCCCTGATAAAATAGTTTAACCTACAGATTTTTTTCTATAATGAGTTACCATCCCTCAGGAGACAGCATGCTTTTGCATTGTGTTGACCATATATTGATATAGAAATCAATTTTTCATGAAAAAGAAATCAATGTTCATCGCAGCACTGTTTATAATAGTCAGGACATGGAAGCAACCTAGATGTCCATCAGCAGATGAATGGATAAGAAAGCTTTGGTACATATACACAATGGAGTATTACTCAGCCATTAAAAAGAATACATTTGAATCAGTTCTAATGAAGTGGATGAAACTGGAGCCTATTATACAGAATGAAGTAAGCCAGAAGGAAAAACACCAATACAGTATACTAAGGCATATATATGGAATTTAGAAAGATGGTAATGATAACCCTGTATGCAAGACAGCAAAAGAGACACTGATGTATAGAACAGTCTTATGGACTCTGTGGGAGAGGGAGAGGGTGGGAAGATTTGGGAGAATGGCATTGAAACATGTAAAATATCATGTATGAAACGAGATGCCAGTCCAGGTTCAATGCACGATACTGGATGCTTGGGGCAGGTGCACTGGGACGACCCAGAGGGATGGTATGGGGTGGGAGGAGGGAGGAGGGTTCAGGATGGGGAACACATGTATACCTGTGGTGGATTCATTTTAAAATTAGAATTAAAATTAAAAAAAAAAGAAAAGAATAGAAATCAATTTTTTTTTCAAAAGTGAAAACAATGACACTAGGGAAAGCCTCCATACATTTATAATTTGAGTGTATTTAACAGACTTTTTTTAAAATATAAATTTATTTATTTTAATTGGAGGTTAATTACTTTACAATATTGTATTGATTTTGCCATACATCGACGTGAATCCACCACAGGTATACACATGTTCCCCATTCCGAACCCTCCTCCCTCCTCCCTCCCCGTACCATCCCTCTGGGTTGTCCCAGTGCACCAAGCCCAAGCAACCAGTATCATGCATTGAACTTGGACTGGCGATTCTTTTCATATATGATATTATACATGTTTCAATGCCATTCTCTCAAATCATCCCACCCTCTCCCTCTCCCACAGAGTCCAAAAAACTGTTCTATACATCTGTGTCTCTTTTGTTGTCTCACATACAGGGTTATCGTTACTAGATGTAGCTATTAAAAAAAAAATGATCCCAGTCTTCCACAGAGATTTACATCTAGGTGTTATAATCTTTATAGGCCCCTTGGCTTCTTGACATCTATCTTGTTGATTTTTGTCTCACTTTCTTTCACTTTCCTCATACTCCTTTCCACATGATTCATAGAAACTCCAGTTAATTTCCTTGAGTTTCTATGAGTAAATCTAGCTTTTTATCCTCTGGTATTAATTCCAATTACATTGTAGTACTCTTATGAAGAAAAGTAACCATTCTCTAACTAATTTCACTAAGAACTTGAAGATATATTGGCCTGCAATTCTCTCCCACCTACTTCCTTTAATTGAAGCCATCTTCATTAAGACAGCTGTAGTTTTAGATAGGATTTTAATCTATTACTATTATGCATTTTATTACCATTTCTATTGGCTAAAATGTTTTGATAATTTTCCTATATGTTCCTTTGCATAATTTAAAAATGGCTTTATAACATCTAAGTCCTACTATTTTGTATAACTATTTTTTTAATATATCTTTTCTTTTTTTTTAAATATATCTTTTCTATGAGAGTGTTTTGTCTTATGATCTTTCCCTCTTAAACCTTTTCTCAGTATGGACTTCTTTTCTGTTGGTAACATTTTCATATTTAATTAGTAATTTCTTTGTCTAAATGCTTTATGACCAATATTATTTGATTTTAATTAAATCACAAGGTAGATAAATTTAAAGAAATTTTATTAATATGAATTCCTTGTATAAACTGGGTGCTGCTGCTGCTGCTGCTAAGTCGCTTCAGTTGTGTCCGACTCTGTGCGACTCCATAGACAGCAGCCCACCAGGCTCCCCCATCCCTGGGATTCTCCAGGCAAGAACACTGGAGTGGGTTGCCATTTCCTTCTCCAATGCATGAAAGTGAAAAGTGAGAGTGACGTCGCTCAGTCATGTCCGACTCTTAGCGACCCCATGGACTACAGCCTACCAGGCTCCTCTGTCCATGGGATTTTCCAGGCAAGAGTACTGGAGTGGAGTGCCATTGCCTTCTCCGAAACTGGGTACTACATTTGTATATTCTTCCAGATCCTTGTAATGCATATTACATCTAATATGCAAATGTATGTTGGGGGCAGAAATTATTACCTTCCCTATTACAGTCGAGGCCTGCATTTCAGAGTGTATAATTAACTTAAATCAAGTATGTCAGTGGCACTCTTGGGGTCCACACTCTGGTATTTGTTCCTCAAGGCCCAGTCACTCCCTTCCATTCCAACCTGCCTTTCTCTCCTTCTCTACTATATTTGTGGTTCTTTGAACCTCAAAGATTATCCTGCATAACGTCTGTACCATATACAGCATTCTTCATATGGCTTTAAAAACTGTCAAGTGTCACTGAAAATATACACACTGAATGTTGAATAGAGTCACTTAATGATGGCATACAGCCTGTAAGAAATAGCATAAACTCAACAGTCTGCTTTAGCTGAAACAGAAATCCTAGGACTCCATTTCTGTAGCCAAGTGAGAGAGCTTGCATGAAATGTGAAATGTGTTTTCTTCATAGATAATGTTTCCTGGAGACATCCCATATTCGGCTCTCTTTTTATTATTAAACTCATCGAAACTTTTCAAGAATATGCCTGGTCCTGTGACCTGGAGGAAATTTTCCGAAAGGTATGTGCTAGATACTTCTGAAATGCTACCTCCCTATCTATTCTAACAGGCAACCTAAGGAGCAGCTCTGGATATGTTTTCTTCTAAAAATGTCCTTCTTTTCAAATGAGTTTTGAGGTTTTCTTTGGTGAGTCAGCCAACCTGGAAGCCAGTTCCAAGCTATTATGATCTAGAAAACAACCCCTAGAAAATCATTTATTTTAACATCTCTTTTTCCTGAGTAGACAAATGAGTGGACTCTAATTTACTAATGTCCAAAACTATTAGATTTAGTAGATTTTAAAGCATGTCAGTCCATCCTTTGACATGCATATTACTGGTTTGTATAAAGGAAAATCTTTTGTTTTAATCATTTATTTTGCTACTATTTTTCCAACGTAAGTGAAAATCCTTTCACTTGGGGCGGGGGCGGGGGAGAGGTGGAATCTATAGAACTTATTTTCCTTTTAGGTTCGATTTTCATTTGAGCTGCCAGATGGTAAGGTACAGATGCCCACTGCTGAAAGAGTGACTTTGACAAGATGTTTCTACCTCTTTCCAGGATATTAAAGTAAGTAAGTTGTAAGGATAGATGTGTATGTGGTAGGGGTGGGGCAAAATTGCGGGACGAGTGCTGAACTACCCCCTAGTGAAGATCTCAAGGTCTAGTATAATAAACAGGGGATAATGGAAGGATATTGAAAGCCTTTCTGCTGGTTAGTACAGGGCACACTGCACTTCCCTCAAGGTTCTGCAGAGGTAGATGGCCATTTCTCAAGGTTAGTTGATATAGATTGAGATTTGGCCAGAAGATGATGAAAGCTCAGTTTTAGACGTTCCTCTCCTTTGCCTCAGTAGGGCAATATTGAGACATAACATGGGCTCTTCATTCTTAGGAGTGTGTGTAATCACTTGGTGGAGTCATTTTATAACTTGCATTTATTTTAGCAGAATTCTTTTTTAATGCTTGTTTTACTTTCTCTTCCTTTTCCATAGGAAGCCAGGAGTTCTGTCATTCTATAACTGCTTCGGAATCCTGTTGGCAGAAAACAGACATTTCTTTAAACATTTCAATAAATTAGAAATAGAAATGAAAGGTCATCAGTTTCTTTTTTACCACTCTGAGAAGGTAGGGAGGTGGAATTTGGAGAAAGTAATAGATTTGAAGTCTTCAGATTTCATAAGAATTGAACTTGCTACTCACATCATTCTTTCTAGAAAACATTTGCTAGATCTTCTGCTTTAGGGATACAGATATAAATTACAGTATGTAACTGACCTCAACAAATTTTGAGCTTAACAGGAGATATTCAGAGAAGGTAATGTGATAAGTAACTTATCCAAAATCTCAGAGTTTATCACTGACAAAGTCATGACTACTGTACACAATTCTAGCCCTTCCTTAAGGCATTTCATAACACAAAATAATTGTATATCTAGGTACCTAGTAGTTTACAGTCTCATTGAGAAGACAAGACAGTCAACAAACATGAAACAATCAGCATATAGTGCATGACACCCTATAAATAAATGCTAGGGTGAGATGCATGCAAAAGTATTCCTATGAGTTTGGGATAATATTTTCACTTAGCAAGGTTATACCCAGAAATGACTGGAAAAACTACTCTTTCACTTGCAAATATGAGCCCTTTCTAATCCTAACCCATTAAAAGTGAAGATTAATTTCTGACCATTTGTTTTATTTGGACTTGTCAAATATATACTTAATGGGATTTTTTTTTCCAACTTTTATTAGTATGCCATGCTATGCTATGCTAAGTCACTTCAGTCGTGTCCGACTCTGTGTGACCCCATAGACAGCAGCCCACCAGGCTCCCCCGTCCCCGGGATTCTCCAGGCAAGAACACTGGAGTGGGTTGCCATTTCCTTCTCCAACGCATGAAAGTGAAAAGTGAAAGTGAAGTCACTCAGTCGTGTCCGACTCTTAGCGACCCCATGGACTGCAGCCTAACAGGCTCCACATATATATGGAGTATAGTTGACTTACAATGTTCTGTCAGTTTCAGGTGTACAGCAAAATTAATCAGTTATACACATAATATAGTTACTCTTTTTAGATTATTTTCCCACATAGGTTATTACAGAATATTGCATAGAGTTCCCTGTGCTATAAAAAGGTTTGTATTAATTATCTATTTTTTGTATAGTTATGTATATGTTAATCTCAGTCTCCTAATTTTCTCTCCCCCCTGCTTGCTTTTGGTAAGCATAAGTTTATTTTCTACATCTGTGACTCTGTTTCTGTTTCATAAAAAAATTTGTTTGTATCACTGTCTTTCGATTCCAAATATTAGTGTTATCACATGATATTTGTATTTCTTATCTGACTTATTTCTGTAGTATGATTTGCAGCAACATGGATGGGCCTAGAACTTCTGACCTTTTAAAAATCTTCAAAGTTGAGCACGTCACAATTTTTCTTTTCTTTCACTAACTGAATCTATCTCTTTTGTGTTATCACAGGATCATTGTACTACATCTTGGCAGTGCTTCTGTGGTCAGTCTTTGTTCAGATATAACAAAAAGAGGAACTCTCACTTTCAGTAAAAATTAAATGTTAGGGAAGCTTAGGCAGTAAAAAAAAAGCATGAAATCAAGACAAGCATTCAGAATTTATTTCCAATAAATGTTTAAAAGGAAAGGGAGACAGAGAGGAGATGATATTGCCATTATTAGCACAGTTAAAAAGGAAGCAAAAGTTATTCAGATAATCCTTATCCTGAAACGAAATGGGACTTGTTAGTTTTAAGTCCTTTAAACATTGAGATATCTGAGAGAGAAGAACAAAGAAAACAAGATGTAGGGGACTGAGGAAAGGGAAAACAAAACAAAACAGAGGTGCCAACATAGATCAGAAAATGTTTGGTCATTTCAATTTTTTTCTTCCAAAATGAATAAACATTTCTTCCCAAAGGGTTGGGAGATTCATTTGCTGACTACAGGGGATTTCCCGACAGTGAACCCGGAAGTTCCGAACAAGAATTTCCCAATCGGTGGTTAGAAGTCCCAGCCCCCTGTACTGAGGAAATGCCCAGTAACTTTCATTTTCGAGACTGTGCTCCTTCAAGGCAGTAGGAAGATACTAAGCTTATTATCTATGGCTGGTGAGTAGGGGTCTTTTTCCTAGCTAGGGGTCAGACACTTGAGTCTTAGAAAACACTTTATTAATTGCTCTGTGACAGACAGAAATATACAAAAGAGAAGTGAGCAGATTCCGTGAAAGTTACATTCTTCCTGTTAGGTCTGTGTAGCTTAAACTGGGAACTCTGCCTCAGAGACTGAAGGAGAGTATGATCTCCAGATATCCCAGAGCCAGGAAGCAGTTAATTCTGTTTTTACAGCTTCTGATAATCAAAATGAGGGGTGGGAAAAGACAAATACAGTACATTTTTATATGTGAGAAAACTCTGAAAATTCTTAAACACTGTATGATATCTTCTAGGCTTCCTCTTGATTCCATAAAACTCTCTCCATGATCAGATAAGTGAGTCTTTGAATTCCCACCTTCCCTTGCCATCTCCTATATTGAATTATGCTCTTGGTCTTTATTAAGTGACTCAATTTTTTCCTCATTTCTAGCTCTGGTGCTAACTACTCTAGCACACTATTTCTTGGACTGTTATCACAGTTTTTAACTGGTCTCCTTCTCTCCAGAATTTAATCTTCTAGTCCGTCTTGCATATTGCTTTCAGGTCACATATCTTACACACAGAAGCTGGAGAGTGTAAGAAATGGAGTCTATCTATGAAGCTATTATTTATGCTATTTATGCAGCTAATATTCAAGTACTTTAAATCATTTCTTTGCTTCATTTTCTTCGTTTGAAAAGGAAGAGGTTCAATTAATTCAATGATTTCTAAACTTTACAATAAATCTAAATAATCTGTAGACATTAACACATTTAGATTATCCCCCCAACCTTGAATTACTCAATCATGAATAGGCTGTAATTTATAATATTTTAAAGATCTACAAATGATTCTTATGTATCTGCATTAGGTTTGTCTGCAGATTAGCATTGTTAGGAAAGAACAGATCATTATCTTTCAGTTCTTATGCTCTAGATATCTAAACTTAGATTTTCTTACTCAGTTAATTGCAATGATCCTTACTACCATTAAAACAAACAAACAAACAAAAATGTCTGAACTTGTCAGGCAGGTTTTCGTACCTTTCAAAATATAGTAATATTTATTCACCCTTCCATTAATCTCTCTAAAGCAAGATTTCAGTTTCCTTAAAAAATGTTTATTGCATTCACCCCACTCATACTTTCTTGCTACTGTGTTTCTTTATTTCTTTCATTTTCCCTGTAGGGTAATTATTTCCAGGTTTCTGTCTCATTTCACATGTTTAATTTAAGCTCCTAAAATGTGAGAATTGACTGTTTTCTAGTATCTTCTTAGTGTCTTCTTCAGGATACTAATACAGCATTTGGCTGGGGAGTAGTATTTTAAATTCATGCTCATGGCTGCATCTTTAGCTAGGCAGGATGACTTCACTGGATATTGAATTGGAATCAGGACATCATTAGATAATAGACATGAGAAACTGAAAAAAAAACTAGTAGAGTGATTCAATACACTAATGAGTTTGGTTGCCATTGTTAAATAGTACACAACTATAGGGGAAAAATATGCTACTTTAAGTTGAAACAAGTTTCTCTGGGAGCATATAGCTCTGACACTCCATCTAGTTTGAAGCATTAGGGAGAATTTCCAAAAGGAAATGGCATGTCATTTGAGACCTGAAGATAAAAAGAAAGGAATAAGGAATGTTGGGTGTGAGAAACTGTACATAACTTTCTAGAACCTGAATGAAGAGCAAAGTGTTCAAAATATAATGAGCAAGTTGGGTATGGTCGCAGAGGATGAGGCTGAACAAGAAAACCTAGATTACATTAAGCTGAGACATTTCACAGTGAAATCTATTCAAATGATCTTTAGAACTTTGACTCTGCTTCATTGTGAAGAACTGATTAGAAAGGTCCAAGAGTAGACTTATCTGATTCTTAGAGTAATTTAAAAAGAAAAGATATTGGCCTGAACTGGAGTACTGAACTATTAGAAAAGGAAAAGCCATCAGATTCTTCAAATACTTAGTACATAAAATCAATACAGTTTGATGCGAGATGGAAAATAAAATACAGATGGTAGAAGAGGTTCAATATCACCAGTTTTTACTGATTTGGTATACTGGACTGTAAGATATCATTTACTAGTATGTATAGGTGATGAAAAATGAACAGTTCAGCTTTTAAAAGTTGAAGTTATGAGTTTGTGGTATACAGAGAAAAAATAACTATATGAGCCTTAATATTGAGATCCATCTTTGGGCTGGTCTATAAATTCAGAAATTATTTATTTGAATAATTAATTTATTATTTAAAGCCAATAACTGAAGCCATGAGTACTTGTAGATAATAAGTGGATGTAATGCCAAAATTATACAAATCTTTAATCGTTTACTGTATTTCTCCTAGTACCACTCATTCAGTCAACATTCAACCTTGTTGAGGGCAGAAATAAATGAAATAGAATCCCAGAAACCCATCAGAGTAAACATCTCATACATTAATTGTATGTTGTTTGTAATTCTTCAAATTCTCTGTTATGACCTGTCTGCTGTACTCTAAGACCAATGTTACTGTGACTTTTTCTGAGAAGCAGCCTTTTGCGCCCTCACCTGAAGAAATTTGTCCAGTCTTTTCTGAGTCCCTGAATTACTTTCTGTTCTCTTAAATACCTCTTTACCAAGTTCAATCCAGGGTTGGGAAGATCCCCTGGAGAAGGAAAGGCTACCCACTCCAGTGTTCTGGCCTGGAGAATTCCATGTACTATACAGTCTATGGGGTCGCAAAGAGTCAGACACTGGACACGACTGAGTAACTTTCACTTTCACTTTCCCAAGTACCATGTAAAGTAGTTTGATGATTTAAGAGTGGTGATTCTGGATTCTGAACCTCTGAGTTTTGAATCCCTCTCTGCCCTCTTACTAACATGGCTACTCTTCACACAATTTTGGTCAAATATTTAACTAACTGCTCTGTGCTTGTTTCTTTTACCATATAATATAAATTTTAAAATATTTATTACATGAAATTTTTATTACCTTTGAGAAGATTCATATGAAGCACTTGAGACCAATGGGACTTAATTAATATCAATTGTATTTATTGAAGCTGTGCTATGGTTAAATTTATAGAATATGGCATAAGAACAGAAATGTGATCCAGCATTTTATTTAAATGATCTGTAAAATAGGGAAAGTATTAACCATCTCTTTGGATGATTATGAGTGTCTATCATATTCATATTCATAAATTACTTAGTATACTTGTAAATAATATTTTCTATTGCTTTATACTTATCTTTTAAGAGATGTTAGCTATTATTAAATGAACAGATTTTAGGAAACTTTTTATTCATGTTTTGTTAATTTCCATGTTTCTTTCTCATAAAAGTTGTCCAATATACATTTATTGAAAGAATACCTGAAGCTAACATAAACAATGAGGCTGATGCTTCTGGGCCAAAGTTCTTGTTCAATGTCTTGGTGAATTTTTTTAGACTATGTCATTTTGTGTCAAGGTTAGCTTTATTTCTAGATGGATTGTATAACTCTCTTGTAGGTTTAATTAAGGATTGGTGAGATATCCTGTCTTCCTATACACTACATGTTCGAATAATATCTATGGTGTTACAACAAAATATTTAGTAATTTGACTTCTTTATTTCCCGACAAAAATTCAAATTATCCCAGACAGTAATAAATTAACCTGGTGTCAGGCTAATCTATAATATTGAAAGATCAACCACCAGATTGTTTTCAGTTCTGAATATTTTGAGACAAGATCAAGTTGAAGCTTTGTATTTCTAACAGAAGACAAACACAACAAAAACCCACTTAAGATGTTGGAATCTTTGGGCAAAGAACTCATTTCTGGCCTTTTGGATGACTTTGTGGAAAAAAATGTCCTGAAATTGGAGGAAGAGGAGAAGAAAAAAATTTATGATGCCAAACTTCAAGACAAAGCCCGGGTCTTGGTTGATTCTATACGACAGAAAAACCAAGAGGCAGGTCAAGTCTTTGTTCAAACTTTCCTAAACATAGACAAAAATTCCACCAGTATAAAAGGTAAGACTGAAATTCTTTACAAAGGATATCTTAATTTTTTTAGAATCTACTTGACTCTAAGGCTGTTCCACTGTCGTTTATAGTTCCCTCATCCTCCTATTACTAACGTATAATTTTCATTAAATCTATCATTGCCCTTTTAGAGGCCACTTTGTCACTTGTGGGAGGGCGTCCAATTTCCAATTAGCTGGGAAGCTGAGTCTTCTGTTTAGGTTGTTCATTGAGATAGCTACAGAGACTTTATAATAAGGAATATCTGAACCTGAACTTAGGTTTCTGTCACTTTGGACACTATGTGTCTTCATTCAAGTTTCTTATCCTTCATAAACATCAATATGAGTATCTGTGAAATGGGAAGAATTTCACTAACCTTGTCACAGATTTTGTAAGGCCAGGAACATAATGGCAGGTATGGGCTGACAATTCCTAATATTTTAGCTCCCATCTGGAATTCTCCTCTGAGCTCCAGATATGATTAGCTCTAGCTTCATATTCAACATTTCCACTTGACTGCTCCATGGACTTCACAAGCTAAGATACAAAAAATGAAATACTTAATTCTCCCCATCAAATCT
The DNA here is from genome assembly GCF_003369695.1 of Bos indicus x Bos taurus. Classification (NCBI taxonomy): domain Eukaryota; kingdom Metazoa; phylum Chordata; class Mammalia; order Artiodactyla; family Bovidae; genus Bos; species Bos indicus x Bos taurus. Next base: position 81,065,198 of record NC_040090.1, on the reverse strand, counting down.
GTTCCACTTCCATCCCCTATCTCATTAAATAAGACTACAATCCACTGAGTTTCTTAATCCAGCTCACTTTTTTTTTTTTCCACCAATGAATAATAGCTCCTAGCAGAGTACCAAGGATATACCATATATATAAAGCATATTATAAGGCATATAATAAAAGTTGGATTCATCCATGTAATAAATAGTAATTATCATAATTATTCTCTAGCTTATAATGTTTATACCTTTACAAGGCTTATGTATTCCTGTGAGTATACAAAATAGAATGTCTATAAAGTGTCCAATATCTTAACCTCTTTCAAAACTTCACTTTAGTTGAATTCTAAATATCGCTAGAGTCTAAACATCCTCAGGTCCAAGTTCACCAGTGATGGACTCAATTTGGTATAATTTAACCTGAAATTCCAGCCCAGAATACTGGAGCTTATCAATAATATCAAGATGTAATAAATGAAATGCCACACAATTGTAGAGACCTCACTAGAGAAACTAAGTATTTTTAATAAGCCCTTCCCTGGTGGCTCAGAGGTTAAAGTGTCTGCCTGCAATGCGGGAGACCTGGGTTCTATCCCTGGGTTGGGAAGATCCCCCAGAGATGGAAATGGCAACCCACTCCAGTATTCTTGCCTGGAGAATTCCATTGACGGAGGAGCCTGGTGGGCTACAGTCCACCTGGTCGCAAAGAGTTGGACGTGACTGAGCGACCTAACTTAACTTTTCACTGTGTAGAAGGGATGCTACCACCAGCAGGAAGTACATACTATTCTAATAGATATCCAAGATGTTATCATTAATATTTAAGTTGGTCCTTGTGCAAGTTTATTATTTTCTCTTAAACTGGGATGGGATAAAAATGATTTGGATTTAGAAACAAAATCAGAGAGCAGACTTGTAATTTCCAAGGGGGAGAGGTGTGGGAGAAGGATTGACTGGGATTTTGGGGTTAAGTAGATACAAACCATTACATATAGAATGGATAAACAAGGACCTACTGTATAGCACAGGGAACTATACTCAAATCCTGTAATAAGCCAGGATGGAAAAGAATAGAAAATATAAGATAAAATAAGGCAACACAAAATCAGAGATAATTCAACAAATACGAATCAGAGTTGAAATAATGGGAACTTCAAAATGATTTTAGCAATCCCAGAAACAAGAATGAATCTTAAATTGAAATAACCTGTCAGCAGAATCCGTGGCAGGCAGGAGGCAGGTGCAGACCCTTTCATGAAGTATCCAGTCATCCCCTGAGTTCTATCTGTACATGGAACCTCCAGAAGAGTCCTAGGACACCTAGAGTACCCTGGTCTAGGAGATCAGGAAGCTGGGTAAGTTGGGCAATTAGAATGTGCAATATTAGAATATTAGGCCTTTGGGGCATGGAGGGTTCTTAGCATAGTATTGAGGAAACAGGTTGGGAGATAAGAAGAATCCAAGCTATTTGTTTTAACAAATAGGTCTATACTTGCCTCCTGTCTGCCACAGACTTTTCTGAGAGGATATGTTATTTCAGTTGAAGATTTGTTCTGGATCCTGCAATTGCTAAAATTATCTTGAAGTTCCCATTACTTCAATTCTGATTTCCATTTGTTGAATTATCTCCTATTTTGTTTTATTTTATTTTATCTTAATCTGCCTGCAATGCAGGAGACCTGGGTTTGATCCCTGGATCAGGAAGATCCCCTGGAGAAGAGAATGGCTACCTACTCTAATTTTCTTTTCTGGATAATTCCATGGACAGAGGAGCCTTGTGGGCTACAGTCCATGGGGTAGTAAAGAGTTGGACACAACTGAGTGACACTTTCACTTTCATACAGACTAAGTACCAGGAACTGCTATTTAGTCAGGAAGATAATTATTCAGATTCTTTTTTTTTTTTTTCAAATTCTTAACTTGCCAAGGGAGATGGCCTTGTCTTATCTAGTATCAGTATCTTTATTTTTGTTTAAGTTTAAGAGATTTCCTCAGCACACCATTAGATAACAGATAAAACTGAGATATTAAAATTTTTTATCTAAACTCCTAATTTTTTTTTTCTTTTTCTTTTTTTTTTTTTGCTGTTCTGTCAGGCCCATGGGCTTTGGACAGCAGGCTACACTATATTTATTACACCGTATTGAAATGATTCATGCTAATTTTACTATTAGATATAAGAAAGTCTAATTTTCAGTTTTATTTGTAAATGCTGCCTCTATATGTAGACACATAATGGCCATTAGGAGATAACATTTGTTAAATTCGAGAGTACACCAAACCTGTAAGTTACCTGAAAACAGGAGACTTTCAATGACAAAACATGCCTTCTGACCAGAGACTATCCCAGGACCCCAGACATCTTCACATTGGCAGAATCTTCTGAAATACGTAGATATGTTCACATAATCTAGGAAAATAAATGTTCAGAGAGTTTGGTACCCTTTGCTTCCTCTCCAGAGCTTAGATTTTTAGCATACTTTTTAGAAAGACATTTTAAAAAACAGTATTTAAAAAGTAATGGAAAAAATAAATGAAATAATTATAGAAGATGATATTGGCTTTCTAATGTAAATCAAATTAATAAGAAAAAAATTGATTAGTTCATGTATATGAACATAGAGGTTTATTCCTTTCATAGACAAAAACCTTGTTATATTAGTTCTTGATAAATTTCTCTTCGGGTTTTTGCTTATGAGGACACTCTTCCTTCCCTCTCAAAGGAAGGGCTTTGGACTTTCCCAGTCTCTTGCACAATCTTAGTCAAATGAGGCCAACCAGTTTCCAAAAATATTACATTTCTCAAAGGATTAAGGCAGAATGAGTCAGAAACAAACATTTCCAAGAGGGAGAAGTTATTTCCTCTATATGGGTTGAAAACCTAGTGCTGGTTATTCAGCATTTGGAGGCAGACATTCAGAGTATGTAGAATGTAGAATCTCTGACAAATTTGTCCTTTTGACACTGGGTACAGTACTATGGTTAATAGACAGCATTTCTCTTTTAAATAGTTGAATTCACAGCTTGATGAGGAATCCTTGAGGCTCACTTTCTCTGGAAAGGTTAAGAACTCATGCTGAGGTTGAAAAAAAAATACCTGGGTGATACAAGATTCAAGATTCCTTTAAGTATTTGGGGGTGTATGTGTCTCTATTTGTTGTGTGAATTAGGAATGGACTTGGGATATCGGACTTAGCTTTTATGTGCATAAATTGTGTCTAGTAACACATTAAAATGATAAAATGTTGATATATTATGTTAATTTTTAAATTAATTGATACTATATTTATTTAATGTGGGCATTAGAAAATTTAAAATTGCACATGTGATTCAATTATATTTATAATAGATAATACTGATGAATATTTAGTCAATGTGCTCTTGCTCAGAGACAACAGAAAGTCCACATAGATAATTAATACCTTAGAATAAAACTATTTGAAAAATAAAATTGTTTTGTTCAGTAAGGAACAAAGTTATTTGATCCCAAATCATCAAGGTTATTTTTTTCACAATATCAGAATATGTTATTGCATTTGTTAGTAGCTCTGCTTTTACTACCAAGTATTTCTCCTTTCTTTTCCAGTGATAATACATCTATCTCCTATCACCAAATGTGTTAAAATCTTTTCCCCAGACTGTCCCCTCTCTGTCAGTCTTCTTTGGTGATAACTGGGTCACAAGGACATATATTACCAATTATATCATGTGATGTATCCTGCAGCTCCTGAGGAAACTGTGGCTGGACCAGATGAGTCAGTGGGATCTGCAGCTACCCTCAAGCTTTGCCCTCATGAAGAATTCCTGAAACTGTGTAAAGAAAGGGCTGGAGAGGTGCTGTGTTCTGTACATGAAAGGGAGGAAGAGAAGCAACTGCTTTCACTAATTACATAATTTCTTAAAGCGCTAGTTACAGAACAGCAGGGTGGGGACAGTGGTAATTTTGTTTATAAATACTTTGAGCAGGAGGAAATCACATGGCCTCACACAAATTCCAGTTCTCTTTCCCTATGATAAAATATGTCTGTCATTTTTTCATTTATTTGTTGTCAAATATATTTGGGATTTATTAGAATTTTAGCTGTAGTCACAGAATCAAAATATTTATGAAATAACATGACTGAGTAATAATTGGTTGCATTCTAGTTAAAAAAAAAGTTAACATCTGCAAAACATAATAAATTAGTATTAAAAATAGTAACAAAATAATGTTACCTAAGGCAAATAATCTTTGGTGTATTTATTTTTAGCTGGAGCCAATGGCAAATATCTCCTAGTTTTTACAAAATTTGACCTGAATCTTGAACATTTAGAAAGATTTGACTAGGTGTAGAAGAAAGACGAGAAGGAGAGGGTAGGAGTTGTTCTAGTCTCCTCAAGATTCTTGAGTAAACATTACAAATATGTTTGGATCCTGTTCTGGGCTTTTGAAAGACAATTCACTTCCAATTTGTACTTTTTTCTATTGTCAATTTAATCCATTAAGTAAGAAAGAGGAAGGACAGTGTCTTCTGGTATAGGATAGGAGAGGAGACAACTATGCAAGCCCTTAATAGCAACAGTGATTGGTATATGAAGGTTTAAGAGAGATTTAGGTAAATCAAACTCATTGCATATCAATTTTCTGTAGATCTATCCAATAAAGGAGAGAAAGGACCGTACTCGTCTGGCTCTCATCATATGCAACACAGAGTTTGATCATATGCCTCCCAGGAATGGGGCTGCCCTTGACATCCTTGGAATGAAGCAGCTGCTTGAGGGTCTTGGCTACACTGTGGAAGTGGAAGAGAAACTCACAGCCAGGGTAAGGGTCCCTCACCTACCCTGACACACACATATTCAACACATATCCAATACATATGGATCCTCCTACTAGCAAGGGAACTTTACAATACAAGCAAATGCTTTAATAATCATAGGTCTCATTTATGTGCATGTGTGTGTCTAAGTATGTGAATGTGTGTTGTAAAGTAAATATTAAGACAGGTGAAATCTGTGTCTCTTTAGAGTTTCAAATATCCTTAATTCCATAAAACCTGACAAAAAAACTGATGGGCATGTATACCCACACAATTCTGAAGTGTGAAGGTTGAGATTCAGCCCTAGTATTTCCCAGAAAATTCTGGAGTAAAGAATGCTAGCAGGAGTGAACTGCTATTTACAGCATTCACATAAATGCTGAATCCTGACTCTGGCAAAGGCTATGCTGGCATGGGGGATGGGTCAGTAAATGAGACAGAAGGTTCCCAGCTCACACTGATGGAGGTTAACTTGCTGGGTGGCAGGGAATGATCAAACCATAAGCAAAACAGAACATTTCAGAAATTTGATGTATCTGTATGTCTTTGAGATTGAAAAGAAAGTGAAAAGGAAAAAAAGGAAACAAAATAATACATTGGTGAATGGGGAGTAATAATGTTTGATTGTTTTATTGATAACATAATAATAAGTAATAATGTTTCCATCTTGACCAAGAAAAACATCTGTGAAGAGATAATATGCTGTTGGACACATGACTATCAGAGACAAGATAGCTCTAGAAAGATGTGAATTAAATATATTCCAAGAAGGCATGACTACAAGTGAAAAGTCTGAACTGAATTTGAAACTGTTACATGAAAAGTAGGAAAAGATCAGTGTAACCAGAGGAGGAGGAAGAATGTCAGAAGGAGAAGTATGCTCATGTCAGAAGTTTTATTTTATTCTAAGTATGATGGGGAGTGTTTTAGAAGGAAAATGGTTTGATACATTTATTATTCAAGTTTCTTATTAAGTAGTGAGAGAAAGGAAAGAGTTGAAAGGGAAAGTATATAGTGACAATAAACAAATGTAAAATGTATTAAGAGGACAGGTTATATCAGGACCAAAATTTGAATCTACTGATCCATTATAGAAACAAAAATAAAATTATCATTGAGTATCCACTATGTAAAGGTACTGTGACTGAAATGTTGCAGACCTTTGTTATACTGATCATAATAAATAGGAGGTCAGTTTAATTTTAATGCTTGTCCCATTGAAATAAGACTTTGTGGTCTTTTCAGGACATGGAATCGGTGCTGTGGAAATTTGCTGCACGTGAAGAGCACAAATCCTCAGACAGTACATTCTTGGTGTTCATGTCTCATGGCATCCTGGATGGGATCTGTGGGACTATGCACAGTGAGGAAGAACCAGATGTGCTACCTTATGATACCATCTTCCGGACATTCAACAACCGTAATTGCCTCAGTCTAAAGGACAAACCTAAAGTCATCATTGTCCAGGCCTGCAGAGGTGGTGAGTTGTGAGATGAAAATCCAAAGTTCATAAAGATCATAAAGGTGTTTGTAGTGCATGTTTTATTTCTAGGGGAAATAATCTTAAACTAAATTGAATTATTAGGAAATTCCATTTAGGGGGTTGATCTCATGAGACTTGTTAGATGATAAATTTCTGATAAATTAACTGATAAATTCAATCTAAAGTAAGTGATTAAGGAGATCACTAGAATCCTCAAAAAATTAGACATAAATATTCTAACCTTGGAATGAAATCATTTAAATGATTGCTTTGCTTGTAAATTTTTACAGACATTTTGATGTTCTCTGGCTTGAGAGGAACTTCATTTGAAAGTTGGGATATTAATAATAGCAATATATTTTTCTTTTTTTCCTCATAGATTATTGAAATGGAAATGACTTGGGAGATGAGGGAACTTGGGATTTCAGGGAAATGTTTTTGTTTTCTTCTTCTTCTTTTTTTCTGACTCCCAATTGCCATTTTAACTTTTAGAGCAGTTTTTAAAGATGAAAAGTAGAAATAATTTAGCTATAAAATGATAAATATGCTCTGAGATTATGCAGATAAGGCTTTAACTCCTCTGTTACTCTCAGCAAATGTATTCCTCCAGTTTTACCATGTTTTTACTATTAATTGGCACATTGCTCAATGACATAAGAAAAAGACAGTGTTGGGTGGAGATGCACTCACTTGTGTGTATTTGTGTGTGTACTTCTGTGTATAATACTAGTTAGAATAAACATTGTAAAATAATGAGGTAATTGCAATAGTCACACTGAGGGAGACAGTGTGAAGAAAGTTGATGTCTCTACAGCAAATCGTGGGGAATTGTGGGTCAGTGACTCTCCACCAGCCTTGGCAGACAGCTTTTCACAGTCATCCGAGAACCTGGAAGAGGATGCTGTTTACAAGACCCATGTAGAGAAGGACTTCATTGCTTTCTGTTCCTCAACTCCACGTATGTATCTTTCAGTTGCAGACAGGGATTTGTGGGTCTAAGGCTATCTCTGAATGATTCCTAAAAAAAAAAAAAAAAAGAGTAAGAATGATTTGATACAAATTTTGAATACTGTCAATATGTTTTACTTTTTCTTCACTTTTAAAAATTTATTTTTATTATCTGTTGTACTTTATAGCCAAAAGTATCATAACCATTAGAACAACCTAATACAAAATAATCCCTTTACTATCACACTGGTTACAAACAGATTATTGATTCAGTTTTCTATTAAATTCGTGTAACATTTTGAGTATAGTGTTTTTGGGATCTAAGGACTGACTGCCCTTTCTGAAAAACTATCAACTCCAACTCATGTTCTCTATTATTTCTCATCTGGTGCTTCTTAGAACAGCACCATAAACATGCACTAGCAAGTAGGTGCATATCCTTTTAGAGGAAGAAGCAAATGATAAAATGGGGCTTATTACTAGTAAGAGAAGAGCGTTTATTTCTTCAAATCTACATAATCATCTTGAGAGGCCTTGTATCTGAGCATTTCTAACTTGAAGATTTTAATCATTCATCACTTTATTGAAGCATAATTAACATACAAAAAGCTGTACATGTTTAATGTATATAGTTTAATGAGTTAGGAGATAAGTATATACCACTATCTATACCACTATCTGTTACCGCTATCTATACCAAAAACATATTCCTCCCTTCCAAAATTTTCATTAGATATATTGATTTATTTAGGAGAAGGCAATGGCAACCCACTCCAGTACTCTTGCCTGGAAAATCCCATGGATGGAGGAGCCTGGTAGGCTGCAGTCCATGGGGTCGCTAAGAGTCGGGCATGACAGAGCGACTTCACTTTCACTTTTCACTTTCATGCATTGGAGAAAGAAATGGCAACCCACTCCAGTGTTCTTGCCTGGAGAATCCCAGGGATGGGGCAGCCTGGTGGGCTGCCGTCTATGGGGTCACAGAGTCGGACACGACTGAAGTGACTTAGCAGCAGCAGCAGCATTCATTTATTTTGCTCACTATATTGTGAAAGACATCATGATTTATAATCTGTAAACAACCACCTGTATGAATATGGAGAAATTCTTCCTTCTGAACCTGTATTCCTTCCTCTGTAAAATAGGATAATTACAATCATCTCTCAAGCCTCTTTTCAAAGCCAAGTGGATAAACATAAACACATAGTAGAGAGTCAGTCTCCAAAAGACAATGCAATCTCTATGAAATGAACTTCAGTTGTGATGATCTGCTTCTTTAGTTGAACTTCTTTTGGAAAATGAGTTAATGGAAAGTTGTGAGTTCTTCTCCTAAATATGTCAGGATAATTCCCAAGATACATTTTTGTTTTAAAAGAAAAAAAAAATTATGAACACCACAGCCCAAGGCTTACCACTTCTTATCATCATAGATAATGTGTCCTGGAGAGACATAAAAAAAGGTTCTCTCTTCATTACACGACTCATCACATGCTTCCAAAAATATGCTTGGTGCTGTCATCTTGAGGAAGTATTTAGGAAGGTAAGTTCATCTTTTCTAATCATTAATTCGTTAAGGAAAACTTAAATATTATTTGCCTTTCAAGTGACAATAAAAGATTTTTTCAGGCACACAAAAGTAGAGTAGCACTTGGTTTCTGTAATTCAGGTATTTAATATACAATTTACAAAAAGACTGCATTAATGCACCACAGAAGAACAAAATGCTACAAAATATGAGCTTGTATCTTATGGGCTATAAGTTTCTTATAATTCAAAGAATGGAAAGTATATTGGATTAATTTTCACTGCTTCATTTAAATATATATATTATATATATAATATATATGTAGTATATATATATATATATATATATATATATATATATATAGTGGTTTACTTAGTAATGGGTTATATCTTTGTGACACAGGTGTAAGTGAGACTCATGTGATATAAGGCTACCTAGAACTTACATTCTTATGAGAGAGATGGGCGTTAAAAAATATTCCAACAAACACACTGTGTAATGCAAGTGTGATAGGATCCATGAGGAGAAGGTCCTAGGAAATGTGAACACCTTGCAAAGAATATCAATGACTTAGTGACTGAACAGTAAGGACATTTGAAAGAGAACAGAGGTGAAAAAAATTATTTGAATATAGTGGTCCAAAAGGGAACGCTTGATACTCATTCCCCAACTCAGGACATTCCCTATTTCCTCCCTCCTTCCTAATTTATTTTTCTCCATAACTCTTACCACCACCCAAATAATATATATTTGTTTGTTTGCTGTCTTAATTTACTTACTTGAATGCAAGCTCATGAAATCTGGGATTTATTGAATACTCAACATGCTAGCAGGTAGGAATTAATAGTCATTGAAGAAATAAATGCATGAGTGTGTGAATAAATGTTCCTCTTTTTTCAGTAAGAAAGTTATTGGTACAAACATGGGAAACTGTGGTTGTTTTTAAACTAAAACCGTAGAGAATAATAATACTTCTGTGGGGAAAAAAAAAAAAAAGAATATACCTTTCATGAATTGGAGAAAATTGTAACATAAAATGAGTCAGGGTCTCAGTGAATAGGAACATAGGAAGTTAAGTCCTATTGAAAGAATAAGATTTAAACAGTACATTTTCAAGGGAATTCCTTAGAAAAGATTAGAAATAGTGGATCTAAGTAAGTAGGATTTCACTGATAAATCTATGGGGGAAAAAAAAAAAGGCTCAAATATCAACTTAGTGTTCAGACTGTGAATCTTGCTCATCATTCAGACCTTAAGGACAAAACCCTGCAATATTAAATTGAAGAGTTAGACTTATTGGAGGTAGAAGATAGAGGATCTCTGAGCTTCAGTTCTCATGAAAAAAACACCAAGGGATAATTAATCATCAAATCTATAGATCAGAAATGGAAAGTAGAGAAAATGAAATTTGAAAATACTTAGTTTAGGCATAGGGCTTCCTTGATGGCTCAGAGGGTAAAGAATCTGCTTGCAATGCAGGAGACCCAGGTTCCATCCCTAGGTCAGGAAGATCCCCTGGAGAAGGGAATAGCACTTCTCACATTCTCCCTTAGCAAATTCCATGGACAAAAATTTTGTGGGGCCACCAAGAGTCTGACATGACTGAGAGACTTAGGTATGTATTTTGAGATAAAGAGACTATTCTGACATTGGGTGTCATATCTAAGAGGTAGAATAGCAGCAACAAGGAGTTAAAATATCCAAGGGCTTGGTTCCATCAATCCTAGGAGCACCCTTCATTCCAAAAAAATCTTTGGCTTATTTTGCAAAACATTTTCTGGGATGCATAAGAGATATGTATCATCTAGAATCTCTTTTTGTTTTTAGGTACAACAATCATTTGAAAAACCAAATGTTAAAGCCCAGATGCCCACTGTTGAACGACTCTCTATGACAAGATATTTCTACCTCTTTCCTGGCAACTGAAAATAGTAAGTGTCAAGAGATGTTGTTGGCAGGCAAAAGAAATAGGAGAATGATATTAATAGTGAGGACCAAAGACAGCTCATTGCTTTAGTTGTCAATTAGTAAGTTGGTATTCCTTGTTGATGTAATTTGGTAACATGTTGTTATTTGTTTACTCTCTATATATGCATTTGGATCCTCCTCTCATAGACAACAAAAAGAGTCCAAAATCCAGTATTGGGTGCAATCACAAAAATGATAGAATGATCTATATATGCTTCCAAGGCAAACAATTCAATATCACAGTAATCCAAGTCTATGCTCCAATCACTAATGCCAAAGAAGCTGAAGTTGAAGTGTTAGTTAGTTACACTTCTAGAACTAACACACGAAAAAAAGATGTCATTTTCATCAGAGGGGACTGGAATGCAAAAGTAGGGAGTCAAGAGATCCCTGGAGTAACAGGCAAGTTTGACCTTGGAGCACAAAATGAAGCAGGGCAAAGGCTAACAGAGTTTTGCCAAGAGAATGCACTGGTCATAGAAAACACCCTCTTCTAGCAACACAAGAGACTCTACATGTGGACATCACCAGATGGTCAATACCAAAATCAGATTGATTATATTCGTTGCAGCCAAAGATGGAGAAGCTCTATACAGTCAGCAAAAACAAGACTAGGAGTTGACTGTACCTCAGATCATGAGCCTCTTATTGCAAAATTCAGAGTTAAACTGAAGAAATTAGGGAAAACCACTATATAAATGGTATATATGTTCATGGATTGGAAGAATAAATATAGTGAAAATGAGCATACTACCTGAAGCAATCTACAGATTCAGTGCAATCCCTATCAAGCTACAGAAATAGAACAAATGATGTCACAGTTTGTATGGTAACACCAAAAAACCTCAAGTAGCCAAAGTAATCTTGAGAAAGAAGAATGGAACTGGAGGAATCAATCTGCCTGACTTCATACTATACTACAAAGCTACAGGTATCAAGAGAGTATGGTACTGGCACGAAGTCAGAAATATAGATCAATAGAACAAAATAGAAATCCCACAGATAAGTCCACTCATCTGTGAAGACCTTATCTTTGATAAAGGAGGCAAAAATATACAATTGAGAAAAGACAATCTCTTTAACAAGTGGTGCTGGGAAAACTGACCAACCATATGTAAAAGAATGAAACTAGGACACTTGCTAACACCATACATAAAAATAAACTCAAAATGGATTGAAGATCTAAAGGTAAGACTGGAAACTATAAAACTCTTAGAGGAAAACATAGGCGAACACTCTCTGATATAAATCACATCAAGATCCTCTATGATTTACCTCCAAGAGTAATGGAAATAAAAATAAACAAATGGGACCTAAATAAACTTAAAAGTTTTTGCACAATAAAGGAATGAATAAGCAAGGTGAAAAGGCAGCCATCAGAGTGGGAGAAAATAATAGCAAATGAAGCAACTGACAAAGAAATAACCTCCAAAATATACAAGCAGCTCATGAAGCTATATACCAGAAAAATAAATGATGCAATCAAAAAATATGCCAAAGAATTAAACAGACATTTCCCCAAAGAAGCCATACAGATAGATAAAAAACACATGAAAAGATGCTCAACATCACTCATTATCAGAGAAATGCAAATCTAAACCACAATGAGGTATCATCTTGCGCCAGTCAGAATGGTCATCATCAAAAGGCTACAAACAATAAATGCTGGAGAGGGTGTGGAGAAAAGGGAACCCTCTTACACTGTTGGTGGGAATGCAAACTAGTACAGCCACTATGGAGAACAGTGTTGATATTCCTTAAAAAAACTGGAAATAGAAGTGCCATGTGACTCAGCAATCCCACTGCTGGGTTTATACGGCAAGGAAACCAGAATTGAAAGAGACATGCACCCCAATGTTCATCACAGCACTGTTTATAGTAGCCAGGACATGGAAGCAACCTAGATGTCCATCAGCAGACAAATGGATAAGCAAGTTGTGGTACATGTGCACAATGGAATATTACTCAGCTATAAAAAAGGACACATTTGAGTCAGGTCTAATGAGGTGGATGAAACTGGATCCTATTATACAGAATGAAGTAAGTCAGAAAAAGAAACACCAATACAGTGTGTTAATGCAGATAAATGGAATTATAAATATGGTAATGATGACCCTAAATGCAAACAGCAAAAGAGACACAGTTGTAAAGAACAGATATTTGGCCTCTGTGGGAAAAGGCAAGGGTGGGATGATAAGAGAGAATAGCATTGAGACATGCACATTACCATAGGTAAAAAGGATGACCAATGTAACTTTAATACATGAAGCAGAACACTCAAAGCTCATGCTCTGGGACAACTCTGGGGTGGGGTGGGGAGGTAAGTGAGAGGATGGTTCAGGATTGGGGGACACTTGTACACCTGTCGCTGATTCATCTCAATGTATGGCAAAAACCACCACAATATTGCAAAATAATTAGCCTCCAATTAAAATAAATAAATAAAGTTTTAAAAAGCTTGTATTTTATTGTAAACTTCATCTCAATGCTAGAAATATTTACCTACCATCTTCCACTCCTGGTTTCTGACATTCTGGTTACATAAATCCATGGATACTTCAGCAGAATAACTTTTAGTTTCTAATTAGCCTTTAGGAACCACATTTGGGGATTGAATTATTTATTTGACTAATATTTATCAAGCACTTACTATGTTCCAAGTTCTATTATAGATGCTTAGAATATACCAGTGAACAAGATAAACTGGGATCCTTGTTCTCAGAAAGCTCATACTCTAGTGAGTGGAGACAGACTCTAAATACACAAGCAAGTAGATATATGTCAGAGAGTGATATGAGCTAAGGGAAAATAAATAAATAAAAAAGGCTAAAAAGACATAAAAAGATAGATCCTGTACTGTTATAGATAGGTCATTTTGAAAAGGCTGGTTTGGAGTGATGAAATGATTTGAAATCAGAACGAATAGAGTAAGGGATGAACCTCATGGTTCTATGTGGAAAATGCATCCCAACAGCAGAAACAGGAAGCAAGCTCCTGAGGCAGATATGTGCTTAAGCTGGTTAGATGCTGCAAAAAGACAGCTGGCTAGAGAACGTGAGTGGGAGAAATGGCAGAGTGAAATTCAGGAAAATGGTAAAATCTCACTCAGACTTTACAAAGATCACTCTGATTGCTTATTGCTAAATAGCTACAAAGGTCACCAACAGAAAGTAGGGGAAATAGCAAAAGCATATGGAAGAAAATAAGAGAAAGAATCACAGTAAGAATTCAATTGAAGGCTTCCAGGGATTACTATATTGATTTTCTGTTCTTTTTCTCTTTTCCAGAAAATCACAGGAAATTCAACCATTTATCAGCTTCAAGAAGCATTTTTATCAGCACAGCATCCATGTTTAACCTTTTGTCTTTCAATTAAAGTGAAAACATATGAACTGTTCTTTGGGGTCCTCTAAGAAAGAATAGAATTTCAATTAAAACAATGGATGGATGGAAATAAAGTAGAAGAAGAAAACTGGATTTTCTTGTTATATTGCATATAATGCCTGCACTTTACTGAGTGAAGAGAACTAGTCATGACTTGCCCTCAGCAGCAGGGTGAAAGGAGATGGTGCACATCTGGAGACAAGGACCAAAAACTGGGTCACCTGCTCCTTTGATCACTCATCAAACCTTGCAACTAGAATTATTTGGAAGAATATTTCTAATTTATTATTTAACCAACATCATAGGTCAAGTTCAATTTTTTTTCAGAAAGTTGTTATGGTACCTATGCATCTTTCTTCTTATCCATAAATTAATTTGCTTTCTTGTTGATGATTTTTCATTCCAGATTTCCAAGCTTCAGGAAAATTTTGTTATTTAGCAAACACTTGGTAATTGTCTAAAATAAATTGGGCCTTTGATTTAAGATGGTATAATTGGGTGTGCTTGTATAGAAAGACAGACATTATTAGATACAGAACATCCAAGAGTGTGGGAAATGTCAGCAATGGGAAAGAAAATGTTAAATTTTCTGGAAAGTGAATGTCAGTAGAGGAATTTTAGCAACATGGCCATCTGAGCCACTGACTAAGGAGATGTACCACTTCAATTACATACATGCAGAATGCTGAATAGATATATCAGGACATGCTGAACTGTATTACAAATAAAATGATTCTCTAGATATCAAATACTACCATGATAAGTAATATTTGTTATTGTTTGTCAGAATTATTTGAAAGATTTTGATTACTGTAAGGGATATTGTATATTTAAGTCACTACTTTAATCCTCACAACCATCTTATGAAGTAATCACTATTAATATTTCTATTTTATAAATAATGAAACAAAAGAAAATAGAGCCTAAATGATGTCCCTAAAGTGACACATAAAGTAGGTGGCCACACCAGGATTTGAGTGCAACCAGATTTGTTCTGAAATCTGAATTGTTAACCACTGCACCACACTACCTCTCTAAAAAAGGAGAGACTGAAATTGTACAGGTTTTCAATTATAAGGGTTAACTGAAATTTGAATTGTAATGGTTAACTAACAGTACAAAGACTTGTGATGTATATATTTCTGTCCCTCACTTCTCTACTTGGAACCAAAGACCCAAAAACATACAAAAACGCATCACAATGATCCAAAAATATACAGAGACAAACTTTCTTCTCTGACTACTGCATGATGATGTTAAAACCCCAGTAACATAAAGACTGCAACAAATTTCTACATAATTAGAAATAAAAACACATGCACATAGTATATGCATATATAAACATAAATATACATACAGATGTAAAATAAGAAAGGAAAAAGTATGAACTAAGTACTCAACTTGAGAAGTCAGAAAAATGCTGAACCATTAAGAAAATAGAAGAGTAAATTATAAAGATTAAAAAGAAAAATATATATAATGAGACAGTAACAGAACAAAACATAAATTTTGAGCAGATTCTTAGAAAAGAAAGAAAAAAACTTTTCCTTTAAAAATGAAGTAAAAGTGTTAATCACTCAGTCCTATTCAACTCTTTGTGACCCCATGGACAGTAGCTTGCAAGTCTCCTCTGTCCATGGAATTTTCCAGGCAAGAATACTGGAATGTACTTCCATTTCCTTCTCTAGGGAATCTTCCTGATCCAGGGATTGAACACGGGTCTCCTGCATTGCAGGAAGATTGTTACAATCTGAGCCACTAAGCACACCTCTTCCTTTAAAATGGACTCATTAAATAGCAGACATTCACCAGGATTGAGTATGAAAAAATAGAATAAGCACAAAGACAATATTAGTGATAAAGAGATATAATAAATAGAGATCAACATAAACACAGAAAAATCACAAGAAAATACAGTACATAACAGTGATGGAATTCTAGAAAAAGTAAATTAGCAAATGAAGACATAAAGAAATGAAAAGACAAATAAATCAATAAATAATAAATTCAGTGAATTTTCTTTGCTATATCTACTGGAAAAAAAAAAGAAGAAGAACAGACCCAAAGGATTGTAGAGAAGTGTCTTACAAAGCTTTTAAGAATTGATAAGCTCAATTTTATATAAATACTTCCGAATAATAAAAAGAGAAATAAACTTCTTAAGTTCTTTTCAGGGCTAGTACAAAACTGACTGGAGAAGGAAATGGCAACCCACTCCAATATTCTTGCCTGAAGAATCCCATAGACAGAGGAGCCTGACAGGCTACAGTCTATAGGGTCCAAAGAGTCGGACACAACTTAGCAACTAAACTAACTAACTAACAAAACTGATACAAAACCAGAGAAGTAGAGGCAAAGTTAGAAAAATACAAGCTGATTTTTCAGGTGCATTGATGTAAATATTATAAACAACATGTTAGCAAAGCAATTCCAGTCAAATAGGAAACATTGCTGATATTTTTTTAATAAGCTAGTAATTACTCTGGGAATGAAGTTGTAGTTTAATAAAAATATATATGGAAGCATTCATCAAAATAAGAGATTAAAAAATTCTATTCAATTTTGCACTAGATTTCAAGATAATAAAATGCAAGCTAAAAATATAAACTAAAACTTTTTGAAGCTCAAGAAACAAAGCCATCACTGTTTCTGAAAATATGATTTTATTCATTGAAAATGTTTTAAAGGAATAATATAAACCTCTAATTTGCAAGAACTGAGATCAATATACAACATTTAATAGCAATCTTGTTTTCAAGACACAACCAAATACTTTTAAAAATTAATTTGTTTATTTTAATTGGAGGATAATTACTTTACAATATTGTGATGGTTTTTGCTATACATAAACATGAATCAGCCATAGGTATACATGTGTCCCCCTCATCTTGAACCCCTTTCCCACCTCTCTACCCACCTTTTCCCTTTAAGTTGCCACAGTATACCAGCTTTGGCTGCTCTACTTCATGCATCAAACTCACACTGGTCATCTATTTTACATATGGTACTGTTTATGTTTCAATACTATTCTCTCAAATCATTCCAACCTCACCTTCTCCAGTTGAGTCCAAAAATCTGTTCTTTTTATCTATGTCTCCTCTGCTGCCCTGAATGTGGAATCAGTGGTATCATCTTTCTAAATTCCATTTATATGTGTTAATATACAGTATTTGTCTTTTCCTTTCTGACCTGCTTTACTGTGTATAATAGGCTACAGATTCATCCAACTTATTAGAATTGACTCAAATACACTTATTTTTGTATCTGAGTGATATTCCATTGTGTATTTGTACCATAACTTCCTTATCCACTCAACTGCTGATAGACATCTAGGTTGCTTCCATGTCGTAGCTTTTGTAAATAGTACTGCAATGAACATTGAGGTACATGTGTTTCTTTTAATTCAGGTTTCCTCAGGGTATATGCCCAGCAGTGTCATTGCTGGGTCATATGGCAGTTCTATTCCCAGTTTTTTAAAAGCAACTTTCACACTGTTCTCCATAGTGGCTGCACCAATTTGCATTCCCACCAACAGTGTAAGAAGGTTCCCTTTTCTCCACACCCTCTCCAGCATTTATTGTTTGTAGACTTTTTGATGAGATAGCAGCCATTCTGACTGATGCAAGATGATATCTCACTGGAGTTTTGATTTACATTTCTATAATAATGAGTGATATTGATAATTTTTTTGTGTCCCTATTAGTCACCTGTATTTCTTCTTCAGAGAAATGTCTGTTTAGGCCTTTTGCCCTTTTTTTGAGTGGGTTGTTTGCTTTTCTGGTATTTAGATGTACGAGCTGTTCATATATTTTGGAGATTAATGCTTTGTCAGCTGTTTTGTTTGCTATTATTTTCTCCCATTCCAAGGCCTGTTTTTTTCACCTTGCTTATAGTTGTGCAAAAATTTTATGTTTAATTAGGTCCTATTTGTTTAGTTTTGTTTTTATTTCCATTACTCTGGGAGGTAGATCATAGATGATAGTAATGTGATTTATTTCAGAGTGTTCTGCCTGTTTTTTCCTAACAATTATAGTTTTGGGTCATACATTTAAGTCCTTAATCCATTTTGAGTTTATTTTTGTGTATGGTTTTAGATAATGTTCTAGTTTCATTCTTTTACACATGGTTGACTAGTTTGCCCAGCACCACTTGTTGAAGAGACTGTCTTTTCCCATTGAATATTTTTGCCTCTTTTGTGAAAGATAAAGTGTCCATAGGTGTTTGAACCTATCTCTGGGCTTTCTACTTTGTTCCGTTTGCCCATATTTTTTTGTCTTTGTGCCAGTAACATATGGTCTTGATGACCGTAGCTTTGCATTATAGCCTGAAATAGGGAAGATTGTTTCCCTTCGGTTGCATGCTTCTTTTTCAAGATTATTTTGGCTATTCAGGGTCTGTTATGTTTCCATATAAATTGTGAAATTATTTTTTCTAGTTCTGTGAAAAGTATCATTGATTATTTGATAGGGATTGCATTGAATCTACAGATCGCTTTGGGTAGAATACTCATTTTGCTTATTCTTCCAATCCAAGAAAATGGTATATTTCTCCATCTATTTGTGTCATCTTTGACTTCATTCATCAGCGTTTTATAGTTTTCTGATACAGATCTTTTGTTTCCATAGGTAACTTTATTCCAAAATACTTTATTCTTTTCTTTGCAATGGTGAATGTGATTGTTTCCTTAATTTCTCTTTCTGATATTTCATTGTTAGCATATAGAAATTCAAGGGATTTCTGTGTACTCATTTAATCCTGCAACTTTAATGTATTCATTGGTTTTCTTGTGGCATGTTTGGGGGTTTCTGTGTAAAGAACATCTCATCTGGAAACAGTGAGTTTTACTTCTTTTCCAATCTAGATTCATTTTACTATTTTTTTTTTTCTTCCCTGGTTAGGACATTTAAAACTATGTTGAACAGTAGTGATGAGAATGGTCACCCTTGTCTTGTTCCTGATTTTGGAGGAAATGCTTTGAGTTTTTGCAATTGATAATGTTTGCTGTTGGGTTTGTCATATATGGCTTTCATTACGTTGAGTTATGTTCCTTCTACACCTACTTTCTCATAGAATTTTGTATCATAAATGGGTGTTGGATTTTGTCAAAGGCTTTCTGTGCATCTATTCAAATAATCACGGTTTTTATCCCTCAATTTGTTAATATGCAGTATCACATTGATTGATTTGTGAATATTGAAGAATCTTTGTATCCCTGGAATAAAGCTATTGGTCATGATATATGAGCTTTTTAATATGTACTTGGATTCTGTCTACTATAATTTTTTGACATTTTGAATTTTTTGAGACATCTAAGTTCATGAGTGTTATTGGCCTGCAGTTTTCCTTTTTTATAGCATTTTTGTCTGATTTAGGTATCAATAAGATGATGGTCTCATAGAATGAGTTTAGGATTTTTCCTTAGTCTGCAATATTCTAGAAGAGTTTGAGTAGAATAGGTGTTAGCACTTTTCTAAATTTTTGGTAGGATTCACCTGTGAAGCCATCTGGTTCTGGGATTTTGTTTGTTGGAAAATTTTTGAGTATAGTTTTGATTCCCATGCTTGTGATTGGTCTGTTCACATATTCTATTTCTTCTTGTTTTAGTTCTGGAAAGTTATAATTTTCTAAGAATTTCTCCATTTCTCCCAAGTTGCCCATAATATTAGCATATAGTTGCCCATAGTAGTCTCTTATGATTGTATTTGTGTGTTGGCTGTTGTAATTTCTCCTTTTTCATTTCTAATTTTATTGATTTGAGTCTTCTCCCTTTTTCTTGTTGGTGATTCTGGCAGTTTGTCTATTTTGTTTAACTTCTCAAAAACCATCTTTTAGCTTTACTGACCTTTGCTATAGTCTCCTTCATTTCTTGGTCATTGAATTCTGCTCTGATTTTTATTATTTCTTTCCTTCTACTAAGTTCATTTTTTGTTGTTGTTCTTTCTCTAGTTGCTTTTAATTTAAGGTTAGGTTTTCATTTGATGTTTCTCTTGTTTCTTGAGGTAGACATGTATTGCTATGAACTTCCCTCTTATGACTGCTTGTTGAATCCAACAGATTTGGGGTCATCTTGTTTTCATTATCATTTGTTTCCATGAATATTTTTTATTTTCTTTTTTGATTTCTTCGGTGATCTGTTGGTTATTCAGAATCGTGTTGTCTAGCTTTCATATGTTTGTGTTTACTATAGTATGTGTGTGTGTGTGTGTGTGTGTAGTTGATATCTAAGCTTACAGAATTCTTATCAGAATAGATGCTTGAAATTATTTCATTAAAAAAAAAATACCATAGATTTACCAGAGATCAAATTGCCAACATCCTTTGGATAATAGGAAAAGCAAGATAATTCCAGAAAAACATCTACTTTTGCTTCATTGACTACACTAAAGCCTTTGACTGTGTGGATCAGAACAAATTGTGGGAAAATTTTAAAGAGATGAGACTACCAGGATGCCTTATTTGCCTTCTGAGAAATCTGTATACAGGTCAAAAAGCAACAGTTACAACGAGACATGGAAAAAAGGACTGGTTCCAAATTGGGAAAGGAGTATGTAAAACATGTATATTTTCATTCTGCTTATTTAATTTATATGCAGAGTACATCATGAGAAATGCCAGACTGTATGAAGCACAAGGGAATTAAGTTTGCCAGGAGACATATCAATAACCTCAGGTATGCAGATGACTCTAACCTTGTTTCAGAAAGTGAAGAGTAACTAAAGAGTCTCTTGATGAAGGTGAAAGAGGAGAATGAAAAAGCTGACTTAAAACTCAACATTCAAAAAGTGAAGATCATGGTTTCTGGTCCCATCACTCCATGGCAAATAGATTTAAACAATGGAAACAGTGATAGGCTTTATTTTCCTGGGCTCCAAAATCACTGTAGATGGTGATTGTATCCATGAAATTAAAAGATGCTTGTCCTTGGAAGAACAGCTATGATAAACATAAACAGTATATTAAAAAGCAGAGATATCACTTTGCCAATAAAATTCTGTATAGTCAAAGCTATAGTTTTTCAAGTTGTCATGTATGGATGTGGCAACTGGACCATAAAGAAGGTTGAGTGCCAAAGAATTGATGCTTTTGAACTGTGGTGTTGGAGAAGACTCTTGAGAGTCCCTTGGACAGCAAGGAGATTAAATTTGTCTATCTTAAAGGAAATCGGTCCTGAATATTCTTTGGAAGGACTGATGCTAAAGCTAAAGCTCTAATGCTTAAGTCACAGTTTTCAAAAGCAAACTCATTATAAAAGATCTGGATGCTGGGGAAGATTGAAGGCAAGCGGGGAAGGGGACAGCAGAGGATGAGATGGTTGGATGGCATCACCAACTCAATGGACATGAGTTAGAGCAAGCTCCAGGAGATGGTGAAGGACAGTGAAGCCTTGCATGCTGCAGTCCATGGGGTCTCAAGAGTTGGACATGACTGAGCAACTAAACAACAACAATGAAGCATAGATTTGTGGCCTAGAATGTGATCTATTCTGAAGAATGTTCCATGTGCGCTTGAGAAAAATTGAAAACCATTATTTTTTGAAATGCCCAGAGATTTCAATTATGCCCAGGTCTAACTGGTTCAATATATTTTTTAAAACTTGTGTTTCATTGTTAATTTTCTGTCTGTATGATCTGTCCATTAATGTGAATGGTGTATTAAATAAAGCCCCCCACTATTATTGTATTACTGTCATTTTCCCTTTAATATTTGTTAGCATTTGCCTTACATACCTAGGTGCTCCTATGTTGGGTACATATATGTTTATAATAGCTGTATCTTCTTGATTGATGTCTGGATTATTTTGTGTTTTTTCTTTGTCTCTTATAATGGTGTTTATTTTAAAGTCTATTTTATCTGATGAATACTGATACTCCAACTTTCTTTTGGTCTCCACTTGCATGAAATATCTTTTGCTAGCCATATTTTTAGGCTGTATGTGTCCCTAAGTTTGAGGTAGGTTGCTTGTAGACAGCATATATAGGAGCTTAGTTTTTGTATCCATTCACCCATTTTTTGTCTTATAGTTGGTGTGTTTATAGTTTAACCCATTTGTATTTAAAGTGATTATTGATATGTATAATCCTGTTACCATTTAGTTTATTGTTTTGGATTCTTTTTATAAAATTTTTCTGTGTTTCCTGTCTAGAGAAGATCCTTTAGCATTTGTTGAAGAGCTGTTTTGGTAGTGCTTAATTCTCTTAGGTTTTGCTTGTCTATAAAGCTTTGGGTTTCTCCTTTGACTCTGAATGAGATCCTTGCTGGGTAGAGTAATCTTGGTTGTTGGTTTTTCCCTTTCTTCACTTTTAGTGTATCTTGCCATTCCCTTCCGGGGAAGGCAATGGCACCCCACCCCAGTACTCTTGCCTGGAAAATCCCATGGACGGAGGAGCCTGGTAGGCTCCAGTCCATAGGGTCGCTAAGAGTTAGACACGACTGAGTGACCTCACTTTCACTTTTCACTTTCATGCATTGGAGAAGGAAATGGCAACCCACTCCAGTATTCTTGCCTGGAGAATCCCAGAGACAGAGGAGCCTAGTGGGCTGCCATCTATGGGATCACACAGAGTCAGACACGACTGAAGTGACGTAGCAGCAGCAGCAGCCATTCCCTTCTGGCCTGCAAGGTTTCTGTTGAAAGATCAGCTGTTTTCCCTATGGGGATCCCTATATATGTTATTTGTTACTATTCCCTTGCTGATTTTAATATTGTTCTTTGTGTTTAATTTTTGCTATTTTGATTAATATGTGTTTTGGCATGTTTCTCCTTGGGTTTATCCTGTATGGGATTCTCTGGGCTTCTTGGACTTAGGCAGCTGTTTCCATCCCCATTTTAGGGAAAATTTTGACTATTATCTTCTCAAATATATTCTTATGCCTTTTCCTTTGTCTTCTTCTTCTGGAATGCCTACAATTCGAATATTGGGGTGCTTAACATTGTCCCAGAAGTCTCTAAGGCTGTCCTCTTTTATTTTTATTCTTTTCTCCACTCTGCTTCATTTATTTCCACCATTTTATCTTCCAGCTCACTTATCCTTTTTCTGTCTCAGTTCCTCTACTGTTGGTTCCCTCAAGAGTGTTTTTAATCTCAGTTATTGCATTGTTCATTACTGATTGACTATTCTTCATTTTTTCTGGATCCTTTTTAAACATTTCTTGCATCTTCTCAATCCATGATTCTAGTTCATTTATCTTTCTCTCCTTTTGTTTTCAAGATTTTAGATCATGTCTACTCTCATTGTTCTGAATACTGTTTTCAGGTAGACTCCCTATCTCCTCCTCTTTTGTTTGGTTTGGGGGGCTTTATCATGTTCCTTCACATGCTGGGTATTTCTTTACCTTTTCATTTTGTTTAGTTTTCTATGCTTAGAGTCTCCTTTCTGCAGGCTAGAAGCTTGTAGTTCCTCTTAATTGTAGAGGCTGTTCCCTGTGTTTAGCGTTTGACCAGTGGCTTGTTAAGGGGAACTTGTTTCTGTGTTCTGGTGGACGGAGCTGGATCTCATCTCTTTGCAGGGAAGTGTAGAGTCCAGTAGAGAGTTTTGGAGTGTCTCTGGGTTTGCTGTGGTTTTGGGAATCCTTTCTCTTAATGTCCAGGGTTGTGTTTCTCTTTTTACTGGAGGATTAGCATGGGGTGTTTTGCACTGGAGCTTGCTGGCTCTTGGATGGTGTTTGGTCTCAGTGTAGGCATGGAGGATTTTGGATTGGCTCTTGTATATGTTAATATTCCCTGGGTCAGAGTTCTGTAATTGTATGAAGTTCTGGAGTTGAGCTTCCTGTACCTGAGTTTCAGTTCAAACCACTTACAGTTCCATCAAGACTTCTCCATCCACACAACACAGAAGACAAAACCCCTAGGTTAATGGTGAAATAACTCTTCATAGCCAGGAATGCCTAAAAAGATTCATACAGTTATATAGAGATGAGAAGAAGGAGGAAGGGGATAGAGGTGACCAGGAGGAGAAAAGGGAGAGTCAAAAGTGAAGACAACAATCAAGCCAGTAATCAAATCCCTAAGTAAAAAAAGATAATAAAAATTAAACTCTTAAAGATACAAAATTAATAACAGAAGATAAAAAAGCAAAAATTAAAAACCTACAATGAAAATTAGACTCTCAGAAGTACAATATAAAATAACTTGGACACAAAAATAAATATATATATATATGAAATTTACTTAAAAATAGTAAGAAAGATAAAAGTAGGCTATAAAAATAAAAGTTAAAGGAGTAATAGAAAGCCATGTTAGAACAGTATGAGGGAAAAAAGAAAAAGTGGAGGTGAAAAAGGGGAAAAAAGCAAAGAGAAAAAATGGAATAAAAATTAAAAACAATAAAATTAAAAAATAATGATAATGAAATATATATACCTAAGAAAATCTCTGGAGCTATTGTGGGCAGTGTGGGGTCGGTTCAGTGTCAGATATATTCTTGTTCTGGCATGTACTTGTTCTCAGTGTCTACAGTTGCTCCTCAAATGCACAGTCTCAGCTCAACTGAAGGATTTTAATCTGTTGCACCTGCTGCTTCTGGGGCCATTCCCCCTCCTCCTTTTCGGTTGGGTTGTCCTCTGCTTGCAAGTCTCCAGTTTCTGATCTCTGCCCTGATACCAAGGGGGGGTTGGGGGAATGATCACTTACTTGGGCTCACTTTCTCAGGTGTGCTGTGGAGAAGGAGAGAAACTGCAAACAAACACCTCTGGCATGTGTAGGAAGTGCCTGAAGTGGATGGAACACACAGGAGTGGCCACAGCCCAGGGCAGCATGAACCTCCCAGGTCCAAGCCCCTCAGGCTCCCAGGTATGCTAAAAGGGCACAGGTGGGCTGTGCATCTCCTCAAGGTCTCAGTCTGTGACACTCTCAGTAGATATAAACTGTCAAAGATCCCAATAAGATGTGGTTACAACTGGCAGCCTGCTCACAGTTTGGCGGGACATACAGTCTCTAGGGCTGAGTTTGTAGCAGCTCCTTGCCTTCCACCCCTGGGTGTTGCACGTCTGCCTCTCTGCCTCCAGGGAGGGCTGTAAATGGCAGCGGACTCACTCTCCTTTGGTATTTGCTAGGACATGACCCTTTGTTCTGTAAGTGTGCCAGGGGTCAGAGTGCTGTGTGAGAGCCTTCCCAGGGGGAAGGTCCTTTGCTCTTGTTTCTCTAGCATCCCCATAGCTTGGGTTTCTCCCGTTCTGCCTGTGATATGTTGTATTAGTCCCCTCAGAGTGTCCTCATGGCTTTCAACCCAGTCCTCTCCATAAGGACCACCAATGCAGCCATCACCTGGGCACTCAGCCCCTACTTGATGTGGGTTGCACGAGCATGTGAGCTAAATTTGTTTGCAAAACAGAAATAGACTCACAGACACAGAGGCAGGGGGGAAAATTATGGTTGCCATGAGGGAAACATGGGAAGAGATAGGGAGTTAGGGATGGGCAGGTACACACTGCTATATTTAAAATAGATAATTAACAAGATCCTACTGAATAGCACAAGGAATTCTGTTCAATGTTATTTGGTAGCCTGATTGGGAGGGCAGTTTGGGAGAGAATGGATACATATATATGTATGGTGGAGGCCCTCTGTTATCCACCTGAAACTATCACAACACTGTTAACTATATATATCCCAATATAAAACAAAAAGTTTAAAAACAAAATATTTGGGTATTTACCCAGCATTCAAATGGATACCTGTTGATACTGGCTATGTGATATTCAGGGAACAAGCATAGGCTGAACATCAAAATTTCTAGAGCTTTCCTATTTAAAATAGCAATGAAAACCAAGGCACTAGAGGAGGCTGCTAAATAAGTGAGAAAAAACAGAGCAAAGACTAAAGATATTAATTAGCTTTGCAAGGGTTACTAAGAAAAGTAGCCAGCCTGTGAAGTAGCAGGAGAATCAAGATAGGGTTGCTATTTGAAAGGTAAATGAATGAAGAGTTTCTAGAATATCTTCAAATGTTACTCTGAAATGCTTCTATAGGTTAAAAAAGCTACTGGGGATTAAACATTTAATTTGAAAAATCACTGGTTAAATTAACAGGAACTGTTTGGTAGGGAGCTAGAGACAAAAGGGTGATTGGAGTTGGTTCAAGATAGAATAAAGTACATTTGGAGATCTCAAAGACAGGCAATGTTTTTAGAGGAGCTATAGGCAATTAGGATCAAGAGGATTCTTTTTAATAAAAGATATTATAATGCATTTTTATAGATAGAGTGATGATGATTGGGCTTCCCAGGCAGTGCCACTGATAAGGAATATGCCTACTAAGGCAGAAGTGTAAGATATGAAGGTTCAATCCCTGGGTTAGGAAGATTCCCTGGAGGAGGGTATGGAACCCCACTCCATTATTCTTGCCTGGAAAATTCCATAGGCAGAGGAGTCTGGCAGGCTTTAGTCCATGAGGCCACAAAGAGTCAGACATGACTGAGAAATTCAGCACACATAGGTAATGATATGATTAAGTGGGAAAATCAACGATATAAGAAAGCAATGGCACTATTGTTAAACAATATACTTCAGTAGGTAAGAGTGAGAAAATAGAATGAAAAAAGTGATGGCTTAGCATTAGATAGAATTATAGAAGTAAAGGCCAAGTATAGAATACTAGGTAATTGTAAGTCAGTAGATCTTCATTCTTTGGGGTGAAATTATTTGGGAGATTTGGCCCAAAGAGAAGGAAATGTTGTTCTAGCATACCACTTTTCCAGATAGATTGTAATGTGTATATAGCCAAAAATAATGCAAATATTTTTCATTGGTTCTTTAACATTAAGTTATTAATATCATATGGACAAAGCTCAGAAGATTTGGTTGTGGATGTTGAAGAAAATGAAAATATTAAGAAGTTGATAATATTAAATAAAAATTTGGGTTAAAGATACTGGTATGACTGGAAGTGAGAAAAGATGTAGGAAATTGTATGAGGGCAACTATCTTCAATTTACGTAGAAGAGAACAAAGTGGTACTGATGAAAGTGGAAATGAGGGTTAATATATAATTTAATATAAAATGAATTAAAAGAACTGAAGTTATGGTATCATCACATATTCGGTAGAATAGGCAATGAATGGGGAGGTGTGAGTGAGCTGCATCTCAGTTTTCATGAGGAAATCTACATCATTTTTTGTATTTGATTTATAAGAAAACAGATGATAAAACAGATAAACAAAAATTCTCATGTTATAGAGAATTCTGAAGATTATCACTAGGAAATAACAAAACACATAATCTAAGAAAGTGACATATAGGATACAGATATAAGATGGGGAGAGATGAGAGATGTACTGGAGAATATAGTTTTTATTTAACCCTATACTACTGGGATAGTTGCCTTAGGTATTCTTTAATTTGATAAAACATTTTATAATGATAATTCATCCACACTTAAATACGGTATAGCCATAAAAAATGAGATAGTTCTTAATGAATTGACTTTTTTAAGGTTTTTTCATACACTGTCAAATTTTTAAAAAACAATTATTAATAATATGGAAAGGAAGTTATGGGTGAATATATGTTTGTCAGCTATCTATTGCTGAGTAACAAACTACCCCAAAACTCAGTGGCTTAAAACAATAAGCACTGACTATTATTCAAGAGTTGACCAGTTAACTGGGTGTTTCCGGTCTCTGGGATTATTCATGTGTCTGAAATCATTTGCACATAGTGCAAGCATGTCTACTGACACTGGTGGGACCACTTATATTTTTGGAAAGCATATGATTTTGGAAAGTTTAAAGTTGGTCTAACATGACCTTGGCTGAGACAAGTGTGTTCTCTGCCACATCATGTTTCTTATTCTCTACTAATCTAGGCCAGATTTATTCAAATGGAGGTTCAGGTATCCAAGATGGAGAAGTGCACAATGCTTCTGAAGACCTGGGCTCAGAATCGTACAGTGTCCCTCTGCTACATCATGCTGGCCAAAACCAAGTTACAAGGCCAGTCTGGAGTCAGAGCAAAAGACACGGATACAAAGAAGCCAATGATTGCAGCTATCAATAAAATTGGTATTGTATTATGTGTTTTTTAAAATTATAGAAAATATTCACAAAGATGCAAACTGAACATATTATTGTACTATATGTTTATAGTATTATATATTTGTAGCATGAAATTAAGAAAGTTGTATCTACTGCATTTCACAATATTTTTATTGCTTAATTTTCAAATAAACATCTATCAATTATTCTAAGAAATTTTAAAGGGTCCTTTGTGTATTTAGTAAATAAAAATATACACACGAATCTCATGGATAAACAATAACTAGAACTAACAAATAGCAGATGAGGAGAGAAGTAAAGAGATTCTTTATCTGAAGTTTTAAAACTGTTTGGCAGTTCAGTCAGTTTCTTGCCCGCCCACTCCCCTTCCCCCACAAAGTCTTCCAAGTTCATACTTCACTTCTGGGGTTGAGCAGGCATCAGTAAAGTGAGGCATCCCTACCATTTAGTGGCAAAGAGGTGGCATAGTGACAAATAAGGGTTGATTTGACTTATTGTGTTAAAAGTAAACTGGAGGGCAGAATATAGAAACTTAAGTTTATGCCTCTGTGTGTGTATTTATGCCTGTTTGTAAATATGCATGTATATATTTCATTCTGGTAACTTTGTTACAGTAAGGAGAAAAGAAAGTATTCACTTTCTGTTTTCTAAAGGAGAGAAGCTAAATATGAGAGGAAAAAATCATATTTTATTTAAGCAAAGAGCAAGGGAATTTGAGCAGTTAAGTTTACTGCTATGTTAATATCAGCATACTAGTCCACTGAGAATAAAGAAAGCAACTGCTTTCATTTTCACTGCCCAGGAAGTTGCTGGGGAGTTGTTCCAGTTTTTCTGTTGTTTATGACTATGCTTCAGTAACAGCTCAGGAGGAAAGTGTAGCAGAAAAGAGAAGGAGCCATGAAAGAAGCACACATCAGAAATGACTAATTTACTCAGATCATAAAGGATGGCACCTTGGAGCACAGTAATGAGTATGCTAACAAAGTGCTTTTGGAGAAAATGGCAACCCACTCCAGTATTCTTGCCTGGAGAATCCCAGGGACAGAAGATCTTGGTGGGGTGCCATCTATGGGGTTGCATGGAGTAGGACACACTGAAGCAACGTAGCACCACCAGCAGTAACAAAGTGCTTTAGATAATATATTACAACTTATTGGAGAATGGGAAAATATAGAAAATCTGGACATATGATCTTAAGTTTCTTGGTGATTTTAGATTTTTCTTTGGATTTATAGTGACACTGAAGCAGAAGATATTAAGAAGTGGTGGCAGGAATACACAGAAGAATTACACAAAAAAGATTTTCATGACCCAAATAATCACGATGGTGTCATTACTCACCTAGAGCCAGACATCCTGTAATGTGAAGTCAAACTGCCTTAGGAAGCATCAATAAAAACAAAGCTACTGGACATAATGGAATTTCAGTTGAGCTATTTTAAGTCCTAAAAGATTATACTGTGAAAGTGCTGCACTCAGTATGCCAGCAAATTTGGAAAACTCAACAGCGGCCACAGAACTGGCAAAGGTCAGTTTTCATTTCAATCCCAAAATAAGACAATGCTAAAGAATGCTTGAACTACTATACAGTTGCACTCATCTCACACACTAGTAAAGTAATGCTCAAAATTTTCCAAGCCAGGCTTCAGCAATATGTGAACCGTGAACTCCCAGATGTTCAAGCTGCTTTTAGAAAAGGCAGAGGAACCAGAGATCAAATTGCCAACATCCAATGGATCATTGAAAAAGTGAAAGAGTTCCAAAAAAACATCTACTTCTGTTTTATTGACTATGCTAGAGCCTTTGACTGTGTGGACCACAACAAACTGGAAAATTCTTAAAGAGATGGGAATACCAGATCACCTTACCTGCCTCCTAAGAAATCTATATGCAGGTCAAGTAAAATTGTACATGGAAAAACAAATTGGTTCCAAATCAGGAAAGGAGCACATCAAGGCTGCATATGGTCACTCTGCTTATTTATGTGCAGAGTACATTATGTGAAATGCTGGGCTGAATGAAGCACAAGGTGGAATCAAGTTTGCAGACAGATATATAAATAACTTCAGATATGTAGATGACACCACCCTTAAGGCAGAAAGTGAAGAGGAACTGAAGAGCTTCTTGATGAAAGTGAAAGAGGAGAGTGAAAAAACTGGCTTAAAACTCAGCATTCAAAAAACTAAAATCATGGCATCCGGTCCCATCATTTCATGGCAAATGGACAAACAGTGGAAAAAGTGACAGACTATTTTTGGGGGGGCTCCAAAATCACTGCAGATTGTGATTGCAGCCATGACACTAAAAGACTCTTGCTCCTTGGAAGAAAAGTTATGACCAACCTAGACAGCATATTAAAAAGCAGAGACATTACTTTGCCAACAAAGGTCTGTCTAGTCAAGTCTATGGTTTTTCCAGTAGTCATGTATGAATGTGAGAGTTGGACTATAAACAAAGCTGAGTGCCAAAGAATTGATGCTTTTGAACTGTTGTGTTGGAGATGACTTTTGAGAGGCCCTTGGACTCCAAGGAGATCCAACGAGTCCATCCTAAAGGAAGTCAGTCCTAAATATTGATTGGAAGGGCTGATGTTGAAGCTGAAACTCCAATACTTTGGCCACCTCATTCAAAAAACTGATTCATTTGAAAAGACCCTGCTTCTGGGAAAGATTGAAGTTGGTAGGAGAAGGGGATAACAGAGGATGAAATGGTTGGATGACATCACCGACTCAATGGACATGAGTTTGGGTAAACTCCGGTAGTTTGTGATGGACAGGGAGGCCTGACATGCTGCAGTCCATGGGGTCTCAAAGAGTCAGACTTGACTGAGTGACTGAACTGAACAGTACTGATACATTATATATTTATATACTAAATGAAAATCTATAAAGTAGGTTTATAGCAGTAAGCAAGATAAATTTCCTGCTTTCATACAGTGTAGTGGATGTAGCTATCCAATAAACATGCAAAAGTAAACAGTATATTTTGAGGGAATGTACACAAGAAAGAGGATTAGACCATAGAAACAGATACTGTTGGGGGGAAGCACTCACATGAGTCAGAGTGAACAGTTATGAGAACTTTTTGGGGTGATATTTCAGTATATATACCTGAATAACAGAGAGGGAATTGTGTCAAGTTTTAAAGTAAAAGCATTCCGTGGAAAGAGAAAGCAAGAACAAAGGCTATGAGCCAGGAAAAGCTGGTTTTTCTGGAGACCAGGAAATGAGGGGGAACTGGGTGGAGGATCTGTTAAAAAGTCAGAGAAAGACTGCCATACTATTTGGGGCAAGGAAATGGCAACCCACTCCAGTGTTCTTGCCTGGAGAATCCCAAGGATGGGGGAGCCTCGTGGGCTGCCATCTACGGGGTCACACAGAGTCGGACACGACTGAAGCGACTTAGCAGCAGCAGCAGCACAGCAGAGAATGAGAAAGAATTTGGATTTTATTTGCAATAGAAATCCATTAAAATTATTTAAGCAAAGTAGTGATATGCATAGAATCAGAAAGTCTACTTCTAAGCTATTTAAATGTTTCAGTTAAGAGATAACAGCTTTTAGGTTGGGGTTGTAGTAATAAAGATGATAGCAAGTAGTTATTGGAGATAAGAGTGATATGCCATAATGGAATAGAAAGTGAAAAAAATATATAGATGTGTAACCGAATCACTTTGCTATGCAGCAGAAACTAAGACAACATTGTAAACCAACTATATTTCAGCTTAAAAAAATTAAAGAGAATATCTCCCCCCCCCCAAAAAAAAAGAGTCAATAGAAACTACAGATGGATTGGATGTGGGCTAACAAAGAGATGAAGGAATCAAGAATAATTCTAGGTTTTTGGCTTGGCAACTGGGTGAAATGTATTAATTACTGAGGCAGAGCAAACTTGTGGTGAGAGAAACCTTAGGAAAATCAGATTTATAGAAGATGATATCAGAAGTCCTTCTATGTATCTTTAGTTTAGAAAATGGTACATCCAAGAGAAAATGTTGAATAAACAAATGATATACAACTAGTGAAATCACAGAGGAATCAGCATGTAGGTAATATTAAGATGATGGTACCACCTAAAAGAGGCCACCTAAGGAGAGGTTGATAAAGAAAAACAGAGGCTCCAATATAAGTAATCTCACTTTTAGATGTCTGACAGAAGAGGAAAAGCCAGCAATGTAGACAGATTTAGAAAGAATGGCTTAAAAATGCAGCATCACAGAAGTGTATTTTGGTTGAAAAAAGAGAGCATTTTTCGAGAAAGATGTGTCCCACCATGTTAAATGCTAAGAAAGCAAAAAGTAGTCAGTGGTAACCTTTATAGCAAGTATTTTTATTTAACTGGTGAAGATAATGGTCATTCTTTTGCATTAAAAAAAAAAAAAAAGAGTTGGAAAAACGAAAACCGTGAAAACAGAAAATGCCTTTAAGGACTTGTGTTAAGAAGAGGAGCAGAGCAATGGGAAATAACTGGAGGGAAAACATAGTCAAGGGAAAGTGCTTTCAAAGGATAAAATTAACACTAAAGCATGTTGATATGCCAATGGGAATGACACAGAAGGGAGAGAGAGAGAAACTGACACTGTAGAAAGCGTGGTGGAATAAATGCTTGAGTAAAATTTCTGTGTGTGAGACAGAATGGGACTCAGAGTGTAAGCGGTGGTATCACCCTCAGATCAGAGGAAGAATTACCTTTCTTTTCAGTAGGAGGGGACAAACAAGTAGGTGGGTAGAGACATAGATAACTTGATGAATTTTTTGATTAAAAGAATGGAATCATTCTTTTTTGATGTGATATTATTTATTTATTATATATACATTTATCTATTCTTTTTTAAAAAATCTTTTCCCATTTTCTTTGTTGAGCAGAGTTCCCTCTCCTTTTTGGTTATCCACTTACAATATACCAATGTGTGCATGTTAGTCACAATCTCCCACCACCCTTCCCCTCAACTCCCATTAATCAAGAGTTCATTCTCTAATGTTTACTTGTTTATTTTTAACTTTGTGGAGTATAGTTGATTTGCAGTGTTGTGTTAGTTTCACTGTACAACAAGGTGAGTCAGTTATGCATTCATATATATCCACACTTTTTTAGATTCTATTCCCATATAGGTCATTACAGAATATTGAGTAGAGTTCCCTGTGCTGTATGCAGTATTATAGTTATTGCATTAGTTATCTCTTCTATATATAGTACTGTGTATATGTCAATCCCAATCTCCCAATTTATCACTCCCTACCTTTCCCTTCTGGGAATCACAAGTTTTTATATACATCTGTGATTCAATAACTGTTTTGTAAATAGGTTCATTTGTACCATGTCTTTAGATTGTACATATAAGTGATATCATATATGTGTCTATCTCTGTCTGACTTACTTCACTCAATATGACAATTTCTAGATATATCCATTGTCATTCAAAAGTGAATTAATTCTTTTTTATGGCTGAGTAATATTCCATTCTATATATGTATCACATCTTCTTTATCCATACTCTATCCACAGACATTTAGGTTGCTTCCATGTTCTCACCATTGAAAATAGTGTTGCACTGAACACTTCTGAATTATTGTTTTCTCCAAATATATCTTCAGATTTGGGATTATTGGATCATATGACAGTTCTGTTTTTAGTGTTTGAAGAAATCTCAATACTATTCTCCATAGTGGCTCTGCCAATGTACATTCCCACCAATGGTGTAGGAGGGTTCTCTTATCTCCACAACCTCTCCAGAATTTATTGTTTGTAGATTCTTTAATGATAGCCATCTCAACTGGTGTAAAGTGATATTTCATTGCAAATCAAAATCAAGTTTTGATTTGCCTTTCTATAGTGATATTGAGCATCTTTTCATGTGTCTTTTGGCCATCTATATGTCTTCTTTGGAAGTGTCCATTAAAGTGTTCTGCTCACTTTCTGATTTTTTTTTTTTTAATTGAACTTCATCTGCTGTTTTTATATTTTGCAGATTAATCACTCAGTTGCTTCCTCTTCAAAGATTTTCTCTCATAATCTCTGGGTTTTCATTTTTTTTTTCCTTTGTTGATGGTTTTGTTTACTGTACAAAAGCTAAGTTTAATTAGATCACACTTGTTTATTTTTTTTGTTATTTTCAGTCTCAAAGGGAATCAAAAAAAGATCTCATGATTTATGTCCAAGAGTGTTCTGCCTATTTTTTCTCTATGAGTTTTATAGTATCTGGTCTTGCATTTAGGTCTTTAATCCATTTGAATGTATTTTTGTGAATGGTGTCGGAGAATATTCTAATTGTATTCCTTTACATGTAACTATCCAATTTTCCCAGCACCACTTATTGAAGAGACTGTCATTTTCCTGTAATATGTTCTTGCCTCCTTGTCATAGATTAGGTGGCTGAATGTGCATGTGTTTATTTCTGAAATTTCTATCCTATTTTGCTGATCTATATTTCTATTTTTTATGCCAGTACCATACTACTTTGATTACAAAGATCTCTAGTATAGTCTGAAGTCAAGGGTTTGATTTATCCAGCTCTTTCTTTTTTTTGTTTGTTTTTGTTTTTCCTTAAGATTGCCTTGGCCATGTCTTTTTTGTTTCCATATAAGTTGCAATTTTTGTTGTTGTTCTAATTCTGTGAAAAATGCTGTTGGTAATTTGATAGGGATTACATTGAATCTATAGATTACTTTGGGTAGTGTAGTCATTTTGACAATATTGATTCTTCCAATTCAAGAATATGGTCTGTCTCTCCATATGTGTGTGTTGTCTTTGATTTATTTCATTACCGTCTATATTTTTCTGAGTTTAAGTATTTTGCCTCCTTAGATAGGATTATTCCTAGATATTTTACTCTTCTTGATTTGTCAGTAAATGGGATCATTTCCTTAATTTATCTTTCTAATCTTTTGTAGTTAGTGTGTAGAAATACAAGGGGTTTCTGTGTATAAATTTTGTATTCTAAAACTTTACCAAATTCATTGATGATCTCTAGTACCTTTCTTGGAGCATGTTTAGGATTTTCTCTATATAGTACCATATCATCTGCAAACAATGACACTTTTGCTTCTTTTCCAATTTGGATTTTTTTAAATTTATTTTTATTTTCTGATTGCTATGGCTAGGAACACCAAAACTATGTTAAACACAAGTGGAGACAGTGGATATTCATGCCTTGTTCCTGATCCTACAGGAAATGCTTTCAGTTTGTCA
The DNA here is from genome assembly GCF_003369695.1 of Bos indicus x Bos taurus. Taxonomy (NCBI): domain Eukaryota; kingdom Metazoa; phylum Chordata; class Mammalia; order Artiodactyla; family Bovidae; genus Bos; species Bos indicus x Bos taurus. The sequence goes on along the minus strand of NC_040090.1, from coordinate 81,029,936 downwards.
TGATTGAGAATGATATTTTCCATGAGTTTTTCATATATGGCTTTTGTTTTATTGTGGTAGGCTCCCTCTATGTCCATTTTCTTGAGAGTTTTTAATTCCTAGTGGGTTTGGATTTTCTCAAAAGATTTTCATACACCTATTGAGATGATTGTTTTTTATTCTTCAGTTTATTAATATGGTGGTGCACATTCATTGACTTATGTATGTTGAAGAATCCATGCATCCCGGGGATACATCTGAATTGGCCCCAGTGTATGATCATTTTAATGTGCTACTGGATTTGGTTCATTAGTATTATTTTTTGGAATTTTTTGGGTCCATGTTAATCAGTGATATTGGCTTGTAATTTTTTTTTCTGTGTATGTGATATCTTTTTCTGGTTTTGAGATCAAGGTGATGGTAGCCTTGTTGAATAAGCTTGGGAGTGTTCTTTCTCCTGCAATTTTTGAAATAGTTTGAAGAAGTTAGGTGTTAACTCTTTTCTAAATGTTGATAGAATTCACCTATGAAGCCATCTGGTCCTGGATGTTAGTTTATTGGAAGTTTTTAATCACAATTTCAATTTCAGTATTTGTGATTTGTCTGATCCCACCTTCTGTTTCTTCCTGGTTGTCTTGAAAGGTTGTAACTTTCTAAGAATCTGTCAATTTCTTTGAATGCTTGGAAACAGCATAACAGCCCATGTCTTAGGAGCCCTGGTGGTGACGGTCACCTGAGGAGCCAGTGGTCATGGGCATGCAAGAGTCAACTCTGGTGTGGGCACTTCCTAGTGCCTGAGAAGTAACAGGCCAGTGTGTGGAAAGACAGGCTGCAATGACAGTTATCTTCCTTATGTGTCATTCAGTAATGGAACTTTGCATCTATGGTTGTCTGGGTTTTCTCCAGGAACATTACTGGTTGTAGATTTCCTCACTTCTGTCACCTCAGACTGTATTCTTCCAGCCGACAGCAGTTCCTTTCCTGGGTTTAATCTCTAAACCACACATTCCAACACCCAGTCTTACATGCACAGGTAGACACGTCTAAAGGTTGGGGTGTGCAGGACTGTAGTGCAGACCATCTGTGTAGGTATCACTCTGTCCTGACTCCCAATCTAAGTTGTTTCCCTCTCTTCTGATAACCCTCAAAGCTCCCCTTTTGTCCCAACTGATCCGGTTAGGGGTTAAGGGCTTCTTCTGATGCAGGAAGCTGTCCTCATGTTCAGCTACCCTCCCTCTGCAGGGGTGCCATTTTGATCCTTCTTCATCTCCTCTTCTTTTCCCCTTCTTCCTTCTTTCATCCTACTGGGATTTTTTTTTTTTTTTTTTTTTCCTTTTAGGTGTCCAAGGTCCTCTACAAGTGTTCAGCTGGTCCTCTGTGAGAATTGTTCGATTAGTAGATGTATCTTTGTTGTATTTGTGGGCAGAAATGAGCTCCATGCCCCAGTTTTTCTAGTCTTCCACCATTTTGATCTCCAATGATGAAATTCTTATGCAAAAATATTAGGAAGAGGAGAAGGTTGCTTGCCTAGGGGAAAATGTAAAACCAGAAAATAGTTGGCAGCTATCTTCAAGTATGTGAAAATATTCATTAATGAGGTGTTATGTATTTTAAATCTACCAGGTATCACTCCAGATATTGGGAATACAGAGATTAAAGACATCTTCCTGCTTAGTTATAATTCAGTGTGCATGTGTGTGTGCTCAGTAGTGTTCTGGCTCTTTGTGACTCATTGGACTGTAGCCTACCTGGCTTCTCTATCCATAGGATTTGCCCAGGAAAAATATTGGGGTGGGTTGTCATTACTTCCTCCAGGACATCTTCCTGACCCAGGGATCAAATCCATGTCTTCTATGCCTCCTGCATTGGCAGAAAGATTCTGCACTATGTGGTAAGCTTTTGAGCAGGAAGATTCTTCACCACTGAGCTACCTGGGAAGCTTGGTGGCTCAGTGGTGAAGAATCTGCATGCAGTGAAGGAGACACAAGAAGGTGAATTCAATTCCTAGGTCAGGAAGATCCCCTGGAAGAGGAAACAGCAACCCATTCCAGTATTCTTGCCTGGAGAAATCCATGGACAGAAGAGTCTGGTGGGCTACAAAGAGCCCACAAAGAATTGGGATACTGCTGAGTGAGAAGTCCAAAATTACAACTCTTTGCTGAGCAACTGTAGAAAGGAGAATGTTGGATCCCACCAAAAAAAGATACCCCACATCCAAAGGCAAAGGAGAAGCCCCAGACAGATGGTAGGAGGGGCGAAATTGCATTTAGAATCAAAACCCATACATGCCAGAGATGCTTGGAGTGCTCAAACAAACCTTGTGTGCACCAGGACCCAGAGACCCAACAGAAACTGAGCAAGAACTGTGTCTGAATGTCTCCTGTGGAGGTACAGGCCAGTAGTGGACTGCTGCAGGGGCAAGGACTCTGGGTTCAGTAGACCTGGGTATGGCATAAGCCCTCTTGGAGGAGGTCGCCATTAACCCCACCATGAAGCCACCAACACAGGACTGGGAAAACAGACTCTTGGAGGGCACAAACAAAACTGTGTGTACACCAGGACCAAAGAGAAAGGAGAAGTAACCCCCAACAGAGACTGACCCAGACTTGTCCAGGAGTCTCCAGGAGAGGTGTGGGTCAGCAGTGGCCTGCTGCAGGTTTGGGTGCACTGAATGCAGCAGTGCATGCATGGGGCATTTTGAGGGAGATCACCATTATCTTCATTACCTGCACCATAGTTTGGCCCCAGGTCAAACAACAGGGAGGAAACACAGCCATGTGCATCAACAGAAAATTGGATTAAAGATACAGGCTAAAATTGGATTAAAGATACAGGCTAAAAAGCATATAAAAGAAAAAAAATAACATCACTAATTATTAGAGAAATGCAAAACAAAACTACAGTGAGGTATCATCTCCCATCATTCAGAAAGGCCATCATCAAAAAATCACCAAAGAATAAATGCTGTAAGGGGTGTGGAGAAAAGGGAACCCTCCTATACTCTTGGTGAGAACGTAAATTGGTATAGCCACTGTGGAGAACAGTATGGAGGTTCCTTAAAAAACACTAAAAATAGAACTACGTTCTGGCACATCAGTCCTTCTTCTGGGCATATACCTGGAGAAAACCATAATTGAAAAAGATACATGTGCCTCAGTGTTCATTACAGCACTACTTAAAATAGCCAGGACATGTAAACCACCTAAATGTTCATCAGCAGATAAAGAATATGTGGTGCATATATATACAATGGAATATTACTCAGTCATAAAAAAGAGCAAAATAACACCATATGTCACAGCAGGGATGAACTTTAGAGGTTTTCATACTGAGTGACATTCAGACACGAAAGATAAATATCATATGATGTCACTTAGATGTGAAATCTGAAAACAGGTACATAGTATTCATTTATAAAACAAAAGCAGAATTCTGGATGTAGAAAACAAACATGGTTACTGGAAGATAAGCATGGGGGAGGGATAAATTGGGAAATTGGGACTGACATACACACACTGCTGTAAATAAGTGATAGTGAAAGTGAAGTTGCTCAGTCGTGTCCAACTCTTTGCAACCCCAGGGACTGTAGCCTACCAGGCTCCTCCATCCATGGGATTCTCCAGGCAAGAGTACTGGAGTGAGTTGCTATTTCCTTCTACAAGTGTATATAAACCAGATAACTAATAAAATCCTGCTCTATAACATTGGGAACTCTAGTCAATACTCTGTAATGGGCTATGTGGGAAAAGAATCTAAAATAAACAAACAAAAGCAGCAACAAAAATCATTGTAAAATGAACAGTATTCACTAGAGAAGTCAGGAAGTTCTGTTAAGGATTTTGTATTTCAATTTAAGATTACTCAGGCTATTATTTGAATAAGGAAAAGTTAGAAAGAAGGATGAGAGTAGGAAGAATGCAAAAAAAAGAAACAGGGCTATTTAACATGAGCTTAATATAGCAGGCCTTTTTAATTTTATCATTTTTAATCTTATGAAGATATTACATATTGCTTAATGAAGACTTAAATTGAAGAAAGTAGGGAAAACCACTAGACCATTCAGGTATGACCTAAATCAAATCCTTTATGATAATGCAATGGAAGTGAGAAATAGATGTAAGGGCCTAGATCTGATAGATAGACTGCCTGATGAACTATGGAATGAGGTTCGTGACATTGTACAGGAGACAGGGATCAAGACCATCCCCATGGAAAAGAAATGCAAAAAAGCAAAATGGCTGTCTGGGGAGGCCTTACAAATAGCTGTGAAAAGAAGAGAAGCGAAAAGCAAAGGGGAAAAGGAAAGATATAAACATCTGAATGCAGAGATCCAAAGAATAGCAAGAAGAGATAAGAAAGCCTTCTTCAGCGATCAATGCAAAGAAATAGAGGAAAACAACAGAATGGGAAAGACTAGGGATCCCTTCAAGAAAATCAGATACCAAAGGAACATTTCATGCAAAGATGGGCTTGATAAAGGACAGAAATGGTATGGACCTAACAGAAGCAGAAGATATTAAGAAGAGATGGCAAGAATACACAGAAGAATTGTACAAAAAAGATCTTCACGACCCAGATAATCATGATGGTGTGATCACTGACCTAGAGCCAGACATCGGGAGTGTGAGGTCAAGTGGGCCTCAGAAAGCATCACTACGAACAAAGCTAGTGGAGGTGATGGAATTCCAGTTGAGCTATTTCAAATCCTGAAAGATGATACTGTGAAAGTACTGAACTCAATATGCTAGCAAATTTGGAAAACTCAGCAGTGGCCACAGGACTAAAAAAGGTCAGTTTTCATTCCAATCCCAAAGAAAGGCAATGCCAAAGAATGCTCAAACTACCGCACAATTGCACTCATCTCATACGCTAGTAAAGTAATGCTCAAAATTCTCCAAGCCAGTCTTCAGCAATACGTGAACCGTGAACTTCCTGATGTTCAAGCTGGTTTTAGAAAAGGCAGAGGAACAAGAGATCAAATTGCTAACATCCGCTGGATCACGGAAAATGCAAAAGAGTTCCAGAAAAACATCTATTTCTGCTTTATTGACTATGCCAAAGCCTTTGAATGTGTGGATTATAATAAACTGTGGAAAATTCTGAAAGAGATGGGAGTATCAGACCACCTGATCTGCCTCTTGAAAAACTTGTATGCAGGTCAGGAAGCAACAGTTAGAACTGGACATGGAACAACAGACTGGTTCCAAACAGGAAAAGGAGTATGTCAAGACTGTATATTGTCACCCTGCTTATTTAACTTATATGCAGAGTACATTATGAGAAACGCTGGACTGGAAGAAGCACAAGCTGGAATCAAGATTGCCAGGAGAAATATCAATAACCTCAGATATGCAGATTACACCACCCTTATGGCAGAAGGTGATGAGGAACTAAAAAGCCTCCTGATGAAAGTGAAAGTGGAGAGTGAAAAAGTTGGCTTAAAGCTCAACATTCAGAAAACGAAGATCATGGCATCTGGTCCCATCACTTCATGGGAAATAGATGGGGAAACAGTGGAAACAGTGTTAGACTTTATTTTTCTGGGCTCCAAAATCACTACAGATGGTGACTGCAGCCATGAAATTAAAAGACGCTTACTGCTTGGAAGGAAAGTTAAGTCCAACCTAGATAGCATATTCAAAAGCAGAGACATTACTTTACCAACAAAGTTTCATCTAATCAAGGCTATGGTTTTTCCTGTGGTCATGTATGGATGTGAGAGTTGGACTGTGAAGAAGGCTGAGCACCAAAGAAATGCTGCTTTTGAACCGTGGTGTTGGAGAAGACTCTTGAGAGTCCCTTGGACTGCAAGGAGATCCAACCAGTCCATTCTGAAGGAGATCAGCCCTGGAATTTCTTTGGAAGGAATGATGCTAAAGCTGAAACTCCAGTACTTTGGCCACCTCATGCGAAGAGTTGACTCATTGGAAAAGACTCTGATGCTGGGAGGGATTGGGGGCAAGAGGAGAAGGAGACGGCAGAGGATGAGATGGCTGGATAGCATCACTGACTCGATGGACATGAGTCTGAGTGAACTCCGGGAGTTGGTGATGGACAGGGAGGCCTGGCGTGCTGCGATTCATGGGGTCGCAAAGAGCTGGACACGACTGAGCGACTGATCTGATCTGATCTGAATGAAGAAAGATCAGGAAAATTGTTCTGCTGGTTTATAATGCTCAGGGGCCATCTCTCTGTATAGTTTTCTTTAGATAGGTAAGACGATCGTTACTCTACTTTTCCAGTTCTAAAGTTTTTAGAAATTAGAGTGATTCTTCCTGAGATCTGTTATGTCAGACCAAAGATACATTCAAATGTAGTAGAGGATTGAATACTTCTGAAATGAAAGGGCTATAGAAACATACCAAAACAAGACATAGTGGAAGATGAGAGAGGTGTTCTTCCTCCTCTGTATGTGTATGTGTATATGTGCACAGTACTTTAGGGAAACTACATATGTTCTATGCAAATATCACATATAATTTCTTTTTAATCTTCAAAACTTGGATCTTTTTTATTTATTTATTTTTAATTTAATTTAATTTCATTTTTTAACTTTACAGTATTGTATTGGTTTTGCCTTATATCAAAATGAATCCGCCACAGGTATACATGTGTTCCCCATCCTGAACCCTCCTCCCACCTCCCTTCTCATACCATCCCTCTGGGCCGTCCAAAGGTCTTCTTTAAAAGGTTTTTAGATCTTCTTTAATGAGAGCATTGCTCCTACTTGCCGTCCTTAAACTCTCAAAAGATCCCAGATTCCCTTTTCTTTTCTGGATTTTCCAAATTCTGGTGCCTCAGACTGATTGGATTGATGTTAATGGAGGCTTCTTCAGACTAAGGTTGGTTACTCTGATTAAAGCCAGGGGATCCACTCACTTCAACTAAGAAATCTTTTTCATTCTCTCCACCAGTAAAACTTAAAGATAAATTCTTCTCAGATTACTCAAGGGCAAACACATGAGATTTAAGTGTCTTAAATTTCCTCTAAAGAATATATGGGCTGTTTGTTTTTCTGGTATTGACCTACATGAGCTGCTTGTATATTTTGGAGATTAATCATTTGTCAGTTTTTTCATTTGCCATTATTTTCTCTCATTCTGAGGATTATCTTTTCACTTTGTTTATCATTTCCTTTATTGTGCCCAAGCTTTTAAGTGTACTTAGGCCCCATTTGTTTATTTTTCTTTTTATTTCAGTTACTCTAGAAGATGGATCATAGAGGATCTTGCTGTGATTTATGTTAAAGAATGTTCTGCTTGTTTTCGTCTAAGAATTTTATAGTTTCTGGTCTTACATTTGAAAACACATTTGAGTCATTTCTAAAGAAGTTGATGAACCAAGGCCTATTATACAGAGTGAAGTAAGTCAGAAACAGGAAAAAAAAATTTTTATATTAATGAATATATATGGAATCTAGAAAGATGCTACTAATGAACCTAATTGTAAGACAGTAGTGGGGATGCAGACATAGAGAGCAGTCTTGTGAACATAGTAGGGGAAGGAAAGGGTGGGATGAATTGAGAGAGTAGCATGGACGTTTATACATTACCATTTGCAAAGTAGATAGCTGGGCTCAAACCAGTACTATGTGACAGCCTAGAGGGATGGGTTAGGATGTGGGAGATAGGTTCAAGAAAGAGGGGATGTATGTATACCTATGACAGATTCATGTTGATGTATGGCAGAAACCAAAACAATATTGTAAAGCAACTGTCCTCTAATTAAGAATAAATAAATACATGTGTTAGACTAACAAATGTGAATTTATCCATTTACTTTGATTTTGACCTAACTTGAAAATAATGATTGGACATGGAACAACAGACTGGTTCCAAATAGGAAAAGGAGTACGTCAAGGCTGTATATTGTCACCCGGCTTATTTAACTTATATGCAGAGTACATCATGAGAAATGATGGGCTGGATGAAGCACAAGCTGGAATCAAGATTGCCGGGAGAAATATCAATAACCTCAGATATGTACATGACACCACCTTTATGGCAGAAAGTGAAGAGGAACTAAAAAGCCTCTTGATGAAAGTGAAAGAGAAGAGTGAAAAGGATGGCTTAAAGCTCAACATTTAGAAAACGAAGATCATGGCATCTGGTCCCATCACTTCATGGGAAATAGATGGGGAAACAGTGGAAACAGTGTCGGACTTTATTTTTGGGGCTCCAAAATCACTGCAGATGGTGACTGCAGCCATGAAATTAAAAGACGCTTACTGCTTGGAAGGAAAGTTGTGACCAACCTAGATAGCATATTCAAAAGCAGAGACATTACTTTGCCAACAAAGGTCCGGCTAGTCAAGGCTATGGTTTTTCCTGTGGTCATGTATGGATGTGAGAGTTGGACTGTGAAGAAAGCTGAGCACCAAAGAATTGTTGCTTTTGAACTGTGGTGTTGGAGAAGAGTCTTGAGAGTCCCTTGGACTGCAAGGAGATCCAACCAGTCCACTGGAGCCTATTATATAGAGAGAAGTAAGCCAGAAAGAAAAACACCAATACAGTAAACTAACGCATATATATGGAATTTAGAAAGATGGTAACAATAACCCTGTGTACGAGTCAGCAAAAGAGACACTGATGTATAGAACAGTCTTATGGACTCTGTGGGAGAGGGAGAGGGTGGGAAGATTTGGGAGAATGGCATTGAAACATTTAAAATATCATGTATGAAATGAGTTGCCAGTCCAGGTTCAATGCACGATACTGGATGCTTGGGGCTAGTGCACTGGGACGACCCAGAGGGATGGTATGGGGAGGGAGGAGGGAAGAGAGTTCAGGATGGGGAACACATGTATACCTGTGGCGGATTCATTTTGATATTTGGCAAAACTAATACAATTTTGTAAAGTTTAAAAATAAAAATAAATAAATAAAATAAATAAAAAATAAAGGAGATCATCCCTGGGTGTTCTTTGGAAGTAATGATGCTAAAGCTGAAACTCCAGTACTTTGGCCACCTCATGCGAAGAGTTGACTCATTGGAAAAGACTCTGATGCTGGGAGGGATTGGGGGCAGGAGGAGAAGGGGACGACAGAGGATGAGATGGCTGGATGGCATCACTGTCTCGATGGACGTGAGTCTCAGTAAACTCCGGGAGTTGGTGATGGACAGGGAGGCCTGGTGTGCTGCGATTCATGGAGTCTCAAAGAGTCGGACTCGACTGAGGGACTTAACTAACTCTCCCAAATAATAATTCTCAGCTAATAGTGTGGCCATTTGTCTTGAAAGAAGACAAGGAGAAAAATGCTTCAGACTCTGTTCATGGGATTTCCCAGGCAAGAATTGCAAGTATTTCAGTATAGATATGATTCAAAACAGAGAGAAAAAATTGAAAGAAGTAGGGACATAATAGATTTTGTGAATTATGATAATATGCTTGTATTTTGCTTTGAAATGAGTGGGGGAACTAATGAATGATGAATGACATGTGAAAACGTATTTTAGGAGTACCCAAGAACTGGTAGATGGTGAATGCAGCCATGAAATTAAAAGACGCTTACTCCTTGGAAGGAAAGTTAAGTCCAACCTAGATAGCATATTCAAAGGCAGAGACATTACTTTGCCAACAAAGTCCCGTCTAGTCAAGGCTATGGTTTTTCCTATGGTCATGTATGGATGTGAGAGTTGGACTGTGGAGAAGGCTGAGCGCCAAAGAATTGATGCTTTTGAACTGTGGTGTTGGAGAAGACTCTTGAGAGTCCCTTGGACTGCAAGGAGATCCAACAGTCCATTCTGAAGGAGATCAGCCCTGGGATTTCTTTGGAAGGAATGATGCTAAAGCTGAAACTCCAGTACTTTGGTCACCTCATGTGAAGAGTTGACTCATTGGAAAAGATTCTGATGCTGGGAGGGATTGGGGACAAGAGGAGAAGGGGACGACAGAGGATGAGATGGCTTGATAGCATCACTGACTCGATGGACGTGAGTCTGAGTGAACTCCGGGAGTTGGTGATGGACAGGGAGGCCTGGCTTGCTGCGATTCATGGGGTCGCAAAGAATCAGACACGACTGAGCGACTGAACTGAACTGAAATGACTGAAGAACTGGTGAAAAAAAAAAAAAAAAACACACAAAGAAAATTTCCCTGAGGAACTGAACCTTCAATAAGAAAATATTTTTTAAATGTTTTCTGATATAAATATAATATTTAAAATGAATATTTCTCATGTTAACTCATGCTGCCACTATTTTTGTTGCTACTACTGGTGCTATTACTCAAAATACTATAATGAGAAAAGACCAGAGATTAATAGATAAAGGTCTAGGGTTGGAGAATGTAGTTTTTCCAGAGAAGCAAGATTAATACCCAGAAAGGCATGTAGAGGCACATAGAATATGGCATGGAGACTTGTAAGTATATTCTAGCATAGCTGGGATTCAAAATAGAAGAGGAAAGCTGAAGGTAAGCACACAATAGAGTTTTCAAGTTATGATAATATGTTTGTATTTTTCTCTGAAAAGAATAGGAAACTGGTAAAATGATGAATGGCATTCATTTTAGAGCAATCTCTCTAATGATAGTCTAATATATTAGAGAAAGACAAATATGAATTTATGTTGGCCAGTATGCATCTAGGTGGTATTTCAAATGAAAAATAAAGAGGGTTTGACATGAACTGGTCAGAGTGACTACAGGAAGACAAAACAAATTTGGAAATGACACAGAAATTTGGCAGATTTTGTGACTAATTTCATGTCAGAAGAGGAAATAGAAGGAAATAACTTACAAAGCTAGGATTCTGGCAAGGGCAAGTGTGGTGATAGAAATGATTTATAGTTGAGTTTAGAACACGATATGCATTTTAACATTTGTGCTGCTGTAACAGGATACCACAGACTGGGTGACCTACAAACAAATGAACTTAAACTTCAAATTGGAAGTGGTCAAACAGGAGATGGCAAGAGTGAATATTGACATTCTAGGAATCAGCGAACTAAAATGGACTGGAATGGGTGAATTTAATGCAGATGACCATTATATCTACTACTATGGGCAGGAATCCATCAGAAGAAAGGGAGTAGCCATCATGGTCAACAAAAGAGTCCGAAATGCAGTATTTGGATGCAATCTAAAAAATGATAGAATGACCTGTGTTCATTACCAAGGCAAACCATTCAATATCACAGTAATCCAAGTCTATAAACGAATCATAAACACTGAAGAAGCTGAAGTTGAATGGTTCTATGAAGACCTACAAGACCTTTTAGAACTAACACACAAAAAAGATGTCATTTTCATTATAGGATACTGCAATGCAAAAGCAGGAAGTCAAGAAACATCTTGGATAACAGGCAAATTTGGCCTTGGAATATGGAATGAAGCAGGGCAAAGTCTAATAGAGTTCTGCCAAGAGAACGCACTGGTCATAGCAAACACCCTCTTCCAACAACACAAGAGAAGACTATATACATGGACATCACCAGATGTCAACACTAAAATCAGATTGATTATATTCTTTGCAGCCAAAGATGGAGAAGCTCCATACAGTCAGCAAAAGCAAGACTGAGAGCTGACTGTGGCTCAGATCATGAGCTCCTTATTGCCAAATTCAGACTTAAATTGAAGATAGTAGGGAAAACCACTAGGCATTCAGGTATGACCAAAATCAAATTCCTTATGATTATACAGTGGAGTAAGAAACAGATTTAAGGGACTAGATTTGATAGAGTGCCTGATGAACTATGAACAGAGGTTCATGACATTGTACAGGAGACAGGGATCAAGACCATCCCAATGGAAGAGAAATGCCAAAAAGCAAAATGGCTGTCTGGGGAGGCCTTACAAATAGCTGGGAAAAGAAGAGAATCAAAAAGCAAAGGAGAAAAGGAAAGAGATAAACATCTGAATGCAGAGTTCCAAAGAATAGCAAGGAGAGATAAGAAAGCCTTCCTCAGTGATCAGTGCAAAGAAATAGAGGGAAACAACAGAATGGGAAAGACTAGAGATCTCTTCAAGAAAATTAGAGATATCAAGGGAATATTTCATGCAAAGATGGACTTGATAAAGGATCGAAATGGTATGGACCTAACAGAAGCGGAAGATATTAAGCAGATATGGCAAGAATACACAGAAGAACTGTACAAGAAATCTTCATGACCAAGATAATCACGATGGTGTGATCATTCACCTAGAGCCAGACATCCTGGAATGTGAAGTCAAGTGGGCTTTAGAAAGCATCACTACGAATAAAGCGAGTGGAGGTGATGGAATTTCAGTTGAGCTATTTCAAATCCTGGAAGATGATGCTGTCAAAGTGCTGCACTCAATATGCCAGCAAATTTGGAAAACTTAGCAGTGGTCATGGGACTGGAAAAGGTCAGTTTTCATTCCAATCCCAAAGAAAGGCAATGACAAAGAATGCTCCAACTACTGTACAATTGCACTCATCTCATAAGCTAGTAAAGTAATGCTCAAAATTTTCCAAGCCAGTCTTCAGCAATACGTGAACCGTGAACTTCCTGATGTTCAAGCTGGTTTCAGAAAAGGCAGAGGAACCAGAGATCAAATTGTCAACATCTGCTGCATCATGGAAAAAGCAAGAGAGTTCCAAAAAAAAAACCCCATCTATTTCTGCTTGATTGACTATTCCAAAGCCTTTGACTGTGTGGATCACAATAAACTGTGGAAAATTCTGAAAAAGATGGGAATACCAGACCACCTGACCTGCCTCTTGAGAAACCTATATGCAGGTCAGGAAGCAACAGATAGAACTGGACATGGAAAAACAGACTGGCTCCAAATAGGAAAAGGAGTACGTCAAGGGTGTATATTGTCACCCTGCTTATTTAACTTATATGAAGAGTACATCATGAGAAACGCTGGGCAGGAAGAAGCACAAACTGGAATCAAGATTGCTGCGAGGAATATCAAAAACCTCAGATATGCAGATGATACCACCCTTATGGCTGAAAGTGAATAGGAACTAAAAAGCCTCTTGATGAAATCAAAAGAGGAGAGTGAAAAAGTTGGCTTAAAGCTCAACATTCAGAAAATGAAGATCATGGTATCTATTCCCGTCACTTCATGGGAAATAGATGGGGAAACATTGGAAACAGAGTCAGACTTTATTTTTTGGGGCTCCAAAATCACTGCAGATGGTGATTGCACCCATGAAATTAAAAGACACTTACTCCTTGGAAGGGAAGTTATGACCAACCTACATAGCTTATTCAAAAGCAAAGACATTACTTTGCCAGCAAATGTCCATCTAGTCAAGGCTATGGTTTTTCCAGTGGTCATGTATGGATGTGAAAGTTGGACTGTGAAGAAAGCTGAGTGCCGAAGTATTGATGCTTTTGAACTGTGGTGTTGGAGAAGACTCTTGAAAGTCCCTTGGACTGCAAGGAGATCCAACCAGTCCATTCTAAAGGAGATCAGTCCTGGGGGTTCTTTGGAAGGACTGATGCGAAATCTGAAGCTCCAGTACTTTGGCCACCTCATGCGAAGAGTTGACTCATTGGAAAAGACTCTGATGCTGGGAAGGATTGTGGGCAGGAGGAGAAGGGGATGACAGAGGATGAGATGGCCTAATGGCATCACCGACTCAATGGACATGAGTTTGCGTGAATTCCAGGCGTTGGTGATGGGCAGGGAGGCCTGATGTGCTGCAATTCATGGCGTCGCAAAGAGTCAGACATGACTGAGTGACTGAATTGAACTGAAAGAAACAAAAGACCTGTATATAGAAAACTATAAAAACACTGGTGAAGGAAATCAAAGATGACAGAAATAGATGGAGAAATATATCATGTTCATGAATTGGAAGAATCAATATAGTGAAAATGAGTATACTACCCAAAGCAATATATAGATTCAACACAATCCCTATCAAGCTACCAACAGTATTTTTCAAAGAATTAGAACAATAATTTCACAGTTCGTATGGAATTACAAAAAACCTCGAATAGCCAAAGCAATCCTGAGAAAGAAGAATGAAACTGAAGGAATCAACCTTCCTGACTTCAGGCTATACTACATAACAACAGTCCTCAAGACAGTATGGTACTGGCACAAAGACAGAAATATAGGTCAATGGAACAAAATAGAAAGCCCAGAGATTAGCCCACACACCTATGAATACCTTATCTTTGACAAAGGAGGAGGGAATATACAATGGAGAAAAAACTCTCTCTTTAACAAGTGGTGCTGGGAAAACTAATCAACCACTTGTGAAAGAATGAAACTAGAACACTTTCTAACACAATACACAAACATAAACTCAAAATAGATTAAAGATCTAAATGTAAGACCAAAACCCATAAAACTCCTAGAGGAAAACATAGGCAAAACACTCTCTGACATAAATCACAGCAGGATCCTCTATGACCCACCTCCCAGAGTAATGGAAATAAAAGCAAAAATAAACAAATGGGACCTAATTAAACTTATAAGCTTTTGCACAATGAAGAAAACTATAAGCAATGTGAAAAGATAGCCTTCAGAATGGGAGAAAATATTAGCAAAAGAAGCTAGTGACAAAGAATTAATCTCCAAAATATACAAGCAGCTCCTATAGCTCAATTCCAAAAAATAAATGATCCAATCAAAAAATGGGCCAAAGAACTAGACAGACATTTCTCCAAAGAAGACATACAGATGGCTAACAAACACATGAAAAGATGCTCAACATCACTCGTTATCAGAGAAATGCAAATCTAAACCACCATGACGTACCATCTCACACGGGTCAGAATGGCTGCAATCAAAATGTCTACAAACAATAAATGCTGGAGAGGGTGTGGAGAAAAGGAAACCCTCTTACAATGTTGTTGGGAAAGCAAACTAGTACAGCCACTATGGAGAACAGTGTGGAGATTCCTTTAAAAGCTGGAAATAGAACTGCCATATGACCCAGCAATCCCACTGCTGGGCATACACACCAAGGAAACCAGAATTGAAAGAGACACATGTACCCCAATATTCATAGCAGAACTGTTTACAATAGCCAGGACATGGAGGCAACCTCAATGTCCATCAGCAGATGATTGGAGAAGAAAGCTGTGGTACATATGCACAATGGAATATTACTCAGCTATTAAAAATAATGCATTTGAATCAGTTCTAATGAGGTGGATAAAACTGGAGCCTATTATACAGAGCAAAGTAAGTCAGAAAAAAAAACACCAATACAGTATATTAATGCATATATATGATTTTTAGAAAGATGGTAACAATGACCCTATATGCGACACAGCAAAAGAGACACAGATGTATAGAACAGACTGTTGGACTCTGTGGGAGAAAGCGAGGGTGGGATGATTTGAGAGAATAGCATTGAAACATGTATATTAACATATGTGAAATACATAGTCATTCCAGGTTCCATGCATGAGGCAGGGTGCTGAGGGCTGGTGCACTGGGATGACACTGAGAGATGTGATGGGGAGGGAGGTGGGAGGAAGGGTCAGGATGGGGAACACATGTACACCCATGGTTGATTCATGTGAATGTATGACAAAACCACCACAATATTGTAAAGTAATTCGCCTCCAATTAAAATAAAAAGAAAAACAAAATGTCCACATGCCAACTTTTAAAAGTGTTATAATGGAATCATTTTCTCTAAGTCATTCCAAGGCATGGTTTTCAAATAACACTCTTGGTGTACCCTCAAAAAAATTATTATTATTATTACTAGTAACATTTTTTGTACAGTTCTTTAGTGTATTCTTGCTACCTCTTCTTAATCTCTTCTGTTCCTGTTTCTGTCTTTTATCATGCCTATTCTTGAATGAAATGTTCTCACGATATCTTCAATTTTCTTCAAGAGATCTCTAGTCTTTCACACTTTATTTTTTCTATCTGCTTCTTTGCATTGTTCATTAAAGAAGGTCTTCTTATCTCTCCTTGCTGTTCTCTGGAACTCTGCTCTCAGTTGATTACTTCTTTCCCTTTCCCCATTGCTTTTCACTTCTGTTCTTTCCTTAGCTATTTGTAAAGCCTCCTCAGACTTTGCCTTCTTGCATTTTTTTGTCTTTGGAATGGTTTGGTTTTCCTGTACAATGTTATGAACCTCTGTAGTTCTTCAGGCACTCTACTTACCAGATCTAATCCCTTGAATCTATTTGTCACCTCCACTGTATAATAATGATTTTAAAAAAAAAAGAAGAAGAAGCAGAAACTTCAAGGGTCCATATAGTCAAAGCTACATTTTTTTTCCCCCAGTAATCAAGTATGGATGTGAGATTTGGACCATAAAGAAGACTGAGTGCCTAAGAATTGACATTTTCAAATTGTGGTGTTGAAAGACTCTTGAGAGTCCCTTGTACTACAAGGAGATGAATTCAGGAAATGAATCCAGATGAATAAAGGAAATCAACCCTGAATATTCATTGGAAGGAATGAAGCTGAAACTTCAATACTTTGGCCACTTGATGTGAAGAACAAACTCATTGGAAAAGAACCCAGTGCTGGAAAAGATTGAGAGCAGGAGCAGAAGGGGATGACAGAGGATGAGGTGGTTGGATGGCATCACCGACTCAATGAACATGAATGTGAGCAAGCTCTGGGAGGAAGTGAAAGACAAGGAAGCCTGATATGCTACCAGGGGGTCACAGTCAGACATGACTTGACAATTGAACAACAACCAAATAGTTTCCCACTAAAGATCAAAATCAGAAGTTTTTAAAGACAAGAAAGGGAGTGTCTAAATAATTTGCTTACAAATAATTTTGATTGGTGTTGCAGGCAGAAAGCTAGTCTTGGCCGAACATGATTGTTTGCCAAAGCTGCTGCTGCTAAGTCACTTCAGTCGTGTCCGACTCTGTGCAACCCCATAGATGGCAGCCCACCAGGCTCCGCCGTCCCTGGGATTCTCCAGGCAAAAACACTGGAGTGGGTTGCCATTTCCTTCTCCAATGCATGAAAGTGAAAAGTGAAAGTGAAGATGCTCAGTCGCGACCCCATGGACTGCAGCCCACCAGGCTCCTCCGTCCATGGGATTTTCCAGGCAAGAGTACTGGAGTGGGGTGCCATTGCCTTCTCTGAGTTATTCTCATAGAGTTCCTCAAATATTTGGAATATTTGAAGTTTGGTCCAGCTCAAAAGTTCATGTTTCAACTGGTAAGGATGTGTTTAAGGTTTACATTCTTAATAGTCTCTCACCTCCATTTTAAAACCCTATGACATAAGTGAATCCATTCGATTTTGTTTTTCATGTTATAAATGGTTCACTCCTTTGACTTCCAAATGTGAGTACAATGTTCTCCTTTAAAGTAGTCATCTCAGTTGACAATTATTATTTATTTCTTTTAAACATAATGGATATTTTCCCTCAATTAAATCTGTCTTTCTGGCCTAACTATATATTCTATAGTAATGTTCAGTAACCATGTTTGCACCTAATACAGTATCAGGACATAGTTACTAAAAATGTTGATGCAGGAATTTCACATATTACCCTTTATTTCTTCACATATTATACCTTATTTCTTCAATTAAACAGTCTCAGACTATGTATCAGGCTGTATATACTTTTTAAACTTCCTTTTTAGCTAAAAGCACAGAGGTCTTCTTTCAAATAAAATATTATTAAAATTCCAATATGTAAAACAAAAAGAAGTAGAACTATTCCAGTTGTGGAGTGGATGTTTCCTGCATGGCCGCCTTCCTATTTCCCCAAGCAGAGTCATAAGGTCCTCTAATTCCTTCCTGTTCACATATAGTCATGAACCAACAGCTGTGGCATCACCATGAAGCTTAAAAAATAAATAAAGCACCTCAGGCTCTGTTCCAGACATACCAAATCAGAAATCTACATTTTAATGAGATTTTCAATGATTTCTGTGCACATTAAAATTTGAAATTACTATACTTCAGCACTTAGAACTTGTATAAATTAGGTTTTTAATGACTTGCCTGCCAAAGGAGGGTTTTCAGTCACTGGCTACATGCTCATGAAGTTAGGCAGTTAAATATTAACCAATAACCTGAGACTAGATTCAAATAACAGACACAAGCAATCAATAGTGATTCTGGAGTCTATTGCTTGTGTTGAGCAAGCCCTGCAGTTTTACTGGTTCGCTCATTTAGTTGTGATAGATTATCAGGTGGACCAAATCTGAGATAATACAATTCTGTGTCATTGTTATATCTAAAAGTAACTTATTTTTCACATAGTCTATTTGAGACTATTTTAAATCTGTATCCTCCCCATAGTCCTGTATATTTTCTAAATTTCCCCCAGTATCAATATTTACAGAGTTCTTATTATGAAAATTTCAATATTTAAGTATCTTCTCTACTTAAGTAACTCATTAATTAGGAAATAAATGTTCTAATTGATAAGATATTATCATAACCAAGCCCAAGATTCAGAAACTAATAGGTTGCCTATATACTTACATGGAGTCAAAGATTTGAAAACAATGAATTCCTTCTCCACATGGCTCTTTTTAGTAGCAGCATCCCCGATGGGACATTACAAGAACTGGTCATACTTATATGCAGCGGTTTCTCCCGTGTCAGTCACCCAAACACCCAGCACCTTCTGAGAAACATCCATATCTTATAAAAGATGTCATATTAATATTAACATACATAAACACACATAAAATCGCTTTTGTGGTTATACTTTTGCTAGAATATATTAAAAATGCAAATATCTTGTTGTTGTCGTTTAGTTGCTCAGCAGTGACCATCTCTTTGTGATTTCATGGACTGTAGACCAACAGGCTTCTCTGTCATGGGATTCTCCAGACAAGAATACTGGAGTGGATCACTATTTCCTCCTTTCCTCCTCCAGGTGATCTTCCCAACCAAGGGATTAAACCCACATCTCTTGCGTCTCTTGCATTGGTAGGTGGATTCTTTACTACTGAGACACTGGGGAATGGAAAATCTGCCTCACTGACTAGGAAACATACATAGGTCACTTAAGTTTAGAATGACCATGTTGACAACCAAGTCCCAAATGATTGGAATATTCCTCATTATTCTAGGTTACTTATCATTTCTTTTAAAAAAAAAAATGGTACAGGCTTAATGGAGTTTCTTCCTGGAGTGGACCCAAGAGTAGTACTGAAATGTTTTTCTCTTCCCATCCCTGGGAAAATGAAGGCTAGACACCAGACTAATAGAAAAGCTTACACAGCCACTCCCCAAGTTTCCTGAACTCGGACTCATTGCCTTGGCAGGCCTGCAAGATGATGACCTTGGGTTTGTCTTTTAGACTCTGGCACTGATGGCTGTTGAAAATTTGGAAGATGGTATCACCATGAAGAGTATCTGGCTCTTTTTGTGTACGTTTTGTCCCACAGATTTCATCCAGGATACCATGTGACATAAATACTAGGAATATGCTATCTTAGGATTGGTGTTCTCACTGAGCAGCAAATTCCTTTAGTGCTGTATCTGTTTCCTGAAATAGACTCCAGAATCACTATTGAGGAACTCTCCTTTTATAGTTTACATTAAAATACTAGATGAAGTTCACAAAAAGGAGCAGTCACTAAAGAATAAGGTGATGTAGACTGAATGGAACTATAAGTGAAATTATATTCTGACAAATATAAGACGTGTTAAATACTAAAGTTAATAGAGATTTTGCATAGCATCTAGCTTAGTGGTTTTCAATAGAACTTTGCACTTAGGAAGATGGTGGGAGATGGAGTAAATGAGGGGCAAGTGAGATGATGTGTCTCCAATAGAACTTTGCTTTCATCTGTTTTACAAATTGGAGTTCCTGTAAGTTTTCATTTAAAAAAAGAATAAAGGAAAGAAAGAAAGAAAAAGGGAGAGAGGCAGAGAGAGAGAGAGAGAGAGAGAGAATTTTGAAAAAAAAAATAGAAACAAGAAAATTCCTTCATTATGTAACAGGAGAATGTTAGCCTTAAAATGGTTTGTCTAAAGCCATCTGGGATACTTTTATGAGGACCAGAATTACTTTTTCTTTATGTCTATGTGTATGTGTGCAATTTTGTTGTTGTTCTGCACACTTGATTTTACATTTATACATAAGGTATTGAAATTATGAAAGTCTAAAAAACCCATTCTATAGATACCAATAAATTTCAGGGCTCAGAGCTTATGTCTTACCCAGACCACCAAGTAATAGATGACTTGCACTATTATAGATGCAATAGATGACTGAGCACTTTAGAATATACAACATATTTAGTGAAATACTACATAGTGTGGCTCTAAGTATTTCCTCTGAGACTGCAAAGAAAGAGGCTAAAATTCAGGGGATCGATTCTGGAGCAAATATACGTAATATAACATGTATTTTGTTCTTACAGCTGTTAAGGAAGATGTTCAAAACTGTTTAGGAGGGAAGGAAGCTTGCTCCAACTCTCCTAGTCCATTTCTAGAGCTCTGAGATTTTCTTTAAAAACTACTAACTATCCAAGGTTTTCAAGTAAATCTTGTATTCCCAAAAGGTCAACTTCAGAACCATATCGATTAGCATGTTTGAGTACTAAGTCCCTTCAGTCATGTCTGACTCTTTGCAACCTTATGAACTGTAGCTCGCCAGTCTCTTCTGTCCATGGGATTCTCCAGGCAATAATATTGAAGTGGGTTGCCATGCCCTCCTCCAGGGGATTTTCCCTCCCCAGGGATCAAACTGGAGCCTCCTATGTCTCCTACATTGCAGGTGGATTGTTTACCTACTGAGCCACAGGGGAAGCCTCATGTCATTTAGAAAGATAAACAAATTCTCTGTTGCAGATGAGGGTCAGGAGTGCCTGGCCCTCCTTCTCCATCACTGAATATGTCTGCAAAATAGATGAGTTAATACATTAATAACAGATATATAACAAAATGAGTTATCTCAGACATCTTAATTTTGTTTCCATAGTCCATACAAAACAGCCCTGTGAAATTATACAGTGGGTGACTGCTAGCTTGGAAGTGAAAATGTGTCCTATGGAGGAAAAAGACAATACATGAGACTGAAAATATATACTAGGTCTGAGTATACACTTTAGAAACTGGGCTTCGGTCTTTGATGAATAACAGTTCAGGATGTGATGGAACAGAGGGAAAATGAAATGTAAGTACCACTTAATTAGATAACATGACTAAGTGACATCTTATGCCTTTGTTCTGATCTTATGGCATTAGTAACAAGAACTTAAATTGAGTGAGATTTGAGTGGAAAGTCTTTCAAAACATATCACCTCACTTACCTTTGCAGTCTTCAGTTTATGTAAATGAACATGAGGACCAACTTTTCACTTCGAAGACTAAGAAGCTTGCTTTTTTTTGTGAAGCTAAAAGAGAGAAAAATAGCTCTTTAAACAGTAACATCCATTACCATGCAAATCTTTTGGCTGCATGGACATTCATTCGTCACAAATTCTTACTGCAAGACCACCACAAAGCTTAATATAATAAGAAAATAATTTCGTATTTAAAATGACTAAAAGAAATTGAGTACTCTTCCTTTTACTTGTTGCTTTTTACTGACAAGATCGTACATTTCTGTTTTTGTTAGCGGTCACACATCGATTTCTTTCTCAGACCCAAAAAACCTAGTCTCATGTAAACACTGGGAAGGAAACCTAATGTGCAGTTAGTATGGTAAAGTCATTATTCAGATTATGAACTCCACTTACAATAGAAATATCTCCATTAACAAGAAACTTAAAACATTCTAAATCTTTGTTGAAAGTTCTGAGTATGATTAACCGTGAACTTTTCAAGCATTGGTGTGTATTTTCCACATTGGAAACACTGGTCAGTTCAGTCACTCAGTCATGTCTGATTCTTTGTGACCCCATGGAACATAGCACGCCAGGCTTCCCTGTCCATCATCAATTCCCGGAGCTTGCTCAAACTCATGTCCATCGAATCAGTGATGCCATCCAGCCATCTCATCCTCTGTTGTCCCCTTCTCCTCCTGCCTTCAATCTTTCCCAGCATCAGAGTCTTTTCTAATGAGTCAGGTCTCCACATCAGATCCAAAATACTGAAGTTTAAGCTTCAGCATCAGTTCTTCAAATGAATATTCAAGAGTGATTTCCTTTAGGAATTACTGGCTTGATCTTCTTGCACTCTAAGGGACTCTCAAGAGTCTTCAACACCACAGTTCAAAAGCATCATTTCTTCGGCCTTCAGATTTCTTTGTAGTCCAACTATCACATCCACAGACGCCTTCTGGAAAAACCAAAGCTTTGACTAGAAGGGTTTTGTTGGCAAAGTAATGTCTCTGCTTTTTAATATGCTGGCTAGGTTGATCATAGCTTTCCTTCCAAGGAGAAAGGGTCTTTTAATTTCATATCTGCAGTCACCATCTGCAGTGATTTTGGAGCCCCCCAAAATAAAATCTCTCATTGTTTCCATTGTTTCCCAATCTATTTGCCATGAAGGGATGGAACCAGATGCCATGATCTTCGTTTTCTGAATGTTGACTTTGAAGCCAACTTTTTCACTCTCCTCTTTCACTTTCATCAAAAGACTTTTTAGTTCTTCTTCACTTTCTGTCATAAGGGTGGTGTTATCTGCATATCTGCAGTTATTGATATTTCTCCTGGCAATCTTGATTCCAGCTTGTGTTCATTCAACCCAGAACTTCTCATGATATACTTGGCATATAAGTTAAATATTCAGGGTGACAATATACACTCTTGAAGAACTCCTTTCCCGATTTTGAGCCAGTTTGTTGTTCCATGTCCAGTACAAACTGTTGCTTTTTCACCTGCAAACAGATTTCTCAGGATTTTCCACAGTTTGTTGTGATCCACACAGTCAGAGGATTTGGCATAGTCAATAAAGCAGAAGTAAATGTTTTTCTGGAACTCTCTTACTTTATTGATGATCCACCTTATGTTGAAAATCTTATCTCTGGCTATTCTGCCTTTTCTAAATCCACTTTGAACATCTGGAAGTTCAAGGTTCATGTACTGTTGAGGCCTGGCTTGGAGAATTTTGGTTACTTTGCTAGCCTGTGACATGAGCACAATTGTGCAGTAGTTTGAGCATTCTTTGACATTGCCTTTCTTTGGGATTAGAATGAAAATTGAACTTTTCCAATACTGTGGCCACTGCTGAGTTTTCCAAATTAGCTGGCATATTGAGTGCAGCATGTTCACAGCATCATCTTCCAAGATTTTAAATAGCTCAACTGGTATTCCACCACCTCCACTAGCTTTGTTCTTATTGATGCTTCCTAGGGTCCACTTGACTTTGCATTCCAGGATGTTTGTCTCTAGGTGAGTGATCACACCAATGTGGTTATCTGTGTCATGAAGCTCTTCTTTGTATAGTTCTTCTGTGTATTGTTTCAACTCCTTCTTAATATCTTCTACTTCTGTTAGGTCCATACCATTTCTGTCCTTTATTGTGTCCATCTTTGCATGAAATGTTCTCTTGGTATCTCTAATTTTCTTGAAGAGATCTCTAGTCTTTTCCATTTCTACTGTTTTCCTTTATTTCTTTGCACTTATCACTGAAGAAGGCTTTCTTATCTTTCCTTGCTATTATATGGAACTCTGCATTCAAATGGGTATATCTTTTCTTTTCTCCTTTGCCTTTTGTGTCTTTTCTTTCTCAGCTATTTGTAAGACCTCCTCAGACAACCATTTTGCCTTTTGGCATTTCTTTTCCTTGGGGATGGTCTTCATCCATGCCTTCTGTACAATGTCATGAACCTCTGTCCATACATCTTCAGGCACTCTGCCTATCAGATCTAATCCCTTGAATCTATTTGTCACTTCCACTGTATAACCGTAAGGGATTTGATTTAGGCCATACCTAAATGGTTTAGTCATTTTCCCTACTTTCTTCAACTTAAGTATGAATTTGGCAACAAGGAGTTCATGTTCTGAGCCACAGTTAGCTCCTGGTCTTTTTGCTGGTTCTATAAAGCAACTTCATCTTTGGCTGCAAAGAATGTAATCAATCTGATTTCAGTGTTGACCATCTGGTGGTGTCCATGTGTAGAGTCTTCTCTTGTGTGGTTGGAAGAGGGTGTTTGCTATTACCAGTGTGTTCTCCTGGCAAAACTACTAGCCTTTGCCCTACTTTGTTTAGTAATCCAAGGACAAATTTGCCTGTTACTTCAGGTATCTCTTGACTTCCTAATTTTTCATTCCAGTCCCTCATAATGAAAAGGGAATATTTTGGGGGTGTTAGTTCTAGAAGGTCTTGTAGGTCTTCATAGAATGATTCAACATCAGCTTCTTCAGCATTACTGGTCAGGGCATAAAATTGAATAACTGTGATATAGAATGGTTTGCCTTGGAAACAAACAGAGATCATTCTGACATTTTTGAGATTACATCCAAGTACTCTATTTTGGACTCTTGTTGACTATGATGGCTACTCCATTTCTTCTACTGGATTCTTGCCTACACTAGTAGATAAAATGGTCATCTGAGTTAAATTCACCCATTATAGTCCATTTTGGAGAAGGCAATGGCACCCCACTCCAGTACTCTTGCCTGGAAAATCCCATGGATGAAGGAACCTGGAAGGCTGCAGTCCATGGGGTCGCTGAGGCTCGGACACGGCTGAGCGACTTCACTTTCACTTTTCACTTTCATGCATTGGAGAAGGAAATGGCAACCCACTCCAGTGTTCTTGCCTGGAGAATCCCAGGGATGGGGAAGCCTAGTGGGCTGCTGTCTATGGGGTTGCACAGAGTCGGACAAGACTGAAGTGACTTAGCATAACATAGTCCATTTTAGTTCACTGATTCCAAAATATTGATGTTCACTCTTGCCATCTCCTGTTTGACCTCTTCCAATTTATGTTGATTCATGGACCTAAAATTCCAGTTTCCTATGCAATATTGCTCTTTATAGCATTGGACTTTACTTCCATCACCAGTCACATCCACAACTGGATTTTTCTTTTCTTTTCTTTTTTGCTTCGGCTCTGTCTCGTCATTCTTTCTGGAGTTATTTCTCCACTGATCTCCAGTAGCATATTGGGCACCACTGACCTAGGGAGTTCATCTTTCAGTGTCCTATCTTTTTGCCTTTTTATACTGTCCATGGGGTTCTCAAGGCAAGAATGCTGAAGTGGTTTGCCATTCGCTTCTCCAGTGGACCACGTTTTGTCAGAACTATCCACCATAACCTGTCCATCTTGGATGGCCCTATATGGCATGGCTCATAGCTTCATTGATTTAGACAAGGCTGTGGTATGTGTGATCAGATTGGTTAGTTTCCTGTGATTGTGGTTTTCAGTCTGCCTGCCCTCTGATGGAGAAAGATAAGAGGTTTATGGAAGCTTCCTGCTGGGAAAGAATAAGTGAGGAGAAAACAGTCTTGTTCTGATGTGTGGGGCCATGCTCAGTAAAACTTCAATCCAGTTTTCTTAGTTGCTTTGTTTGCAAATATTTTCTCCCATACTGAGAATTATATTTCTGTTTTATTTATGATTTGCTTTTCTGTGCAAAAGCTTTTAAATTTAATTAGATCCCATTTGTTTATTTTTGTTCTAATTTTCATTACTCAAGAATGTGGGTCAAAAAAGTTCTTGTGATTTACGTCAGAATGTTTTACCTATGTTTTCCTCCAAGAGTTTTATAGTGTCTGGTCTTACACTCAGATTTTCAATCCATTTTGAATCTGTTTCTATATGTTGTGTTAATATAATAATAATTATATTGTTTTTTATGTGGCTGTCCTGTTTTCCCAGCACCACTTGAAGAGACCATCTTTTCTCCATTCTCTGAATCACACTCAACCAAGAAATTTCTCATCTTAGTGACTCGACACACTCACATATAGTTTTTTCTGCTTGAAATAATATTTTTTTTTACTCCTATCCGTGGGGGCTAACTCATATTCCTCCTTCAGCCATCAACTTAAGACTACTTCTTCATAGAGGATTTCTTTAACTTGTAATATAAATTAGATGCAATCCTACTTACTTGCATAAAATTAACATTATTTCTTCCTTCAATGCATTTATCACAATTTGTAATGATATATTTTCCACTGTGTGTTTAGTTGTATGTGTGTATGTATATATATATATATATATATATAATATATATATATATATATATATATAATTTGTCTTCCACTAGTACTGAAAGCTCCATTAGGATCTAGGCCATGCCTATTTTATTCCCATATGCACAGTACCTACCAGAACATATGAAACAAAACTGGTCCTTAGAAATATTTAGGGTATAGGAAAAATTCCCAACAAGATGTATGTTCTCCAAATGTATGTCAGTTCACCAATGTTATATACACTGAAGGCTAAGTTAGGTAGAAATGAATTAAAATCATGTACAGATAAGAATTTAAATAACCATTATGACTCAAATTTAAAGTGTTTTGTTTTCATGCCAAACAGCTGGGAGCCCATTATTAGATCCATGGCCTCCGTGGTTCTTTTAAGAGTGTTAGATCTTGATAATGACTCATAGAATAATAAAATGAGTTATAATTTGGGAGATTTATTCCACTTTAATTCTATTTTTAACACAAGAAAATTCTTCTTAACAATTATATTTTAACCTTCCAGAATGGATTTCCAAGAACAAAACTTGAATTTAGCTCATTAGATTAACCTTTAAATCAACTCTTCACTGACAGGGAGAGAGGCTTGGTAACATATAGAAACTTTTTGGACTCTTAGCTTATACAATGATGGAATTTAAACTATGCCTGCCTCTGAAGGTGTTTAAGACCTGTCACTTTGGAGATAGCAGCTGCATTATCTTATGAAAGAAATTTTGTCAAATTCTGATTTCTTCTTAGGGTTCAGTTATAATCATCTCAGCTTCATTGTACAGTGTCTGACTTCAGAAACAGAATAACTCCACCTATGACCCAAGATCATGATCTATTGCCCTCAAGACACAACAAAGTGTCATGCTTAAACTGGATGTTGTGCCCTTCAACCATAATTATTTTGCTGTTACTGTTAAAGTGAATTCTCTCTGCCTTGTACGACTATTTGACACCCCATGGACTGTAGCCTACCAGGCTCCTCCTTCCATGGGATTTTCCAGGCAAGAGTACTGGAGTGGATTGCCATTTCCTTCTCCAGGGGATCTTCCCAATACAGGGATCGAACTCTGGTCTCCCACATTGCAGGCAGATCCTTTAGCTTCTGAGCCACCAGGGAAGCCCTATTATCATGCATATTTAAAACTTTAAGCTTTTATTGGCTAAGAGAGTACACTCTAATTCAGTAGCTTCTTTCCTGAAGCTTGCATTGGACCCTGCTGTGGTCAAGTTATTTCATGGAAGAGAGGATAAAGAGTACTTTGTACAGGCATGTCCCGCCAAAAAAAGAGGCAAGAAGAGTTCAAGCTGAGTATGTGCAATACATCCTTCTAATCTTGAAAATTAGATAAATCAATTTGCTTCTCATTGTAAAAGGTGAATAAAAAGAAAAACAGAAGTTTGTTTCCCAGTGTAATGTCCTCCCGGTTAGTGGAACACATATTTGGTAAGCCATAGTAGAATTCAGGAAGAAGGAAACCATGTTTCTAGTTAACAACTTTCTTCTCTTTTCCTAGCTATCTCTAACTCTGACTCTTTCACCATTTTAGCACCTCTTTCTGTTTCAAGCTTCCCTGACCATACAGATAAGTCCAAGTTATGTCACGTCATCTAAATTTTTGTATTTAACTGTATAGCCATTTAAAAAAGAAAGGAAATGGGGAAAGGTAACATAAAATTTTGTTGTTAGTCAGTTGCTCAGTCATTTCCAACCCTTTGTGACACCATGGACTGCAACACACCAGGCTTCTCTGTCCTTCACCATCTCCCAGAGTTTGCTCAAATTCATGTCCATTGAGTCAGGGATGCCATCCAACCATCTCATACTCTGTGGTCCCCTTCTCCTGCCACCTTCAACCAGCCGGTTGTTCCATGTCTGGTCCTACTGTTGCTTCTTGACCAGCATACAAGTTTCACAGAAGGCAGTAAGGTGGTCTGGTATTCACATCTCTTTAAGAATTTTCTACAGTTCACTGTGATTCACACATCAGAAGCTTTAGATAGTCAATGAAGCAGAAGTAGATTCCCCCGCCCCGGGAATATCTTGCTTTTTCTATGATCCAACAGATGTTAGCAATTTGATCTCTGGTTCATCTGCCTTTTATAAATCCATCTTGTACATCTGGAAGTTCTCAGTTCATGTACTGTTGAAGCCTGAAATGGAGAATTTTGAGCCTTACTTTGCTAGCATGTTAAATGAGTGCAAATGTGCTGTAGTCTGAACATTCTTTGGCATTGCCCTCTTTGGGGTTGGCATGAAAACTAAACTTTTCCTGTCCTGTGGCCACTGCTGAGTTTCCAAATTTGCTGGCATGCTGAGTGCACCATTTTAACAGCATTACCTTTTAGGATATGAAATAGCTCAGCTGTAATTCTATCACCTCCACTAACTTTGCTCATAGTGATTCTTCCTAAGGTCTACTTGACTTTGTACTCCAAGGTGTCTGACACTCGGTGAATGAAAAAAAAAAAAAAGAGTGTAGCATCTTATACACAGAACTAAGTAAACTTGTTGACTAATAAATATCTAAGCTTTTTAAATACTTTATATTATTAAAGGAAATTATAAAGAACCAAAAATTTCAAACAAGTAATTTTTGTTACCTACAAGATATTTTTTTCAAACTACAGAAATAATTCCTATCTACAGCAGCTATTCAGAGAAGCAAATTAGTTTATTATCTCTTTTTAAACAATATGGCCTAAGGTTGCAGTAAATCTTGTTTGTCATCCTAATTGTTAATGGTTTGAAGGTGGCTGTCTCATTAGTTATCTAAATAGATATATTTAGCTCAGTTTAGTCACTCAGTTTCGTCCGACTCTTTGCGACCCCACAGACTGCAGCATGCCAGGATTCCCTCTCCACCACCAACTCTCAGAGCTTGCTCAAATTCATGTCCATCCAGTTGGTGATGCCAGCCAATCATCTCATCCTCTGTCACCCTCTTCTGCTCCCACCTTCAATCTTTCCCAGCATCAGGGTCTTTTCCAATGAGTCAGTTCTTCCCATCAGGTGGCCAAAATATTGGAGCTTCAGCTTCAGCATCAGTCCTTCCAATGACTATTCAGGGCTGATTTCCTTTAGGATGGACTGGTTGGATCTCCTTGAAGTCCAAGGGACTCTCAAGGTCTTCAACACTACAGTTCAAAAGCATAAATTCTTCAGTGCTCAGCTTTCTTTATAGTCCAACTCTCATATCCATATATGACTACTGGAAAAACCATAGTTTTGACCAGATGGACCTTTGTCAGAAAAGTAATGTCTCTGCTTTTTAATATGCTGTCTAGGTTTGTCATAGCTTGTGTGTTTTAATTTCATGGCTGCAGTCACCATCTGCAGCAATTTTGAAGCACAAGAAAATAAATCTGTCACTGTTTCCATTGTTTCCCCAACTATTTTCCATGAAGTGATGGGACCAGATGCCTTGATCTTAGTTTTTTGAATGTTGAGTTTTAAACCAGCTTTTTTCACTCTCCTCTTCCACTTTCATCAAGAGGCTTTTCAGTTCCTCTTCACTGTCTGCCATAAGGGTGGTGTCATCTTCATTTCTGAGGTTATTGACATTTCTCCTGGCAATCTTAATTCCAGTTTGTGCTTTATCCAACCTGGCATTTCGTGTAATGTACTCTGCATGCAAGTTAAATAAGCAGGGTGATTATATACAGCCTTGACATACTCGTTTCCCAATTTGGAACCAGTCTGTTGTTATATTTAGATAAACAATGAGAAAATAGTGTATAGCACAAGGAATTCTACTTAATGCAACATGGAGAACTGAATGGGAAAGAAGTTCGAAAGGAATGGGGTATATGTATATGCATTGCTGATTCTTTTTGCTCTACAATAGTAACTAAAACAATGTTGTAAAACAATCATACTCCAATAAAAATTAAATTAAAAAAGAACATAATTGTCTTTGGGCCTGGACTACTGCCAACCTTTTTTCTTTGTACTTGTACCTGCATCTTCATTTTAGGCAGATAGATAATTAGTTGAAAGATCAAGTTGTCATGAAAAACAGAAAAATGTAATATATTTTATATTCCATATGTAAGTGATACTACATGATTCTTGTCTCTCTCTATCTGACTTCACTTGGTATGATAACCTCTGGGTCCATCCCTGCTGCTGAAAATGGCATTATTTTATTATTGTGATTGCTGAGTAATATTCAACTGTATCATTCCCGGGCAAGAACTAGAGTGGGTTGCCATTTCTTTCTCCAATATATGTACCACATCTTTTTTATCCATTCATTTGTTCATGGATATAGTCAGGTTGCTTTTGTGCTTTGATTATTATAAACAGTGCTGCAATGAGCATGAACTTATTTACAAACAGAAACAGACTCATGGACTTAGAGAATGAGCTTATGGTTACCAGGGAAGAAAGGGTTGGGAGGAGGGATAGATTGGGAGTTTGGAGTTGACAAGTATACACTGCTGTGTTTAAAATAGATAACCAATAAGGACTTACCTTATAGTACATGGAACTCTGTTCAACATTCTTTAATAACCTAAATGGGAAAAGAATTTGAAAAATAATAGATAAAGACATATATATGTGAATTACTTTACTATATCCATCCATCCATCAGTGTTCAGTCATTTCTTACTCTTTGCGATCTTCAGGACTGTAGATTCCCAGGCTCCTCTGTTCATGAGATTTCCCAGACAAGAATACTGGAGTGGATTGACATTTCTTCCTCCAAAGGATCTTCCTAACCCAGGGATCAAAGTGGAGCCTCTTGTGTGTCATTGCTTCAGCAATATGTGAACCGTGTACTTCCTGATGTTCAAGCTGGTTTTAGAAAGGGCAGAGGAACCAGAGATCAAATTGCCAACATCTGCTGGATCATGGAAAAGGCAAGACAGTTCCAGAAAAACATCTATTTCTGCTTTATTCACTATGCCAAAGCCTTTGACTGTGTGGATCACAACAAACTGTGGAAAATTCTGAAAGAGATGGGAATACCAGACCACCTGATCTGCCTCTTGAGAAATTTGTATGCAGGTCAGGAAGCAACAGTTAGAACTAGACATGGAACAACAGACTGGTTCCAAATAGGAAAAGGAGTACCTCAAGGCTGTATCTTGTCACTCTGTTTATTTAACTTCTATGCAGAGTACATCATGAGAAATGCTGGACTGGAAGAAACACAAACTGGAATCAAGACTGCCAGGAGAAATATCAATAACCTCAGATATGCAGATGACACTACTCTTATAGCAGAAAGTGAAGAGGAATGAAAAAGCCTCTTGATGAAAGTGAAAGAGGAGAGTGAAAAAGGTGGCTTAAAGCTCAACATTCAGAAAACAAAGATCATGGCATCCGGTCCCATCACTTCATGGGAAATAGATGGGGAAACAGTGGAAACAGTGTCAGACTTTATTTTTCTGGGCTACAAAATCACTACACATGGTGACTGCAGCCATGAAGTTAAAAGACGCTTACTCCTTGGGAGCAAAGTTATGACCAACCTAGATAGCATATTCAAAAACAGAGACATTACTTTGCCAACAAAGGTTCGTCTAGTCAGGCTATGGCTTTTCCTTGGTCATATATGAATGTGAGAGTCAGACTGTGAAGAAGGTTGAGTGCCGAAGAATTGATGCTTTTGAACTGTGGTGTTGGAGAAGACTCTTGAGAGTCCCTTGGACTGCAAGGAGATCCAACCAGTCCATTCTGAAGGATATCAGCCCTAGGATTTCTTTGGAAGGCATGATGCTAAAGCTGAAACTCCAGTACTTTGGCCACCTCATGCGAAGAGTTGACTCATTGGAAAAGACTCTGATGCTGGGAGGAATTGGGGGCAGGAGGAGAAGGGGACGACAGAGGATGAGATGGCTGGATAGCATCACTGACTCGATGGACGTGAGTTTGGGTGAACTCTGGGAGTTGGTGATGGACAGGGAGGCCTGGCATGCTGCGATTCATGGGGTCACAAAGAGTCGGACACGACTGAGCGACTGATCTGATCTGATCTGTGTGTCATTGCAGGTGAATTCTTTACCCTGTTTGAGCCATTGGAAAAGCCCACTTTGCTGTATACCTGCAACGAATGAAAGGTTGCTGCTGTGAGTCATGTGTTACTCTGGGATTCATGACCTCTAGAGGAGAGGATTTTGATCTTGGATCAGACATGAGATTTGACTACTTGGAGCTTTTTGTGTAGCAAAGTTTTATTAATGAATCATAGAGACAGGGAAAGTTTCTGACATGGACATTAGAAGGGGACAAAAAGAGTGTCCCTTTGCTAGTTTTTAGTAAGGTGCTTTATGTCTGTAAGAAGCTATTAATCAGATAAGAGACCCACCTCAAGGCTGAGGGAGTTTCAGCAGGCCCCTCTCTCACAATATGTATTTGTGAGATAGGATGGCATGAGGTGTGTCATCCCCCAGCCATAAAACAATTAACATGAATACTGGTTTGTTGAGTCATTATCAGCCCAATGTTTGAGAAAAGATTTAAAAAAAAAAAGTTAATTTTAGGTGGAAACATTTTGAAGAAAGGCAAATTCCAAAGCAAATACATAGTTTCATTAACATAGCTTAAGAAAAACATTTCCATAAGAAAAATGCATTGGTTAGCTCTGGCAGAACCAGGTGTCCTCAGTAAAGAATTAAAAGAAGCCTCTTTTAATTTTGTGTAGAGAAGGAAAAATAATGTCTACCACTTGCAGTTTATTTCCTCCTGCCACTTGGGGGTCTCTGGCCTTCCTGCCTGTTACCCTCTCACTAACACAGTGTTGTTAATCAAATATTTGTTGCTGTTTTCAGTCACTAAGTTGTGTTCGACTTTTTGTGACCCCACAGACTACAGAAAGCCAGAATTCTCAGTTCTTCACTAACTCCTGGAGTTTGCTCATATTCATGTCCATTGAGTCAGTGGTCAACTATGCTCCAATATAAAATAAAAATTAAAACAAAGAAAAACCCATTGATTAACAAATTAAAATCAAGACTAACAGATTCAGGTATATAGTTATAGTAAAAGCTTATATAGCTGCATTTTGGGTGAGAAACAGGGTGGAAGTAGGGGAGAGGCCAGAATCTAAAGGGCACATGAACCCAAACTGCTCAGCTTCTGAAGGTGTTAATTTTCCACTCCTTTCCCAAAAAGAGCTAGTTGATTGTCTTTTATTAGTCGAAACTATTCTAATACAACCTAAGGGGGGGGGGGGAATCATTCTCACTTGTTGATAAAGATATAATATTACAATTAAACTGAATTTTTTGTTCTAGTTCTTGTCCATTTTGCCATGCTTGGTTTAACATTTACCAGCAGAAACTAGGTGTCAAGAACTGTGCAACAGTTGGAGATACAAAGAGAGATAAAATTATGGTCCTTGACCTTAAGTCATAGACAGTCTGGTAGAGGAGTCTTCTCACAGGCAGCTCTTTAATATTCAAGGTAAGCATATGGAACAAACAGTTGCACAGAGAAAACAGAGTAGGAACAACTAACTCAGAGATACACTATAAAGAGAGGGTCTAGGATTTGTATCTTAAACAATGGATAAAGGATAGATAAGAAAGGACAGAGAAGATAATTTCAGACAAAAAAATCTCAACATAAGTATAAGCATAAATGAAAGGTGATAGGTTTCACTAAAGGGATTATATCTCTTTTGAGGTACCAGTTCTTAAAATGCAAGCTGTAATAATTTCTGTTTGCCTGGGACTGACTCAGTAACTTCCCTGGGAAGGAGGGGTAGTTTTTGTGGCTAGAGTCCTATGCCATATACAGACTCTTGCTAAGTTTTGCTCTTTGTTTAAAACATATGCTTGGACCTCTTTCTCTTTGGCTAAAACTCTAATACTTTGGCCACCTGAAGTGAAGAGCTGACTCATTTTAAAAGCCCCTGATGCTGGGAAAGATTGAAGGTGAGAGGATAATGGGATGACAGAGGATGAGATGATTGGATGGCATCACCGACTTAATGGGCATGAGTTTGAGTAAACTTCAGGAGTTGGTGATGGGCAAGGAGGCCTGGCGTGCTGCAGTCCAAAGGGTCACAAAGAGTCGGACATAACTGAGTGACTGGACTGAACTGAACCACCTCCATACCCACTCTAAATCTATTATTTGGTGTTTGTGGTGCTAAATTCCTCACTCTTTTGCTCTCTTTTCTGTAGTGCACTGCCAACTCTTCCCCTATCTAGCTTTACCTAGTCTCAGGGTACCCAAGTCCCTTCATGAGTTGTCATATTATTTCTATCTGACAATTCTACCTTTATTAATCTCCATGAACTTAAGCTCCAACAGGTTTGCATGCCAGTCTTCCAGTTCAGACTCTTCCTTCACTCAGCATTTAACTGTTCACATAGTCAGTAATCTATGTTACTAAGCACGAAAGTATTAAGCAACTTTAGGAAACAATAGATTGTAACTTAAATATATTTATATTCAGAATATTGCTTGAGGAACTGCAAAATAAAAATTTCACCAGACCAGTAAAATAGGCAAAAAGTAATTCATTGCAATAGGGGAAAAAGATTGAAATCAGCTCCATTGTTATAAATTGAGGGAGAATTTTTAAGCACTGGAGTGAACTAGTGGAAAAGTGCTGAGAGATATTAGTGGAGAGATGGGTGAATGTATTAGGTAACCTGTGTTTGCTGCTTGGTGCTCATGAAATTTCAGCTCCTGCCTTCGCCTAAAGACTGATTGATGGAGCACTATCTCTCTTTCTTTTTTAATTAATTTTATTTATTTACTTGTTTGTGGCTGTGCTGAGTCTTTGTTACTGCACAGACTTGTCTCTAGTTGTGGAGAAAAGGGGGCTATTCTTCACTACAGCACATGGGCTTCTCATTGCAGTGGCTTCTCTCGTTGTGGACCACTGGCTTTAGTAGTTTCAGCATGTGGGTTCAGTAGTTGCAGCTCTGGGGCTCTAGATTACAGACTCAATGGTTGTGACACACAGGCTTAGCTGCTCTTCAGCATGTAGGATCATCCCAGACCAGGGATAGAACCCATGTCTCCTACATCAGCAGGTGGATTCTTTACTACTGAGCCACCAGGGAAGCCCAGGACACTGCCTTTCTTCGAAGAGATAACTCTCAGGTCTTTGAGACAGATATTGCTGGTTAATAAAACTGGTTAGAGACTGGAAAGAAATTTACATCTCAAGGAACAGATAAGAATCTACAATTTAAGTTTTCTAAAGTAAATGCTCTAAGAAAAGGGAGGTAAGGGTGCTATAGTAAGGGGAAAAAAATGTTTAAAATTTAGTCATGCTAAGGAAAATGTTCAGCTTTCTTGGTCAGAAAGTTAGTTAAGTTCAGTCCCCAACCCACTATAAGCCTATTTCTTTAAGGACATTTTTACATCCAAAAGTTCAAAATCATAGGATGAGAATCATATTTACTATTGCCTCCACAGTTTGGAAAATAAGACATTTCTAAAACAGAGCTCCACAATAGATTAATGAATGACTTGAATCTTAAAGTGTTTGCATGCAATCTGTCTTCAAACAGATTCACTCATACAATTCCATCTTTTTATATCATGATTACACTTATACAGGAGAGTAAGC
This sequence comes from Bos indicus x Bos taurus, assembly GCF_003369695.1. Taxonomy (NCBI): domain Eukaryota; kingdom Metazoa; phylum Chordata; class Mammalia; order Artiodactyla; family Bovidae; genus Bos; species Bos indicus x Bos taurus. The sequence goes on along the minus strand of NC_040090.1, from coordinate 80,994,489 downwards.
AGGCTCTTCTAAAAGTTGTCATCTTCCCCAACCTTTTTTTTTTTTTTTTTTTTCTCCAATGTGTTCCTACTTTATGTATGATCTACGTTGATTGGACTTCCCTGGTGGCTCAGATGGTAAAGAATCTGCTTCCAATGAGGGAGGTCCAGGTTCTGTCCCTGGGTCAGAAAGATACCCTGGAGAAGGCAATAGCAATCCACTCCAGGATTCTTGCCTAGAGAATCTTATGGACAGAGGAGCCTGGCAGGTTACTATTCATGGAGTCTCAAAGAGTCAGAACAACTGAACAACTAACATTTTCACTTAGGTAGACTTTAGGCTTTGAAGTATGCTGCTGCTACTTCTGCTGCTGCTGCATCACTTCAGTCGTGTCCGACTCTGTGCGACCCCATAGACAGCAGCCCACCACGCTCCACCGTCCCTGGGATTCTCCAGGCAAGAACACTGGAGTGGGTTGCCATTGCCTTCTCCATTTGAAGTATAACTTATCTCAAATAAGAACCTTGCTAATAGCTCCTATGGATGGCAGTTTATTGATAATATAGTTTCTGTATCATGAAAGTCTTTGAAGTTACAGCATTATCTAACTAAAGAAACATTTAAAGAGTTGCTTCTAATCAAAAGATATGTTTATATGTCCCAGTAGTTGTTAGTGTCCCCTTAGATTACCCTCTGACTGCTCTATCTAGAATCCTACCCAGTCTCTCTGCATTGCATCCCAGATTCTTTATTTCACAGAACGTAATGTGATCTGCAATTACCTTTAAAAATTATGTACTCATTTATTGCCTGTCTTCCTCCTAACAATGTTTTTAATTCCACTAAAATAATCTTTATTTTTTCATTCAGCTGGTTTTTTTCTTTAGTATTCTATTTATTTTCAAATGCATGGAACAATGTCTATGAAAAACTGGACCTTCTTGGACACTTTTTCCAGAGAAATGAAGCTTAAGTTCACACAAAAACCTGTTTATGAGTCTTACAGCATCTTATTCATAACAGCAGCAAGCTGGAAATAATGAAAATATTCTGTGATCTGCAAATGAGTAAATAAAATCAGCACATTTACACCATGCAGTGATATAAAAGAATGGACCATTAATACAGCAATTTGGGTAGATCAGAAGAAACTTATGCTGAATAAAAAAGTCAATCTCAAAGATTATATACTATTTTATTTCATTTTTATAATATCCTTGGAATAAGAACAAAATACAGAGATGAAGAGCAGACCAGTTTTGTCAGAGAACAGAGATGGGGAAATGGGAGTTGGATGTAGTTTTACAAGAGTACACCAATTCATTAACATAATACTGATGGTGGTTACTGAAATCACATATATTGAAATTGTGTAGAGCCATACACACACAATGACTACATGTAAGATAAGTGAACCAGAATAAGACCTATGGATTCTGTCAATGTCAATTTTCTCATTTTAATATTGTACTACAGTTACAAAAAATGTTACCACTGACAAAAAAAAAAAAAAAAAGGATAAATGGTACACAGGATCTCTTGGTGCATTTTTTTCCCCTCCTGTTTTATATTCCTCTATTCATGAGTACTTGTTGATATTTTAATATAAGAACTCAGTGTTAAATAGCTTGGGAGAGATTGGGTATAGTGGATAAAGACAGAAATGAAATAACCACATAAATAAATGCTGAACTGCACACTGTAATAGAACCAAAAAGGACAAGCTATGGGGAAAGGGCTTTGCATATTGGCACAGAATTAAGGGAAGATCTATGGTATCTGAGTGTCCCTACTGCCCTGAAATACAGCGCAGAAGTCACACCTGGACAACCTATACTTCCACCCATGGCCCAGAACAACTTTTGTGTGTATGTGTGAACATGCATATGTGATAAAATTTACGAAACAAAATTCACTCTTTTAACTATTTTAAAAATTACAGTTCAGTGCTGTTGTTGTTCAGTAGGTAAGTCGTCCAACTGTTTGGGACCCTATGGACTGCAGCACACCATATGGACTGAGGACAGAGACTTCACTATCCTTCACTATCTCCCGGAATTTACTCACTCATGTTCATTGAGATGGTGATGTCATCCAACCATCTCATCCTCTGTTACCCCCTTGTCCTCCTACCCTCAGTCTTTCCCAGCATCAGGGTCTTTTCCAGTGAGTTGGTTCTTCACATCAGGTGATCAAAGTACCGGAGCTTCAGCTTCAGCAGAGTCCTTCCAATGAATATTCAGGACTGATTTTCTTTAGGATTGACTGGCTTGATCTCCTTGCTGTCCAAGGGACTCTCAAGAGTCTTCCCCAGCATAGCAGTCTGAAAGTGTTAATTTATTGGTGCTCAGCCTTCTTTATGGTCCAAAATCTGTACATGAAAAATCACATACTACTGGAAAAATCATAGCTTTGACAATATGAACCTTTGGCAGCAAAGTGAAGTCTCTGCTTTTTAATATGCTTTCTAAGGTTGTCATAGCTTTTCTTCCAAGGAGCAATGGTCTTTTAATTTCATGGCTGCAGTCACCATCTGCAGTGACTATGGAACCCAAGAAAATAAAATCTGCCACTCCACTTTTTCCCCATCTATTTGCCAAGAAGTAATGGGACCAGATACCATGATCTTAGTTTTTCAAATGTTTAGTTTAGTTTTAGTTTGTTCAGTAGCTTTTAATATGTTCAGAGAATTGGGTAACCATAACCCCTATCAAAATATTGTTGTCACCTTAAAAGGACATTCCTTGTCTATTAAACAGTTACTCCTCATTTTCCCTTTCCCCAGTCATGGCAACTAATCTTTCTGTCTCTAAAGAGCTGCCAATACTACATATTTCCTATAAGTGGAATCATACCATATGTGAGAAATATCAATAACCATAGATATGTAGGTGACACCACCCTTATGGCAGAAAGTGAAGAGGAACTAAAAAAACTCTTGATGAAAGTTAAGAGGAGGGTGAAAAAGCTAGTTTAAAACTCAACTTTCAAAAAATGAAGATCATGGCATCTGGTCCCATCACTTCATGGAAAATAGATGGAGAAATAGTGGAAAAAGTGACAGACCTTACTTTCGTGGGCTTGAAAATCACTGCAGATGGTGATTGCAATCATGCAATTAAAAGATGCTTGCTCCTTGGAACAAACGCTATGACAAATCTAGACAGCAGGTTAAAAAATTGAGACTTGACTTTACCGACAAAGGTCCATCTAGTCAATGCTATGATTTTTCCAGTAGTCATTTACGGATGTGAGAGTCAGAGTATAAAGAAAGCTGAGCACTCAATAATTGATGCTTTTGAACTATGGTGTTGGACAAGACTCTTGAGATAACCTTGGGCTGCACAGAGATCAAACTAGTGAATATTAAAGGAAATCAGTCCTGAATATTCGTTGGAAGGACTGATGCAGAGGCTGAAGCTCCAGTACTTTGGCCACCTGATGGGAAGAACTGACTCACTGAAAAAGACCCTGATGCTGGGAAACATTGAAGGCAGAGGAAGGGGACAACAGAGGATGAGATGGTCACCATCTCAATGGGCAGGTGTCTGAGCAAGCTCCAGGAGTTGCTGATGGACAAGGAAGATTGGCATGCAGCAGTCCATGGGGGTCACAATTAGTCAGACAGGACTGAGTGACTGAACTGAACTGAACCATATGTGGACTATTTTGTCCAGATTCTTTAATCAGTATAAGGTTTTTAAAGCTCATTCATACTATGGTGTGCATTTTTTTTTTTTTTTTTCTTTAATGACCAAATAGTGTTGCATTGTACAGATTTATCACTTTTTAAAACCAAGACCATCCCCAAGAAAAAGAAATCAAAAAGCAAAAAAGCAAAATGGCTGTCTGAGGAGGCCTTACAAATATATGTGAAAAGAAGGGAAGCAAAAAGCAAAGGGGAGGAGGAAAGATATACCCATTTGAATGCAAAGTTCCAAAGAATAGCAAGGAGAGATAAGAAAGCCTTCCTCAGTGATCAGTGCAAATAAATAGAGGAAAACAACAGAATGGGAAAGACTAGAGATCTCTTCAAGAAAATTAGAGGTACCAAGGGAAAATTTTATGCAAAGACAGGCTCAATAAAGAACAGAAATGGTAGGGGCCTAACAGAAGCAGAAGATATTAAGAAGAGGTGGCAAGAATACACAGAAGATCTGTACAAAAAAGATCTTCATAACCAAGATAATCATGATGGTGTGATCACTCACCTAGAGCCAGACATCCTGGAATGTGAAGCCAAGTGGGCTTTAGGAAGCATCACTATGAACAAAGCTAGTGGTGGTGATGGAATTGCAGGTGAGGTACTTCAAATCCTGAACGATGATGCTGTGAAAGTGCTGCACTCAATATGCTAGCAAATTTGGAAAACTCAGCAGTGGCCACAGGACTGGAAAAGGTCAGTTTTCATTCCAATCCCAAAGAAAGGCAATGCCAAAGAATGCTCAAACTACCACACAGTTGCACTCATCTCACATGCTAGTAAAGTAATGCTCAAAATTCTCCAAGCCAGGATTCAGCAAAACGTGAACCGTGAACTTCCAGATGTTCAAGCTGGTTTTAGGAAAGGCAGAGGAACCAGAGATCAAATTGCCAACATCCACTGGATCATCAAAAAAGCAAGAGAGTTCCAGAAAAACATCTATTTCTGCTTGACTGACTATGCCAAAGCCTTTGACTATGTGGATCATAATAAACTGTGGAAAATTCTGAAAGAGATGAGAATACCAGGCCACCTGACCTGCCTCTTGAGAAACCTGTATGCAGATCAGGAAGCAACAGTTAGAACTGGACATGGAATAACAACTGGTCCCAAATAGGAAAAGGAGTACGTCAAGTCTGTATATTGTCACCCTACTTATTTAACTCATGTGCAGAGTACATCATGAGAAATGCTGGGCTGGAAGAAACACAAACAGGAATCAAGATTGCTGGGGAAAATATCAGTAGCCTCAGATATGCAGATGACACCACCCTTATGGCAGAAAGTGAAGAAGAACTAAAGAGTCTCTTGAGAAAAGTGAAAGAGGAGAGTGAAAAAACTTCATGGCAAATAGATTTGGAAACTGGAAACAGTGGCTGACTTTATTTTTCTGGCCTCCAAAATCACTGCAGATGGTGATTTCAACCATGAAATTAAAAGATGCTTACTCCTTGTAAGGAAAGTTATGACCAACCTAGACAGCATATTAAAAAGCAGAGACATTACTTTGCCAACAAAGGTCCATCTAGTCAAGGCTATGGTTTTTCCAGTGGTCATGTATGGATGTGAGAGTTGAACTATAAAGACAGCTGAGTGCCGAAGAATTGATGCTTTTGAACTGTGGTGTTGGAGAAGACTCTTGCCAGTCCCTTGGACTTCAAGAAGATCCAACCAGTCCATCCTAAAGGATATTGGTCCTGGGTGTTCTTTGGAAAGACTGATGTTGAAGCTGAAACTCCAATACTTGGGCCACCTCATGCGAAGAGCTGACTCATTTGAAAAGACACTGATGTTGGGAAAGATTGAGGGCAGGAGGAGAAGGGAATGACAGAGGATGAGATGGTTGAATGACATCACCAACTCTATGGACATGGGTTTGGGTGGACTCTTCTTGGTGTTGGTGATGGACCGGGAGACCTGGCACACTCTGGTCCATAGGGTCGCAAAGAGTTGGACTCGACTGAGTGACTGAACTGAACTGAAAATCTATTTATCACATGATTGATGGTTAGTTGCCATTTTTTAATTATTACTAATAATGCTGCTACAAATATTCATTTACAAGTGTTTGTTTCATTTAAAATATATTTTCAAATATTTTGGAAGTACCTAAGAGTGGACATGCTGAGTAATTCTATGTGCAACTTTTTATGAATCTTTTCCAATGGTTATCCCTTGCTTAAAATATTTGCAGCAAAATCTATTAATTTGCCCTTAAATAATTTTTATAAATGTTATTGGGTAGCGTTCTCAGCCTTAGAAGAATTGTAAGTCATGCAAAATAGAAATAAGCCATATGGGCTATGCCCTCATGGAGTCATCAGACATGTCAGAATGAGAAAGCACAATTCCTGTTGAGTAAGTTTCATTCTACTCCCTCTATTATTAGACACTCGTACTGGTGATGCAGACCAGAATCTTCAAGACCACTTCCAAGTTAGCAAAAAGAGGATGGGATCTTGGTAAGCTAAAATGTTACCAAACTCTCTGGAGATTTAGTTCTTCTTTTCTTAAACTTTCCTCAATTTACTGTAAGTTTTTGAGGAGTATACAAAATTCCAAAAATTTTCATGGTATGGGGAGGGAGGTGGGAGGGGGGGTCAAGATGGGGAACACCTGTACACCTGTGGCAGATTCATGTTGATGTATGGCAAAACCAATACAATATTGTAAAGTAATTAGCCTACAATTAAATAAATAAATTTATATTAAAAATTTTCAATCTAAGAGTTTGTGCCAGTTGGATAATATCTGTTATTTTTATTAGTGAAACAGAAATCTGGAATTCCCTACAATGACATTTTCACTGATATCTACATTTTGTTCATATTTTTATTGCTTGTTATGAATCTATGATTATTTAAAAATAAAAGGTAAATAAATCAAAATGCTATATTTTCATATATTTTTATGAATTATTTAATGAACCAAGTATAATAAGATATAAAATACTAATAGTTGAGAAATAAATATTAGGTTAAAAGTACTTATTTTTGTATCATTACAGCAGACAAAATTTTAAACTACAATTATTTTTTCATAAAAATATTGGTAGAGAATATAGTAGCACAAATACTAATACATTGTTACAAGCTACTGTTAAAATAATGTGGATTTATTTTACTCTTTCCCAATATGAGGCATGAAATATATATATATATATACACACACACACACACACCATCTCTGAAGATGAAAATAAGAAAGTAGGTCATATGTTTCTATAAGGTTAAAATAGGGAAGATAACTTCAACACAATAATTACTTCAGTTTCATTATGTTTTTATTTTGTTTTCTAGTGAGACAGTGTTGTTTTCTATATTTTTATGTGAAATATTTAGACTGTAATTTCTTTAAAGAGATTTTTAGTTAAAGTGTATAGTAAGTACTGATTCTGAAATCATTTTTAGTTGGTCAATTTCCAACTTGCTTGCAGTATTGAGAACCTCATTATTTTGTTTTTATTCCTTTTTCCTTTGTACTTCAAATTATGTATCAAAAATATACTAGACTAAAATTACACTTTTAAGACATAATACTATAAGTAAGCTACTACACAGATAGCATATACTCTACAGGTATAGACTTAGCAGATGAATGACTCCTTTATGCCAGTTAGTCAAAATCATATAAAGGTTATTCACTGGATTTAACATTATTAAAACAATTTAAAACAGTTTTAATTTTAAGTATGAATTTATGACATAGATTTGAAAACAAAATCACAATAATTTATTTTTTATTTTTAATATAAGTTGTATGTATTTAAGTATGCAACCTATTTTAATATTGGAAAAGGCGATGGCACCCCACTCCAGTACTCTTGCCTGGAAAATCCTATGGGTGGAGGAGCCTGGTAGGCTGCAGTCCATGGGGTCGCTAAGAGTCGGACACGACTGATGCAACCTATTTTAATATACATATAGTTAATGAAATAATTACTGCATTCTGCTAATCAACATATTTGTCTTGTGATATATTTACAATTTCTTGTATGTGTGGTGAGATAACCTGAAATCTACGCTTTGTAGTTTTCTATATACAATTTAGTATTACTAACAGTCATCACGCTGTACATTAGATCTCTAGACTCCCATATAATTGCAATTTTGTATTCTGTGGTGGCTCAGTGGATTAAGAATCTACCTACAGTGCAGGAGACACAGGAGATGTGGGCCTGATCCACGGGTCAGGAAGATTCCCTGGAGAAGGGAATGTCAACCAATTCCAGTATTCTTGCTGAAAAAGTCCTTTGGACTAAGCCCTGTCAGCCTACAGTCCAGTGGGTCACAAAAAGTCAGAGACAACTGAGCGACTAAGCATGAAACACCTACTCTGATCAACATCTCCTCATTTTCCCTATCTCTCCATCCTTGGTAAACACTGTTCTACTCTCTGCTTCTACACATTCAACATTGTCAAGATTCCATGTATAAATGAAATCATACAGTATTTCTTTTTCTGTGTGTGACATTTCACTTAGCATAATGTCCTCTAGTTTCATTTACAGTTGTGGCAAATGTAAAGATCTTTATTTTAAAGGTAATTCAACTGTATTCGATAATTTCTTTGTTCATACATTGACACTGAGGTTGCTGTTTCTATGCCCTGGCCATCGTGAATAAGGCTGAAATGAACATAAGAGTTCAGGTACCTGATCAGGTACTGATTTCATTTCCATTAGGTATATACCCAGAAGAGGAAATGTTAGATCACATAACAGTTCTGTTTAATTTTTTGAGGAACCTCTACACTATGTTCCATAATGGCTGTAGTAATTTTCATACTCATCAGCACCATACCGGAGAGGGCAATGGCACCCCACTCTGGTACTCTTGCCTGGAAAATACCATGGATGGAGGAGCCTGGTAGGCTGCAGTCCATGGGGTCGCTAAGAGTTGGATACGACTGAGCGACTTCACTTTCACTTTTCACTTTCATGCATTGGAGAAGGAAATGGAAACCCACTCCAGTGTTCTTGCCTGGAGAATCCCAGGGACGGGGGAGCCTGTTGGGCTGCGGTCTATGAGGTTGCACAGAGTGGGACACGACTGAAGTGACTTAGAAGCAGCAGCAGCAGCAGCACCATACAAACATTATCTTTTCTCCACACTCTTAACTTGGAATTTAATGGAATTTATCTGTACAGAAAGTATACATTAAACTACATTAACTTTAATACAAAATGAATTAAAGTAAGAGCTCTACATCAGCAATATGAGACAGAGTTTTGTTTTTGTCATATTATTAATATTCATGTTATTTTTAAATTTCAGATTTGTTGAGATATAATTAACATAAAATTATAAGATGTGTAAAATGTACATCATGATCATTTGACATGATAATTAGTTCCATTTTTAATTGTTTGAGGAAACGCCATACTATTTTCCATTTTCAGTGTGCATTTTGAACAAGTCATAATAATTCCCTTTTCTCCACACCCTTACTAGCACTTGTTATCTCTTGTCATTTGATAATAGCCATTCTAACAGATGTGAGGTTTGTGCTTTTGATTTGCATTTCCCTGTTGTTTATTGATATTGAGCACCTTTTCATTTACCTGTTGGCCATTTAGATTTTTTTTCCAGAAAGACATCTATTCAGTTTCTCTGCTCACTTTTAATCATTTTTTTTCCTTTTGCTATAGAATTGAAGGACTTATTGTTGTATTTTGGATATTAATCCCTTCAATTTATATGTAACTACAAAGAATCTTGAATGGTCAAAGAAATCTTGAGAAAGGAGAACAAAGTTGAAGAATATGTATTTTGCTGCTGTTGGATGAAATATTCTATCAAAGTCTATAAACTTATTTCATCTAAAGTATAGTGTAATATTTGCTAATTGATTTTCTGTTTGGATGATCTATCCATTGTTGGAAGCAGTATTAATTAAGTCCCCTACTATTATTGTATTGCATTTATTAATTTGTTTTATATATGTAGGTTCTCCTTTGTTGGGTACATGCTTCTTTACAAATGTAGCCTCTTGTTAGATTGACCTTTTTATTATTATATAATGACCTTCTTTGATTCTCAGTATAGCCTTGCTTAAATTCTTTTTCATTTGTTTTTTGAGTATAGCTCCCCCTGCTTTCTTTTGGCTTTCATTTACATGGAATTATCTTTTTACAATGTTTCATTTTAATCTATGTACCTCCTTAACATGAAGCAAGCATCTTGTAGGAAGTCTTGCTTTTTGTCCATTCAACCATTTGATCTTTTGATTGAAGAATGTCTTGCTTTTTGTCCATTCAACCATTTGATCTTTTGATTGAAGAATTTAATCCATTTACATTTAAAGTAAGTACTGATAGATATAACCTTACTATTGCTATTTTTTAAATTGTTTACCCATTGTTTTGTAACTTCAGTGTTCTTTTCTCCTTCACATGCTGTTTTCTTTTATTATTTGATGATTTCCTATAGTAGTATGCTTGCATTCCTTTCTCTTTCTGTTTGTGTATCTACTGTAGAATTTTGCTTCGTGGGTAACATAAGACTTCCAAAAAACCTTATATTTATACCTCTCTATTTTAAGTTGGTATAAACTTAACTAGGAATAAATATTAAAGGTCTGCCTTTTACTCCCCCTCCCATTTTGTTTTTGATGTCACAATTTTTTATATTTTTACCTTGAGTTGAGTAACAAATTATTATAGTTACAATTATTAGTACTTTTATCTTTTGTATTCTTTATCAGGTAAGTCATTTATCACCATTTCTTTGAGATCTATTTCTACAGTTTTATCATGTTCCTTTGTTTGAAACATGTTTCTCTGTTCCTTCATTTTCCTTAATTCTATGTTTGTTTCTACATTAGATATAAAACCACTTCTTTCAGTCTTGAAAGAATGGTCTCATATAGAAGATGAATACTATTTTTCAGCCCAGATCAAGCTCTTGATTCTTTCTCAATCTTTGTGATAGTTCAAGTTACCATCTTTGTTGAATAGTTCTCAATAGTTGAGGTTGTACTGAGTCAAGTCAGTATCCCAAAGGAGCTTATCCCAGTCAGTACCTAGATTGCGAGACAGGAAGACAGCACCTAGATTGGAAGACACCTCCTAAGCAGGAAGTGATTTTAAAATATGCAGATACAATTCTTTCAGGGAAAGACTATCTACACTAAGCTCTGAAAGATAATTGGTTAAGAACTATTTCTTTCTTTGCTACAGGTCTTCAGAGCCAAGGAGTGGAAGCTCCTCTGGCTACTTGAGCCAGTCAATCAAAAAGTACATCCTCTGGGTGGCTAGTGTATAAGCTCGAGAGCCAGGCCTATGCAAAAGCTCCTTCTAGGGAGAATCTATGTTCCTAGAATGGGTAAGAGGAAGAATATAAAACTATACCCATAGGCCTCCTGGTCTCAGGAGAGGATTACAGTCATATTTTAGGTGCTCTTGTTTAGTCACCCAGTCGTGTCTGACTGTGATCCCATGGACTACAGACTCCAGGCTTTCCTGTCCTTCACCGTCTCCCAGAGCTTGCTCAAACTCTTGTCCATTGAGTTGGTGATGCCATCCAACCATCTAGTCCTCTGTCATCCCTTTCTCCTGTCCTCAGTCTTTCCCAGCATCAAGGCCTTTGCTAAAGAATTGGCTCTTCACATCAGGTGGCCAAAATATTGGAGCTTCAGCTTCAGCATCAATTGTTCAAATGAATATTCAGAATTGATTTCCTTTAGAATTGACTGGTTTAATCTCCTTGAAGTCCAAGGGACTCTACAACACCACAGTTCAAAAGCAGCAATTCTTTAGTGTGCAGCCTTCTTTATGATCCAGCTCTAATATCCATACATGACTACTGGGAAAACAACAGCTTTGACCATATGGACCTTTGTCAGCGATGCTTGCTTAATTAAAAGCTTGACTCTCAGTCAACAGTTTTTAAAGTATACAGAGAGGCCTCTTTCAGAGAAGACTGAGAGATTTCTGTCAGCTTTCTCTATGTTAAGCCATTGGAAAATAACCTGTTAATAATTACTTCCTTATTCTCAACAGTAAAGAAGAAAAAAAAAACTGAAAGCATTTCCTTTAAGATTAGGGACAACACAATGATATCCACCCTTACCAGTCTTATTCATTGTAGTTTAAGAGTTCCTACCATAGCAATGAGAAAAATAAATAAATAATAAAAATCTAAATTGGAAAAGTAGAAGTAAAACTGTCACTCTTTGCAGATACCATGACATTATACATAGAAAATCCTAAAGATGCTACCATAAAAATACTAGAGTTTATCAATGATTTTGGTAATGGTACAGGATGCAAAATTAATGCATATACATTATTGCATTCCTATAAACTAATAATAAAAGATCAGTAACAACTCCATTAAAGAAATAACTCCACTTACCACTGGATCAAAAAGAACAAAATAAGAATAAACTTACCTTAGGAGGCAAAAGATCTGTACATAGAAAACTGTAAAATACTGATGAAAGGAGAAAGAATCAAAGATAATACAAACATATGATATTCTTCTTGGATTGGGGGAATAAGTATTGTCAAAATGACTATATTACTCAAAATAATCTATGGATTCAGTGCAATCCTTATCAAATTCAATGCCATTCTTCCAGAACTAGAACAAAAATGTCTTAAAATTTGTAGAAAGACACAAAAGACACTGAATAGCCAAAGCAATCTTGAGAAAGAAAAAGGCAGCTGGAGGCATCAGTCTTCCTGACTTCAGAGTACACTAAAAAGCTACACAGTCATCAAAACAGTATGGTTCTGGCATAAAAACTGAAATATAGATCAATAGAGCTAGATAGAAAGCCCAGAGATACACTTATGCACCTATGATCACCTAATCTATGATAAAGAATGAAAGAATACACAATGGTAAAAAGACAGTATCTTCAATAAATGGTACTGGGAGAACTGGACAGCTAAATGTAAAAGAATGAAATTAGAACATTCTCTAACACCATACACAAAAATTCACTGAAAACGAATTAAAGACATGAATATAAGACTGGATACTATAAAACTCTTAGAGGAAAATATAGTCAGAATAATCTCTAACATAAAACTCTGAAAGATCTCTTTTGTTCCACCTCCTAGAGTAATGAAAATAAAAATAAACAAATGGGATGCAATTAAACTTTAAAGTTTTTGCACACAAACAAAACAAAAAGATAACCCCATAATGGTAGAAAATATCTGCAAATGAAGTGAATAACAAGGGATTAATCTCTGAAATATACAAACAGCTCATGCAGTTCAGTATCAAAAAAGCAAGCAACCCATATAACAATAGACAGAAGATCTAAATAACATTTCTCCAATGAAGACACACAGAAGGCCAAGAAGCATGAGAAAAGTTGTTCAACATCATTAATTATTGGATAAATCCAAATCAAAACTACAATGAGTATCACCTCATAATAAGCAGATTGGCCATCATCAAAAAATTAAAGAATATATGCTAGAGAGTTAAACAGAATGTAAATTGGTAGAGCCACTGGGGAGAACAGTGTGGAAGTACCTTAAGCTCAGGTGACTCTAGTGGTAAAGAACATTCCTGCTAAAGCAGGAGGTGTAAGGGACATGGATTAAATCCCTGGGTCAGGAAGATGCCCTGAAGGAGGCCATGGCAATTCAAACTCACTCCAGTATTCTTTCCTGGAGAATCCCATGGACAAAGTATCCTGGCAGGCCCATGGGGTCACAAAGAGTTGGAAAATCCTCAGTGACTTAACATGCACACACAGGGATACTATATGAGAAAACAATACCACTCCTAGGCATATACCTGGAGAAAACCCTTATTTGTAAAGACACTTGTACTCTAAGGTACATTCCAACACTATATACTGTAGCCAGGACTTAGAAGCAATCTAAATGTTTGTCAATGGAAGAATGGATGGGGAGATATTGTACAATGAAATATTGAACATTGAATGCATATTTAAAGAATATATTTGGCTTCCCAGGTAGTGCTAGTGGTAAAGAAATGGGAATACCAGACCTTACCTGTCTCCTGAGAAATCTGTATGCAGGTCAAGAAGCAACAGTTAGAACCAGACATAGAACAAAGGACTAATTCAAAATTGGGAGAGGAGTAGGCCAAGGTTAGATATTGTCACCCTGCTTATTTAACTTATATGCAGAGTACATCATGTGAAATCCCAGAATGGATGAAGCACAAGCTGGAATCAAGAATGCAGAGAGAAATATAAATAACCACAGATATGCAGATGACACCACCCTTATAGCATAAAGTGAAGAGAAACTAAAGAACCTCTTGATGAAAGTGAAAGAAGAGAGTGAAAAGTTGGCTTAAAACTCAACATTCAAAGCACTAAGACCATGGCTTCCTATCCTATCACTTCATGGGAAATAGATGGGGAAACAATAGAAAATGTGACAGACTGTATTTTCTTGGGCTCCACAGTCACTGCTGATGGTAACTGCAGCCATGGAATTAAAGGACATGCTCCTTGGAAGAAAACTATGACAAATGTACACAGCATATTAAAAAGCAGAGACAGTACATTGCCAACAAACGTTCATATAGTCCAAACTTTGCTTTTTTCAGTAGTCATGTACGGATGTGACAGTTGGACCAGAAAGAAGAACTGATGCTTTTGAACTGTAGTGTTAGAGAAGACTCTTGAGAGAGTCCCTTGGACAACAAAGAATTCAAACCAGTCCAACCTAAAGGAAATTAACCCTGAATATTCATTAGAAGGACTGAAGCTGAGACTGAAGTAACATTACTTTGGCCACCTCATGCGGAGAGCTAACTCATCTGAAAAGACCCTGATGCTGGGAAAGATTGGGGGCAGGAGGAGAAGGGGATAACAGAGGATGAGATGGTTGGATGGCATCACCAACTCAATGGACATGGGTCTGAGTAAACTCTGGGAGATGTGGAAGATGGGGAGGCCTGGCATGCTGCAGTTCATGGGGTTGCAAAGAGTTGGACACCACTGAACTACTGAACTACAAAATCGTAACCTAATGTCATAAAAAGTCCATATTTACATCCATTTTAACTTTGGCTGGAGGAACTATTTTCAGGTCTGAAAAAGTCAAGTGAATTGACTAACCCAATTTTGTGTGTGTTTTGGCATGGGGGAGGTGATTTCTAATACAGATTAATTAAAATTATTAAATTTGTGGATGTCAAATACTCCCAAAATAAAATTCTTCTTTGAGAGCATGGTAAGGTAAATTTAGAGCTAATTTTTTAAATCACTTTTTCTCCCATTCCACCTTTCTGGCAGACATATTGTCTTATACATCCCTAAGAAGTTTGTGACTTTTTTTTTTGTGGAGGGAGGGGTGTGCTTTTATTTCCAAAAGCTGGAGAAAATATGCGAAGAGAAAGGGATTTATAACATCAAAACATTATTCTCTAGAGTGGTAGAAAAGAATAGGACTGGAGAGCAGTGAGCAGCAAAATTAGAGACTTTCTAGATTTAAAAAATAATAATAATTCTGTTTTCAATAGGTACAAAAAAGTAACTGAACAATTATTGATGCATTTCCATTTCTAATTCAAAGAGATTAAAAACTACTCATTTATAAATTTCAGGTTTAATATTTCAAACTAAATTTTATGACATTTTAATGATCCACACAATAGAAATCCTTCTCATAGTGAAAGACATCCCTCTAATTATATCAGTCACAAATGTATTTTGTGACACATTTTTGTAGTTTGTTATAACAATTATTTTCTTCAATTAAGCTCTGTATTAATAATTTGTGAAGCCCCAATCTACATTCATGAAATCTATTCTCTCACATATAAATTATTTTCCTGAATGAAAATGTCATTCACAACACAGCTATGAGTTTCTGCTTAAATCATGAGTAGAGTGAATGCATTAAAGGCCTAATAAATGTAAGAGCAGAAGCCAGGAAACCCCTAGAATAAAACAGGCAGAATACTCTTTGACATAAGTAGTAGCAAGAGTTTTTTTGTTTGTTTGTTTCTTTTTTTTTTTCTTTTTTGATCAGTGTAAGAAATTAAAGCAAAAATAAACAAATGAAATCTCACTAAACTTAAAAACATTTGCACAACCAAATACACCATTGAGAAAATAAGACAAATTATGAAATAGCAAAAAAAGAATTTGCAAATGATATATCAAATAAGGGATTAATATTCAAAGTACATAAACAGCTCCTACAATTCAATATAAAACAAAAACAAAACAAAAAGAAACATTAAAAATGGACAAAAGTCCTGAATAGACATTTTTCCAAAGAAGATACATAGATGGTTATCAGGCAGGTGAAACTATACTAAATATTTCTAATTATTGGAGAAATTTAAATAAAAATCACCATGTGATTTTGCCTCACCCTTGCCTGAATGGCTATCATCAAAATATCTACAAATAACAAATGTTGATAAGGATATAGAGAAAAGAGACCCTTGTATACTATTGACTGGAATGTTAAGTGATGCAGCCACTATGGAAAATACTACTGAGGATCCTCAAAATACTAAATATAGAACAAGGGTATGGCCCAAAAATTTCATTCCTGGGTGTATAACTAGAAAAAAAAAAGAGAAAGAAACACTAATTCAAAAAGATGCATGCACTCCACCATTCATAGCAACATTATTTTAATAACCAGGATATGAAACAACCCCAGTGCCCTTCAACAGATGAGTGGATAAGGATTGCAATATTTATATATCTATATCTACAGTGTCAGACTTTATTTTTTGGGCTCCAAAATTCCTGCAGATGGTGATTGCAGCCATGAAATTAAAAGATACTTACTCCTTGGAAGGAAAGTTATGACCAACCTGGATAGCATATTCAAAAGCAGGAACATTACTTTGCCAACAAAGGTCCGTCTAGTCAAGGCTATGGTTTTTCCAGTAGTCATGTATGGATGTGAGAGTTGAACTGTGCAGAAAGCTGAGCACCGAAGTATATCTAGTTTAGACAGATACCTCTGATACCTCTATCTATATATAGATATCTACAGTGAACTGATACCTCTATCTATCTATATACATACATATATATATATATATATATATATATATATATATATAATGGAATATTCAGTTCAGTCACTCAGTCATGTCTAACTTTTTGCAACCCCCATGAATCGCAGCACGCCAGCCCTCCCTGTCCATCACCAACTCCCGGAGTTCACCCAGACTCACGTCCATCGAGTCAGTGATGCCATCCAGCCATCTCATCCTCTGTCGTCCTCTTCTCCTCCTGCCCCCAATCCCTCCCAGCATCAGAGTCTTTTCCAATGAGTCAACTCTTCACACGAGGTGGCCAAAGTACTGGAGTTTCAGCTTTAGCAACAGTCCTTCCAAAGAACACCCAGGGCTGATCTCCTTCAGAATGGACTGGTTGGATCTCTTTGCAGTCCAAGGGACTGTCAAGAGATTCTTCCCAAAATACTGTTAAAATATGTACGTCATGTTCTCCAGTTTCAAAGATTTATGCTTTCTGTCCTTATCCATTTATTAAAAAAATGGCTATTGAAAAAAGTCTTTGGAGCTGAAATAGTAAGTTCAAACAATTTCAGATGTATCTTAAAAATGGTAGAGAAAGCAGGATACATCAATACTTGACCTGGCTCAAAAATTGGAAAAATTAATATGTAAGCAGAGCACCAAAGTCAGCTGTCTCTGCTCAGAAAGTGAATAGTCCCAGGCAGGTAACCAAACCATGCAAATCATAGGACTTCTCTTATGAAAGTCATGGAAATGGAAGAGAACTCCAGAGAAATAGAAGGGTCTGCTTTGAACTGAGAATAGCAAGTACCCTACTTTATAATTAAATTTTGAATTGATTTCAAACAAATTCCACTGCCCTACTTAGGTGAAAGAGGTGTTTTTTTTTTCCCTCTATCAAAAAATAATATGAAGATAATTCTTTCCAAGGACCATAGAAAGTATTTAGGGATTTCTGTCTAAGGTAGATTTACTAGACTGTGTCCTAGTTAATTGACAATATTATAAATGAATTATCATATAAATGGTACAATACATTGATAGTATTTTGTTTAAGATTAGTATTTAATTATCTTAAGGATTTTTTTTTAAATGTCATTTAAGGCTCAAGGCTTCACTGAGAATATAGAAGATTCTACATCATTTTAAAAGAACTAACAATCTTTATTTTTTGGAATTCTTTAGTTCATCTCTAAAGAAAATGTCTGTGCATTGTAAACTCAACTTCCTGGAAATTAAAAAGTAAAAACAAAATACTAAATATATAAGGGGAAAAATGTGACTTTTTTTTTTTTTCATTTGCAAGGACTGCAATTTCTTCTACATTTTTTCTTTCATTTGGTATTTATTTATTTATAATTAAACTACACGACTTACAATATGTATCTTTTGTGCACATACACATGCATATTTTGTTGTTTTTAAGCAATGTACAAATACACTAATATTTAAAACAATAATAACATTCCCCTTTCCCATGTCCTAGGTATGTAATGATACAATCTCTCTCTTTTTTAAGATGGTGAAGTCAGATGGCAATGTCTTCCTTCTGAGTAGTTGTGGAAGCCTTAAAGTTCATGAGAATAGTTTAGAAAAATCTAAATTCTCTAGAGCCCTAGATAGCCTCTTTTTCTGTCATCTAAAATGTGACAGTGTGCTGCCTGTTTACCTCAGGTCAAAATTGCCATTTGCACTATCTAGGCCACCACATTCCCCCTGGCAAGTTGTCTGCCTTATGTATACTAGGGGCTTCTGTGAATGCTGGTATGTGCAGTTACTCTATGCTAAATTTGATTTTTGTCATCTATTAGCAAATTAAATGCATTATGTCCAGTTACTTTTATATTTGTCATCGTGTCATTCTAAATCTGAACTGCAAAACCTCAGCATTGTCATGTGCGATGTACAATTATTCAGAACCCACTGCAAATAGATAAAGATATTGACATGGATATTGTAAAGTTAAAGAAACTTTCATTTCAGGTCACAGATTAATAAATACAAGAGAATTAAAAGTCAGTAAGAGATTTACATCTACATTAATTGTATTGTTCTTTAGAACCCAAGAATTTTCACATCTGTGTTGATTAAATTGTACCTGTGGCTGGAGTGAGTTGGGTGAAGCACTACATATTTGGCAAAGCATTGGACATCATGACATTGTCCTGAATTGCCTTCAGTTGTCTCCTGCTCAGAACAAGTTCATGGGAACCTTTATAGCAAGCAGTGGTGTCTGAGGACTGAGATTCCTATTTCAGGCTTTCAAAATGGTAAGGAAGGGTTTATTTAAGGAATTCAAAGGAAAACACATTTCTTCCAAGTGTTAAATGTGAATTTTGAACTCAATGACAATAAAGTCCTGTTCACCTTTGTAAGTCTGTGTTTTTATGTTTGTCTCAAGGATTATTAGGGCTCCCCTTGTGGCTCAGCTGGTAAAGCATCCACCTGCAATGCAGGAGCTATTGCTATTTGCTAAATCACTTCATTCGTGTCCCACTCTGTGCAACCCCATAGATGGCAGCCCACCAGGCTTCCCCGTCCCTGGGATTCTCCAGGCAAGAACAGCGGAGTGGGTTGCCATTTCCTTCTCCAATGCATGAAAGTGAAAGTGAAGTCACTCAGTCGTGTCCTACTCTAGCGACCCTATGGACTGCAGCCTTCCAGGCTCCTCCATCCATGGGATTTTCCAGGCAAAAGTACTGGAGTGGGGTGCCATTGCCTTCTCCGACCTGGGTTCAAATGGGTTGGGAAGATGCCCTGGAAAAGCGAAAGGCTACCCACTCCAGGATTCTGGCCTGGAGAATTACACGGACTACAATCTATGGGGTTGCAAAGAGTTGGGCATGACTGAGCAACTTTCACTTCCACTTTCAAGGATTATTAAAAGTGAACTGTGGTAACTTAAAATTAATCTATTGTTATGCTTATAGCTGTCATCTGCAAAACTAAATCCTCCTCTTCAACAGGGCTGGGTGAGTTGCATGAAGGCATTGTTTTAGAACATGTAGATGTGGAAGAAACTGAAAGTTCATCAGTCTCCCTCTTCAGGCACAGTTTCTCAAACTTAACCCACAAATTGAGATACAAGACCAGATTTTAGTTAGTGCTAAATAAGACCTAGAGTGCAACATCAGTTGGCTAATATTCCTGAAGTGTGAATAAGTAAGAGACATTATCTTACTTTTTTATCTAATTATCTGATTTGTTGATATTTAATAACCAATTCCTATGAGGTGGTTTCAGAGAAGGCAATCGCACCCCACTCCAGTACTCTTGCCTGGAAAATCCCATGGACGGAGGAGCCTGGTGGGCTGCAGTCCATGAGGTCGCTAAGAGTCAGACACGACTGAGCAACTTCACTTTCACTTTTCACTTTCATGCATTGGAGAAGGAAATGGCAACCCACTCCGGTGTTCTTGCCTGGAGAATCCCAGGAATGGGGGAGCCTCGTGGGCTGCCGTCTATGGGGTCACACAGAGTCGGACACGACTGAAGTGACTTAGCATAGCATAGCATAGCATGAGGTGGTTTTTCCTTGGAGAGTAAAAGCTTGTTCTTCGCTATTACTTGGGTGCTAACACAGACCTTGTCACTGTTCTAAAGGTTCTACAAGGATTAATCCATCTTCAAAAATCTTACTGAGATATGTATTTTATTTTTTCCATTTTACATATGAGAAAACTTTTCCCCTCAAAGAAAACTTTCCTAAGATACACAGGTAGATGTGGGGGAGTCAGTTATTACTTATAGTTTCACTCTTGGGTATTAACTATTCATTGCTAGCTTTTGACAGATAATCTGATGCCCTTTCTATGGCTCAGCATCTGGTGGAAAGTGTAGATCATTTCAGTGAATGCACATTTTTTTTTTTTTTTTTTTGCCTAGTTATTGTATGTAGCATTAAGCAGAAGACAAACTTGCTTAGATGTTTCCTTGTATAAACAGTAATAATTTTTTATCCACAAAGAATAGACACTTGTTTACTCATGGTCATTGAGATGATAAAATGTGCATCTTATCTTTTGCCAAAAATGAGATAAAACAGCCTTGAACATCTTCAGTAATGGATACTTTATTGCCTTTAGTTTAGAACTCTGTAGGTTGCTT
This sequence comes from Bos indicus x Bos taurus, assembly GCF_003369695.1. NCBI lineage: Eukaryota > Metazoa > Chordata > Mammalia > Artiodactyla > Bovidae > Bos > Bos indicus x Bos taurus. The sequence goes on along the minus strand of NC_040090.1, from coordinate 80,973,747 downwards.
ATGTGTTGTCTTCACCCTTCCAAGTCTACTTACCTCACCGTCCATGGGAGCTCAACTGCCTATGCTCTGAAAGGAAAAAAAAAAAAAAAAAAAAATCAAGCCTTAACACAGATGAAATAGCAGACCCTGGACTTCCTATCGACTTCCCAGAGAGCCATAATTATTAGCTCACTCCCAGATACACATCTTGGGGACAGATTAATTTGTTTCAGTTTTGAAACAATCATTCTTCTTCTCTTCCTAACTGATTTAACGTATCTACAATCTGCATTATATTTTAGCTTTAGCAGTAAAGTTCTGAAAGAATACTTACTAAGAATGCACTGAATGTGTGAAACACCATCTACCTACTAGGGAATACATAAATGAATAACTAAACACAAGCCCTTTCGAAAATTTATGATGCAGAATTTTATTTTCAGTCCTCCACTGTTAACATGTGCTCACTGGGGACAAAAACAACAGCAACTTGAACAACACAACAGTAACTCTTAAATATTTATTGTTTACTATAGACTAGATGTTATTATAAACATTTGGTACAGTTTATCTTAATGAATCTTCATAATGATCTCATAAAGAAATTGTATTACACTTATTTTATAAATGAAGAAACTTGGAATGACAAAGATTGGATAATTTGGCTAAGATTACCCAGCCTAAGCTCTTAGTCACTAAGGAAAACAATGGCAAATACATGTGAGGGAGAGAGTTTTCTTTAAACTTATAATCACTTAGTAGCCAAGATTAAGTTCTTAAATAAGCTATTTCTTACTTGAGCAATTACAAGGGACTTGTGAGCAGAGATAAAGATACAGCATAGCTATGTTTTATTTGCTAAGTAAAGGGTTTCTTGAGCCTCGAGAATCATGACAGGAGTACACTAAAGAGCACATTGAAAAGTGGTCTGCAAAAGCAATGGCAAAGAACATCCTTATGGGCAAGGGATTTTTTTTTTCTTGCATACATCTAAAATGTTCCCCTTCATGGACCACTGCCTTGTAATGGTGAAGGGACTTGTGTGATTCAATGATGCTATTAGCCATGCTGGGCAGGGCCACCCAAGGTTGACAGGTCATAATGGAGAGTTCTGACAAAATGGCCCATGGAAGGAGGGAATGGCAAACCACCCCAGTATTCTTCCCATGAGAACCCCATGGACTATATAAAAAGGCAAAAAGATATGATGCAAAAACATGATCCCCCAGGTTGGAAGGTGTCCAGTATGCTACTAGGAAGAGCAAAGGAAAATTTCTAACAACCCCAGGAAGAATGAAGGAGCTGGGTCAAACCTCAGTTGTGGATGCATCTGGTGATGAAAGTAAATCCAGTGCTATAAGGACCAGTATTGCATAGGAATTTCGAATGTTAGTTCCATGAATCAAGGTAAATTGGATAGAGTCAGGCAGGAGATGGCTAGAGTAAACATCAGCATCTTAGGAATCAGTGAACTAAAATGGGTGCAATGGGCAAATTCAATTCAGATGATTATTATATCTACTGCTATGGGCAAGAATCCCATTAAATAAATGGTATAGCCCTCATAATCAACAAGAGTCTGAAATGCAGTACTTAGGTACAACCTCAAAAACAGTAGAATGAACTCAGTTCATTTCCAAGGCAAACAATTCAACATCATATTAATCTAAGTCTATGCCCAACAACTAATGCCAAAGAAGCTGAGGATGATCACTTCTATGAAGACCTACAAATCCTCCTTGAACTAACACCAAAAAAAGATGTCCTATTCATCATAGGGAATAGGAATGCAAAAGTAGGTAGCCAAGAGATACCTGAAATAATCGAAAAGTTTGGCCTTGGTGTACAAAATGAAACAGGGCAAAGACTAACAGAATTCTGCCAAGAAAACACACTGGTCATAGCAAACATCTTTTTCCAACAACACAAAAGATAACTTTACAAATGGACATCACCAGATGGACAATACTGAAATCAGATTGATTCTCATGGCATCTGAAGATGGAGAAGCTGTATACAGTCAGCAAAATCAAGACCTGGAGCTGTGGCTCAAAGCATCAGCTCCTTATAGCAAAATTTAGACTTAAGCTAAAGAAATCAGGGAAACCACTAGGCTACTCAGGTATGAGCTAAATCAAATCACCTATGATTATACAGTGGAGGTGGCAAAAAGATTAAAGGGATTAGTTCTGGTAAACAGTGCATAAAGAACTATGGATAGAGATTTGTGATATTGTACAGGTGGCACTGACCAAAACCATCCCCAAGAAAAAGAAATGTAATAAGGAAAAGTGGTTGTCTGAGGAAGCTTTACAAATAGCTGAGGAAAGAAGAGAGGTGAAAAGGAGAAAGGGAAAGGTACACCCAACTAAATTCAGAGTTTGACAGAATACCAAGGTGAGACTGGAAGGCCTTCCTCAATAAACAATGCAATGAAATAGAGAAAAACAGCAAAAGAGGAATGATGAAAGATCTCTTCAAGAAAATTGGAGGCATCAAAGAAACATTTCAAGCAAAGATGGTCACAATAAAGGGCAGAAGAGATCAAGAAAAAATGGCAAGAATACACAGAAGAACTGTACAAAAGAACATCTTAATGACCTGGATAACCACAATAGTGTGGTCATTCACCTAGAGGTGAAGATCCTGGAATGTGAGGTCAAGTGGGCCTTAGGAAGTGCTGCTGCCAATAAAGCTAGTGGAGATGGAGAAATTCCAGCAGAGCTATTTAACATCCTATAAGATGATGTTATTAAAGTACTGCACTAAATATGTCGGCAAATTTGGAAAACTCAGCAGTGGTCACAGGACTGGAAAATGTCAATTTTCATCCCAATTTCCAAGAAAAGCAGTACTAAAGAATAATCAAATTGCCAAACAGTTCTGCTCACTTCTCTTGCTAGTAAGGTTATGCTCAAAATCCTTCAAGCTAGCCTTTAGTAGTAGTACCTGAATTCAGATCTTTCTTTCTTTTTTTTTTTACATTTATTTAAATTAGAGGCTAATTACTTTACAATATTGTATTGGTTTTGCCATATATCTGGGTTTAGAAAAGGCAGAGGAATCAGAGATCATATTGCCAACATTTGATGGATCATAGAGGAAGCAAAATAATTCCAGAAAAGCATGTACTTCTGTTTCCTTGACTAAGCTAAAGTCTTTGACTTTGTGGATAATAACAAACTGTGAAAAACTCTTAAAGAGATGGGAATATCAGACCATCTTGTCTCCTGAGAAACCTGTATGCAGGTCAAGAAAGTAACAGGTAGAACCTTATATGGAACGACTGACTGGTTCAAAATTGAGAATGGAGTATGACACGTCTGTATATTGTCACCCTGTTTATTTAACACATATGCAGGACACATCATGCAAAATGCCTGACCTGTTGAATTACAAACTGGAATCAAGATTGCCAGGAGAAAGATCAAAAACCTCAGTAATGCAGATGATACCACTTGAATGGGAGAAAATAAAAAGGAACTAAAGAGCCTCTTGAGAAGCTGAAAAAATCAGCTTAAAACTTAAAAAAAAAAAAAAAAACTAAGACTATGATATCCAGTCCCATCACTTCATGGGAAATAGAAGGGGAAAAGGTGGAAGCAGTGACAGATTTCCTTTTCTTGGGCTCTAGAATCACTTTGGATGGTGACTGCAGCTGGAATTAGAAGACGATTGCTTTTTTTTTTTTTTAATTTACAATATTGTATTGGTTTTGCCATATATCAAAATGAATCTGCCACAGGTATACATGTGTTACCCATCCTGAACCCTCCTCCCTCCTCACTCCGCATACCATCCCTCTGGGTCATCCCAGTGCACCAGCCCCAAGCATCCAGTATCCTGCATTGAACCTGGACTGGCAACTCGTTTCATATATGATATTATACATGTTTCAATGCCATTCTCCCAAATCATCCCACCCTCTCCCTCTCCCACAGAGTCCAAAAGACTGTTCTATACATCAGCAATTGCTTTTTTGAAGGAAAACTCTGACAAACCTAGGTAGCATATGAAAAAGCTAAACCATCACTTCACCAGCAAAAGTCTGTATAGTCTAGACTATGGTCAATTTAGTAGTCAGGTACTGATATGAGAGTTGGACTGTAAAGGCAGAGTGCTAAAGAACTGAGGCTTTCAAGCTGTGGTTCTGGAGAAGACTCTTTATATATATATATATATATATATTTTTTTTTTTAATTGGAGGCTAATTGAGACTCCCATGGAAAGTAAGGAGATCAAACCAGTCAATCCTAAAGTAAATCAACTCTAAATAATCATTTAAAGGACTAATGCTGAAGCTGAAACTTCAATACTTTGGCCACCTGATAAGAACAGCTGACTCATTGGAAAAGACTCTGATGCTGGGAAAGATTGAAGGCAGAGTGAGAAGAGGGTGACAGAGGATGGAATGGTTGGATGGCATCACTGATTGAATGGACATGAACTTTGGCAAACTCTGAGAGATGTTGTAGGACAGGGAGGCCTGGCATGCTGTAGTCCACGGGGTCACAAAGAGTTGGATATGACTTAGGGATTAAGCAACACTAATAAAAATATAGCTTGCTTTTGATACCTTATGCAATGACTATTTTGCATGAAAAGGCTTCTTGGCATTACTTTTAAACTTTCAGTTCAGTTCAGTTCAGTTCAGTCGCTCAGTCATGTCCAACTTGCAGCACGCCAGGCCTCCCTGTCCATCACCAACTCCCGGAGTTCACTCAAACTCACGTCCATCGAGTTGGTGATGCCATCCAGCCATCTCATCCTTTGTCGTCCCCTTCTCCTCCTGCCCCCAATCCCCCCCAGCATCAGAGTCTTTTCCAATGAGTCAACTCTTCGCATGAGGTGGCCAAAGTATTGGAGTTTCAGCTTTAGCATCATTCCTTCCAAAGAAACCCCAGGTCTGATCTCCTTTAGAATGGACTGGTTGGATCTCTTTGCAATCCAAGGGACTCTCAAGAGTCTTCTCCAACACCACAGTTCAAAAGCATCAATTCTTCAGTGCTCAGCCTTTTTCACAGTCCAACTCTCACATCCATACATGACCACTGGAAAAACCATAGCCTTTACTTGACAGACCTTTGTTGGCAAAGTAACGTCTCTGCTTTTGAATATGCTGTCTAGGTTGGTCATAACTTTCCTTCCAAGGAGCAAGCCTCTTTTAATTTCATGGACGCATCTTCAGTGATTTTGGAGCCCTCAAAAATAAAGTCTGACACTGTTTTCACTGTTTCCCCATCTATTCGTCATGAAGTGTTGGGACCAGATGCCATGATCTTAGTTTTCTGAATGTTAAGTTTTAAGCCAACTTTTTCACTCTCCTCTTTCAGTTTCATCAAGAGATTTTTTAGTTCTTCTTCACTTTCTGCCATAAGGGTGGTGTCATCTGCATATCTGAGGTTATTGATATTTCTCCTGGCAATCTTGATTCCAGCTTGTGCTTCTTTCAGCCCAGTGTTTCTCATGATGTACTCTGCATATAAGTTAAATAAGCAGGGTGACAATATATAGCCTTGACGTACTCCTTTTCCTATTTAGAACCAGTCTGTTGTTCCATGTGCAGTTCTAACTGTTTAAACTTTCGGAAGTAAAATAAATCACTTTTTTAGTAAACTGCCCTATGATATCTACTTTTTGAATTTCCATTTTCCTCTGACCTTCCTTTCTTCATGACTACCCATCTGGGTAGTTTTGATGGTTGTTTACAAAATTGTGTCATCCATCTGTTCTTATACTCTGCAAATATCTTAAAAAAAAAAAAAAAAGAAAAGAAAAAAGTTCAGTGCTTCTAAGCAGTATTTTTATTTTGGATATGTTAATTTTTTATACAGGGAAATGATGTTTTTACATTTACCATTTATATTAGGAATCATCCATTATGATTTGAGATAAATGGCACTGTAGTCTTGACTTCTCCCTTCAAGGCAGTCTGAACAGCTGCTTAACCCATGTCTATGGCCAGTTCCTTGCTCTGTGATTTCCTACAGAACAACAAAGCTTCAGTTTATTGAAGTTTCATGAGCTCTTTTTTGTACAGCATACATGTAAATGGTTGTTTCTTCACTCTTCAAGCAAGTAATTTGTTTTGAGTAGATGAAATTAAGAAAGTAACATGTCAATCATATAAAACAGTCATTTCATTTAATAGCAAGTCAAACAGCCATGTTGACTTACTGAATCATATTTCAGGATATTTTATTGACTTTTTAAAATGGTTCCTTTTCTTTAACTGTAATATTTTTAAAAACCTGAAATCTATTAAGGAGCTTAAAAAAATGTTTAACTATCATTTAGTGTCACCTTTGACTCAGTTTCTCAAATTTCTATGGAAATTCAACCATAGAATCAGAGCAAATTTAATAGAGGAAACATTGCATTAGTTAAAAGTGTTTTCTAGAATCCAGGGCAGATGTAATTTTAGATTTGAAATCAGAATGATGCTGCAGACAGAATTTTTCCTTCCTGACCTTCTTATGAAAGCAGATTGCTTCAGGGGAAGCAAACCAAAATGGAAAACAAAAATGTGAAGGAAAAAGTGATGTGTCAGTTTCCATAAGACAAGCAAAAATATTAAATGTAGCTTTATTTGAGTGAGAAATCATTTTCACACTATTATGAAAATGTATTTTGCCTGTTATAATTCTTATAAGTTTTTCTTTTAGTATAAACTACTGCATTATCTTTCTTAATTTATTTATTTTAATTGGAGGCTAATTACTTTACACTATCATGGTGGTTTTTGCCATACAGCCATTTCTTAAACCTATTTTATATAAGGTATGAATGAGAATATTGAAAGTTCAAAATAGACAATTGAGAAACTTACATTTAAAATAAACTGTAAAATATTTTTATCCCATGCTAAATTAAACTATCCCTTGCAACTTCAAATTATTCTAATTAAATGAAGATGGCATAGAATTTGAGTATATTGATACTCAGGCATTGGAACAATACACAAAAAGCAGTGAGATAAAACAATCAACCCAATCTATATTTGCATGTTTGTACAAATACACTTTATTTCACCAAATCACAGGTATTAACTCAAATTGAGTCAAAAACAAATATCATCTAAAAATGATACCATGATGCACAGAAAAATACTTTTAGAAATTCTGTAAAGAATAGTTTTTAAGTTTTCTTATTTACAGTGGTTCCTGTGAACTCAGATTCAAAGTGACAGTGATTGTAAATCTTACAATCTTCTCCTTCAGATAGAAATCTTCAGAATTTGGGTGAAGGAAATAAAAATATTAGGAACTTATAAATTTCTGAAATAATATTACTCAAAATAATTCTAACATTCCTCATGCCATTTACCAATTATTATAGATAGATCAAACCAGTCAATCCTAAAGTAAATCAACCCTGAATAGTCCTTGGAAGGAATGATGCTGAAGCTAAAGCTCCAGTACTTTGACCACCTAATGCAAAGAGACGACTCATTGGAAAAGACAATGATGTGGGAAAGATTAAATGCAAAAGGAGAAGGGGAAACAGAGATAAAATGGTTAGAGAGTATCATTGATTCAATAACTTGAGCAAACTGTGGAGATAGTGGAGGACAGAGAAGGCTGGGGTGCTGCAGTTCATTGGATCACAAAGGTTGGGACATGACTTAGAGATTGAACAACAAATTGATCTAAAATAATTGTTTGATAAAGATGAAATTTTATGGTTAATTTTCTTTACCAGCAACTATAGTTTGTAGTGAATATTCAAATTTTGGAAATTACTAGGAATATCCTTTCTGGATTGGATTTGAATAACAACATAAGAATCAGTAGCAAAGTTAACAGTACTACAGGGAATCATGCTGAGGTTGACATTTTCAGGATTTTGTTTTCTAAAATTGATATTTTTTGAACACCTTATTTATAAGAATGACTCACCATTAGCCAAAGATAAGACTATTTTATTGTTGTTCAGTCACTAAATTGTGCTCGACTCTTTGAGATCCCATGGACCACATTATGCCAGGCTTCTCTGTCCTTCACTATCTTCCAGAGTTTGCACAAACTCATGTCTATTGAGTTGATGATATCATCCAACCATTTCATCCTGTCATCCCTTTCTCTTGCCCTCAATCTTTCCCAGCATTAGGGTCTTTTCTAATGAATCAGTACTTTGCATCACTTGGCCAGAATATTGGAGCCTCAGCATCAAACCTTCCAGTGAATATTCAGGGTTGATTTACTTTAGGTTTGACTGGTTTGATCTCCTTGAAGGCCAAGGGACTCTCAAGAGTCTTTTCCAGCAACACAGTTTGAAAATCAGTTCTTTGGCACTCAGTCTTCTTTATGGTTCAACTTTCACATCTGTATATAACTACTGGAAAAATGATAGCTTTGACTATACAGACCTTTGTTGGCAAAGTGATGTCTCTTCTTTTTAATATCTTGTCTACATTTGTCATAGCTTTCCTTCCAAGGAGCAAGTGTCTTTTAATTTCTAGACTGTAGTCACCATCCATAATGACTTTAAATCCTAAGAAAATGAAATTTGTCATTGTTGCCATTTTTCCCCATCTATTTGCCACAGAGTGATAGGGTTGTATGCCATGATCTTAATTTTTTGAATGTTGAGTTTTAAGCCAGATATTTTCACTCTCATCCTTCACCTTCATCAAGAGGCTCTTTAGTTTCTCTTCACTTTCAACCATTAGGGTGATAGTATATATATATACAACCATATTTATATGGTTTTTGATATTTCTCCCAGCAATCTTGATTCAAGCTTATGATTCATCTAGCCCAGACTTATATACTCTGTATATAAGTTAAATAAGTAGGGTGACAAGATCCAGCCTTGACATACTCCTTTCCCAATTTTGAACCAGTCTGTTGTTCCATGTCTATGGCCACAGGTAAAGATAAGGTTTAGTGCTGAGGTTGTGATTTCCCCTCTCCTTGTTGTGAAATGGTAATGCTAATCTTGGACTCTACAATTAGCTTTTCTTCTTTCAAACCAATAATACCTCTATGTTAATCTTTAACTTTTTATTCTTACAAAATAAACACTTTTCTGATTTCTCAACTAAATTTTCCTTCCAAGATTCAGAAAAAAAAATGAATTTCCTAAAAAATACTAGCAAGGAAATCTACAAGGAAACAGCATAAGTTAATATGAATATATATTATCTGTATTATTATACCAATTATGCATACTGGCTTAAGCTAAGGCAAAGGACAGGATTCCCAGGTGAGGCTAGTGGTAAAAACCTGCCTGCCAGTGTAGGAGATGTAAAAGATATGGAGTTGATCCTTAGGTCAAGGAGATCCCTTAGAGGAGGGCATGGAAACCCACTCCAGTATGCTTGCCTGGAGAATCTCATGGATTGAAGAGCCTGGTGGGTTACAGTCCATAGGCTCGCAAAGTGTTGGACATGACTGAAGGAACTTACCACAAAGAAAAGTATATTTTCTATTTTAACAATAAACATCTTTAGTTACCTTTCTCCAGGCTACTTTGTTAAAACATACAATGTGTGTCTTAAGGTGAGTGTGAAAAGGAAGCCTAGCACTTGACTCTGCCATAATTAAAGGAAAATCAAAAAAGTCAGAAGATAGATAAATAGATAGATGGATAACTGTCATATACTAAGATAATGAACTTTGTTATTTAATTTTAATTTTGTATTCCATCATTCAACAGTAAAGATATCCTTTTAGTGAGATACTTTTATTAAAGATTACTAAAAAAAAAACAAACAAAAACTACCTGTAATGCTATGTATTTAAAAACAAATTTAAAATATCAATATATACTACATGAAATAAGGTTCTAAGCAAAATTTAAATGAATGATTACAGTGCTTCAATCATAACTTGAGGTTTCTCATGTTAATTATCTAGCTAATCAGTCTTTCCAGTTCCTGTTGTCCCCTAAAAAGCATCACATTTTTTTTAAGAACTAGGATAAAGTCCACATTTTCAAAGACTATCCCAACCTGTGGTGATTTATCTGTCCTGAATCCTGTATCCGTTTGGGGCTTGTAGCCTTAAACATTTTATAAACCTTGTATAATAACCAAAATTTAACAACATTTCAGGGGCCTAAATTAATTTCTGATATGTTTATATCATTTACCATAGTATTTAATATAGATTTAGAATAAGAACTCCAAAAGGATCAGTTAATAGAGTTTGTAACAGACTATAGTTTATTTGTAATTTGCATAAAGTCCTTTTTATGCTTTTATTCATGCTGACAAAAACTTAACAAAAAAACATAGGCTTTAGCTATCAAAATTAGAAAGATTCAATTTAATTGTCTGTCCATCTTCCTACTCTTCTTTTTCTTCTTCTAATATAGAAACCATGCCAACATTTTATTGAATGTGCTTTTATTCCATAAAATTTGTATGCTTCCACTTTACATTGGATACTTAAAATGTCCTTCACTCTCTATTCTTATAATTTTGTAAAATTGCAGAATACCTGAGTTGCCTTTGTAGTAAAGTAAAATATAAATTTCATGATATAGGGTTATTCAAAAATGACAGCCATTTATTTGTTTGTAAGCTCTGTCAGCTTACAAGAAATTGGTTCTCACTGTATCTCAATGAGTTATGTAGGCTTCACTTTTATTATATATGATTGACTGTGGGGTTTTATATGGAATAAAATATCTGTCACAGCTGCTCAAAATCGGTATGACTCAAGAGTTTTCCCTCTCAGTAGCTCTGTGAGAAGCTAATTTACTCTGGAAGGCAGTATGTCTTTGCAGAGAAAGATTCGCCCAAGGTAAAAAGTGGGAAGCAACACAAATGGATTTGTAACACCTATCTATCCCTAAGAATTTCTCTTTCTTTTTTGGCATTAGAGCTTGAAACAAATGAGTTGTATATTTATGTCCTCTAAATAAATGTCTTACTCCTTCCAAAACACATATTCAATTAAAAAATACACAAAAGACATAATGACTAGTGTTTGTTAGTAGCTTTATTGAAATATAATTTACATATATAAAAAAGTGTAAAACAAAATTTTATAATGAATGTTGGAAAACCATTTTGGTGGAAGAATAATCTTGGAGCAAACTTTCAAGATAAGTCATTTCAAATAGCACCACCAAACAGCTATCTACCTGACACACACAGAAGAAACTTTTTATTGCATACTTTGCCCAACTATATAAGTTCTCATAGATTTTTAAAAAAAATTCTTTTACTGAACAAACACTACATTATTTCATATTATTGTTAGAATCAGAATTATTTAATAAATGTGGAAATGCGTTGAGAATATTATGCAAATTATTATCATAGTAAATAATGCTTTTTCCATGCTTTATTCAAGACTACTGCTGCTGCTGCTGCTACTGCTAAGTCACTTCAGTCGTGTCTGACTCTGTGGGACCCCATAGATGGCAATCCACCATGTTACCCCATCCCTGGGATTCTCCAGGCAAGAACACTGGAGTGGGTTGCCATTTCCTTCTCTAATGCATGAAAGTGAAAAATGAAAGTGAAGTCGCTCAGTCGTGTCCGACTCTTAGCGATCCCAAGGCTCCTCTGCCCATGGGATTTTCCAAGCAAGAGTACGGAGTGGGGTGCCATTGCCTTCTCAGTATTCAAGACTAATAAATTAAAAGCCTTTGCAAACACAGAAAATACAGCATCTCATATAAAACTCCCAGGAGTAAATAAAAAGGATTATATACAGAGAATATGTTTCTGAGGATGAAACAGAGCTAAACAAAACCAATTTCAAAATATAGGCTCAAACACACAAAATATATATGAAAAAACTTCACAATATTCTGAACCATAGCATTAAGCATAACCATAACATTATTTTCCATTCTATTCCAACTAAATTAAGGAACCAGCACAAAATCTGTAATTACTTTGAAGCCATAAAAATTTTCACTCTTTGCACATAACATTATTAGATTGCTTCCCTGATTTATTGAAATTTAAGCCAAAGTTAGGAAAAACAGAATACATGATTCAATAATTGAATTTCTCCATTGACACTATCTCTTCATCAACACCATGGTAATAACTCAAAAGGTGTTGTTTTCAAGCACTTTCAAGTATTTTCAAACTTACTAATACATTCAGACATACCCATATGATTTAAAATATTTACTATAAGTCCTCAAAGCAAACTATGTTCTAAAAAAATCATTGTATTATTTAAAGTGACATGATAGCTTGTTTTTATGAACCATTGTATATACTCTAGGAATACTTCAAGAAAAAGTGAACTCATGAAGATATGGGGGTAAGGATCAAACAAGATCTGGAGTTTGAGAAAATTGACTTACTTGGCATAAATGATTCTCATTTGCTGATAATATGGTAAACAAAGCTTAGAAATGTTGATGTCTTCATCATCTGGGAATTTATTCCCACATACTAAGTGGAAGACCAACACACATGCATAAGGAGATTTCACTTTCTTTGAGTGACCTATCATATATTTTTAAAGCATGATTCATTAATACTGATGTCATTATAACTTTGCAATATTTTGAGAAAATTGATATTTAATAGAAGTATTAACTAAGTTGGGTTTCTCAGGTAAAGCTAGTGGTAAAGAACCAGCTTGACAATGCAGGAGATATAAGGAACCCGGGTTTGATCCCTGAGTGGGGAAGATCCCCTGGAGGAAGGCATGGCAACTGACTCCAATATTCTTGTCTGGAGAAACCCTTGGACAGAGGAGCCTGGTGGGCTACAATCCATAAGGTTGCAAACAGTCAGACACGACTGAAGTGACTTAGCAGCAGCAGCAGCATTAAATTGTGAAGAAGAGTAATATGCTTGTTTCTTTATCCTACATAATACAATAATTGATATAGAAATTGGCCAGCAAGATGTCAGAGTAGAAAGATATGAGTTCACTTCTTTAAAAAAAAAAAAAAAAATCACAACCAACTGCTGAACAACCATTGACCCCTTCTCCAGAAAAAAAGAAAGAAAAAAAAAATGCTGGATCCTGTCAAAACAGATACCTGACATCCAAAGACAAAGAGAAGCCACAATTAAATAGTAGGAGGGGCATAACTGTGATAAAGTCTAATTCCATACCCACCAGGTGAGTGATCCACAAACTGGAAAATATTTATACCACAGAAGTTCTCCTACAGGAATTAAAGTTCAGAGCCCCCCGTTAGGATCCCCAGTCTAGTCGTTTGGCAATGGAGGAGGAAGCCACATAGAATCTGGCTTTGAAGCCAATGTTTATTTTTTTAATTTTATATATATATATATATGTATATATTTGATGCACAGTTGATTTACAATGTTTCAGAAGCACAATAAGGTGACTCAGTTATACATATACACATATATTATTTTTGAAATTATTTTCCATTATAGGTTATTATGAGATGTTAACTACAGTTCCCTATGCTGTATAGTAAACTTTTATTGCTTGTTGCATATCTCTTTTTTATTAGAAATCTAGCATTCTATTTATGCTAATTCAAACAAGTGGAATAAAAATGTCATAAGCTTTTTAGTTAGGCAAAAATACATAAGTGTTCTAAAATATATGTATTATACATATTATTTTGGAGAAGGCAATGGCACCCCACTCCAGTACTCTTGCCTGGAGAATCCCATGGATGGAGGAGCCTGGTAGGCTGCAGTCCATGGGGTTGGTAAGAATCGGACATGACTGAGCGACTTCACTTTCACTTTTCACTTTTATGCATTGGAGAAGGAAATGGCAACCCACTTCAGTATTCTTGCCTGGAGAATCCCAGGGACAGGTGAGCCTGGTGGGCTGCCGTCTATGAGGTCGCACAGAGTCGGACACAACTGAAGCAACTTAGAAGCAGCAGTAGCAGCAACATACATACTATTTATATATATGTATACAAAAGCTTTTCTACTACAGTTGGTAATGCTTTGAGAAAGAAGATTAAAAAAAGAAGAGATGACGAAACTGGAAAACCTAAACTAAATGAAATGGGGGCATTGTTTTTGAAACATGGCTGCTCATTAGAAACATATCTGGAGCTCCAGAGGGGGGTGGGGGGGAAAGCAATACCTGGGTATTTTTATTTTTCAAAAAATGTCAAGACAATTCTGATATGCATCTAGATTTTAAAAAATAATTACAGACTTTTCTATTAAATGATTGTTTTCATGATAGAGAGTTCTATTGTTTTTCTGTTGACTAGTCATGATACAATGTTATTAAATAAGGCAATGGCACCCCACTCCAGTACTTTTGCCTGGAAAATCCCGTGGACGGAGGAGCCTGGTGGGCTGCAGTTCATGGGGTCGCTAGAGTCGGACACGACTGAGCGACTTCACTTTCACTTTTCACTTTCATGCATTGGAGAAGGAAATGACATCCCACTCCAGCGTTCTTGCCTGGAGAATCCCAGGGATGGGAAGCCTGGTTGGCTGCCGTCTATGGGGTCGCACAGAGTCGGACACGACTGAAGTGACACAGCAGCAGCAGCAATCACAACAGTAAAGGATGTTTATCAGTTTTCACACTATAAAAAGAGTATTTCACAATCAACAGCCAAACAAAAGTAAAAGATCATTACAATTGTAAGCCATAATGGGAACATGATTAATCTAACAATATAAAATAACTATATACAATTTGGAGGGTCTAACAGAGTGATGAAGGAGAAGGCAATGGCACCCCACTCCAGTACTTTTGCCTAGAAAATCCCATGGATGGAGGAGCCTGGTAGGCTGCAGTCCATGGGGTCGCTAGAGTCGGACACGACGGACTTCACTTTCACTTTTCACTTTCATGCATTGGAGAAGGAAATGGCAACCCACTCCAGTGTTCTTGCCTGGAGAATCCCAGGGACAGGAAGCCTGGTGGGCTGCAGTCTCTGGGGTTGCACAGAGTCGGAGACGACTGAAGCGACTTAGCAGCAGCAGCAGCAACAGAGTGATGAAGCAAGTGGAATTGCATTCTTGCACATGTTTTCATCCCCCCCAGCCAGTCTGTCTTTTGGTTGGTGCATTTAATTCGTTTACATTTAAGGCAATTATCAATATGTATGACTTTTGGTTGGTGCATTTAATTCGTTTACATTTAAGGCAATTATCAATATGTATGGTCCTATTACCATTTTTCTTAATTCTTTGGGGTTTATTTTCTGTAGGTCATTTCCTTCTCTTGTATTTCCTAGCTAGAGAAGTTTCTTCAGCATTTGTTGCTAACCTTATTTGGTGGTGCTGAATTCTCTTATCTTTTGCTTTTCTGGAAAGCTTTTGCTTTCACCATTAAATTTGAAGGAGCATCTTGCCGGGTAGAGTATTCTTGATTGTAGGTTCTTCTCTTTTATCACTTTAAATGTATTGTTCTATTTCCTTCTGGTTTGTAGATTTTCTGTTGAGAAACCAGCTGATAACCTGGTGGGAATTCCCTTGTATGTTATTTGTCATTTTCCCCTTGTTGTTTTTAATATTGTATCTCTGTCTTTAATTTTTGTCAGTGTGATTACTATGTGTCTTGGTGTGTTCCTCCTTGGGTTTGTCCTGCCTGGGACTCTCTGTGCTTCCTGGACTTGGTTGACAATTTCCTTTCCTATGTTCAGGAAGTTTTTGACTAGGCTACCAGTAGAAACAAGAAACTTGCAAATGGAAAAGCTCATTAGTAAAGACAAGCATAAAGTAAATGTAGGAAATCACGCGCATACAAATATGATATCAAAACCAGCAATTGTGAGAAGATGAGAACACAAATGCAAGATATTGGAAATGCATTTGAAACTAAAAGAACAGCAACTAAAACAGCCTTATTTGACTGCTATATCAAAACCTCATGGTAACTGGAAAATGAAAATCTATAATACATACACACCAAAAGGGAATATAAATGCACACAAGTTAATCATGACAAAAGAAGAGAACAGAAAAGAAAAAGTAGAGAAAATACTGACAAAAATGAAGTGCTTGCAGGCGACAGGGGGCTTGGTGAGTCAGATTCTCTGGCATCACACCCCTCCCACCCCCATTATCCATCTTGTCTGGTTCTGCAGCATTGCAACATCTGCTAGGACAGCTCCAGTTTTGTTCTCTGCACAAAGCCTTTAAAGGTTCCCTCCCCAAGCCCTTCAGATTTGCCCACAGAACTAAAGATCTTTTCTTTTCGGAAATAAAGAAACTGGCCTCATAAACTATCTGTCATGAGTGCTCTTCTGCCAGCCAAGCTGGAATTGTTCTTCCTGACTCTGTGCCTTTTCAGTCTCCCTTCCCAAGCCCCTACCCTGGTGGAATCCATTCCTGCCACTTTCATGGATACCTTCTCTGTTGGTTTAACCAACTGCAGTGCTATGCACACACATGGACTTTCCTCTTGCTTGAGGTATGATTGGTGAGAACTCTTTCAAAGCAGGAAGCATCATTGACATCTTTATTCCCTGGCATGTGAGCAAGAACAGACCTGGAGATGCACATGAGAGAGTCAACTCATAGGCAGGTTGATTAGAAGTTCAGGCTCCCCGAGGAGGAGAAAGGGGTCTGGGGCTCTCAAAGTGGAGATAGGGGTCTGGAATTCTCAAGGAGGAGAAGAGGACAAGTATCTCTCTCTCTCTCTCTCTCTCTCTCTCTCTCCCCCTCTCTCCCCATTCCTTAGTCTTAATCACATAAAACACTTTTTTTTTTTCTTTAAGTCCAGAACTGATGATTACAAAACAAACAACTCAGTTTAAACTCTGTACTAAGGATTATATAATAACAATGTTTCCTGCTTGAGGACATATTCTCCTTCCTGAAATTTCAGATAGTTCAGTTTAGTCACTCAGTCGTGTCCGACACTTTGTGACCCCATGGACTGCAGTAGGCCAGGCCTCCCTGTCCATCACCAACTCCCGGAGTTTATTCAAACTCATGTCCATTGAGTCAGTGATGCCATGCAACCATCTCATCCTCTGTCATCCCCTTCTCCTTCGACCTTCAATCTTTCCCAGCATCAGGATCTTTTCAAAAGAGTCAGCTCTTCCTATCAGGTGTCCAAAGTATTGGAGTTTCAGCTTCAACATCAGTCCTTCTAATGAACATTCAGGACTGATCTCCTTTAGGATGGACTGGTTGGATCTCCTTGCAGCCCAAGGGACTCTCAAGAGTCTTCTCCAACACTACAGTTCAAAAGCATCAATTCTTCAGTGCTCAGCTTTCTTCACAGTCCAACTCTCACATCCATACATGACTACTGGACAAACTATAGCCTTGACTAGAAGGACCTTTGTTGGCAAAGTAATGTCTCTGCTTTTGAATATGCTGTCTACGTTGGTGATAACTTTTCTTCCAAGGAGTAAGCTTCTTTTAATTTCATGGCTGCAGTCACCATCTGCAGTGATTTTGGAGCCCCAAAAAATAAAATCTGCTACTCTTTCCATTGTCTCTCCATCAGTTTGCCATGAACTGATGGGACTGGATGCCATGATCTTTGTATTTTGAATGTTGAGTTTTAAGCCAGCTTTTTAACTCTCCTCTTTCACTTTCCTCAAGAGGATTCAGCTTTAGCATCATTCCTTCCAAAGAAATCCCAGGGCTGATCTCCTTCAGAATGGACTGGTTGGATCTCCTTGCAGTCCAAGGGACTCTCAAGAGTTTTCTCCAACACCACAGTTCAAAAGCATCAATTCTTCAGTGCTCAGCCAACTCTCACATCCATACATGACCACAGGAAAAACCATAGCCATGACTAGATGAACCTTTGTTGGCAAAGTAATGTCTCTGCTTTTGAATATAAATATTCATATATCAGCAACCCAAATCCAACAATACATTAAAAGGATCACACACAGAGATTTAACCTAGGGATTCCAGGATTCTTAAAAATCCTCAAATCAAACCATATGATATCAACAAATTGAAAAATAAAACCATATGATCATCTCAACAGAGGCAGGAGGAATTTTTGACAAAATTCAACACCCATTTATAATACAAGTGCTCTGGAATACAGGCACAGAGTGAAGATTCTTCAACACAGAAATTTAAAAAGCAAACAATTTGAATGAGGATATTGTGCAGATGGTGACTGAAGCCATGAAATTAAAAGACTCTTACTCCTTGGAAGGAAAGTTATGACCAACCTAGATAGCATATTCAAAAGCAGAGACATCACTTTGTCAACAAAGTTCATCTAGTCAAGGCTATGGTTTTTCCTGTGGTCATGTATGGATGTGAGAGTTGGACTGTGAAGAAGGCTGAGCACTGAAGAATTGATGCTTTTGAACAGTGGTGTTGGAGAAGACTCTTGAGAGTCCCTTGGACTGCAAGGAGATCCAACCAGTCCATTCTGAAGGAGATCAGCCCTGGAATTTCTTTGGAAGGAATGATGCTAAAGCTGAAACTCCAGTACTTTGGCCACCTCATGCGAGGAGTTGACTCATTAGAAAAGACTCTGATGCTGGGAGGGATTGGGGGCAGGAGGAGAAGGGGACGACAGAGGATGAGATGGCTGGATGGCATCACTGACTCGATGAACATGAGTCTGAATGAACTCCAGAAGTTGGTGATAGACAGGGAGGCCTGGCGTGCTGTGATTCATGGGGTTGCAAAGAGTCGGACACGACTGAGCAAATGATCTGATCTGATCTGATTTAATTGGTGAAATTCAATTTCTTTTTTTTTTTTTAATTGACTTGACTTGTAATATCAGGTAAGTTTAAGGTATATGGCCTGTTACTTTATTATATTTATATATTTTAATTGATATTATAAATTTATAGTACTGTATTTTCAAAAAAAATGATTGATACAAGTATATGTAAACTTTAATTCTTATAATAGCATTGTGGAGAAGTTGATGTATGGCAAAACCAATACAATACTGTAAAGTAAATAAATAAATAAATAAATAATAAAAAAAAAAAAACAAAAAGAAGTTAGGCATGAGGAATAAGGGGTGGCCTAGCCACAAAGGATGCAAGCTGATATCTACACCTCATTCCACACACACCCAGGAGAGCTCACAGATACACTACAAAATAACCTCAGAGACTATTTCAACTTTTGCACATGTGCCCTAGGCACATGGAGAAGGAAATAGCAACCCGCTCCAGGGTTCTTGCCTGGAGAATTCCATGGACAGAGGAGACTGGTGGGCTACAGTCCATGGAGTCACAAAGAGCTGGACACGACAGAGTGACTTAGCCTAGGCACACAGTGGATGCAAATTAACCACAGGGGCTTCCTCAGGTAACCTTAGGCAGCTAGGAGCCCATTAAGGGTTCATAAATATTCTACACATATATACATCTGATTATAACAGACTGAATTATGGGAAGACATGGACAATAGAGCCTGTTGCTATATAACCTGCAACTATTAATTGGCCTTGAGTGTATGCACATTTGCATCCCCTGTCCTGATTGATGTTAGGCACTCATCTCACATGTTAGTAAAGTAATGCTCAGAATTCTCCAAGCCAGGCTTCAGCAATATGTGAACTGTGAACTTCCAGATGTTCAAGCTGGTTTTAGAAAAGGCAGAGGAACCAGAGATCAAATTGCCAACATCTGTTGGATCATCAATAAAGCAAAAGAATACCAGAGAAACATCTACTTCTGATTTATGGATTACGCCAAATCCTTTGATTGTGTAGATCACAATGAACTGTGGAAAATTCTGAAAGAGATGAGAATACCAGACCACCTGACCTGCCTCTTGAGAAACCTATATGCAGGTTAGGAAGCAACAGGTAGAACTGGACATGGAAAAACAGACTGGTTCCAAATAGGAAAAGGAGTACGTCAAGGCTATATATTGTCACCCTGCTTATTTAACTTATATGCAGAGTACATTATGAGAAACACTGGGCTGGAAGAAGCACAAGCCAGAATCAATATTGCTGGGAGAAATATCAGTAACCTCAGATATGCAGATGACACCACCCTTATGACAGAAAGTGAAGAGGAACTAAAAAGCCTCTTCATGAAAGTGAAAGAGGAGAGTGAAAAAGTTGGCTTAAAGCTCAACATTCAGAAAACTAAGATCATGGCATCTGGTCCCATCACTTCATGGGAAATAGATGGGGAAATAGTGAAAACAGTGTCAGACTTTATTTTGGGGGGCTCCAAAATCACTGCAGATAGTGACCGCAGCCATGAAGTTAAAAGACGCTTACTCCTTGGAAGGAAAGTTATGACCATTCTAGACAGCATATTAAAAAGCAGAGACATCACTTTGCCAACAAAGGTCTGTCTAGTCAAGGCTATGGTTTTTCCAGTGGTCATGTATGGATGTGAGAGTTGGACTGTGAAGAAAGCTGAGCACCAAAGAATTGCTGCTTTTGACCTGTGGTGTTGGAGAAGACTTTTGAGAGTCCTTTGGACTGCAAGGCGATCCAACCAATCCATTCTAAAGATCAGTCCTGGGTGTTCTTTGGAAGGAATGATGCTAAAGCTGAAACTCCAATACTTTGGCCACCTCAAGCAAAGAGTTGACTCATTGTAAAAAGACTGATGGTGAGAGGGATTGGGAGCAAGAGGAAAAGGGGACCACAGAGGATGAGATGGCTGGATGGCATCACCGACTCAATGGACATGAGTCTGAGTGAATTCCGGGAGTTGGTGATGGACAGGGAGGCCTGGTGTGCTGCAATTCATGGACTCGCTAAGAGTTGGACACAACTGAAAGACTGAACTGAACTGATCTGAACTGAAAACCCTATTTTGCACAGGGCAAAATCAAAAGTTATGAGAAATATAAATAGGGGGAACCCAAGGCAGATCATTACAATTCCTTTGGGATTGGCCTACTCCCATGTCTTGGGAGTGTCTGTTGAATAAACTTCTGTCTGCTTGAGCTGTAATTAAACTGTAACTTGTCTGTTGTTTTAAACCCTTTAGTTCATCATACATAATATTTATTGCAATGAGACAAGAACTGAGGGAGAGAAATAAACTGACCTGAGTATAACATTTTAAGTAATTAAAATCTTACTTGATACGTTTGAAAAATAGCATCTTTGAAATCATGTTTGAAAACTTTGCGGATACAGAGAACAAAGAAAAAGCTAAAATTTATTCATAATAGCATCATTCATGGATAACAATTAACTTTGAAGATGGTCTTCCTTTTTTTTTAATCGTATATGGTTTGTGTGTTTATGAGCATATAGTTAGGTTTACAGTTTTGTATTTGCTTTTCCCTTAAAAACATTGGCACTTTCTCTGATGTTAACTATATTTCTAAAACCTCAGTTTATTATGAACAGTATTAATTCTATAAATATCTCATAATATTACACTTAGTGAATTCTTAAGAATTAAATTTATGTAGTTTTTAAAGTTTTTACTTAATAATGATATAATAGATACAAGTCTTTCTTAATCTTTGACAATCTGTAGAAATGATACTCATATTTGGTCAGTAAAATCACCCTTTAAAACTTCTGTTGTGTTTTATTTTGCTTGAGATCCAGAAATTTTTTACAACTTTATACTTTTAGCTGCAGGTTATTTCTACATATGTTTGCCAACTTTGAAGACTCTCCCATCTCTATTCTTTCTTAATTTACTTGATTCAAAATATTTAAAGACATGTCATTATTTTGCTAAATTATATTTCTCTAGCTAAATGGTTAAAAATATTGTATTTTGGAATCAGTCAGACCTAGATTGGTGACCAAGCTCTACCACTCAATCATTTTGGGTAATTTAGTTGTTCTCAAAGAAAACTTTGCAGTGATACTTACCTCCTGTTTCTGCTATGATATGTAATGGTATAACTGTGGTAGCTGGCATATATTAAGTACTTAGAAATGATAGAACTCACTTTGATGTCACTGTTTCTCTAAAATTGATTTGAACTTCTGTTTACATTTATTGAAGATTTATTTATTTACAAATTTCATGTCTAATTTTAGACATTTTAAAAATGAGCAGTCTATTTTTATGGATTTTTTTTTATTTTTGTGGTGTAGTAAACCTTTTCAACATCACATCTGGTACAACCATGTTATTTCCATTTGTCTTTATTCTTTTAATATGACATGGTAATTTCTGAAATTCAAAGTTTTCTGATTTTGTTTAACAAAATTGATTTCTAAAACAATTATTCCTTTGCAATACACTTGAAAAGGTTTTTGTGACATGAATAATGGCTATTAACATTGTTACCAAACTTAACTTGTGTCCTCTCTCCTGCGTTCTATAAAGCCAATCTACAGATACCAGGTTATGGTGAAAGAAAGTGCATCATTTATTGCACATGCCAAACAAGAAATATGGTCAAAATCTCCAACTCTCTGATGGGTTTCAGGGAAGGAGTTTTAAAAGCAACATGAGGGAGAGTGTCACTGGGTCCCGGATCAACTCATGCACAATTCTCTGATTGTTGATTGTAACAGTGGTATCACAGGGTTTAACTACATCAATCCTCAGGCTTTAGGTGGCTTGGGGGCTATGTGCTAATCCTCATCATGTAGTTAATTTCCCTCATCTAGTAGGGATTTTAGTATCTATAAAATAACTCAAGGATGTTAACCAGACATTGTTACCTGTGTCCTTCAGGGAATAATTAAAGATTCTGTGACTATATAAGACTGACTTGCTATTTAAATTGTTACCTGTTCTCCTGGCCCAACTGCTATTGTTTTCTTATTGCATGTTCACATTATTTCAATACTTAGCTCTTTAGGAGGCTTTTGTGACTCAGAGGAGGCCTGGCAGACCAAGCATTTCTTCAAATAAGAGGCAGACAGGGGACATGGTGGAGGATTTGTCCTAAGAAAGCTCCATAGGGTCCTGCTTTATTACAATATCAACCCAAGACATCTGATTAAATGTTTTGATGTGCTAAGAAATCTAGGATCCAACAAGATATATAGGCTTAGAATGCTACATATTTATCAAAATTTCTAAAAGAAGTCCCCCAACATATTCAATTATATAATGCATTTGTGCATGAAAATGATCAAAACATTAATCAAAATAGACAAAAATACCTACTGAATGAAAAAGTTCAAGAATATTGGAATACAAAAACCCATAGAGATTAAGCAAAAGGTCAAAGGATACGATGCAAAATTTATAAATATTAAAGAAAATTTCACATTAAAATAAAGCTATATATAAATTTCATACTTCTGTATTAATCTGATCTGCCTTGGTGGCTTAGATAATTAAAGAATCCACCTGCAAGGTGGGAGACCTGGATTCAGTCCCTGGTTTGGAAAGATCCCCTGAAAGAGGGTATGGCAATCCTTTGCAGTATTCTTGCCTGGAGAATACCCGTGGTCAGAGGACCCTGACGGGCTGCAGTCCATGGGGTTGCAAAGGGTCAGACAACACTGAAAGACTAACTACCCAAGATGATGTGATTGTCTTTAATCTCTAGAATTTAAAAATAATTTCTATAGCAATAAAATGACTCATAAAACTTTGAATGGATGTTTTAGAGGTTAGTCTTATAGTTCCTTTCTTTAAGAACATGTATTCAAAAGAGTTAATTTGTGATTTCTTTCTTTTTGATTAATTTTTACAAACAGCAGTTCTAAAATAAAAAGATATCTATGGTACATTGTAAAATTTTAAACTTTGTGTGTTCTGGGCATATGGAAACATTCTTCTTTCAAGTTACTGATAATAGAGACAACAACTATTGAGAGACATTTCAGAAAATACTATAACAGACCTCAGGAGATTACTGGATTATTGACCTTCATCACTTCTGACTCACAGTGACCTATCTAGACCTTCAAATAGTTGCATTTTAGTTTAGCCTTGAAACATCACGTAGAAAATATTTCTCATATAGACCTAAGCAGGAGGACTCAAAAGTAATACTTTTCTTCTTATTTTTGATAAATATACAGCAAATATTTAAGAAGAAAATACAGCAACTTCTTTTATAATGCCTTTAATAAACTGATTTTATAATTATTAGATGATACATTATGTGACTATTATTCCATAGATATTTCCTGCCTATGGTGATAAGAGTGTACATTACTGGAAAGATTTAGCTTCATCTCTATTAATCACAAAGTTTTATTGGGGTTACTGTTGAATGGTTAATAATGTAAGAACTTTTCTCTCTCTATATATATAAGGTAATTAAATAGCTAGCCAGTTGAAATAATCACTGTAGCATTAAAGCACTCGCAGAATTGTCTGGAAAAAACTGCTTTGCAGCTAACAAAATATAGCCAGATATTTTTGTATGCTTATTATGTAAGTACTTTTCTAAGTACTTTACCTGTATTGAATCATTTCATCTTTACACCAAATCCATGAGAGAGGGAAGTATGTTATCTCCAGTTTATAGGTAAGAAGTTAACTACACAGGGGATAAATAGCTGCTCTGAACGCACAAAGCTAGTATGAAAGAGCTCAGATGTGAATTTAGGCAGAATGACTTGAACTTTTATGCTTCTGGCCTATTATGATTCTGACTCTTAAAAAAAAAAAATAGATGAAACACTTTCATATACTTCATTTAAAGCAGATCCACATGTTAAGGTGACAGATAACATCTACAAATAGTGGATCAACACCACCTGTGTTAGACTGCAAGACAAATTTAACTTTGAGCATTGTGACCCCATACTGTAGCCCAAGACTCCTCTGTCCATGGAAGTCCCCAGGCAATAATACTGGAGTGGGTTGTCATTTCCTTCTCCAGGGGATCTTCCCAACCCATGGATTGAACCCAGGTCTCCTGCATTGCAGGTGGACTCTTTACCAACTGAACCACCAGGATAGCCACTAACGTTGAACATAAGACTCAAATATGCAAGCTAGAAGATTCTTCTAGGACTTGTAAGATGTTTTGCATTTCAAAATAAGGAGAGGATTAAGGCAACTGTTGAAAAATAGAATAAATAAGGGTATGAGCAAATTTAATTAAATTGACCATTACATCAATCACTATGGGCAAGAATCCCTTAGAAGATATGGAATAGCCCTCATAGTCAACAAAAGAGTTAGAAATGCAATACTTGGGTGCAAAAATAGTAGAATGATCACAGGTCATTTCCAAGGCAAACAATTCAATATCACAGTAATTGAAGTCTATGCCCCAACCACTATGTCAGAAGAAACTGAAGTTGAACATGTCTATGAAGAGCTAAAATACCTTCTAGAACTAACACCCCAAAAGATGCCCTATTCATCATAGGGGATTGAAATGAAAAAGAAGGAAGTCAAGAGATACCTGGAGTAATAGCCAAGTTTGGCCTTGGAGTACAAAATGAGACAAGATAAAGTTTAACAGTTTTGCCAAGAGAAAACTCTGGTCATAGCAAACATCCTTTTCCAACAACATAAGAGACAATTCTACACATGAACACAACCACATGGTCAATACCAAAAATCGGACTGACTATATTCATTGAAGTCAATAATGAGAACCTCTAAAGAGTCAACAAAGACAGGACCTGGAGCTGTGGCTCAGATCAGAGCTCGTTATTGCAAAATTCAGACTTAAATTGAAGAAAGTAGGGAAAACCAGCTAGGCTATTCAGATATGCCGCTGCTGCTGCTAAATCGCTTCAGTCGTGTCCGACTCTGTGCAACTCCATAGACGGCAGCCCACCTGGCTCCCCCATCCATGGGATTCTCCAGGCAAGAACACTGGAGTGGGTTGCCATTTCCTTCTCCAATGCATGGAAGTGAAAAGTGAAACTGAAGTCGCTCAGTTGTGACAGACTCATAGAGAACCCATGGACTGCAGCCCACCAGGCTCCTCCATCCATGGGATTCTCCAGGCAAGAGTACTGGAGTGGGTTGCCATTGACTTCTACCATTCAGATGTGACCTAAATCAAATCCCATATGATTATACATTGGAAGTGACAAACATATTCAAGGGATTAGATCAGAGTGCTTGAAGAACTATGGATGTGATGGAATTCCAGTTGAGCTATTTAAAATCCTAAAAGATGATGTTGTGACAGTGCTGCACTCAATATGCCAGCAAATTTGGAAAACTTAGCAATGGTCACAGGACTGGAAAATGTGAGTTTTCATTTCAATTCAAAAGAAGGGCAATGCCAAAGAAAGTTCAAACTACCATTCAATTCTGTTGATTTCACATGCTAACAAGGTAATGCTCAAAATCCTTCAAACTAAGTTTCAAGAGTACATGGACCAAGAAATTACAGAGGTACAAGTTGGATTTAGAAAAGGCAGAGGAACTAGGGATCAAATTACCGACATTCACCAGATCATAGAAAAAGCAATGGAATTCCAGAGGCGGGGTGAGGAGGGGGCGGAATTCAAGATGATACCACCCTAATGGCAGAAAGCAAAGAGGAACTTAAGAGCCTCTTGATAAAGGTGAAATAGGAGGCTGAAAAACCTGGTTTAAAGCTCAATGTTTAAAAAAACTAAGATTATGGTATCTGGTTTCATCATTTCATGGCAAATAATGGGAAAAAATTGAAACAGTGACACATTTTATTTTTTTGGACTCCGAAATCACTGTGGACAGTGATTATAGCCATGAAATTAAAAGACACTTGCTCTTTGGAAGAAAAACTATGACAAATCTAGACAATGTATTAAAAAAAACAGAGACAACACTTTTTGAAAAAGGTCCATAAAATCAAAGCTATGGTTTTTTCAATAGTCATATACAGATGTAAGAGTCAGACCATAAAGAAGGCAGAGCACTGAAGAACTGATGCTTTCAAATTGTTCTAATGTAGAGGACTTTATTTTTTTCTATTTATTTTAATTGGAAGACAATCACTTCACAACACTATGGTGGCCCCTGACACATTGGCACGGATCAGCCATGGGCATGCATGTGCTCCCCCGTCCTGAACACCCCTCCTACTGCCCGCCTCCCCCATTCCTTCTGGGTTGTCTGTCCCAGAGCACCATCTTTGAGAGTCCTGCTTCATGCTTTGAGAGTTCCTTGGACAGCAAGGTGAGCAAACCTTGACAGCAAACCTCTCAGTCAATCCTAAAGGAAATCAACCCTGAATATTCACTGGAAGGAATGATTCTGAAGCCAAAGCTCCAATACTTTGGTCACCTGATGCAAAGAGCCAACTCATTGGAAAAGACCTTGATGCTGGAAATGATTGAGGGCAGGAGGAGAAGGGGGTACCAGAGAATAAGATGGTTGAATGACATCACCAACTCAATGAACATGGATTTGAACAAACTCCAGGAGACAGTGAAGGACAGAGAAGCCTGGCATGCTGCAACCCATGGGGTCTCAAAGAGTCAGACATGACTTGGTGACTGAAAAACAACAACAAAAAAAAGGTGAAAAGATGAATAAATCAAATTCCAAAAAAAATTTTCCACATAAGTCCTTAACTGTCTATTCAGAAAAACATATTGAGAGAGTTACCATGCCAGGAAAATTTGTATAATTTTAAAAAATGTTTCAAATTTAATCATTCCCATTTGTTTGATTGAATTGATCCAATACATATAAACTTGAAATTTACAATATTATGTAGTTATCTAAATTGTGAATTTATGATAAATTGATTCCTAATTTTACACACAATTGTCATCTCTTATTTTCAAATTCAAATTAAAGCCTGCAAAATGACTTATACTTCTTAAAATGTTCCATTTTAAATGGAACATACCTTAAATGTTCCATACCTTAAAAAGTTTTTGATTGGCTCCCGATTCATTATAAAATAAATTCTATTCACATGGTATAGAAAGAGACTTCCAGAATGCTGTAAAAATGATATTAATATCAGTCACTTATGACCAATATGAAGTAACATTAACTGGATTTACCCTTGTGCTCAAAATGAATAAAAACCACAGAAAAATATGGAACTATGATTTTCATGATACTTTTTACCAGACAATGAAGGGAAGCTGTCTCTGAGAGATGAGAAACAAATTTGGTGAAATCTAGGATTGTCCCATCTTATTATAGAAATTCTAGGTTTTATTGCAATACAGAAAAATAACACTATAGTTTCAAGTATTGTTCACTTGAATAATTTTCTATTTCCTAGTTGTGTGGCTTCAGATGTTATTCTACTTCCTTAAGTTTTATTTTCTTCTATATAACTAATAAAAGTTACTCATAGTTTGTCAATAGTGATAAGGTATAATTGTAGTATTTACCTCTTTTCTAGTTAGTTAAAGCTTGAACTCATTTTCACTAAGTAGAAGTAATATACTTGAGATTACATTTGGGTGAATGAATTAGGAGATGGTGCACCATTTGCTATGCTCCTTTCATTTGCCTTGGTGAAATCGTGTGACAAAGTGGCACTTTCATCATCCCAGGCACCTGAATACCACAATGGCTACAGCTCCTGTTGACTGGATTGGACATGGATCCAATAATAAATTTTTGCTAAAGTACACACATGATGTAGATTTTGTAGTTATCTTGATGTATACACTATTGACAAATGGAACTTAATCCAAAACTGTCTAATCTAAAGATCTTTCTCATAGTTTCTGTCAAGAATTTATTGTATTTAAGTTTTTGTGCTGAAAACATGCAATAAAAATTTTATGAATATTGTCTGTAATTAAGATGAAAATAATGCAAAATTAATATGAGTCAAGAGGGATATTGTGTGTATCATTTGGTCTCTCTTTCTGAATTGGTTCAGAACTTTAGTGAAAATGGAAAACTTTTCAGTTAAATGTTGTGCACTATGGAAGAAGTATGGAAAAGTTAAATATGTTCATGTTTATCTGATAGTGACACATACTCTTTAATTCAGTAAAGTATGTGCAATACATATTATAAATTTTAAATAATAAATGTGCAAATAAACCTTAGGAATAGTTAAGTGTCTGGGAGACATACAACATATACTTTATATTTGTAATTTGTCCATTAATAAGATTTCTTAGGAAAACAAGCACTTTCACTTAGGTTATAGACTTATTTGAAAGTTATAATAAATGGAATTTATGTCACAGATACTCTAATATTTTTAATGGTCAAAAATTCTTTTTTCCATGTAAAAGGGAAATCAAGAAATCATTAGTTGTTTGAAGAAGTGTCTTCCCTCAGTACTATTTCTAGTCAACTTCTGGAAATAGAGATTTCTTAGCTCTGCAGGTCACTATAATACTGAAGACAATGTGTCAGACATTATGCTCAATATCTTTGATCCCTCAAAAGAACCACAAGGATATATAGAACTTTATAAAAATAGAGTTCCTCTCTCATATGAAACATTTTCTACTTCACATCTCTTCTTGTATAGAATATATATATATTTTTTTCTTCCCTAATTTTTCAGTCTTTTTCTTTCTCTGAGTCCCTCCAAAGCAACCTGATCAACCTCAATCTTTCCCAGAATGTTAATAATACCATTATCTATGTTTTTAGATTTTTTTTTAAAAAATCACATTAACAGCAAAATAAAACCAGAACTTTTGCATTTGCTGTTTGCTCTGGCTATTTTTTCTCCTAATCCCCTGAACAGTCAGTTTCCCCCAATTGTAGTCTATCTAGAAATAAACTTAACCTGGGAGGTAGAGTGTGATGATTGGAGAGGAAAGAGTAATGAGCAAAAGATGCTAAATGAAGCTAGAGGGGGCCAGACTCCTGACCATGTAAAACCGTATAGATCTTCTTAAATAATTTAGTATTGTCCTT
Source organism: Bos indicus x Bos taurus (assembly GCF_003369695.1). Classification (NCBI taxonomy): domain Eukaryota; kingdom Metazoa; phylum Chordata; class Mammalia; order Artiodactyla; family Bovidae; genus Bos; species Bos indicus x Bos taurus. The sequence continues at coordinate 80,944,263 of NC_040090.1, read as the reverse complement.
AAAGTGATCAAAAATATTGGATAATCTTAAAAAGAGAGAGTGATGTAATCAACTTTTTTTTTTTTTTAATACCACAGGACTTCAAATTCAAAATGACACATTGAACACTTACTGAAATCTCCTACTTTCATGTCAAACACCCAGGCAGAGCTAGCTACATAAAGAATAAAGTTCTGTTAAAGGTATAATATGTAATTTTTCCATAAAAAATTACCACAAAAATATAGTAAAATTCTGCTTCCAGAAAGATTGAGTAAATATACTTTTCCCTATGCTTGTTAAGCACAACTGAAAACCCTGGACATGACTATATAAAACAGTCACAAACACAGTATGAAATGTAGAGAGAAGACAGACTGGCTAGATACTTAGAGACCTGGGAAAGACATTGTGCTGATTATCTAGCTTTTCTTTTCATCTTATGTACCTAAGACTTGATCTGAAGGAACCAGCCACTCAGGTATCCCAGTGGTCTCAGATTAAAAACAAAAACAAACAAACAAAAAAACTCTTGTCTCTGCTCACAGGAGGATAAGAAAAAAGGCAGCCTAGTCAGACGAAAAAAATTTAAACAATAACTTCTCAGCATCAGCCAAATGCATAGAAATAACTGTGGCCTCAATCTCACCCATTCCAGTGAAAGTCCACTGGGTAACCTGGATCTCTACACTCACAGGGAGAAAAAAAGGTGTCCTCCAGCCCCCAACAAAGTGACTTTAGAGAAAACCAAGTGGGGAGCTGGAGTTTCAACACTTTTAGTTTATAAGTAACAGCTCCCATTATGTCAATGGAGATATTTATGGGAAATCAGAACCCCCAACCCCACTCGATGGTAATGAGAAATAATCCTTCAGATGTCAACAGACTCCAGAGGCCAGATAAAACAGAAGGATTCAGCAGAATCATAGTATCATAACATAATACTAATTCTCAATATTAGGAATGAAACAAGACATAATTACAGACCCTCCAAAAGTCAAAAGTATAATAAGTGAATACTACAATAATTTATACATATATATGTGACAACTTACACAATAAACTGTGGAAATTCTGAAAGAGATTGGAATACCAGACCACCTGACCTGCCTCTTGAGAAACCTATATGCAGGTCAGGAAGCAATAGTTAGAACTGGACATGGAACAACAGACTTGTTCCAAATAGGAAAAGGAGAACGTCAAGGCTGTATATCGTCACTCTGCTTATTTAACTCCTACCCAGAGTACATCATGAGAAACGCTGGGCTGGAAGAAGCACAAGCTGGAATCAAGAATACCAGGAGAAATATCAGTAACCTCAGATAGGCAGATGACACCACCCTTATGGCAGAAAGTGAAGAGGAACTAAAAAGCCTCTTGATGAAACTAAGAACAACAATATGCCCAAAATTACGTTGGGCAATCAAGAAGAAATGGGTAGATTCTGAAAAATACACAACCTACCAAGACTGATTGATGAAGAAATAGAAACTGAACAGATCAGTTACTAGCAAGGAAACTACATCTGAAATAAAAAACCTCCCAACAAACAAAAGTCCAGGACCAGATGGTTTTACTGACAAATTCTATTAAATATTTAAAGAAAAAAAAAAAAAAAGGAGAGTGAAAAAGTTGGTTTAAAGCTTAACTTTCAGAAACTACGATCATGGCATCTGGTCCCATTATTTCATGGCAGATAGATGGGGAAACAGTGGAAACAGTGTCAGACTTTATTTTTTTGGGCTCCAAAATCACTGCAGATGGTGATTGCAGCCATGAAATCAAAAGACGCTTACTCCTTGGAAGGAAAGTTATGTCCAACCTAGATAGCATATTCAAAAGCAGAGACATTACTTTGCCAACAAAGGTCCGTCTAGTCAAGGCTATGGTTTTTCCAGTAGTCATGTATGGATGTGAGAGTTGGACTGCAAAGAAGGCGGAGCGCCGAAGAATTGATGCTTTTGAACTGTGGTGTTGGAGAAGAATCTTTTTATTTAATTTTTCTTTTTTTAATATAAATTTATTTATTTTAATTGGAGGCTAAGGAGAAGACTCTTGCGAGTCCCTTGGACTGCAAGGAGGTCCAACCAGTCCATCCTAAAGGAGCTCAGTCCTGGGTTATCATTGGAAGGACTGATGCTGAAGTTGAAACTCCAGTACTTTGGCCACTTCATGTGAAGAGTTGACTCATTGGAAAAGACCCTGATGCTGGGAGGAATTGGGGGCAGGAGGAGAAGGGGATGACAGAGGATGAGATGGCTGGATGGCATCACCAACTCGATGGACATGAGTTTGAGTAGACTCCAGGTGTTGGTGATTGGCAGGGAGGCCTGGCGTGCTGAAGTCCATGGGGTCGCAAAGAATTGGACATGATTGAGCGACTGAACTGAACTGATAAATGTTCAGTATCTTGATGGTACCAATATCAATATCCAGCTTGTGATATTGCACTATAATTTTGCAAAATGTTATCATTTGGGAAGTCACATAAAAGGGAATGTGAGGTACCTGCTTTATTTCTTATTAATGCTTGTGAATTAAAATTTTGCAAAAGAAAAAAAATTAATTATAATTATATTACAAGTTAGGGAAAATTAAAATTTTAAATTATTAGCATGTATTTTATTGTTTATCATCATATTATAAAATGCCAGTTTTATACAATTCTAAAACCATTTTACTTGCATGAAGAATCATCAACAACTTTCAGTTTGAACATGGTTAAAATTTATTCTACCTTAAAAGTAGAAACACTGTTCAAAATTGTTTTTATTGAATTTCTGAAACACATGTTCTAAACACTCTTTATTCAGTTTACTGAGAAGCAGGACAGGATTGAAAGAAAAAGAAACTATGGATTGCCATGATTTCCCCTTTCTTTATGTGTAATCCTTTATTTTATTTTAATATGGTAATAACACTTAGCATGGCATTTACCCTCTTAACAAACTTTAACGTGTGCAATATATTATTGCTGACTACAGGTATAATGTTGTACAGTAGATCTCTAGAGGATATTCATTCTGCTTGTGTGCATTCTCAGTTACTTCATTGTCTGTCTCTTCATGACCCTATGGGCTGTAGTCGTCCAGGTTCCTCTGTCCATGGGATTCTCCAGGCAAGAATACTGGAGTGGGTTACCATGCCCTCTTTCAGGGGATCTACCTGACCCACGGATGGAATCTGTGTCTCTTATGTCTCCTGCATTGGCAAATGGGTTCTTTACCAGTAGCGCCACCTGGGGAGAAACTGTATGCCCTTTGACTCCATACTTCCCCTTTTACCAGCCCTGCAAACATTATTCCACTCTTTGATTCAATATGTTTGATTATTTTAGATAACATATATGAGTAGGATCATGTGTATTTGTCTTTCTCTGATTACCTTATTTCACTTAGCATAATGTTCTCATTACATATATATTGCTACATATTGCAAGTTTTTCTTATTTTAAGAAGAAATAGTATTATGCTGTATGTATATATACTTTTTTTGTATACGTATTTTCTTTTACTTATTTTCTTTGTTTTTATTATTATTATTATTTTTTACTTTACAATATTGTATTGGTTTTCCCATACATAAACATGCATCCACCATGAGTGTACAAGTGTTCCCCATCCTGAACATCCTGTACAAGTGTTCCCCATGCACCTCCCTCCCCATACCATCCCTCTGAGTCATCCCAGTGCACCAGCCCCAAACTTCCTGTATCCTGCATAGAACCTGGACTGGCGATTTGTTTTTATATGATATTGTACATGTTTTAATGCCATTCTCCCAAATCATCCTCCCCCTCCCTCTACCACAGACTCCAAAAGACTGTTCTATATATCTGTGTCTCTTTTGCTGTCTCACATACAGAGTTGTCATTACCATCTTTCTAAATTCCATATATATGCATTAGTATACTGTATTGGTGTTTTTCTTTCTGGCTTACTTCACTCTGTATAATAGGCTCCAGTTTCATCCACCTCATTAGAACTGATTCAAATGTATTCTTTTTAATGGCTGAGTAATACTCCATTGTGTATATGTACCACTGCTTTCTTATCCATTCATCTGCTGATGGGCATCTAGGTTGCTTCCATGTCTTGGCTATTACAAACAGTGCTGCGATGAACATTGGGGTACATGTGTCCTTTTCAATTCTGGTTTCCTTGGTGTGTATGCCCAGCAGTGGGATTGCTGGATCATAAGGCAATTCTATTTCCAGTTTTTTAAGGAATCTCCACACTGTTCTCCATAGTGGCTGTACTAGTTTGCATTCCCACCAACAGTGTAAGAGGGTTCCCTTTTCTCCACATCCTCTCCAGCATTTATTGCTTGTAAACTTTTTGATCACAGCCATTCTGACTGACATGAAATGGTACCTCATTGTGGTTTTGATTTGCATTTCTCTCATAATGAGTGATGTTGAGCATCTTTTCATGTGTTTGTTAGCCATCTGTATGTCTTCCTTGGAGAAATGTCTATTTAGTTATTTGGCCCATTTTTTTATTGGGTCGTTTACTTTTCTGGAATTGAGCTGCAGGAGTTGCTTGCATATTTTTGAGATTAGTTGTTTGTCAGTTGCTTCATTTGCTATTATTATCTCCCATTCTGAAGGCTGTCTTTTCACCTTGCTTATAGTTTCTTTTGTTGTCCAGAAGCTTTTAATTTTAATTAGATCCCATTTGTTTATTTTATTTTCTTCATTCATTCATTATCAGTGAACATGGATTGTTTCCACATCTCGGGTATTGTGAATAGTTCTGTGATGAACATGGGAGTACAGACATCTCTAAGATTATGATTTCAATTATTTTGGATATATACCCTAAAAAAGGATTGCTATCTCATATGGAAGTTTAATTTTTAATTTTTTATGAACTTTAATACTGTATGTGAAGAAAATGCTCAACATCACTAATCATCAGGGAAATACAAATCAAAACCATAATTAGATATCACTTCATACCGATCAGGAATGGTTATTATAAAACAATAAATAAATATAAGTCAGTTAGTGTAAGTGAGAATGTGGAGAAATTGGAACACTGTTGAGGGGAATTTTAAATGGTGCAACTCTATAGGAAAGTATTTGCTATCATTTTCAACATGAGTGTGTGGCCAATACAAGAAAGTAATGTCAGTTAGAGAGGATACACACAAAAGAGATCAGGCTTTTGAGTTTGCTAGAACACTATTACTATATATACATAACTTTTTTTTTACAACTCTCTGCTCATTATTTAGCCAGTCCTGACTTGTGGTTTTGGAACATGAACACATAACTTTAATGGGATCACCATATGTGAGAATTCAGGAAGACTCAGAACAACACTGCACAGGGTTGACTGGATATTGCTAGCAAGGACCAGGAGAGAGCAAATTAAATTCCTATGTCATTCTCTCCTTTAGATATTATCATTCACCAATAGCAATTTATAATTCTATGAAACAAATATTTGAAATGTTATGAGAAAAGTATTGCTATTCTTAGAAGACAGTTGAGTAAAATTATAAGGAGTATATGCTTTGTGTAGGAGAGCTTGCATTATGTTGATAAAATAGAAATGTGAGAGTGTCTGCTGGGCAATGGTGATACTTTTACTATAATAGTTGCAGGAATATCCACTAGGCAGAGTATATATGCAGTTTATTAGTAAGAGAGGTTTATGAGAAAATGAGAAAGGTTCAGCTTAAATAAAAGTATATTTAACATATTACAAAATTTATGGAAAAGTCATTTACTATCTATAACCATAGTGTACGTCATGTTCTAAATGTAATATTGTATTTTAAAATTATTTTCCATTATAGTTTATTATGAGATTGAATATAGTTCCCTCTGCTAAACAATAAAACTTGTTGTTTACCAGTTGTATACACACTAGCTTGTACCTACCAATCTCAAACTCGTGATTTATCTCTCCCACTTTTCCCTTTGGTAACCATAAATTTGTTTTCTATGTCTGTGAATCTGTTTCTGTTTTGTAAATAAGTTCATTTGTATTAGATTCCACATATAAGCACTATTGGATGGTATTTGCCTTTGTCTGGCGTACTTCACATAGTATGACAATATCTAGGTTCATCCGTGTTGTTGCAAATGACGTTATTTCATTCTCATTAATGGCTCAGTAGTATTCCATTATACGCATGTATTACATCTCTTTTATCCTTTAATCTGTCAATGAAAGCATCTGTCAAGCATTTAGGTTGCTTTCATGTCTTGGCTATTGTAAATAGTGCTACTATTGGGTTGCATGTATCTTTTCAAACCATGTTTTTCTTTGAATATATGCCCAGGAGTAGGCTTTTTGGATCACATGGAAGCTCTAGCTTTAGTTTCTTATGGAAACTCCATACTCTTCTCCATAGTGATTATCAATTTTCCATCAACAGTATAGGAGGATTCTCTTTCCTTCATACCCTCTCCAGTATTTATAGAAGTACAGTTGATTTACAGTATTAGTTTCACTTGTATACCATAATGATTCAGTATTGTTGGTAGATTATACTTCATTAAAAGGTATTACAAGGTAATGTCTATAACACTGTGTACTATACAGTATATCCTTTTTGATTATCCATTTTGTACATAGTAGCTTGTATCTCCTAATTTTGTACATAGTAGTTTGTATCTCCTAATTCCCTACCCTTAATTTATCCCCTCCCATTTGATAATCAAAAGTTCGTTTTCTGTATCTATCAGTATGTTTTTCTTTTGCATATATGTCAGTTGGCATTATTATTTTAGATTCTACATATAAGACATATCATACAATCTTTGTCTTTGTCTGACTTATTTCGATAAAAGTAACAGTGTCTAGGTCCACCCATATTGTTGCCATTGGCATAATTTCAATATTTGGGTTCGTTTCATTGTTACAGTTGATGCTGTTTCAAATGTTCTGTGCCTCATGAATCTGGATGCCTGCTGTCTTCTTCGTTTGGAAAGTGTTCAGTTTTATTTCCTCAAGTAGAGTTTTGTCATCCTTCTCTTTCTTCTGGCACCCTTAAAATGTGAATTTTGGAAAGTTTAATGTTATTCCTTCAGTTCAGTTCAGTTCAGTGGCTCAGTCGTGTCCAACTCTTTAGGACCCCATGAATCGCAGCACACCAGGCCTCCCTGTCCATCACCAACTCCCGGAGTTCACTCAGACTCACGTCCATCAAGTCAGTGATGCCATCCAGCCATCTCATCCTCTGTCGTCCCCTTCTTCTCCTGCCCCCAATCCCTCCCAGCATCAGAGTCTTTTCCAATGAGTCAACTCTTCACATGAGGTGGCCAAAGTACTGGACTTTTAGCTTTAGCATCATTCCTTCCAAAGAAATCCCAGGGCTGATCTCCTTCAGAATGGACTGGTTGAATTTCCTTACAGTCCAAGGGACTCTCAAGAGTCTTCTCCAACACCACAGTTCAAAAGCATCAATTCTTCGGCGCTCAGCTGATCTCTTATATTGCTTTCATTTTTTAACGTTTTTTTATTCTGCTGTCCTGACTGAATAATTTCCATTATTCTGTCTTCCATATCACTTATGCACTCTTTTGTATCACTTAGAATGCTGTTCATTCTGTCTAGTGTGTCTTTCATTTTAGCTACTGAATATTTTAGTCCTGATATTGTTTTCTCTTAAAAAATATATATTTATTTTTTAATTGAAGGAAGATTGCTTTACAGAATTTTTTTTTCTGTCAAACTCAACATGAATCAGCCATAGGTAAACATACCCCTCCATTTTGAACCTCCCTCCCATCTCCCTCCCCACCCCACCCCTCTAGATTGATACAGAGCCCCTGTCTGAGTTTCCTAAAACATACAGAAAATTCCTGTTGGTTATCTATTTTACATATGGAAATGTAAGTTTCTATGTTACTCTCTCCATATATCTCACCCTCTCCTCCCTTCTCCCCATGTTCATAAGTCTATTCTCTATGTCTGCCCTGTAAATAAATTCTTCAGTACCATTTTCTATATTCATATATATGCATTAGAATACAATATTTATCTTTCTCTTTCTGACTTATTTCACTCTGTAAAATAGGCTCTAGGTTTATCCACCTCATTAGAACTGACTCAAATGGGTTCTTTTTTATGGCTGAATAATATTCCATTGTGTATACGTACAACAACTTCTTTATCCATTCATCAACCGATGGACTTCTAGGTTGTTTTCATGTTCTAGCTTTTGTAAATACTGCTGCAGTACAATGGGATACATGTGTCTTTTTCAATTTGGTTTCCTCAGGGTATACCCCTAGGAGTGGGATTTCTGGGTCATATGGTGCTTTTATTACTAGTGTTTTTTTTTTTTTTTTTTTTTTAAGGAATCTCCATGCCATCTTCCATAGTGGCTGTATCAATTTACATTCCCACCAACGGTGCAAGAGCGTTCCCTTTTCTCTACACTGTGTCCAGCATTTATTATTAGTAGACTTATTGATGATGGCCATTCTGACTGGTGTGAGGTTATAGCTCATTGTAGTTTTGATTTGTATTTCTTTAATAATGAGCAATGTCAAACATCTTTTCATGTGTTTGTTAGCCATCTGCGTGTCTTCTTTGGAAAAATGTCTGTTTAGGTGTTTTTCCCACTTTTTGATTGGGTTGTTTGTTTTTCTGGTATTGAGTTATATGCGCTGTTTGTATATTTTGGAAATTAATCCTTTATCAGTGGCTTTTCATTTCACCTTGCTTATAGCTTCCTTTGCTGAGCAAAAGTTTTTAAGTTTAATCAGGTCCCACTTGTTTGCTTTTGTTTTTATTTCCATTACTCTGGGAGGTGGGTCATAGAGGATCTTGCTTTGATTTATGCCATTGAGTGTTCTGCCTATGTTTTCCTCCAAGAGTTTTATAGTTTCTGGTCTTACATTTAGGTCTTTAATACATTTTGAGCTTATCTTTGTGTATGGTATTAGAAAGTGTTCTAATTTCATTCGTTTACATGTAGCTGTCCAGTCTCCCCAGCACCACTTATTGAAGAGGCTTTCTTTTCCCCATTGTATATTCTTTCCTCCTTTGTCAAAAATAAAGTACCCATAAGTGCATGGGTTTATTTCTGGGCTTTCTACCTTGTCCCAGTGGTCTATATTTCTATTTTTGTGCCAGTACCATATTGTCTTGATGACTATAGCTTTCTAGTATTGTCTGAAGTCAGGAAGATTGATTCCTCCAGCTCCATTCTTCTATCTCAAGACTGCTTTGGCTATTCAGGGTTTTTGTGTTCCCTTTCATATGAATTGTGAAATTTTTTGTCCCAGTGCTTGGGAAAATACCATTGGTAATTTGATAGGGATCTCTTTGAATCTGTAGATTGCATTTGATAGCATAATCCTTTTCATAATATTGATTCTACCTACCCAGGAACAGAAAAATTTCTCAATCTGCGTATGTTCTTTGATTTCTTTCATCAGTGTCTTATAATTTTCATTGTATTCTCTTTCCATGATGGGATACTCTCGCCTTTCCTCTCCTCCCTTTTCCACCTTAGATTCATCATTCAGGTGTCTTGCTCTGACTATACAAATTAATCTCTCTGTACTCTCATGCTACCTATTTCTTTCACCTACAGTAGTTTATTTTTTATTTTTGTGTGTGATTCCTTGATTAGTAACTGATTTCCCAAATAGATTCTAATTTCCAAAAGAACAAAACAAACTAACCTTTAGTTAGTCGCCATCTCCATTTACTATACCAGTATTGTTTACCATAATAGTGTTGGAACTCAGTATATTATAAATAAATGAATGAACATCTAAGACAAATAATTGAACATTAATTTAGGTGATAAGGAAGGTTGAATGAATGAGATGAGAAAAAAAAAAAAAAAAAAACAACGTTTGTTGAGTGTGTGCTAGACAATGTCCTGAGAACTGAACATTTTTGTCTTACCTAAATTTAACAAAACCTATATATTATTAAAAAAAAAACAAACAAACAACAAAAAAAAACCTATATATTATTAAATTGTATATTTGTATTTAAGGAGAGTGGCACCTCAATTTTGGCAGTATTATTATTACTTTAAGTGGTTATTCTTGAAATCAGAATGTGGCCCATTCTCTCAGCTATCAAACTTCCCCAGTTAGGAATATTAGAAAATTTACTTTTGAGATGAATTACTTTTTCTGTTGGTAATAAGTTTTAAGTAATGGAATAGTGTTCTGAGAAAAGGAGAAATTGTACTGATAAAGAGCATTTTAAATCAAGCTAAATAGCATGATTCAACATAATTTTTTTAAAATTGCAGTAAAACTATATCCTTATTTTTAATGTGATGAAATCCCTCATTTGGGTGAATGCCTCTTCTTATTGAAGACTTTTTCCTTTTTGTTTGAGTGGAAGAACTAATTCTAAAGAAATATATTCCAGTTCATGCTATTAATAATGTATATTATAAAGGAGAACCTTGTGCTGGCAGGTGTATGAAACAGTTGAGCCAAAAGGTTATTTCAATCTCTTAATTTCTATAACTCTATGAACCTGCTCTCACAATGTGAATACTGGAACATCCAATAATTTTAAGACCTGAATGGCTGTGAATCAGGAGTTTGTTATCTGACTGCCAATATCAGTCAACCCAAAAAGTTCTGGAATAGAGAGAAGATCATTTAAATGCTTTAGAAAGATGAGGTAAAGCTGGCAATGTTACTGGATAGTGCATTTGCTAATTAAAATACAATCTCCTAAATTAAAAGAGGAAAATGGCCAAATAGAGAAAGAAAATGAATTATACATTTGCACATATGAAAAGATGTAATTATATGGATGTTGGTTTAGTATTATTTATAGTATAAAACCATATATATATATATATAACATAAAGCAGTGAATGATTAAAAAGTTAAGCTGTAGCACACAACAGAATACCATGCAGCAATTAAGGCCTGGCATGCTGCGATTCATGGGGTCACAAAGAGTCGGACATGACTGAGCGACTGATCTGATCTGATCTGATATCATGTTTAATAGAGAAAAAAAAAAAGATTACTTTTAAATTAAAAAAATAAGTTGAAGACTATAATACATGAAGAATATAATACATGTCATATAACAGTTACCAAAATACAAAGTAATATGTATATTTGAGTAGAAGGAAATGGCAATCCACTCCAGTATTCTTACCTGGGAAATCTCATGGACAGAGGAGCCTAGCAAGCTACATTTCACGAGGTTGCAAGAGTCAGACATGACTTAGCAACTAAACCACCACAACTTCCATGTGTATTTGAATATATGTATGTAACACAAAACTCAAAATTACTGGTTACTCAAAAAACAATATTTTATATTTTTTAAAATACCACATTTTAGTTTTTTGAATTGCTTATAATTTTATAATAAGAATGAAACCCTAGTAGTGTTTAAATAAGCATATATAAAATAAAATACAGCAGTATAATCTCTGCTTGATTTTACATAGTTAATTTGCAAAAGAGAAGAATATAAGAAAAAGTTTTCAATTTGGAGAATTGAGCAAATCCTATGCACAGATCTTGGTCTTTTTCTTGGTTCATATTTCTTCACCTATTAATTCAGAACAATAGCAGCTACATTACAAGGTTGTTGAATGAGACACTCAATGCACAATCCCAAGTGGAGAGGTTGTTATAAGTAAAAAGGTCCTCAGTGTCCACTAGTTACCTTTCTTGTTCCTCTTTCGATCTCACTGACTTAGATCTTTAAAAAAAAAAAAAAAAAAAAAAAAGCCCTTCACAGGCATACATCTTACATTTTAATTTTGAGAAATGAAAACTGCTCAAAAGATGAGTGAAATGTAGGAAATCCATATAAAAACAACTAGATAAAGTGTCTCACTACTTAAAATTATAGTGAGACATTTGTTTTATACTAATTATTGGGAACAGTTCCAAAAATGAAATGATGTTGAACAGATGAACTTTAAAACATAGACAGAGATGAGATCTGTGTTTAGATGTGACTATTTACAAACGCATAGTTGTCAAAGGGAAGAGCCAATGCTTGTAAGGAAAATGTTAGTGAGCTACTGGCATATGTTTTGGCCTTCCCTTTGCCCTGAAAAGGATTTGGCTGGATGTTATATGGGAAAATCCAATTAATAAAATGGATATATTCATTAGTCATTTATATCTTCAGTCTGTGGTCCATCAATCTGTGCTGGGATGCTGAGACTGCTCCCTGCTCAGAATGTGATTAATTAAACTCAGTGCAAAGAGAGGATATTTGCCAAGAAAAGCATGTGAAAGGCAGGATGAAGAGGGGGTCAATAAGCTCATACTCATAGAAGCATCTTGTAATGCTACTGGTGAAACTCTCCACCCCCTGAAAAATTTTGAGCATGTCTCTTTGGTTTATCATTTTAAGAATTAAGGATAGAACTTGGCAGCCTAAATTCTCACATGATGGTTAAGATTTCCCTAAAAATAGAACAAAAGAACATATCAGTCCCTTGAACAATTTTTATATCTGGATATTCTATGTTGTTTCTCTCTTCAACCTCCAATCACCTTGGCCATTATTTTTCTCCTAGAGGAAGGATCTTCTAAGAAACATCTTACTTCTTCAACTAAGAAAGAGAAGTGAGTTTCCATATTTGGACATGATGGAGTAAAAGGGGATGGATTTACCCTTCTGTTCAGAAAAACTAAAAACTGAACAAAATGTAGGAAATGAGTTTCATACATTCAGTAACCAGGAGTGCAAGACAATGATCACTGAGAGGAGAGGGGTCACAATTTGCAGAAATAAATCACTGCTGCAAATTGGAAATTCTGAATCACTAGGGTAGATTCCACAGTAAGCAAAACCCATTCTCTGAGGAAACTAACTACAATCCAGTTGCTGATAAAGCCAGCACTACCCAATCACTACCATCTCTACTTGAAGCGATCATCAAATCAGATATGGTAGCACATCCACCATTATGGACGGGAAACACTATTAAGACTCTATATGATTCTAACGCAAAAATTACAACTGCAAGTCAACTTATGACTTCTGCCAACAATGATCCCATTTGTCTTAGGGCAACAAAGGCCATATTGTACTGGATGAGCCCCTGACTGCTTCTGGAAATTTGACCATGTGGAATATTTTGGCAACTATCATTGGAAAAGACCCTGGTTTTGGGAAAGATTGAAGGCAGGAGGAGAAGGGGATGACAGAAGATGAGATGGCTAGATGGCATCACTGACTTGATGGACATGAGGTTGAACAAGCTCTGGGAGTTGGTGATGGATAGGGAAGCCTGGCATGCTGCAGTCCATGGAGTCACAAAGAGTTGGACACGACTGAGCAACTGAACTGAACTAGGCAACTATTGACGCTTCGCCGCTGTTTCAGTTTGAGCAGCTGACTCCTTAAAGCAAAAATTGTGTCATGTTTACAGCTTTTCAGATCATCTATGTTCTAATAGTGGTGTTCATTATGTCTTAAAAACCACTTAATAGATTAATTGTCATGATTTTCAACAGATACCTTATTATCCTCAGATTACTGGAGTCATAATGAGGTGGAATGAACTTCTATAAGTTAACTCAAAAAGATTTCTGATTCTTCCACTCTCTACCCTGTTCTACATACCTAAGTAAGAAAGTCTGGTCACGAAAAATGGCTGTACCCCAATACGGTTATCCTTGTAGCCTTGTAGGCTAATGAAGAAGGTGAGCAATTAAATATGGCTAACTCTCAACTATGGGGTCACACAGAGTCGGACATGACTAAAGTGACTTAGCATAGCATAACAACTTTAAAATTGTGAATTTTACCATGACCAGTCCTAGGCATGATGCTTCCTTCTTCCCACTGACTTCTACTCTGAGGAAGCCCAACTGATACTGTCTGTAAGTAGCCATCTAAAGAGACCTCAAAGAATTCAAACTTAATTCTGACTTAGGCTCCTATATTCTTCTTAGACTCACATAATCCTGGGTCATACAAACAATTACCAGTTGGTTAAGTACACTGTTCACCGAGTTTAACTATGGTGGTGCATATAGGCAAAAGTAGGAGTAGCTGCCCAGGTCTCTCAACTGGCTTCTATCAACACCTGAGGAGTGATTCCTCATTACTGCTATAAAGGGATGGGAGTTCTAGTCCCCAGTTATTCTTTTAGTGATACATCCCTGGCTTGTAAAGGTTGGAGATGCCTCATTGTTCCCCACCTAGCTTTACTGACTCTACGGATGGGTGGCTTTAATAGCACCTGGTGGCAGTCAAAGTTCTTACTCTATTAAATATCTCTTGTCATCACCCTAGCAGGAAAGAAGAGCAACATCTCAATAGTGCATGGCAGCATGGAAATCTAGAACCTTTATATAAACTCCCTTTGTACCATGGGGCTGTCCTTTCAGAATGAAAGTTCCAGTTCTCTATTCAATTTCCCTTACATCACTTTGGGACAACTCAGTATACCAGATAAGGGAAATTTAGGTTTCCCACCTAGCCTTTGCTGGAATGGATACAGGTTCAGTTATAGCTTTTTGCTGTGGTGCTTTGCTAGTGTGGAGGGTATTGTCTAAAAGTTTGTCTTGCTAAGCTGTCCCTTTTCCTGTACTTAGCTGGAGGAATAGGGAAATGCACATTTGCCCCCATCATCCTAGAAAAAAAATTGAAAAGAAGAGATGCAAGTAACAAGGGTTACTGTTTGGAAGAGGAAAACAGATTTCATTATTGCAATTTTCTGCTATTTATCTCAGAAGGGAAGAAAGGTTCAGCTTCTTTAAAGGAATATGTGGGAATTTACTCAAGTCAGGGGCCCAATGACATGTACTTGATCCTACAAAAAAAAAAAAAAGAAAAGAAAAGAAATGTAGATATATCATTTTCAGACAATACAACAATTCTGGAGTCCTCAAAAATTTAACATCTATTAAGAGAGTTTTCAATGCATGTATGTCTCACAATACCATGCTTATGAAAACTTTTGAGACTCATTCCCTTACATTTTTCACTGTGCCCTATGCTCTAGTCAGTTTGTACTATTCTCACTTTCCTAAACTCTCCAGCTATCCTTTCTTCTGCCAAAGATATCCTCTTTGTCTCACTCAAACATTGCACACACCTCTCTGACTCTAGTAAATCCTCCTTGAATGGTTCTAACTTGAGGGTATCATCTATTTCATCCAAGACCCTGATTGATTAAACTTGGAAAGTAAATTAAACTTACTATCTTAAGACATTCTTACCTTAAATTTCTATGAGTGTAACTACTAATAATCCAAATCAATAGTCACATCACAAGTTGCTGGCCAGCTTTCAGTTAACCTTGCTTATGTAATTTGCCTATTCTGGTCCAATTGGATGAGGTTAAGAGGTCAATGATCACATTGCCAAACAGGACGACCTAGAACTGTTCTTTTAAAGGATCTGATGTTTCCAAGATCCATTCATCTTGTCACATGCATTAGTGTTTTAGTCCTTTTCTGACTGTTAATATTCCATTGTATGAATACACTACCTTTTGATTCTCAGTTTATCAGTTTACAGACATTTAGGTTTTTCTGCTTTTTTTCTATTATAAATAATGCTTCTATAAACATTTGTGTACACGTTTATATGTGGGCAAACATTTTCACTTTCATTTCTCTTGAATAAACACTAGTCAGTATAATTACTGGGCAATATTATATCTAACATTTTTGGGAACTACTATTTTCCAAAGCATTCACACCGTGATACATTCTCACCTGCAATGTAAGAGTGCTCTAATTTCTCATTATCCTTGCTAAAACTACTAGCTCCCTTTATGTGTGTGTGTGTGAAGTGAAGTTGCTCAGTCGTGTCCGACTCTTTGCGACCCCATGGGCTGTAGCCTACCAGGCTCCTCTGTCCATGGGATTTTCCAGGCAGTAGTCCTGGAGTGGATTGCCATTTCCTTCTCCAGGGGATCTTCCCAATCCAGGGATCGAACCTGGGTCTCCCGCATTGTAGACAGACGCTTTACCGTCTGAGCCACCAGGGAAGTCATATATAATACAAATATAGCACTTCTTTCCTACTTGATGAATATATATATAATATATATATGTATATATTATAAATATATATAAATAATACATAATATTATTAATAATATTAAATAATATATAATATATTAATAATATATTATATAAATATATATAAATATAAACAATATTCATAATATATACATGTATATATATAAATTATATATATATATTCATCAAGTAGGAAAGAAGTGCTAGTGCATTATTATGTTTTTTGCGTTTTGATTTTTTCTTGGTGACAATTTTCTTTATTCAACACAAGGAACACTTTAGGTATAGCACTAAGACCCTCACATATTTTAACATTGAAATGCTCATCTGTACCACCTTATAAGCTGGAAAGAGGGTATACAATTTGCTCTAGTGACTGTGTTGTCTCAATTGGAGTCCACAATAACTCCATGTTTCAGTTTTCCTTTCTGTCAAAGACTATTACTATTTTTGGTGGTCAAGAGTCACCCCCTACCCTCACCATGCCATTATGCACTATTAGTGAATTCTCAACTTCACTTACAGGTTACTCAGCTATCAAATGAATGGCAAAGTTTTCATTTACCTTTCCTTAACAACCTAAACATGGGATTTTCCTGTAGGCTTTATCATCATCTAGCTAGTGTGCAGTGATTTTCTTCCCATACCCTGAAATATCTGGCCTCCAAGGGCAGGCTCTGCCCTGCTCCTCTTCTCTTGCCCTACAACAAACAGAAAGGTAGTCACTGCTGATATCTTCCTGGGCTGACAATTGATCCAGTGCCCCAGCCTGTCAAACAACTACTCATGGGCAAGGCACGTTCTCTGTGGTTTTGACTTGCATTTCTATAAGTATTGATCATGTTGAGCATGTATATTTTCACGTGGTTACTAGCCACTTGCATATCTTTTTTGTAGAATTGTCTATTCAAATATTTTGCTAATTTATTGTTTGCCTTATTATTGTTGAGTTGTAATAATTCTTCAAATATTCAGAAAGCTTAACAGAAATAGAATACGCAAATGTTTTCTCCAATTATGTGGGTTGTCTTTTCACTTTACAAAGTATTATTTTATTCAAAAAGTTTTAAATTTTCATAAAGTCTGAAGTATCTAATTTTTCTCTTGTTCCTTGTACTTTTGATGTCTTATCTAAGATGCTATTATCTAATTCAAATTTGTAAGACTTACACCTGTTTTCTTCTAGAATTTTGAAATTTCAACTCCTATATTTAGGTCTATGATCCATTTTTAGTCAATTTTTGTGTATGATGTCATTAAATGGTTCAACTTCAGTGCTTGCATATGGATATCCAGTTTCCCCACCTCTACTTATTTAAAGACTATTTTTTCTCCATTGACTTGTCACAGAGTCTTTGTCAAAAGTCAGTTGACCACAAATATGAAATTTATTTCTGAATTCTTAATTATATTCCTATCTGTATGTCTGTACTTATGATATTTATTATCATAACTTCTAAGTTTTGAAATCACACATTGTGAGTCTTCTAGCCTTTTTTTTCCCCCCAGGATCATAATTGTTTTTGAATCCAGTGGATGTGTATATAAAATTTAAGATCATCTTGTCTTTGCGCTTGTCACCTTGTCAATATCTGTAAAAACATCAACTGATATTTTGAAAGATAATGTATTGAATCTATAAAATTTGGGAAGTACTTCCATATTTGTATATTTTATTTTTTAAATTATTTCATGTTTTAAGTATTCTCCACACTGTTCTACATAGTAGATGCACCATTTTGCATTCCCACCAAGAGTGTCAGACAGTTTCCTTTTCTCCACACCTCTCCAGAATTTATTGTTTGTAGACTTTTTGATCAGAGAAGGCGATGGCACCCCACTCCAGTACTCTTGCCTGGAGAATCCCATGGATGGAGGAGCCTGGTGGGCTGTAGTCCATGGGGTCGCTAAGAGTCAGACACAACTGAACGACTTCACTTTCACTTTTCACTTTTATGCATTGGAGAAGAAAATGGCAACCCACTCCAGTGTTCTTGCCTGGAGAATCCCAGGAACGGGGGAGCCCAGTGGGCTGCCGTTTATGGTGTCGCACAGAGTCGGACATGACTGAAGTGGTTTAGCAGCAGCAGCAGCAGCAGACTTTTTGATAGCAGCCATTCTGACCAGTATAAGATGATACCTCATTGTGGTCTTGATTTGCATTACTTTAATAATGAGTGATGTCCATCTTTTCATGTGTTTATTAGCCATCTGACTGTCTTCTTTGGAGAAATGTCTGTTTAGTTCTTTTGCTGACTTTTTGATTGGCTTGTTCGTTTTTCTGGTAAGCTGCATGAGCTGCTTGTATATATTAGAAATTAATTCTTTGACAGTTGTTTCATTGGGTTGTTATTTTCTCCCATTCTGAATGCTGTCTTTTCACCTTCTTATAGTTTCCTTCATTGTGCAAAAGCTTTTAAATTTAATTAGGCCTCATTTGTTTATTTTTGTTTTTATTTCCATTACTTTAGGAAGTGGGTCATAGAGGATCTTGCTGTGATTTATATCAGAGAGTGTTCTGCCTATGCTTTCCTCTAAGAGTTTTAAAGTTTCTGGCATTACATTTAGATCTTTTATCCATTTTGTGTTTATTTTTGTGTATGGTTTTGTGTATAGTGTTTCAAAGTGTCCTAGTTTCATTCTTATACACATGGTTGACCAGATTTACCAGCACTACTTGTTGAAGAAGCTGTTTTTCCTCCATTGTATATTTTTGCCTCTTTTGTCAAGGATAAGGTGTCCATTGGGTTTATCTCTGGGCTTTCTATCTTTTTTTCTATTGATCTATATTTCTGTCTCTGTGCCGATACCATACTGTCTTGGTGAAAGTAGCTTTGTAGTATAATCGGAAGTCAGGAAGGTTGATTCCTCCAGTTCCATTCTTATTTCTCAATAAGAATATTCTCAATATTCTTTGTTTATTTGAGGTTATATGTGTTTCCACACAAATTGTGAAATTATTTGCTCTAATTCTTTAAAAAAAATACCATTGGTAGTTTGATAGGGAGTGTGTTGAATCTATAGATTGCTTAGCTAGTACACTCATTTTCACTCTACTGATTCTTTCAGTCCATGAACATGGTATGTTTCTCCATCTATTTGTGTCATCTTTGATTTCTTTCATCAGTGTTTTATAGTTTTCTATATGCAGGTCTTTTGTTTCTTTAAGAAAAATTATTCTGAAGTATTTAATTCTTTATGTTGCAATGGTGAATGGGATTGTTTCTTTCTTTTTCTGTTTTTCATTGCTGGTGTATAGGAATTCAAGGGATTTCTGTGTATTAATTTAATATCCTGCAACTTTACTATGTTTAATGATTAATTCTAGTAATTTTCTGGTGACATCTTTAGGGCTTTCTATGTAGAGGATTATGTAATCTGCAAGCAGTGAGAGTTTTACTTCTTTTCCAATCTGTATCCATTTTTATTTCTCCTCTTGGATTGCTGTGGTTAGCAACTCCAAAGCTACGTTGAACAGTATTGGTGAGTGGGCACCCTTTTCTTGTGCCTGATTTTAGAGGAAATGCTTTCAATTGTTCTCCATTGAGGATAAGGTTTGCTGCAGGTTTTTTCACATATGGATTTTATTATGTAAAGATATGTTCCTTCTAAGCCTGCTTTCTTGGGAGTTTTTATCATAAATGGGTATTGAATTTTGTCAAAAGCTTTCTCTGCTTCTATTGAGGTAATCATATGGCTTTTATATTTCAGTTTGTTAATATGGTGTATCACATTGATTGATTTGCAAATATTGAAGGATTTTTGCATCTCTGGGATAAAGCCCACTTGGTCATGATGTATGATCTTTTTGATATGTTATTATATGCTAGAATTTTGTTAAGGATGTTTGCTTCCGTGTTCATCAGTGATATTGACCTGCAGTTTTCTTTTTTTTATGGCATATTTGTCCGGTTTTGGTATCACGGTGACAGTGGCCTTGCAGAATGAGTTTGGGAGTTTTTCTTCCTCTGGAATTTTTCTGAAGGAGTTTGAGTAAAATAGGTGTTAGCTATTTTCTTAAGCTTTTGGTTGAATTCACCTCTGAAGGAATCTGGTCTTGGGCTTTTGTTTGTTGGAAAATTTTTTATTGCAGTTTCAGTCTCTATGCTTGGAATTGGACTGTTCAGAATTTATATTTCTTTCTGATTCAGTTTTGAAAGGTTATACTTTTCTAAGAATGTGTCCATTTCTTCCAAGTTGTCCATTTTATTGACATATAGTTCTTCAAAGTAGTCTCTTATGATCTTTTGTATTTCTGTGTTGTCTGTTATGATTTCTCCATTTTTATTTCTAATTTTATTGATTTGAGTTTTCTCTCTATTTTTATTGAGGAGTCTGGCTAATAGTTTGTTTATTTTGTTTATCTTCTTAAAGAACAAGCTTTTAGTTTTGTTGATCTTTGCTATGGTCTCCATCATTCCTTTCTCACTTGTTTCTGATCTGATTTTTATGATTTTTTTTTTCTTTCTACTAACTTTGGGTGTTTTTGTTCTTTTTCCATTAGCTTTAGGTGTATATTTAGGTTGTTTATTTGATGTTTCTCTTGTTTCTTGAGGTGGGCTTGTATTGCTATGGACTTCCTTCTTAACACTACTTTTACTGACTCTGCTGGGTTTTGGTTTATCGTGTTTTCATTATCATTTGTTTCCATGCATATTTTTATTTCCTTTTTAATTTCTTCAGTGATCTATTGGCTATTCAAAAGAGTGTTGTTTAACCTCCATATGTTTGTGTTTTATATAGCTTTTTTCTCCTGTAGTGGATATCTAATCTTACCACATTGTGATCAGAAAAGATTCTTGAAATGACTTCAACTTTTTTTTTTTTTTTTAATTTACCAAGGCTAGATTTGTGGACCAGAATATGGTCTATCCTGGAGTATGCTCCGTATGCACTTCAGAAAAAGATGAAATCCATTGTTTTGGGGTGAAATTCCCTGTAGATATCAATTAGGTCTAACTGGCCCATATATCATTTAATGCTTGTGCTTCCTTGTTAATTTTCTGTTTTGTTGATTTATCCATTAGTGTGAGCTGATTATTAAAGTCAACCACTACTACTGTGCTACTGTCAAATTTAAAGTTAATTTTATCTCATATGAGTATTGCTACTCCCATTTTCTTTTGGTCTCTGTTTGCATGAAATATATTTTTCCAGTTTCTCACTTTCAATCTGTATGTATCTCTAGGTTTGAGGTAGGTCTCTAGTAGACAGCATATCTAGGGGTTTTTCGTCTGGATCCACATAGTCACTCTTTGTCTTTTGGTTGGAGTATTTAAACCATTTATGTTTAAGGTAACTATTGATGAGTATGATCCTGTTACCATTTACTTAATGATTTGAGGTTCATTTTTATAAACCTTTACTGTGTTTCCTGTCTAAAGAGCATCCTTTAGCATTTGTTGGATAGCTGATTTGGTGGTGCTGAATTATCTCAGCTTTTGCTGGTCTGTAAAGCTTTTGATTTCTTCTTCAAATGTGAATGAGATCCTTGTTGGGTAAGTAATCTTGGTTGTAGGTTTTTCTCTTTCATCACTTTATATACCCTGAAATTCCCTTCTGGCCTGAAGAGTTTCTATTGAAAGATCAGCTGTCATCCTTATGGAGATACCCATGTACATTATTTGTTGCTTTTCCCTTGCTGCTCTTATATTTCTCTTTGCACTTAATTTTTTCAATTTGATTAATATATCTTGGCGTCTTTCTCCTCTCCTTGGGTTTATCCAGTTTGGGACTCTCTCTTCAACTTAGGTGGTTATTTCCATTTTGAGTTTATCATTGTGTATGGCATTAGGAAGTGTTCTGATTTCATTCTTTGGCACATAGCTGTTCAGTTTTCCCAGCACCACTTATTGAAGAGGCTATCTTTGCCCCATTGTATATTCTTTCCCCCTTTGTCAAAAATAAGTTACCCATAGGTGTGTAGGTTTATCTGTATGTTCTCTATCTTGTTACATTGCTTTGTATTTCTGTTTTTGTTTGTGGCAGTACCAAACTCTCCTGATGATGTAGCTTTGTAGTATAGTCTGAAGTAAGGAAGATTGATTCCTCCAGCTCCATTCTTTGTTCTCAAGACTGCTTTAGCTATTCAGGGTTTTTTGTGTTTCCATATGAATTGTGAATGTTTTTGCCCTAGTTCTGAGAAAAATGCCATTGGTAATTTGATAGGAATTGTATACATTGCATTTGGTAGTATCCTCATTTTCACAATATTGATTCTTCCTATCCAGGAACAAAGAATATCTTTCCATCTGTTTATGTCATCTTTGATTTCTTTCATCAATTTATTATAGTTTTCTCTATGCAATTATTTTGTCTCCTTAGGTACATTTATTCCTAAATATTTTATTATTTTTGTTGCAATGGTGAATGGGATTAATTATTTAATTTCTTCTTCTGATGTTTTATTGCTAATATATAGGACTGCAAGTGATTTCTGTGTATTGTCCTTGTATCCTGTGACTTTGCTGAATGCACTGATCAAATCTAGCAATTTTCTGATGATTTCTTTTGGGTTTTCTATGCCTAGTATCATATCATCTGCAAACAGTGAGAGTTTTACTTCTTTTCCAATCTGGATTCCTTTAATTTCTTCTTCTTCTCTAACTGCTGCAGCTAGGACTTCCAAAAATATGCTGGATAATAGCGGTGAAAGTGGGCACCCTTCTCTTGTTTCTGATTTTAGAGGTAATGCTTTTAGTCTTTCACCATTGAGAATAATGTTTGCTGTAGGATTTTCATATATGGCCTTTACTATGCTCAGGTGCGGAGAAGGCAATGGCATGCCACTCCTGTACTCTTGCCTGGAAAATCCCATGGGTGGAAGAGCCTGGTAGGCTGCAGTCCATGGGGTCTAGAAGAGTCGGACACAACTAAGGGACTTCACTTTCACTTTTCACTTTTCACTTTCATGCATTGGAGAAGGAAATGGCAAGCCATTCCAGTGTTCTTGCCTGGAGAACCTCAGGGACGGGGGAGCCTGGTGGGCTGCCATCTATAGGGTCACACAGAGTTGGACATGACTGAAGTGACTTAGCAGCAGTAGCAGCATGCTGAAGTGGTTTTCTTCTATGTCCATTTTTTGAAGTGTTTTATATCATAAATGGATGCTGAATTTTGTCAAAGTCATTTTCACATCTATTTAAATGATCATATGGTTTTTATGATCATATGGTTTTTATCTTTCTATTTGTTAATATGGTTTATCATGTTGATTAATTTGTGTATATCGAAGAATCCTTGCATCCCTGGAATAAACCCGACTTGATCATGGCTTATGACCTTTTTTTAAGATCCTGTTGAATTCTGTTTGCTAGAATTTTGTTGAGGATTTTTGAATCTATATTCATCAGATATTGGCCTGTAATTTTCTTTTTTCGTGTTGTCTTTGCCTTGTTTTGGTATCAGAGTGATGGTCGTTTCATAGAATGAATTTGGATGTGTTCCTTTTTCTGCAGTTTTTTTGGAAGAGTTTCAGAAATATAAGCATTGGCTCATCTCTAAATGTTTGATAGAATTCTCCTGTGAAGCCATCTGGCCGTGGGCTTTTGTTTTTTGGAAGATTTTTGATAACTGTTTAAATTTCAGTGTTTGCAATTGGGTTGTTCAGGTTTTCTATTTCTTCTGGGTTCAGTCTTTGGAGGTTGACCTTTTCTAAGAATCTGTCCATTTCCTCTAGGTTGTCCATTTTATTAGCATATAGTTGCTGATAATATTCTTTTATGATACCTTGTATTTTTATGTTATTTGTTGTAATTTTTTTTTAATTTTAATTTTGTGATTTGATTTTTCTCTCTTTTTTCTTGAAGAGTCTGGCTAGTGGTTTGTCAATTTTGTTTATATTCTCAAAGAACAAGCCTTTAGTTTTATTAATCTTTTCTATTATTTTCTTCATTTATTTTTCACTTGTTTCTGCTTTGAATTTTATGATGTCTTTCCTTTTGCTGACTTTGGGGTTCTTTTTCCTTCTTTTTCCAGCTGATTTAGATGTAGAGTTAAGCTGTTTATTCAATGCTTTTCTTGTTTCTTGAGGTATGATTGTATCACTATAAACTTCCCTCTTAGAACTGTTTTTGCTGAATCCCATAGGTTTTGAGTTGTCATGTGCTTCTTGGACTTGATTGACTATTTCCTTTCACATGTTGGGGAAGTTTTCAACTATAATTACTTCAAAAATTTTCTCAGTGTCTTTGTTTTTTTCTTCTTCCTCTGGGACCCCTATAACTCAAACTTTGTTGTGCTTACTATTGTCCCAAATGTCTCCAAGGTTATCCTCAATTCTTTTCATTCCTTTTACTTTATTCTGCTCTTCAGCAGTTACTGCCACCATTTTCTACTCCAGCTCACTTGTCTGGTCCTCTACCTCAGTTATTCTGCTATTGGTTCCTTCTAGAGTGTTTTTAATTTCAGTAATTGTGTTATTCATCTCTTTTTGCTTATTCTTTATTTCTTCTATGTCCTTGATGATTGTATTAAATAATTATTGCCTTTTCTCCATTCTATTTTCAATCTTTAGAGCAACTTTACTATCATTATTCTGAATTCTCTTTCAGGGAGATTGCTTATTTCCTCTTTCTTTACTTAGTCTTGTGAGTGTCTACCTTGCTCTTTCATTTGTGTTGTATTTCTCTGTCTCTTCATATTTTTTTTTCCACTTGCTCCTTTTTTTTTTTTTTTTTCACTTGCTGCTCTCAAGGAGACACTTGAGGTCTCCTTTTCTCAGGCTTTAGCATTGTATTATTTCTTCCCTTTGGTTTTTGCCTTTGGAGGGAAATGTTGGTTGGGTGGTTTGTGCTAATTTCTTATTAGGGGTGACTTGTGCCTGTGTTCTAGGGGGAGGAGATCAATTCCAAGGTAATTATGGAAATAATGGAACATATATGCACACTTCCACACATGCAGTTATAACCAAAGTGTTCTAAATATGAGTACAGGAGATTGACTTAGTGAGCAAGAAAAACCAGAGTGATATCAACCAATGAAAAGAAGAATTAGATAATGTTCAATCTGGAAATCTGAGCATTAGCAGAGGGCCAACTGTGGAATATAGCAAAGAGAGCTCAAAAATTTGACTTACTCAGTGAGAAAATATGAGTGGAGGATAAAATGGAGAAGGAAAAAAGAGAGAATAAAAGAAGAGAAAGGAGGGAAAAGATAAAAGGAGGGGGTGGAATGGGGGACTAAAAAAGAAAGAAAAGATAAAATAGAAAAACAAAGAAAAATATATGCATGTGGAAAAAAATTATATATATTCAGGAATAGCTACAGATGGTAAAGAACTATAGGTAAAACAGTTGAATATATTAAAAACAAAATAAAAAACCTCCTCGGGGGGGGGGGGAAGGTGAAAAAGAGGGAAAAAAATCTTTTAAAAAAATATATATATTTTTTCTTTGTTTTTCCTTTTTTATTTTTTTTTATTTTTTATTTTTTTTCTAATTTTATTTTATTTTTAAATTTTACATAATTGTATTAGTTTTGCCAAATATCAAAATGAATCTGCCACAGGTATACATGTGTTCCCCATCCCGAACCCTCCTCCCTCCTCCCTCCCCATACCAACCCTCTGGGCCGTCCCAGTGCACCAGCCCCAAGCATCCAGCATCATGCCTCGAACCTGGACTGGCAACTCGTTTCCTACATGATATTTTACATGTTTCATTGCCATTCTCCCAAATCTTCCCACCCTCTCCCTCTCCCACAGAGTCCATAAGACTGTTCTATACATCAGTGTCTCTTTTGCTGTCTCGTACACTGGGTTATTGTTACCATCTTTCTAAATTCCATATATATGCGTTAGTATACCGTATTTATGTTTTTCCTTCTGGCTTACTTCACTCTGTATAATAGGCTCCAGTTTCATCCACCTCATTAGAACTGATTCAAATGTATTCTTTTTAATGGCTAAGTAATACTCCATTGTGTATATGTACCACAGCTTTCTTATCCATTCATCTGCTGATGGACATCTAGGTTGCTTCCATGTCCTGGCTATTATAAACAGTGCTGCGATGAACATTGGGGTACACGTGTCAGCAAATGAAGCAACAGACAAACAACTAATCTCAAAAATATACAAGCAATTCCTACAGCTCAACTCCAGAAAAATAAATGACCCAATCAAAAAATGGGCCAAAGAACTAAATAGACATTTCTCCAAAAAAGACATACAGATGGCTAACAAACACATGAAAAGATGCTCAACATCACTCATTATCAGAGAAATGCAAATCAAAACCACTATGAGGTACCATTTCACACCAGTCAGAATGGCTGCGATCCAAAAGTCTACAAATAATAAATGCTGGAGAGGGTGTGGAGAAAAGGGAACCCTCTTACACTGTTGGTGGGAATGCAAACTAGTACAGCCACTATGGAGAACAGTGTGGAGATTCCTTAAAAAACTGGAAATAGAAAAAAATATATTTTTTTGACAAGAAACACAAAGAGGAAAACTCCACAGCACCACAGAAGGCTAATACAAAGGTGGAAATATGTAAAGGGAATAAACCGTGTGATTTACGAAAAAGAAAAAAAAAATTTCTGGAAACAGAAAAGACCCTGAATATCTAAAACAAACTTGAGAAAGAAGCATGGAGCTGGAGGAATCAACCTTCCTGATTTTAGACTACACTATAAAGCTATAGTCATCAAGACTGCATGGTACAGGCACTAAAACAGAAATATGAACCAATGGAACAAGATAGAAAGCCTAGAGATAAGCCCACACACCTATGGATACCTTATTTTTGACAAAGTAGCCAAGAATACATAATAGGGAAAAAAGAGTCTTTTCAATAAGTGTTACTGGAAAAACTGGACAGCTGCATGTAAAAGAATGAAATTAGAACACTACCTAAAACTATACACAAAGATAAACTCAAAATGGATTAAAGACCTAACTTTAAGACCAAAAACTATAAAATTTTTAGAGAAAAGCATAGTCAGAGACTGACAGGAAGATGGCAGAGGAGTTAGGGGGATCGCCGGCTTCCCCACTAATTCATCAAAAACTCATCGTGATAAGAAACAACTCCTACAAAGAAACATTTAGAATCAACCTAGAATCATATTCCTTATAAATAAATAAGCCTAATTTTTAAAATTTTATTTATTTATTTTAATTGAACAATAATTGCTTTACAACATTGTTATGGCCTTTGCCATACATCAGCATTTCACACAGCATCATCCAAAATAAAATTTACCTTTCACACATTATCTCAGAAAACTACTCAAGTATATGCTTCAACCAAACAATGGCTACAGGTTGACAGGACTCCAGTTGAGACTGGAACAAAGGACAAGTGATCCTTAAAATAAGCAACTCATGAACAGTAAATTAACAAAACAAGAAAAGAGAAAATTCTAAAATAGCTACTCAGATAGTAAAGAATATGCCTGCAATGTGGGAGACCCAGGTTCGATCCTTGGGTCAGGAAGATCCCCTGGATAAGAGAATGGCTCCCCACTCCAATATTCTTGCCTGGAGAATTCCATGGACAGTGAAGCCTGGTGGGCTACAAACCATGGGGTGGCAAAGAGTTGAACACAACTGAGTAACTAATATTTTCACTTTTTTTTTTTTTTAACTTTCATACAAATATATTTGTGTACAAGTATTTGGAGATGAAATAGTTATGTATATGTAGAAAAATAAGCACACAAACAAACAAAAAGGCAATTATGAACACCAGGGAAAACAAAAATTTTACAGAAAGGAAAAAATAATTGTATATGAGTTGTGATTCAACTGTGAATAAATTATGCTCATAATAACATATATTGAATATTGGTTTAATCCTAAAAGAATAACATAAATATATTGAAAGGATAGTAGGGAAAGTAATAATTTATTTGTGAGTAGCAGTATATAAAAAGTTAAATTCTTATCATCCACATAAAAATTCGATGTATTGTGTTTATTCTCAGATAGCAGTATGAGTTATTTCTGAGAAGTATAACAGTAAATATCACAAGAAACAGTTAAAAGATGTAAGTAGAGTTTCTCCTAGGGAACAGGAAACCACATCAGGGAAATGGATTTTAGAAATTGTTTGTTTTTATGCAGAGGGCATAACAACCCACTCCAGTATTCTTTCCTGGAGAATCCCATGGACAGAGGAGCCTGACAGGCTATAGTTCATAGGTTTGCAAAGAGACTGATATAGCTGAAGCAACTTAGCACACATGCATACATGGTGGTGGTAGTAATTGTGACAAAGCCAGTTTAAAGGAGAGAGAAAGGAGAGAGGGAGAGAGAGAGAAAAGCAGAGAGAAACCATCTGTTAAAAGAAGGAAAAGTTTCAGAAGAAAAGAGGAGAAGCAGGGGAAAGTAAGCCAAAGAGGTAAGATGGGCTTTGTTCCAGGAGGGCAGTTCTTGTCCTACTTGTCTTCAAAGATTTGTGACTAAAAGTATGACAGAGATACAACCTACTCCAAAGAGGGAATGTTATGAATCTTATTCACATTGTTTTTTAAATTTAGTAAATAAGAATATCCAGGAAAAGAAATAACTTGATATGTATCCAGAATTTCATCTTTGTTCAGTCGTGCATGATATTGCATTCATAGAACAGAGAGTGACATAAATAAACATAAATGTTAAATAAACAAAAATAAATTTTTATTTGAACTGTGAATAATTGTAATGTATGTATTCACCATAAATCTCAGTCTGGATTGAACATGGAAATTACTTGGAATGAATTTTAAAATCACAAATCATATACAATGAGTTTTTGGGTCCACAAAACAATCTGTGTGGACAAGGTCCAGGCATCAGTAGTTTACAAACTCTGTAGGCAATTTTAATTTGCAGCAAACAGAAATTATGACTATTTCATGTGGTCCTTATACTAGCAATATTGGCATCATCTAGGTACTTTTACTAAATGTAAAGTCTCAGAACAACTCCCCAGACCTAGAGAAGGAAAAGTTTTGGGTGTAGGTATCATCTAAGTCTTTAAGGTGATTCTGAAGCACACCACAGTTTGAAAACCTCTGACTTGGGGTCTTATGATATACAGTGTGGTTCATGGACCTATAACTAAGCATATCAACTATACCAATTTACCAGAATAGTCTTAGTTTGATAGTTAAACCCCTATACACTAGACAAGGGGGCTTTTAGTGGTAAATAATCCACCTGTCAATATAGGACACAAATTTGATTCTTGGGTCAGGAATATCCCCTGGAGAAGGAAATGACTTCTCACTCCAGTATTCTTGCTGGGGAATTCCCATAGGCAGAAGAGCCTGGTGGGCAATAGTCCATGGGGCTGTAAAAGAGCTGGAAATGACTTAACCAATAAACAACAGCAACAACATGCTAAACAAACCAGAATGAATAGCTACCCTCAGCAACATCACTATTTGAGCCTTTATATTAAAAAAAGTGTTAGTCTCACTTTTAGACTGCCTAAACTCAAATTTGCTTTTCAAGGAGAATTTTATTTTGCAGCAAATATTTTGCAGTACATAGATGACTTCTATGTACTTGACAATCTGAGAACCATTGCACTTGGACAGTAATGGTTTTCAAGCCTAGTGAACATTAAAATCTCCCCAGGCTTTACCCAAGACTCAATCAGAGTCTTTGGGGTTGAGCCCCAAGCCTCTTGTGAACCCATGATTGAGCACAGCTACACATTTATTTGTTTTGTTTTGTTTTGCTTGTTTATAAAACTTTGAAATTTTATTTTTAACAAATCACAAGTATGAACATTTTTACAATTAGAAGCACTCTTGTTTCTCCACAGTGATAATGAGCATGCTCACAAGGGGTTTCCATTGTTTAATTTCACATAAACAATCATCTTTAAAAGAAGAAGAAGGAAAAAAACAAACAAACATACACTACTACTTAACTTATTTAATGTTTCTTCACAAATGGAGAAAAATACTAAAGTACAGACAAGGACTCATTTCTCATACTAGTAAGTTTATGCCCCAAATCCTTCAAGCTATGTTTCAATAGTATGTGAACTGAGAACTTTCAGGTGTACAAAATGGATTTAGAAAAGGAAGAGGAACCAGAAATCAAATTGTTAACATTCGATGGATCACAGAGAAAACAACGGAATTCCAGAAAAAAAACATCTACTTCTGCTTCATTGACAATGCTAAACCCTTTGACTGTGTGGATCACAATAAACTTTGGAAAATTCTTAAAGAGATGGGAATACCACATTACCTTATCTGTCTCCTGAGAAATCTCTATGCAGGTCAAGAAGCAACAGTTAGAAAGAGGCATGGAACAACTGACTGGTTCAAAATTGGGAAAGGAGTACAGCAAGGCTGCATATGATCACTTTGATTATTTAGCTTCTATGCAGAATGCATCTTGTGGAGTGCCAGGCTGGGTGAATCACAAGCTGGAATCAAGATTGCTTAAAGAAATAACAACAACCTCAGATATGCAGAGGACTACTCTAATTGTAGAAAGTGAAGAGGAAATAAGAAACTTCTTGATTAGAGTAAAGGCAGAGAGTAAAAACCTAACTTAAAACTCAGCTTCCAAAAGACTATGAACATGTCATCTGGTCCCTTCACTTCATGGCAAATAAAAGGGGAAAATGTGGAAGCAGTGACATATTTTATTTTTTGGGGGGGCACCAAAATCACTACGATGGCAAATTCCATAAAAGGAAATTTAGACAGTATATTAAAAATCAAAGACATAACTTTGCCAACAAAGGTCTGTATAGTCAAAGCTATGATTTTTCCAATAGTTGTGTATGGCCGTGAGTGTTGGATGATAAAGAAGGCTGAGCACTGAAAAACTGATGCTTTTGAGTTGTGGTGCTAGAGAAGACTGTTGAGAGTCCCTTGGATAGCAAGGAGATCAAAGACAGTCAATCAGAAAGGAAATCAACCCTGAATATTCATTGGAAAGATGATGCTGAAACAGAAACTCCAATACTTTGGCCATGTGATGCGAAGAACTGACTCATTAGAAAAGACCCTGATGCTGGGAAAGATTGAAGGTAAAAGGAGAAGAGGGAGGCAAATGATGAGATGGTTGGATAGCCTCACCAGCTCAATGGACATGAATTTGATCTAATTCCAGAGACAGTGAAGAACAGGGAAGCCTGGTATTCTGCAGTTCATGGGGTTTCAAAAAGTCAAACATGATTTGGTGACTGAACAACAACAGACAAGGAATAATCATGATGTTGTGACTAATAATATAAATATGGAATTGTAATTCAAAACATTTTCTGGTTTAAAAAATAAATCTGGTAGTCAGTGCAGTTCTGCAGGGTCTCTGTGTCCAGTGGGACTGGTGTCTGCATTCCTGTGGTGCTCACCTTTAGCCATTTTTCCAGGTCCTCCACACCTGCCTCTTCTACCACTCCTCTATTGCATCTAAGTTCCTAGGGGTCACCCAAGATCACCTTATTTTCTTCCACTAAAGCCACCATGTTTAATGTCCCAACAGCAACCTCTTAACATTCCACTGGAACCACCATAGAGATGCCAAAACTTACACAGGACTGGGAAACAAATTCTTTGCCAACAACAACAGAACCTTGTGTGCACCAGGACCCAGGAGAAAGGAGCAGTGACCACACAAGAAACTGATCCAGACTTGCCCATAAGTGTCCAGGAGTCTCCGGTGGAGCGGTGGGTTGGCGGTGGCCTGCTGCAGGGCTGGGGGCACTGAGTGCAGCAGTGCCTACATGGGTCCTTTTGAAGGAGGTCACCATTATCTTCATTACCTCCACCATAGTTCCACCCCAGGTAAATAAAAGGTCGGGAACACAGCCATACTTTTCAACAGAAAATTGGATTAAAGATTTACTGAACATGGCCCCACCCATTCAGAGCAAGACCCCATTTCCTCGTAGGTCAGTCTCTCCCATCAGGAAACTTCCATAAGCCTCTTATCCTTCTCCATCAGAGAGCAGACAGACTGAAAACCACATTCACAGGAAACTAACCAATCTGATGACACAGACCCACAGCCTTGTCTAACTCAAAGAAACTATGAGCCATGCCTTGTAGGGCCACCCAAGACAGAGGGGTCATGGTGGAAAGTTCTGACAAAACGCGATCCACTGGAGAAAAATATGGCAAACCCATTTTAGTGAGAACCCTATGGACAACACGAAAAGGCAAAAAGATAGGACACTGAAAGATGAACTCCCCAGGGCGGTGGGTGCCCAATATGCTACTGGAGATCAGTGGAGAAATAACTCCAGAAAGAGTGAAAAGACGGAGCCAAAGCAAAAATAACACCCAGTTGTGGATGTGACTGGTGATGGAAGTAAAGTCCGATGCTGTAAAGAGCAATATGGCATAGGAACCTTGAATCAAGGTAAATTGGAAGTGGTCAAACAGGGATAGCAAGAGTGCACATTGACATCTTAGGAATCAGCGAACTGAAATGGACTGGAATGGTTGAATTTAACTCAGATGACCATTATATCTACTACTGCAGACAAGAATACCTTAGAAGAAATGGAGTAGTTATCATAGTCAACAAAAAAGTCTGAAATATAGTACTTTGATGCAATCTCAAAAATGACAGAATCATCTCTGTTCATTTACAAAACAAACCATTCAATATCACAGTAATCTAAGTCTATGCCCTGACTAGTAATGCTGAAGAAGTTGAAGTTGAATCATTCTATGAAGACCCACAAGACCTTCTATAATTAACACCCCCAAAAAGATGTCCTTTGCATTATAGGGGACTGGAATGAAAAAGTAGGAAGTCAAGAAATATCTAGAGTAACAGATAAACTTGGCCTTGGAGTACAGAATGAAGCAGGGCAAAGGCTAATAGAGTTGTGCCAAGAGAATACACTGGTTACAGCAAACACCATCTTCCAACAACACAAGAGAAGACTCTACATATGGACATCACCAGATGGTCAACACTGAAATCAGATTGATTATATTCCTTGCAGCCAGAGATGAAGAAATGCTACACAGTCAGCAAGAAAAAGACTGGGAGCTGACTGTGGCTTAGATCATAAACTCCTTATTTCAAACTTCAGACTTAAATTGAAGAAAGTAGGGAAAACCACTAGACCATTCAGTTATGACCTAAATCAAATCCCTTATGATTATACAGTGGAAGTCCCAAATAGATTCAAGGGATTAGATCTGATAGAGAGCCTGAAGAACTATGGACAGAGGTTTGTGACATTGTACAGAAGGCAGGGATCAAGACCACCCCCAAGGAAAATAAATGCCAAAAGGCAAAACGGTTGTCTGAGAAAGCCTTACAAATAGCTGAGGAAAGAAGAGAAGCAAAAGGCAAAGGAGAAAAGGAAAGATATACCCATTTGAATGCAGAATTCCAAAGAATAGCAAAGAGAGATAGGAAAGCCTTCCTTTGTGACCAATGCAAAGAAATAGAGGAAAACAATAGAATGGGAATGTCTAGAGATCTCTTCAAGAAAACTAGAGAAATCAAGGGAAAATTTCATGCAAAGATGGGTTCAACAAAGGACAGAAATGGTATGGACCTAATAGAAGCAGAAGATATTAAGAAGAGGTGACAAGAATACACAGAACTATACAAAAAAGATCTTCAAAACCCAGATAATGACAATGGTGTGATCACTCAACTAGAGCTAAACATCCTGGAATGTGAATTCAAGTTGGTGGGCCTGAAGATGCATCACTGCCAATAAAGATAGTGAAGGTGATAGAATTCCAGCTGAGCTATTTCAAATCCTAAAAGATGATGTTGTGAAAGTGCTGTACTCAATATGCCAGCAAATTTGGAAAACTCAGCAGTGGCCATAGGACTGGAAAAGGTCAGTTTTCATTATAATCCCAAAGAAAGGCAATGCTAAAGAATGCTCAAACTACCTCACAATTGTACTCATCTCACATGCTAGTAAAGTAATGCTCAAAATTCTCCAAGCCAGGCTTCAACAAAATGTGAACCATGAACTTCCAGATGTTCAAGCTGGTTTTAGAAAAGGCAGAGGAACCAAAGATCAAATAGCCAACATCCGTTTGATAATCAACAAAGAAAGAGAATTCCAGAAAGACATCTGTTGCTGTTGCTGTTAAGTCGCTTCAGTCATGTCCGACTCTGTGCAACCCCATAGATGGCAGCTCCCTGGCTCCCCCATCCCTAGGATTCTCCAGGCAAGAATACTGGAGAGGGTTGCCATTTCCTTCTCCAATGTATGAAAGTGAAGAGTGAAATTGAAGTCATTCAGTCGTGTCTGACTCTTCGCGACCCCATGGACTGCAGCCTACCAGGCTTCTCCATCCATGGGATTTTCCAGGCAAGAGTACTGGAGTGGGGTGCCATTGCCTTCTCCAGAAAGACATCTACTTCTCTTTTATTGACTACATCAAAGTCTTTGACTGTGTGGATCACAACAAACTGTGGGAATATTCTTCAAGAGATGTGAATAACAGACCACCTTATTGCCTCCTGAGAAATCTGTATGCAGGTCAGGAAGCAACAGTTAGAACTAGACATGGAACAACAGATTGGTTCTGAATTTGGAAAGGAGTATGTCAAGGCTGTATATTGTCACCCTGCTTATTTAACTTATATGCAAGGCACATCATGAGAAATGCTGGGCTGGATGAAGCACAAGCTGGAATCAAGATTGCTGGGAGAAATATCAATAACCTCAGATATGCAGATGACACCGCCCTTATATCAGAAAGTGAAAAACTAAAGAGCCTCTTGATAAAAGTGAAAGAGGGGAGTGAAAAAGTTGGTTTAAAGCTCAACATTCAGAAAACTAAGATCATGACATCTGGTCCCATCACTTCATGGCAAATAGATGGGGAAACAGTGGAAACAATGGCTGACTTTATTTTTCTGGGCTCCAAAATCACTGCAGATGGTGACTTCACCCATGAAATTAAAAGACGCTTGCTCCTTGGAAGAAAATTTATGATGAACCTAGACATCATATTAAAAAGCAGAGACATTACTTTGCCATCAAAAGCCCATTTAGTCAAAGCCATGGTTTTCCCACTGGTCATGTATGGATGCGAGAGTTGGACTATAAAGAAAGCTGAGTGCTGAAGAGTTGATGCTTTTGAACTGTGGTGTTGTAGAAGACTTTTGAGAGTCCCTTGGGCTGCAAGAAGATCCACCCTGTCCATCCTAGAGGAAATCAGTCCTGATTGTTCACTGGAAGAACTGATGCTGAAGCTGAAACTCTAATACTTTGGCCAACTGATGTGAAGAACTGATTCATTTGAAAAGACTTTGATGCTGGGAAATTTTGAAGGCAGGAGGAGAACAGGACGACAGAGGATGGGATGGTTGGATGGCATCACTGACTCAATGGACATAAGTTGGAGTAAATTCCTGGAGTTGGCGATAGACAGGGTGGCCTGGCATGCTGTAGTCCATGGGTCGCAAAGAGTCGGACACAACTGAGTGACTGAACTGAACTGAACTGGAACCACCAGGGTCCATGATGTTACCTTTTCTTTCCCACCTACCACCAGAGCCACCCCTGCTACATTCACTACCTAGGAGTTGGAAAGATGTCGGGTGGAAGTGTTTGGGTTTTGGGGCCTTAGACTGGTTGCACTCTGGATGAAGTTCTGTCTTCCACACCCTGAATCAGGGCACTTCCAGTATCCTCCTCAAAATGGGTTCCCTTGGAAACCCCAGGGCCTTGTGTGAGAAGGTTCTTTGTCTACTCCACAACCTTCCATGTGATCCATGGGTTCTTCAGGACCTCCAAGGCCCCTGGACCTCCTCAGGAGGTAGTGGCATCCATCTGTCTTCACAATGTGTCATTCCTTCCCACATGTTGTTCATTGGAAGCTTCCTTTTTGCAAGAGAATCTCTTAAAAATTTCCCCATCAAACCACTCTACAGCAATTTTGGCAGATCTTTATAAGACACTGTAGCATCATAATCTTTGGGTTTTCCTGTTGGTTTGTCCAAGTAGACATGAATCATGGGTTGTCCAGTCCTTAATTTTAACAGTTCTGCACTGCTTAAAGAAGTCTGCCAGATCATCTAATGTCACACTGGCATTTAATCTGTCCTTAAACATAAACTGAACTGTCACCAGAGTCTTCATCTGGACCTACAGTGGGCCTAAATCAAGATCTTGTCCTTCATCCATGTGTCCACCAAGCTTATTGAAGCCACCTCACTCTCTAGCAACCATTCTACCTCATCTTCCTCCCTGCCCACCTCTGCTCATACTTCCACAATCAAATCTCCCTTTTCCTCTGCCCAGGTAAACCAGGTCACTCATTCTCCAGTTCTCTTCTGGGCAGGAACATCCTCCAGACTCCTGCTTGTAAACGAGAGTGGGGTGCTCTTGGGGTGGTTGTGTGGAATGAATTGTGTAGCCCATAGCTGCCACTGTGTTGCCTATATTGCCTTGGAACCTGGCTATAGGATCCATTGGGGGATGAAGGGTAACTAGTGGGTGGCTGATGCTCATAGTTGCTTCGTTGACCATAGTAGCTACTCTGCTGTCCATAGCTGAGCAAGCTAGGTGTCATATGCAGAATAAGCTGCATAAGAGGCCTGGTTGGTAATATCTGTAACAGTGATTGTATCATAAGCAGCAGTACCATATACTGGACAGGCTGACAATACCCTTGTGGAGGGTGCAGTTCAAGTAGAATATCCATTGGGAGGCTCCCCATAGGAAGTTGCATATGTGGTCTGCCAGGCTGCATTCCTCTGAGCCTGGGTATAACTGACATCAGTGGGCTATTCATAGGATGCATATGCCTGAGTGGCTGTACATATCCAAGAGTGGGGTAGGTGGTGTAAGCACCATAGCCCTACTGGGCTGTAGGTACTGTAATATCCATGGGTACCCTTTTCTTTCCACAATTACAAATTTCAAATATAATGAAAATAGAATAAAGTAGGTCTTAGATAAGCAGCACTTAAACTTCTAGGCATTCACAATGCAAAAATATCTTAGAAGCATTTTTTTTTTTTTTTTTTTTTTTAGTTCCTACTCAGATGGTAGATGCTGTGTTGAGTTTTGTGGAGATAAAAATGAGTAAGATGCAGACTTTTACAGAAAGTAATCATAAGCCAGTCACAATGACTCCTTTTTGAGCTCATGCTTGAAATTAAAATATAATAATAATCACTAATAGCAATAATAATCACTCACTAATAGCAAGTTCTTCCAGTGTTTCCCATTTGCCTTCTTCTTCACTAGAGAGTAACCCTTTGTTCTCAAGGGCTGGAGAAATTAAAGTGTATTGGACTTAGTTACTGGAGAAGGCAATGGCAACCCACTCCAGTACTCTTGCCTGGACAATCCCATGGACAGGGGAGCCTGGTGGGCTGTGGTCCATGGGGTCGCTAAGAGTCGGACACAACTGAGTGACTTCACTTTCACTTTTCACTTTCCTGCATTGAAGAAGGAAATGGCAACCCACTCCAATGTTCTTGTCTGGAGGATCCCAGGGATGGAGGAGCCTTGTGGGCTGCCATCTATGGTGTCGCACAGAGTCGGACACGACTGAAGCAACTTAGCAGCAGGAGCAGCAGCAGGACTTAGTTACAAAGAATTATCAGTCTTATATGGTTGTGACAGCTGAAAAAAATCTCAACAAAAAATTACAGTGAAAAATCAAAATTGTTGTCCAGACTAGGGTAAATACCTAAAGATTTATCATACCTTTAAGATAAAATGAATCTTGTTGTGTTTTTACTTTTTTAAGATATGAAAACCACTTCTCAAAACTAAGCAAACCACTTTGAAAAACATTGCTTTGGAGATATTTTTGAAAGTAAATATATAAAATAGAAATCTTCATGGTATATATTAAGCTTTAGCTATAAATTAGCTGTTTTGAGCACTTAATTAAAATACTATCTCATCCTTTTATAGAGTAGAATGATTTTCCTATAAGAAACAGAGTTTGATATCAAGATCAGGAATTTGCAATCTCCCAGCTTAATCAAGGCTGAGTACTCTCATTGCCTACTAATCTATCAGAAACTGATGTGGTCGTACTCTGTGAATTCAGGTGTGCTGCTGAAGTGACTCATACTGGCAGAAAGTTCAGGTTCATTAGGTAAAAATCAAACTTGATCTTGCCTTGTAACGAAATCTTCTAACATCCATTTAAAAAAAAATTGTGTAGCTCTTTGTGTTTCAAACACTTCTATCAATTTCTCCGAAAATACATATGTTCTTCTAATTTATTCAAATGTGTTAAAATCACACTTTATCTTAACAGCACAACTTTTTCTAAGTGCTAAAAAAAATGCTCCTGACATAACTAAAGAAGGACATGAGATAGCATTTTACTCTTAGAGAATGGAAATGGATCTTTTTAATTGTCCATAACTTCCTATGCAAAACTCCAAAAACACAGATATTCTTGAAAATTGTCTAAAAGTAAGAGTATTTTAAGGTACAAGGTCAAAAGGTGGAGGGGAAAAAAAAAGAAAAAAAACTTTGTTTATATAAGAAGTGAATTATAAATTTTGGTTACTTTAGGTTAGAGAGCCTGCTTTCTTAGCCACCACTAACTGGAATGCAATTATGTGTTACTGATGAGGTACTGAATAGTCACAAATTAGTGCTAATAACGGAGAAGGCAATAGCACCCCACTCCAGCATTCTTGCCTGGAAAATCGCATGGACAGAGGAGCCTGGTGGGCTTCAGTCCATGGGGTCGCTAAGAGTCAGACACGACTGAGCGACTTCAGTTTCACTTCTCACTTTCATGCATTGGAGAAGGAAATGACAACTCACTCTAATGTTCTTGCCTGGAGAATCCCAGGGAAGGGGGAGCCTGGTGGGCTGCCATTTATGGGGTCACACAGAGTCAGACACGACTGAAGCGACGCAGCAGCAGCAGAAGCAGTACTAATAAAGTATTGTTTTGTCATTTATGTAGCTAATATCCACATGATTGATATATTTCCTTGTCATGTGTGACAAAATATGGGCCCCAAGTGATTCTCTGAGATATATATTGTCTTGAAAATTTTAAGTACATGAGACATAGAGGAGGCTGAATATATGCACTACTTTGATTTGGTCTGATGGGCTTAGAGCTTAAAGAAGTCAATTATATAATAGTTCTATTGGCCATTGGGATTCTTATTCCTTGCTTGTCTCTC
The DNA here is from genome assembly GCF_003369695.1 of Bos indicus x Bos taurus. NCBI lineage: Eukaryota > Metazoa > Chordata > Mammalia > Artiodactyla > Bovidae > Bos > Bos indicus x Bos taurus. The sequence goes on along the minus strand of NC_040090.1, from coordinate 80,905,246 downwards.
ATCACATCTCTAAAGTGAATGATCTGTTATGATCAGTATCTTTAGAGAACAAACTTATGGTTACCAAAGGGGAAGAGTTGAGGGGAAGGCTAAATTGGGGTTTGGGGATTGACATGTACAGACAGCTATATTTAAAATAAAATGCCTTTCCAGACTTCCCTTGAGGTCCATTGGTTATTAATCTGCCTGTCAACACAAGGGACAAGGGTTCGATCCCTGGTCTGGGAAGATTCCACATGCGGCAGGACAACAAAGCTTGTGTACCACAACTGCTGAGCCTGTGCTCTAGAGCCCTCAAGCTACAACTGTGGAGCCCAGCTGTTGAAATACATGTGCCCTAGAGCCCATGTTCCACAACAAGAGAAGCCATCAAATGAGAAATCTTCACATTAGAGAATAGCTCTTGCTCACTGCAACTAGAGAAAGCTCACAGGCAGCAATGAAGATCCAGCACAGCCAAAAATAAATAAATAAATTTTAGAAATAAAATGTCTTTCCATGAAAAAGAAAGATTTTTGTTTTCTCAGATCTTTTTTTATGCCAAAAGATTGTTATTTGTAATGTTTTTCATGATTTTTTTGAGTCATATAGCAAGTCTTGTTGCCATGTGAACTATATGTGTAAAGCAGAGAAATTAATGGTTATTTCCCTTTCTTTTAGCAATCATGTAATAAATACAAACAGTTTTAAGTTGGGCTAATTCTGAAAATCCCATAGAGATGTATGATGAAGCAGCCATTGATCACAGAGTCTAACAATCCAGGCGGGAAGGCAACACATGCAAATGCATATAATGTCTACAATTGTTAAAAGTACACCTCATGAGTGGAATTGAGAAATGTTGTGGCTGAGAAAGGGAAAGACCCATTCAACTTTGAAGTTATCAGGGAAGACTTTACAAGGTCAGTAGACAAAGCAGTGTTTGTAGATAAGCACAGCAGAAGACCACAGTTTAACCTCTTCTTTAATTTTCTATTTAATGTTTAAATCTCCATACCTCACTTTGTCATTTGTAACAGATTTAAAGCTTTTGTCTCAAGGACAGATTGCATTAAATATAAAAGGCAAAAAATAAAGGATTGAGAAAAAAATCATAGGAGAAAATTTTAATGATCTTGGGATAGCAAAAGCTTCCTTAAATAATACAGAAAGAGGCTGAGTGTATTAATTTTTGTTTTGTCTTCACCAACCGGTAAGATAGCAGAAGAAAAATGGACAGACTACAAGAAGATGTGACAATATTGGTGATACTATGTCTGAGAGATGATTCATGTCAAGAATATATTAAAAAAAAAAAAAAACTTTTTGGATTAGGTAAACAAATGCATTGAAAAATAGGTAAGAGACTTGCCAGTCACATCACAAGATAAGCAGTCCACTTGCCCCATAAACATGAAAAGTGTTTGACTTCATTTATTATTTGAGAAATGCAGAATAGAATCACAGTACATACAATTTTACTAGAAGAATGGAAATGACAAAAGAAAGTTCCAAATGTGTAGGAACTAAAATTCTCACATACTCTTAGTAGAAGGATAGACTGGTAAAACCGCCTTGGAAGTTCTTCGATAATTTCCAATCAACTCAAGCATAAGCTGACTCTATAACTCAGCAATTCCAGCCATAGGAATATAAGTGTATTGTTTCATATTTATGCTGTAACAAATTATCAAAATTTTTGTGGCTTAAAACAGCATAAATTTGTTATCTTACAGTTCTTTAAATCAAAACCTTATCAGCTCTCACTAGGCTAAACTAAAGCAGTTACGTTCCTTTCTGCACACTCCAGGTGAGACTCCCTTTTGAAGCCATTCCCAGCTTCTAAAAGTGCCCTGCATTCCTCAAGTCATGGCCAAGACCTGAATTATTAATGCCAGGGATGTTCCTCACCTTACTTCCCCCACTGAGTCTCTCTATTTGTCTTTCTGTCATCTCTCTGCTCTCTCCGCCAGTATTTCTGTCTCTATTTGTGATTTCTTTTCTCCATGTGTCTGATTTTCTCCCTCTTTTTCACTCTTTCTCCTTCACAGTAGTGAGGAAAGTTTCTTTGCTTTTAAAGATTTATGTGATCAACTGGGCCTATCTAAATAACCTAGGTCACTTCAGTTCAGTTCAGTCGCTCAGTCGTGTCCGACACTTTGGGACCTCATGAATCGCAGCACGCCAGGCCTCTCTGTCCATCACGAACTCCCGGAGTTCACCCAGACTCACATCCATCGAGTCAGTGATGCCATCCAGCCATCTCATCCTCTGTCGTCCCCTTCTCCTCCTGCCCCCAATCCCTCCCAGCATCAGAGTCTTTTCCAATGAGTCAACTCTTCGCATGAGGTGGCCAAAATACTGGAGTTTCAGCTTTAGCATCATTCCTCCCAAAGAAATCCCAGGACTGATCTCCTTCAGAATGGACTGGCTGGACCTCCTTGCAGTCCAAGGGACTCTCAAGAATCTTCTCCAACACCACAGTTCAAAAGCATCAATGCTTTGGTGCTTAGACTTCTTCACAGTCCAACTCTCACATCCATACATGCCACTGGAAAAACCATAGCCTTGACTAGATGGACCTTTGTTGGCAAAGTAATGTCTCTGCTTTTGAATATGCTATCTAGGTTGGTCATAACTTTCCTTCCAAGGAGTAAGCATCTTTTAATCTCATGGCTGCAGTCACTATCTGCAGTGATTTTGGAGCCCCCAAAAATAAAGTCTGACACTGTTTCCACTGTTTCCCCATCTATTTCCCATGAAATGATGGGACTGGATGCCATGATCTTCGTTTTCTGAATGTTGAGCTTCAAAGCCAACTTTTTCACTCTCCTCTTTCACTTTCATCAAGAGGCTATTTTGTTCCTCTTCACTTTCTGCCATAAAGGTGGTGTCATTTGCATATCTGAGGTTATTGATATTTCTCCCGGCAATCTTGATTCCAGCTTGTGTTTCTTCCAGTCCAGCATTTCTCACGATGTACTCTGCATATAAGTTAAATAAACAGGGTGACAATATATAGCCTTGAGGTACTCCTTTTCCTATTTGGAACCAGTCTGTGTTCCATGTCCAGTTCTACCTGTTGCTTCCTGACCTGCATACAGATTTCTCAAGAGGCAGGTCAGGTGGTCTGGCATTCCCTTCTTTTTCATAATTTTCCACAGTTTACTGTGATCCACACAGTCAAAGGCTTTGGCATAGTCAATCAAGAAGAAATAGATGTTTTTCTGGAACTCTCTTCCTTTTTCCATGATCCAGCGGATGTTGGCAATTTGATCTCTGGCTCCTCTGACTTTTCTAAAACCAGCTTGAACATCAGCAAGTTCACGGTTCATGTATTGCTGAAACCTGGCTTGGAGAATTTACTCCATCTTAAATTATTAAATCATATCTGCAAAGTCCTATTGGTCATGTAGAATGCTGACAGATTTGAGGATCTAGGAAGTAGTTATCAAGTTCAAAAACAGGCAAAATTAATCAATATATTAGAAATCATGATGGGAGCATCCTTGTGGAGGATGTAATTTATGATTAGGACATGGGTGGGGGAACTTTCCAGGATGACAGCACTGTTATGTTTCTTATCCTGGGCACTGGGTAATGTGTTTACTAGTTTGTGAAAATTATATATATTATACTTAAATATTACATTTGAAAAATAGAGCAGTAGGTATAATAACCAAATGACATAAAAATATTAGAAATTATCTTTATTATCTACTATTTGATAGATGTACTGATATGTTTTCCTGTTCTCACGTAGCCCATAAGATAAGCATTATTTTTCCAACTTAACAAATAAAGGTGTTAAGAACCAGAAGTGCTAAGTAGCATAGCTAATAAATATCATCTTGACTTAAAAAAAAAAATTCTGACTTTTTGCTTCTAAATAATGAAAATCATTGGGCTTCTCTGATAGCTCAGTTAGTAAAGAATCTGCTTACAATGCAGGAGACACCGGTTCGATTCCTGGGTTGGGAAGATCTGCTGGAGAAGGGATAGGCTATCCTAATATACTTTATTACTAATAAAGGACAGAAATGGTATGGATCTAACAGAAGCAGAAGATATTAAGAAAAGGTGGCAGGAATACATAGAAGAAATATACACAAAAGATTGTCATGACCCAGATAATCACTCACCTAGAGCCATATATCCTGGAGTGTGAAGTCAAGTGGGCCTTAGGAAGCATCACTATGAACAAAGCTAGTGAAGGTAATGGAATTCAGGTTGAGCTATTTCAAATCCTAAGAGATGATACTGCTAAAGTACTACACTCAATATGCCAGCAAATTTAGAAAACTCATCAGTGGAGACAGGACTGGAAAAAGGTCAGTTTTCATTCCAATCCCAAAGAAAGGCAATGCAAAATAATCTTCAAACTACTGGACATTTGTACTCATCTCACACACTGGCAAAGTAATGTTCAAAGTTTTCCAAGCTATGTGTCAACAGTACATAAAATAAGAACTCTCAGATGGTCAAGGTGGATTTAGAAGAGGCAGAGGAACCAGAGATCAAATTGCCAACATCCGTTGAATCATAGAAAAAATGAGAGTTCCAGAAAAATATCTACTTCTGCTTTATTGACTATGCCAAAGCCTTTGACTGTGTGTATCACAACAAACTGTGGGGAAATTCTTCAAGACATGGGAATTCCATACCACCTTACCTGCCTCCTAAGAAATCTGTATGCAGGTGAAGAAGCAACAGTTAGAACCAGACATGGAGCAACAGACTGGTTCCAAATTGGGGAAGGAGTACATCAAGGTTGTATATTGTTATCCTGATTATTTAACTTATATGCATAACACATCATGCAAAACACTGGGCTGGATGTAGCACAAGCTGGAATCAAGATTTCCAGGAGAAGTATAAATAACCTCAGATATGCAGATACAACACCCTTTTATCAGAAAGCAAGGAAGAACTAAAGAGTCTCTTGATGAAAGTGAAAGAAGAGAGTGAAAAAGTTGCCTTAAAATTCAGCATTCAGAAAATTAAGATCATGGCATCTGGTCCCATCACTTCATGGAAAATAGATGGAGAAGCAATGGAAACAGTGAGAGACTTTATTTTGAGGGGGCTCTAAAAATCACTGAAGATGGTGACTGCAGCCATGAAATTCAAAGACACTTGCTCCTTGGAAGAAAAGCTATGACCAACCTAGACACCATATTAAAAAGCCGAGACACTACTTTGCCAACAAAAGTCCATCTAGTCAAAGCTATGGTTTTTCTAGAAGTCACGTATGGATGTAAGAGTTGGACTACAAAGAAAGCTGAGCACCAAGGAATTGATGCTTTTCAACTGTGCTGTTAGAGAAGACTCTTCTGACTCCCTTGGACTGTACGGAGATCAAACCAGTCAATCCTAAAGGAAATCAGTCATGAATATTCATTGGAAGGACTGATGCTGAAGCTGAAACTCCAATACTTTGGCCACCTGATGAGAAGAACTAACTCATTGGAAAAGAGCCTGCTGCTTGGAAAGATTGAAGGTGGGAGAAGGGGATGAGAGAGGATGAGATGTTTGGATGGCATCACAGACTCAATGGACATGACTTTGAGCAAACCCTGGGAATTGGTGATGGACAGATAAGCCTGGCATGCTGCAGTCCATGGGGTGGCAAAGAGTCAGATGACTGAACAACTGAACTGAACTGAATGGAAATTATCCTTTGCTTTACTTATATAAAACTTCATCACTTCATATATGATATTGAAAATTTTGAACATGCTTCTCTATTAGATTCTATTTACTGTTTTCTGGCCAGTGGCAAATAAGTACCTATAACTATATGCAGCATACACATCAGAATGCATGGTCAGTCACTTCAGTGGTATTCAACTCTTTGTGTCCCTATGTACTGTGCTTGCCAGGCTTCTCTGCCCATGGGATTCTCCAGACAAGAATAACCAGAGTGGATTGCCATGCCCTCCTCCAGGGGATCTTCCCAACTCAGGGATCAAACCTGAGTCTCCTGCATTGCAGGAGGCTTCTTTCCCACTGAGCCATCAGGGAAGCCCCTATATATAGCATATAATCAAATATTTTAGGAATAATTTCAGTTGCTTCTATAAAATTTACAGTCAATATCACTGAAACTTGAAATGACATTGCCTTCCAGAATATATAAGCCAAGACTTCTGCTTTTATAAGGGATGTTGTTCTCATAAATCATGGGGGAAAAAGAGCCCTTGGAAAGGCAGAAGGATCCTAGGGAGCTATGGGATTCGCTGTGTCTTTATCAACAGCTTTTAGAACACTCCAATTATCTATGTAGCATCAAGTATGCTTAAAAGATGAACTCTTCAACACTAGAGAGAAATAATTCCTTGCAAGGCTTTGAGGTGAGAAGGTTTATAGAACTTTAAGGTTGATTCTCTGTTCTAAGTTTGGAAATCCCATTTGATATGAAAGTGAAGTGAAAGTGTTATTCATTCAATCTTGTTTGACTTTTTACAAAATCATGGACATTAGTCCACCAGACTCCTCTGTCCTTGGGATTCTTTAGGCAAGAATCCTGGAGTGGGTTGCCATTTCCTCTCCAGGGGATCTTCTTGACCTGAAGATTGAACCCAGGTCTGTAGTGCAGGCATATTCTTTGCCATCCAAGCCACCAGGGAAGCCATTTGATATGGGTTTCCCTAAATGTAACTAAAATCTGTGATTCTTATGTATCAGTCTGATGGAGGCTACCAGAATATTTGGTTAATGAGTTGCATACTAGGAAAAAATATAGTGAATTTTAAAATTTCTCATACTTTTGCCATTTCTTGGAATAATGCTTATCTTCATGTCCTGCTAAGAAAACAAGGTAAATTAGGATTCAACTTAAATTCAAACTACAAAATTCTTTATCACATATTCTAGCTATACGTTATCAAAATATATGTTATATGAAATAAACCTGATATCTTAAACATATTCAACCCATTTTTAAGTTTTCTTATTTGTATTGGAACTTCAGCATTGCTTCTTCCAGGCACACAAAATAGTGAGTCAGAATTATTCACAAATTAAAGTGAAGTGAAAGTCGTTCAGTCATGTCCAACTCTTTGTGACCCCATGGACTAAAAAGTCGATGGAATTCTCCATCTCCAGGCCAGGATACTGAAATGTATAGCTTTTCCCTCCTTCTCTAGGGGATCTTGCCAACCCAGGGATTGCACCCAGGTCTCCCTCATTGCAAGCAACTTCTTGACCAGCTGAACCACAAGGGATGCCCAAGAATACTGGAATACTGGAGAATTCCACGGACTGTATAGTCCATAGTGTTGCAAAGAGTTGGACACGATTGAGCAACTTTCACATAATTAAACTTGTGTACTAAATATGTTCTATGTATATTACTATGTAATATGTACTAAATATGGCTTCCCTGGTGGCTCAGATGGTAAAAGCGTCTGCCTACAATGTGGGAGACACAGGTTCGATCCCTGGGTTGGGAAGATCCTCTGGAGAAGGAGAAGGAAATGGCAACCCACTCCAGTACCCTTGCCTGGAAAATCCCATGGATAGAGGAGTGTGGTAGGCTACAGTCCATGGGGTCACAGAGAGTTGGACACGACTGAGTGAATTCACTCACTAAATATGTTTATGCATTTCTCCCATGTATAAGCTGCAAATGTGACCTCTAACAATTTTTTGTATGAGTCTCAGATTTTTAAAAATATAATTCAAAATATTGTGCTGAAAATCTTTAAAATATTTATAAAAATGACACCTTAAACTGCTTCATTTTGGAGAAGGACAGAGAGTTGAGAAGGTCAGTATCATAAAAATTAGATTTTGAAGAAAACTAAAGAAAAGAATAAAAATAAAGGAAAAGTTACATTGCTATAATTACCTGACAAATGATTCCTATATTTTTATGTTCTCTTAACTTTGGAGTAATTAGAAAAATGATATAAAAATGCCATTCATTTTGATATTTGGCAAAACTAATACAATTATGTAAAGTTTAAAAATAAAATAAAATTAGAGAAAAAAAAATAAAATAAAATAATCTACAGGGACTTTGAAAATGTTTAATAAAAGTGTTAACTTCTTTCCCAAAAAAAAAAAAAAAAAAACCAAAATGACATATGAGATAAGGATTCTCCCATTTTTTCAACTGGTAGAAAAGGAAAAAAAAGAAAACAAGCAATATTGCTTTTTCTTCCTGCAATTAGGAAAAGTCAAAAAGAACTGGCTGAAAGGCATATCCTTTCACAGTTTGTTTTTGGTGTGTCAGGTAAACTGTTGAAAAGAGGATACTTTTTGAATTTCAATCTCTCCTGCTGCCTATCAGCACCTCAAAGCACTAATGCCATCACTTTGCATGTTAGGTTGGTAGACAGGTAAGGCTACAACAGAGGAAAACAGTAAAACATGGTACTTTATTGCATGGACGCTTCATTTCAGGTGACCTGGGTTTAAATGCAAAAAGTTGTGCCTCTCCATGCTCTGCTTTTTTCTTTTTTTTATCCCTAAAATTAGAGTAATAATAATAGCACTTACCTCATAGTAATGTTGTGACAATTAACTGAGCTAATACTTAAAAACTGTTTAGAGCACTGCCCAGAATATTAGAAACGTTCCATAAGTTTTAGCCACTTGGGCTTTGTTTTAGCCCACGTTGCAAGAAAACTCAAGTGATATTGTTGGTTTATAAGGGGAAAAAAATTAGAGAGTTACAGCTTACTTTCACTTAAAGAGATTTACCAAATAATTCTTAAATAAACTATATCCTCAAATACATTTTGGATGTTTTCAATATTCAACATATATATTGAACACTACTATGGGCCAAGTGCCAATCTTACCCAATCTTAAATTAAATGAGAGAAAATGTAGACAAAATACTATACTGGGACTCACACCATCTTTTTTCTTAGACTTAGTCTTTCTTATTTGATATTAAGTATTTCTTGTATATTTGACATTACTAATTGTAATCTAGTTAATTTTCTGTCAGTGGATACTTGAATCACAAAATATTAAAAAATACTTTCTCTTACAGTAATTCATAGGTGCATTGATTTTTCCAATCAAAGATGAATAAAAACAAAAATTTAAAATATATGCTATTATTGCCCTTCATATTAACTAATGTGGTCTGAACTGCTGAATGTTAATTAAAAAGAGGAGAATTGGAAGAGATAAACCACTGCAAAGTTTAAACTTATATTCTTCTGTTTCTTGTTAGCAACTGGTTATTATTTTCTTTAAATGGTTTTAAAAGAAACAGATGATCTCTGAGACAGTCAATTGTTCATTTGTATATATTTTTTAATTTCCCCAAAGAGTAAATTTTAACCATCAGAACTGAGATGACCCTAGTTTTCATTGTTAATAAGAAGCTGAATTTGTCCATTTGACTAAAGTATATCCTTTGACGCCACTCTCTGGCAACATGGAAGCCATCCAAGTTATTTTTTCATATTCACAGCAGAATGGCAGTTTCATTTGCAAAACTCCTGGTCCAATTTCCATATCTAGCCAAATTTTGTACATATCTGAGAGTGTACATTCTTCTAATCTCATTTTCTGACCTTCCTTTGCCCTAAATAGATGCAACTCATGAGAAATGACAATACTCCAAACTTACACTCTTCAAAATGATTTCTAGAGTTCCAAGGACATTACTCTCCACCCACAATTTCCTCTCTAAATCCATTCAGGCTTGGTTTCTCAGTACCTGTGTCTATTGATGAAAATAAAAAGGAAAAAAATATTGATGAATGACTTAAAAAGTTTAGGAAACCAGTGTCTATGGAGGCAGAACAATTGTTTAATGTCAATGTTGACATGAAATTACTTTTCAACCTGTTGTTCAAGAAATTGCAAAAAGATGAGGGTATGTCTACCTATTTATGGAAGGTTAGGTAGTGGTGAGCCACTTTTGTTATTTTTCACTTGGCTGAGCAAGTGTGTACATTTTTTAATGTAATACTTCTCAAATTTTAATTATTAGAAATTTCTCCTCAACTTTAAAAAACTGGTTGGTCTTGTTTTCATATTTTTATCTGTTTTCATGGGTATTTTATTGGGAAATGAGAATAAATTGTTAGAGATTGCTAAACCAATGCCATTTTTAAAGAACAACTTTATTGGGATATAATTTATATGACATAAAATTAGATCACTTCAAGTACACAATTCAGTAGTTTTCAGTGTGTTCACAGAGTTGAGCATCCAACACCCTAGTCAGTTTTAGAATATTTTTGTAAGCATTAAAAAGAAATATGATAGCAATTATCATTCACTCCCCATTTCTTGTCCAAATCCATTTTATTGGGCTCCAAAGTTGCTGCAGATGGTGACTGCAGCCATGAAATTAAAAGACACTTGTTCCTTGGAAGACAAGCTATGACAAACCTAAACAGCATATTAAAAAGCAGAGACAATACTTTGCAAACAAAGGTCCATCTAGTAAAAGCTCTGGTTTTCCAGTAGTCATGCATGGATGTGAGATTTGGACCATAAAGAAAGCTGAGTGCTTAATAATTGATACTTTTGAACTGTGGTGTTGGAGAAGACTCTTGAGAGTCCCTTGAACAACAGGAGATCCAACCAGTCAATCCTAAAAGAAATCAGTCCTGAATGGTCATTGAAGGACTGATGCTGAAGCTGAAGCTCCAATACTTTGACCACCTGATGAAAAGAACTGACTCATTGGAAAAGACCCTGATGCTGAGAAAGATTGAAGACAGGGAATGGCAGAGGATGAGACAGTAGGATGGCATCACCGACTCAATGGACATGAGTCTGAGCAAGCTCCAGGAGTTGGTGATGGACAGGGAAGCCTGGGGTGCTGCAGTCCACAGGGTTGCAGACATGACTTGACCAAATGAACTGCACTGACTGACCACAGGTCCTCTCTTTTTTTTTGCTTACTCTGGGTATTTTGTGCAAATGACATAATATGTGGTCTTTAGTACCTGACTTCTTTCACTTAGTATAATGTTTTCAAAGTTTATCCATGCTTTGGCATATATCTCTATTTTATTTCTTTTATGGCCAAATAATACTTCCTTGTACATATGTCGTTTATTTGTAAATCAATTAAAGCATTGGTTCCAACGTTTAGCCACTGTTAAGAATGCTTCCCAGAGAAGGCAATGGCACCCCACTCCAGTACTCTTGCCTGGAAAATCCCATGGATGGAGGAACCTGGTGGGCTGCAGTCCATGGGGTCGCTAAGAGTCGGACACGACTGAGAGACTGAGTGACTTCACTTTTCACTTTAATGTATTGGAGAAGGAAATGGCAACCCACTCCAGTGTTCTTGCCTGGAGAATCCCAGGGACGGGGGATCCCATAGGGGGCTGCTGTCTATGCGGTCGCACAGAGTCGGACACAACTGAAGCGACTTAGCAGCAGCAGCAGCAGCAGCAGGAATGCTTCTATGAACATTTATATACGTTCTTAAAATGGTATCAGAGTATAATTGACTTATAATATTCTGTTAGTTTCAGGGCTTCAGAGAAGAGAATCAATTACACATATACATATACCCACTCTTTTTGTAGATTATTTTTCCATATAGGCCATCACATGTATTGAGTAGAGTTTGCTGTGGTATGCATTAGGTTTTTACTAGTTATCTGTTTTATATATAGTAGTATGTATATGTAAATACCAATATTCCAAGTTTTCCCTTCACCACCCCCCTTATACTCTTGTAACCATAGGTTAGTTTCTTACATCTGTAACTCTATTTCTGTTTCATAAATTCCTTTGTACCCATTTTTTGGTTTCCACATATAAGTTATATCATATGTTTGTCTTTGTCTATCTGACTTGCTTCACTCAGTATGAAAATCTCTAGGTTCTTCCATGTTGCTGCAAATCGTATTATTCAATTCTTTGCTATGGCTGACTAATATTCCATAGTATGTATGTATATGTGTGTATACACACACACACACACACATTTCACCTTTGTCCATTCCTCTGTTGATGGATGTTTCAGTTGCTTTCATTTTCCGGCTAGTGTAAATAGTGCTGCAGTGAACAATGCAATGCATATATTTTTTCAAATTATGATTCTTTTTTCTGAGTATATGCCCAGAAGTGAGATAGTTGGATAAATATGGTAGCTTTATTTCTAGTTTTCAAAAGAACCTCCAAACTCTGCTCCATAGTTGTGCCATTTTACATAACCACCAACACTATAGGATGGCTCCCTGTTCTCCACACATTTTTCAGCATTTATTGTTTGTAGACTTTTTGATGGTGGCCATTCTGATCTGTGTGAGGTGATAAGTGCATTTCAGTTTTGATTTGCATTTTTATAATAATTAGTGGCACTGAGCCTCCATTCATGTGCTTTTTAGCCACATATATGTCTATTTGGAGAAATGTCTATTTAGATCTTCTGCTTATTTTTTGATTGAGTGGTTTGCTTGTTTGGTGAGCTGTTTGTATATTTTGAAGATTATTTTCAATTGCTTTCTTTGCAAATATTTTCTCCCATTCTAGGGTTGTCTTTTCAGTTTCTTTATCATTTCCTTTGGTGTGGGAATTTTTTTTTAAGTTTAATTATGTCCCATTTATTTATTTTTATTTTCATTACTGTAGGAGGTGAGTAGAAACTGATCTTACTGCAATTTTTGTCAGAGTGTTCTGCCTGTTTTCCTCTAAAAGTTTTACAATATCTAGCCTTACATTTAGGTCTTTAATTTATTTCATTTTTTTATGATGTTAGGAAATGTTCTAATTTTATCCTTTTATATGTAGCTGTTAAGTTTTCTTAGAACTACTTCTTAAAGAGATGGTTCTTGCTTCATTGTATATTCTAGTCTCCTTCATAGATTAAGGACCATAGGTGTGTGGATTTATCTCTGGACTTTCTGTCATTTTCCACTGATGTGTGTGACAGTATCCTGCTGTTTTGATTGCTGTAACTTTGTAGTAGAATCTGAAATCAGGGAGTCTGATTCTTCTGCTTTCTTAAGATTGCTTTTATTATTTGGGTCTTTTGTGTTTCCATACAGTGTAAAACATTTTGCATAATTCTGTGCAAAGTCCCACTGATAATCTCATGAGGAGTGCATTTAATCTGTAGATTGTTTTGGGTAGTATAGTCACTTTCACAATATTGATTCTTCCAATCCTAAAACATGGTATATCTCTTCATAATTTGTTTATGTGATTTTTACTTCTTTCTTCAATATCTTATAGTTTTCTGAGTATGGGTATTTTGCCTCCTTTGGTAAGTTTATTGCTAAACATTTAATTTATTTTGATGCAATGGTAAATGGAAAGGTTTCCTTGATTTCTTTCTGATCTTCTGTTAGTGTATAGGAATGCAAGAGACTTCTGTGTATTATTTTTGCAATTTGCCACCTTATCAAATTTGTTGATGAATTTTAGCAGTTTTCTGTTTAAAGTCTTTAGGATTTCCTATATGCAGTATTATGTCACCTGCAAACAGTGACACTTTTACCTCTTTCCCCACCCCCCAACTTGAATTCCCTTCCAAACCAAAACTATGCTGAATAAAACTGGCAAGACTGAATATCTTTGTCTTATTCCTGAACTTAGAGGAAGTGTGTTCAGTCTTAAAACAGCAGAATACATGTTCCTATCAAGTGCACATGGAACATTCTCCAGGACAGATCACATCTTGAGTTACAAATCAAACCTCAGTAAATTTAAGTAAATTGAAATATTAAGCATCTTTTTCTATCACAATACTATAAAAGTATAAATCAATTGCAGGGGAACAAAACCTAACACATGAACGATAAACAGTATGTTATTAAATAACCAATATATCACTGAAGAAATAAAAAAGGAAATCAGAACATACCCAGAGGCAAATGACAATAAAAACTTGATGATCCAAAATCTATGAGATGCAGCAAAAGCAGTCCTAAGAGGGAAGCTTCAGATGAGATTAGATGAGATCATTCGCTCTGTCGTGTCCGACTCTTTGCGACCCCATGAATCGCAGCAGACCAGGCCTCCTTGTCCATCACCAACTCCTGGAGTTCACTCAGACTCACGTCCATCGAGTCAGTGATGCCATCCAGCCATCTCATTCTGTCATCCCCTTCTCCTCCTGCCCCCAATCCCTCCCAGCATCAGAGTCTTTTCCAGTGAGTCAACTCTTCGCATGAGGTGGCCAAAGTACTGGAGTTTCAGCTTCAGCATCATTCCTTCCAAAGAAATCCCAGGGCTGATCTCCTTCAGAATGGACTGGTTGGATCTCCTTGCAGTCCAAGGGACTCTCAAGAGTCTTCTCCAACACCACAGTTCAAATACATCAATTCTTCGGTGCTCAGCCTTCTTCACAGTCCAACTCTCACATCCATATATGACCACAGGAAAAACCATAGCCTTGACTAGACGAACCTTTGTTGGCAAAGTAATGTCTCTGCTTTTGAATATGCTATCTAGGTTGGTCATAACTTTCCTTCCAAGGAAAGTTATTTAATTTCATGGTGTCTTTTAATTTCATGGCTGCAGTCACCATCTGTAGTGATTTTGGAGCCCAGAAAAATAAAGTTTGACACTGTTTCCACTGTTTTCCTATCTATTTCCCATGAAGTGATGGAACCAAATGCCATGATCCTCGTTTTCTGAATGTTGAGCTTTAAGCCAACTTTTTCACTCTCCACTTTCACTTTCATTAAGAGGCTTTTTAGTTCCTCTTCACTTTCTGCCATAAGGGTGGTGTCATCTGCATATCTGAGGTTATTGATATTTCTCCCAGCAATCTTGATTCCAGCTTGTGTTTCTTCCAGTCCAGTGTTTCTCATAATGTACTCTGCATATAAGTTAAATAAACAGGGTGACAGTATACAGCCTTGATGAACTCCTTTTGCTATTTGGAACCAGTCTGTTGTTCCATGTCCAGTTCTAACTGTTGCTTCCTGACCTGCATACAAATTTCTCAAGAGGCAGATCAGGTGGTATGTTATTCCCATCTCTTTCATAATTTTCCACAGTTTACTGTGATCCACACAGTCAAAGGCTTTGGCATAGTCAATCAAGCAGAAATAGATGCTTTTCTGGAACTCTCTTGCTTTTTCCATAATCCAGCAGATGTTGGCAATTTGATCTCTGGTTCCTCTGCCTTTTCTAAAACCAGCTTGAACATCAGGAAGTTCACAGTTCACATATTGCTGAAGCCTGGCTTGGAGAATTTTGAGCATTACTTTACTAGCATGTGAGATGAGTGCAATTGTGCGGTAGTTTGAGTATTCTTTGGCATGCCTTTCTTTGGGATTGGAATGAAAACTGACCTTTTCCAGTCCTGTGGCCACTGCTGAGTTTTCCAAATTTGCTGGCATATTGAGTGCAGTACTTTCACAGCATCAAGCTTATAACAATGCAAACTTACTTCAAGAACCAAGAAAAATTTCAAATAAACAACCTAATTTATGCATAAAATAACTTAAGAAAGAAGCACTAACAAAACCCAAAGTTAGCAGAAGGAATGAAATCATAAAGATCAAATCAGAAAAAATCAAATATAAATTAAAAAAACAATAGCAAAGGTCAATGAAACTAAAAGCTGGTTGTTTGAGAAGATAAACAAAATTGATAAATCTTTCACCAGACTTATCATGGAAAAAGGGGATAGGGCTCAAATCAATATAATTAGAAATGAACAAGGAAAAGTTACACTGGACTACACAGAAATACAAAAGATCATAAGAGTCCATTACAAGCAACAGTACACCAACAAAATGGACCACCTTGAAGAAACGGACACATTCTGAAAAGATACAACCTTCCAAGACAACAAGGAAGAAATAGAAAATATGAACAGACCAATCACAAGTACTGGCATTGAAATTGTGATAAAAAAAATCTTCAAATAATCAAAAATCCAGGACCAGATGTCTTCACAGTTGAATCCTGTCAAACATTTACAGAAGAGTTAATACCTACCCTTCTGAAAGTTTTCCAGGAAATTTCAGAGGAAGGAAGAATAACAAGCTTATTTTATGAGGCCACCAGCACCCCAACTCTAAAATCAGACCAATAAATCACAAAAAAGAAAATTCTAGGCCAACATCAGTGACAAACATAGGCACAAAATCCTCAGCAAAATGCTAGCAATCTGAATCTAACAACCCATTAAAAGGGTCATACACCATGATCAAATGGGCTTTATTCCAGGGATGTGAGAATTTTTCAATATCCACAAATCAGTTAGTGTGAAACATCACGTCAAAAAATTGAATAATAAAAACCACATGGTCATTTCAATAGATGCAGCAAAAGCTTTTGAAAAAATTCAAACCCATTTAGGATTAAAACAAAACAAAACAAAAAAAAACTCTCCAGAAAGTTGCCATAGAGGAACTTATCTGCCTCAGCATAATAAAGTCCATATATGACAAATCCAGAGCAAACATCATTCTCATGTGCAATTTTCTGTGGGTACTTTGGTATCTATATATCTAGCAATAGGATTTCGTTTAGTAACATTGTTCATATTTAAATTTTGAGGAAATGGCAACACATTTTCCAAAGTGGCTGCACTATTTTCCATTGCTACCAGTAATTCATGAGTTTCAATTGTGTAAATCCTCATCAATTCTTTTTATTATCTATTGGATAATAGCAATCCCAACAGATGTGAAATGGTATCTCACTGGGGTTTTGGTTGGAATTTCTCTTGTGGCTAACGCTGTTGAGCATGTATTGATGGGCTTACTGACAATTTGTAAGCTTACTATAGAGAAATATCTTTTAAGGTCTTTTGCACAATTTTTAATTTGATCATTTATATTTTTATTCAGTTT
The DNA here is from genome assembly GCF_003369695.1 of Bos indicus x Bos taurus. Classification (NCBI taxonomy): domain Eukaryota; kingdom Metazoa; phylum Chordata; class Mammalia; order Artiodactyla; family Bovidae; genus Bos; species Bos indicus x Bos taurus. Next base: position 80,888,513 of record NC_040090.1, on the reverse strand, counting down.
TAAGTGTTCTTTGTATATTCTAAATACAACTCTCTTACCAAAAATATATTTGTTGACTGTTTTGTCCCCTTTTTGAGTTGTCTTTTCACTTTCTTGATGGTATTATTTGTAACACAAATGTTTTAACTTTAGTGTTAGCTGGATTTTCTGGGGTTTTTTTCTACTGTCACTTGCACTTTTAGTATTATTAATGCCTAATATAAGTTCAGAAAGATTTTATCCAATGTTATTAAGTGTTGTATAATTTTATCTCATACAATGAAGTTTATATTTCATTAATCTGTGGGTATGGTGTGGCATAGAGGTCCACCCTCATCCTTTTACATGTGAACCTCCAATTGTTCTGCTCTCATTTATTAAAGACTACTTTTCCCCATTGAACTGTCTGGGAACCTTGTTGAAATGAGTTAATCATTAATGTAAAGTTTACTTCTGTACTCAGAATTCTATTCCCTCTATCTACATATTTATCTTTATACCAGTGCCACTCAGTCTTAATTAATTTAGTAATGTTTAAAAAGTGTGTGCTTCACTTCCGTAAGTGTGCTTCCAAAATTTGTTCTTTTTTCATGATTGTTTGACTATTTCAGAACCTTCAAATTTTCATATTAACTTAAGATCAGCTTGCCCATTCCTGAAAAAAAATGCAAGCTGAGTGTTTGATAGGGAATCTAATAATATTAAATCTTCTGATCAATAATCATTAGATATCTTTTCATTTATTTGGCTATTCTTTCATTTCTTTCAAAAATATTTAGCTTTCAGTGCATATATAGCCTTGTGCTTTTTTTATTTAAAATTTCACCAAAATATTTTTTTTATGCTATTGTGAGTAAAATTATTAGCTTCATTTTCAGAATGGTCATTGCTAGTGTGTAAAAATATAATTCAATTTTTGTTTATTGATCTTGACTTTTGTAATCTTGATGAACTTCCTAATTCTAAAAGATTTTTGTGTATCTCTCATTTTCATAAACATATAAGAAGTGTCTACTGCCAAAAATATAGTTCTAGTTTTGCCAAATTTGTTTATATTTTCAAACAACTATCTCTTCTTTTTATTAATCATTTTTTTTAGCTTTCCTATTCTGAGTTTCCTTTAATTCTTTTCTGATTTTTGTTATTACTATTTTTCTGCTTACTTGAACTTAGTTCATTCTTCTTTTTTCTAGTTTATTGATGTATAAATTTAATTTTGTATTAATATTTGATATATTTCATTTTTTCTTAATGTAGACATTTTATTTCTGTACACTTCTTAGAACTGCTTTTGCCATATCTTATAGATTTTGGCATATTGTGTTTTCGCTGTCAGTTGTTTCAAGATATTTCTAGGGTTCTCTTCTGATTTCTTTTTCAAAATTGTTCAGCAATACTTTTTTTTTTTAATTTCCACATAATTGTGAATTATTCAGCTTTGCTTCTGTTATTGATTTCTAGTTCCATACCACTGTGGTTAGAAAAATAATTTGTATGATTTTAATATTCTTAAAGACTTATTTGTTGACCTCTCCTATGTTCTTTTCTGGAGAACGTGCATGTGAGCTTCAGGAAAATGTCTATTCTCCTACTATTGGATGAATGTTCTGTACATGTCTATATATATTTTGTCTCAAGTATGGTTCAAGACAAATGATTTCTTGTTGATTTCTGTCGTTTTTCAATTTGGGTCATTGAAATCCCCTACTGCCATTATATTGTTATCTATTTCTTCCTTCAGATATTTTAATATTTTTAATATAAATATATGCTTTGGTCTTGGATGCACATCTATTTAGATTGACATATATTCCTGATGAATTGACTTCCTTATGAAGTCACTCAGTCATGTCTGACCCTTTGTGACCCTGTGGACTATAGCCCGTCAGGCTCTTCCATCCATGGGATTTTCCAGGCAAAAATACTGGAGTGGGTTGCCATTTCCTTCTCCGGGGATGTTCCCAACCCAGGGATTGAACTCAGGTCTCAGCATTGTAGGCAGACTTTTTACCTTCTGAGCCAAAGTGAAAATGAGTCACTCTGCTGTCCTTTGGTTTTCACTTTCATGGAATACTAACTGATCTGCATTTATTGATGCTGTGATTGTTGTTCACCTCCTCTAATTGCTAGCTGATTTGTCATATTATCAATGATGCCCCAATGCATACATTGTTAAACAATTATAGAATTAAATTTTATCTCCTTTTCAGGTAGTTCTTGAGTCTAGGGTTTAAGTACTTCCAGAAGTACTCTTTTTAGTTGTCTCTTCCTCTAGTTTGTCTGCTAAATTTTTGGCTGGCGTATCTTGCTGCTTTTCTAGAGCTAGTAGTCTTTTCTTAATTGTAAACTGCTAAAATCTCCATTGTTTCTGGAAGTGACTTTTAATTTGAAATTCTTCATGCTTAGTTCCAAATAGTCAGTCTCCTTGCTGAACTAGTTATTTTTAATGCTTGAATCTCTGCTGGGTCTAAATTGTACACTAACACTCTGAACCTGCAAAGTGGAAACAATGTTTTCCGCCCTTGAATTGACCTCCTGCTCTGTGAGGGAGGCACTAGGCAGGGGCAGTAGCTCGGGTCTTCTTGAATTATCTTTCTCAGCATAAAGCCTCTGCTCATTCAGCAAGCTGGGGCAAAGGTAGGCAGGACTCAGTGTTCTTGGCTTGTGCACCCAGCTCTAGCATAATGCTTTTGTCTTATGAGTTGGTAGCTGAATAGAAAATGTGTGCCCAGGTCTCTCAGTTCCTCTTGTCTAGAATAGAGCTCTTCCAAAACAAAGATGAGGGGAACAAAAAGTGCTGGGATTCTAACCTTCCCAAAGAAAAAATCCAAACTCTTTTATTGGAAGCTGGCAGGAGAAGAAGTCCCATTCTCTTTTATCTCTTATTTTCTGCTTATAGTGGGGCTCTGAACATGCTGAGCTACAGATGGGCTGAAAGTGAGTTATGCTTCTTCAAATTCAGAATCCACCCCAATTTTTACCATAATTTAATGGATTTTCTTCATTAAATATTTCTCAATTTTCTATATGTTATTAGGATAATTCCAGAGATTTAAAATGGCTATTTGTAATTTCTGTCTTATTGAGGAGAAAGTTTTTGATCCTCCTTAAGTTTATTATTCTGCAATTGTTTGTTTCTAAACCATATAATTTTAAATAAAAATTGCATTTTCTAATTCCAAATCCTTCAAAATTTCTTTAGAAAAACAAATGTTTAATTAATTTTCTCCTGGGTAATACAGACATTTCTCTGATTAGTATGTATTTTCCTGGGAAAAATTTTTCAACATTGTAATTTAATGAGATAGGGTATATCACAAAATTCTCATAATTAATTTCAAAGGTAAATTAATTTTCATTCAAGGTATACTATGTTGCTCACCAGTTTTCATTTAGTTAATGTGATTAGAAATAGGAGAATACAACAGCTGATTGGAGGCCTCTGATTTTAAGATCAAAATACTTCTTCACGGATCTCCAACTTCCTATCTGCTTTGGTCGCATGGTTGTGGCTATAATTTTGATCTTTTGTAAATATAACTCCTTTCAGATTCCTACTGTTAGTTCTCCTATGACTGGCAATAGTTTATCTCTCTACCTTGAAGGAGCTTTTCACTATTGCCAATCTGCAAAACTTCATTATCTCTTGTTGGTTCAACTATAAAGAGTCTCTTACTTAAATTCACTTCAAAATATCAGTTAAAAATGCTATTTTCTTTTTCCTAATGCAACTGTGACTTGTTTGCTTGGTAATTGGTTCTCGGTCAAAGTAAAACTGTTAACTTCAAGGTAAGCAAATGTGATTACAGATCAGCTTCCTATTTTAAAAGTTTCCTGATATGGACTGTGGTTTAGATCATAAATTCCTTATTGCAAAATTCAGACTTAAATTGAAGAAAGTAGGGGAAACCGCTAGGCCATTCAGGTATGACCTAAATTAAATCCCTTATAATTATGCAGTGGAAGTGACAAACAGATTCAATGGATTAAATCTGATAAACAGAGTGCCTGAAGAACTATGGATGGAGGTTCATAACATTGTACATGGTAAGGAGGCTTTACAAATAGCTCAGAATAGAAGAGAAGTGAAAGGCAAAGGAGAAAATGAAAGATATACCCGTCTGAATGCAGAGTTCCAAAGAAGAGCAAAGAGAGAAAATAAAGTCTTAAGAAGACAATGCAAAGAAATAGAGGAAAACAATAGAATGGGAAAGATTAGAGTTTTCATCAAGAACATTAGACATAACAAGGGAGAATTTCATGCAATAATGGGCACAATAAAGGGCAGAAAAGGAATGGGCCTACTAGAAGCAGAAGATATTAAGATGAGGTGGTAAGAATACCCAGAAAAATTACATGAAAAAGATCTTAATGACCCAGATAATCATGATGGTGTGATCACTCACCTAGAGCCAGACTTCCTGGAGTGCAAAGTCAAGTGGGCCTTAGGAAACATCACTATGAACAAAGCTAGTGGAGGTGATAGAATTCCAATTGAACTATTTTAAATCCTAAAAGGTGATGCTGTGAAAGTGCTGCACTCAATATGCCCACAAATTTGGAAAACTCAGCAGTGGCCACAGGACTGGAAAGGGTCAGTTTTCATTTCAATCCCAAAGAAATACAATGCCAAAGAATGTTAAATATCACACAATTGCACTCATTTCACATGCTAGAAAAGTAATGTTCAAAATTCTCCAAGCAAGGCTTAAACAGTACATCAACCAAGAACTTCCAATGTTCACGTTGGATTAAAAAAAGGGAGAGGAACCAAAAGATCAAATAGCCAACATCCATTGGATCATAGAAAAAGCAATAGAATTCAAGGGAAAAAAAAAATCTACTTCTTCTCCATTGACTACATTAAGGCCTTTGACTGTGTGGATTACAGCAAACTGTAGAAAATTGTTAAAGACATTGAGATACTAGACTACCTTACCTGCCTCATGAGAAATCTATATGCTGGACAAGAAGCAATGGTTAGAACCAGACATGGAATAAAGGACTGGTTCAAAATTTGGAAAGTCTGTATATTTGGTCAAGCCTGTATATTTTCTTTCACCCTACTTATTTAATTTATATGCAGAGTACATCATGTGAAATGCTGGACTGGATGAAGCACAAGCTGGAATCAAGATTGGAGGGAGAAATATCAATAACCACAGATATGCAGATGACACCACCCTTATGGCAGAAAGTGAAGAAAAACTAAAGAGCCTCTTGATGACAGTGAAAGGGGAGAGTGAAAAAGCTGGCTTAAAGCTCAACATTCAAAAAACTGAGATTATGGCATCCAGCCACATCACTTCATAGAAAATAGATGGGAAAACAATGTAAACAGTGAGAAACTTCATTTTCTCGGTCTTCAGAAACACTGCAGATGGTGCCTGCAGCCGTGAAACTAAAAGACACTTGCTCTTTGGAAGAAAAGCTATGACAAACATAGACAGCATATTAAAAAGCAGAGACATTACTTTTCTGACAAAGGTCCATCTAGTCAAAACTATGGTTTTTCCAGTAGTCATGTATGGATGTGAGAGTTGAACTATAAAGTGCCGGGAGTCAGCGTGAGGAACTCTGCCCATGGCAAAGGTCATGAGGAAGGAGACTCGGCATATGCAAAGGCAGGATCAAGCCTCAGGTGTCCCCCTGGAAATTCTCGAGCATCTACCCCCAAAACCAGAGTCTGCCTACTTTACTGCTTTGTGCTCTCACCTACACCTCTGACTTTACGAGGGGCTGTCCCCCACCACCTCTCTCTGAAAAAGAGTTAACTTACAGCTCCAGTTAATCAAGTTCCTGGGCGTGACAAGAGTGTTTCAACCTACAAACTCCTTTGGAAGTCCTCTAGCCTGCCTGAATAGGTTCTTCCGGCCACATGTGATTGTTCAGAGACTCCCAACTGTAAGAGGCATGAGATGTTCTAAACTGTCTAAATACAGATTCCTTTGAGCAGTTAAAAGATTGATTAGAAATTGTATTGGTGAAGGGTTTTTCACTTGTTGGGCCAATGTTTGCTGCTAAGTTTCCATATCCCTTACGTACTGTGTCCCTGGCAGTGTATTGATTAATATAATTGGATTATAGGAAAGTAAGTAGTAGCTTTAATGTTTGTAACCTTGGACCCTTGAGTTAATTATTTTCTTGTTATAGCCCACCACACCTTTGCCCTATAGGAATGAAACTTTATCTAATGCTTTCAGAGGGTGGTGCCTAACTTTAGAATAATCACCTTTAGAGAAAAAAAAGGTTTCTGAAGAAAGGATCTTAAAATGTTAACAGGCTTCCTGGCCAGAAGATGATGTAAATCACCTAAACTTTTGCATATGATAAGTTTGAAAGCCTGGCTTCGATTAGGATCAAGGACTGCTGTCCTTGCATGACTCTACTCCTTCCTCCATTATCCTCTATGCACAACTTAAGGTATAAAAACTACTTTGGAAAATAAAGTGCAGGCCTTGTTCACCGAAACTTGATCTCCCTATGTCGTTCTTTCTCTCACCTTCTGGCTGAATTCCCATCTGGAACGTGGAGGCTTGTCAAGCCTACTAATTTTGCCTGGGCCTCTAAGATCTGACCGGGGAGGCCTTAGTGTCTCCTGTCCTTCGGGAGAATGGGAGGACGCCTGCAGCCTACGTAGGTGATGCAAATTCCTTATTTTGGAATTTTATTAACTTTCCATGTAAATCAAGTTATTCAGCCTCTTTCTCCACTGAATTTTTCTCACTGAGCTATCCTTATTTGATCACTCTTCATATCCTTAATTCATCGTATACTGATCGCCGAAGCCGTCTCCCCTTTGAAATCCCTGAATCCACCAGAGCTAGACCCCGGTAATAAAGAAAGCTGAGCACTGAAAAATTAATGCTTTTTAACTGGGTGTTGGAGATGACTACTCTTGAGAGCCCCTTGGGCTGAAAAGAGATCAAAAGAGTTAATACTAAATAAAATCAGTCCTGAATATTCATTGGAAGGACTGATGCTAAAACTGAAGCTCCAATACTCTAGTCACCTGATACAAAGAACTGACTCATTAGAAAAGACCATTATGTTGGGAAAGATTGAAGGCAGGAGGAGAAGGGGATGACAGAGGATGAGATGGTTGAATGACCTCACCAACTTGATGGAAGTGAGTTTGAGCAAGCTCCGGGAGTTGGTGATGGACAGGGGAGCCTACCATGCTCCATGGGGTTGGAAATTGTTGGATATGACTGAGAGATTGAACTGAACTGAAGGTACATTCACTGTCTTTTCATAGACTGCTGGCTACTTTGAAGAACCCAGAATCAGTAATTGTTCTTAGTTGCTGCAACAGACAACTTAGTTGCTGCAGCAACAACAAGAGGCATATTTAAACATAAAACAATGAATTTATCAAAAAGGTGGTATATAACTGGCTGAAACTCCAGGAAGCCAAGATAATTGGAACTGGAAAATTTAGGCAGAAATTTAGGAGGAACAGAGGCATCAAAATCAGCAACACTAGTTCAATCAGAAAACTCTTGCATTTTCCACAAAGCATAGGCACCTTGGGGTGCAGTGCTTTCATTGTTGATGCTAAAAACTGGACACTGTGCTTTGCTGCCTCTAACCTTAAGCATTTGCCCCTGTTACTGATGCTGTACACTGACATAATAGGTTCCTTGTCCTTGTCTCTAGGTTCCAAGTCTGAAGTTGCTGAATTGGATTGGCAGAAATGATATTTTATCCCATGTCCTGAGAACACTATCTGGCAGTTTCAGCTTAAATTCAACTCATACTTAAATTAATACTCACTATGTAAAGAATTCAACTAATTCCTTCAACTATTACTCACAGGGAAGGAACTGCCCAGCTATAAAAAGGGAAGGGGATGTTTGTCATAGGGAACATGATACATATCCATTGTTATGTGCCTATTTGTCAAACAAGCTTTTAACAGCTGTTAACTACTTTTCACAGTACAGTGATGCAAAAACAAAATGAAAAAAACTTTGTATACTTCAAAAGCAAAAGTAGAATGAAAAACTCCACCCTAATGTATTACACCATCTTTCATGAAACTAATATATATTCTCGCTTTCCACCAAAAAGGGGAACTCAAAATCTCATCAGTAACTGCATCCAGTCAGAGCGCCAGTATTTCAGGGGAAATGTCAACTACTCTTTTTTTTTTTTTTTTTCGTGACTTCAACATGCCTTGCTATTTTAAAACTATAGAATTCTCACCACAAATGTGCCCTATAGAAAACACTAAGGGAAATGTAGCAAAAAAAAAAAAGAAAAGGGGGGAGGGGGAAAGAATAAAACTATATATATATATATTATTCTTTTTTTCATCTCTTTGGGATTCTTTGCTTACTGAAAAGAATCCCACTTACGGGCCAGAGGAGGAGGAGGTGGGGAAGGCGCAGGAAATGGAGGAGGCGCCGACTTCCCCTCCCATGAGCCCTCGCAGTTGTCTGCGCTCTGCTCTGTACCAGTTTGGGGAAGTTGCCCGAGCCCTGTGTCTCCCAGATGTGCGACCTCATTGAGCCACAGCCAGACGAGAAGACCGGCAAGATGAAGAAGTTTCTGAGAACTTTGTCGGACAGTTTCGGCTGCATTGCCTTGAAGAAAGAGGACACCACCTTTAGTGAGATATATTTCACAAAGATGGCCACACGGAACTGCCCTGGAATGGACTCAGTAATCAAACCCGTGGACACAATTCCTGAGGATAAGAAAGTCAGAGTTCAGAGGACACAAAGCACTTTTGACCTGTTTGAGAAACCCACTAATCAAGTAAAGAGGGTGCATTCTGAGAACAATGCTTGCATTAACTTTAATAAGAGCTCCTCCGCTGGCAGAGTCTCCTAAAGTTCGGGGCATTCCAGCCTGCCCCAGTTCACCAGCAAGTCCCAAATTTGGAAAATCTGACTCACACAGAAAACTGTAAAAGCTAGGGGAAGGATCTTATGTTACAGTATACAAAGGGAAAAGCAAGGTGAATGGAAAGTTTGTAGCCCTGAAGATCAGGCTGTGGGAAGAAGGTACACCTTTTACAGGTATCAGGGAAGAAGACTCTTGAGAGTACCTTGGACAACAGGGAGATCAAACCAGTCAATCTTAAAGGAAATCAACCCTGAATACTCCTTGGAAGGACGGATGCTTAAGCTGAAGCTCCAATCTTTTGGCCACCTGATGAGAAGAGTGGACTCATTGGAGAAGACCCTGATGCTGGCAACAATTGTGGCCAGGAGGAGAAGGGAATGATAGAGGATGAGAAGGTTGGATTGCACCCTGGACTCAATGCACATGAACTTGAGAAAACTCTGGGAGGTGGTGAAGGACAGGGAAGCCTGGCATACAGCAGTCCATGGGGTCGCAAAGAGTTTGAAACGACTGAGTAACTGAACAAGGACAAAATAGTGACTTTGAAAAACATTTTGACACCTCTTTTTTAAAGCAGAATGTTAAATTACCATATGTGCTAGCATTTTCATTCCTGGGAATCTACCCAGGAGAAAAGAAAACACTTCCAGACAAAGACACATATGTGAATGTTCCTAATGTTACTGTCACAATAGGCAAAATCAAGAAATAATCTCAATGTTCATCAACTGTTGAGTTGATACACAAAATGTCAAATATCCATACAGTGATTCAGAAGGAGCTATCTACAGGTAATATGCTTGATGATATGCTTCAATATGTTTGAACCTTGAAAGCATTTATGCCCAGTTATATAAGCCTGGTTGAACTTTCAAGGTGGTGCTAGTAGTAAATAACCCTCCTGCCAATGCAGGAGACTTAAAAGATGTGGGTTCCATCCCTGAGTCGGGAAGATCCCCTGGAGAAGGTCATGGCAACCCACTTCAGTATTCTTTCCTGGAAAATCCCATGGAAAGAGGAACCTGGCAGGCTACAGTCCACGGGGTTGTACAGTCGGATACAACTGAAGCAACTTAGCATTCACTGAAGTGGCTAGAGTGACTAAAACTTTTCTTCAATTCATGAAAAACATGCTCCACCTATATATTTCCCAAACCTGAGGATTTCTCCCTTTATTTTTTTCAGTATTTTCAGAGTCACATATGACTGAGTGTCCCTTTATTTTTTTCAGTGTTTTCAGAGTTGGACATGAATGAATGACTAAGCATAGCATAGCATAGCATAGATATTACTAGACTACTTAAACTGGGCTTAGCTTGTGGCTCAGTCAGTAAAGTATCTGCCTGCAATGGGGGTGACCCGGGTTTGATTCCTGGGTCAGGAAGATCCTCTGAAGAAGGAAATGGCCACCTACTCCAATATTCTTGCCTGGAGAATTCCATGAACAGAGGAGCCTGGTGGGTTGAAGTTCATGGGATTACAGAGAGTCAGATAAGACTGAGTGACTAACACACATTTTTCTATTTTTAATTAATTTTTATTGGAGTGCAATTGCTTTACAATATTATGTTAGTCTTTTGCTGTACAACAAAGTGAATCAGATATAAGCATTCATATATCTACTCTTTTTATGGTTTCTTTATCATTTAGGTCACCACAGAGCACTGAGCAGAGTTCCTTGTGCTATACTGCAGGTCACCATTAGTTGTATACTTTATATATATTAGTCTATATATTTCAGCTCCAATCTCGCAATTCATCCCACTCCACTCTCCCTACCTCACTTGGTAACAATAAATATGCTCTCTGTAACAGTCTATTTCTGCTTTGCATATAACTTCATTTCTACCATTTTTCTATGTATAAGTGATATTATACAGTGTCTGTTTTTCTCTGACTTGCTTCACTCTATGACAGCCTCGAGGTTCACTGACAACTCTGCAAATGGCACTATGTTCCTCATTATGTCTGAGTTACATTCCACTGAATACATATACCATGTCGTCTTTATCCATCTTCTGTCATTGCGCATTTAGGCTCCATCCAGGTCTTAGCTACTACAAATAGTGCTGCAACAAACATCGGGGTGCATGTGTCCTTTCGAATTATGTTTTCTCTGAATATATACCTAAGAGTGAGAGTTCTATGCTATATGGTAGCTTGATTTTTAGTTTATTAAGGAACCTCTGGACTGTTCTTTATAGTGGCTATACCAGTTTACATTTCCACCAACAGTGTACAAATGTACTCTTTTCACCACATCCTCCCCAGCGTCTATTGTTTGATGATTTTTGATGATGGCCATTCTGACCATTGTGAGATGATACTAGTTGTATTGTACTGTTGTAATTTGTGTTTCTCTAATAATTAAGGATGTAGATCATCTTTTAAGATACTTTTGTATGTCTTCTCTGAAGAAATTTCTACTTAGCTCTTCTGTCAATTTTGTGACTATTATTATTGTTGTTCAGTTGCTCAGTCATATCTAACTCTTTGAAACTCCTATATTGTGTTTTTTCTTTAATATTGGGCTGCATTAGCTGTTTGATTGTTTTGAAGAATAATCTCCTGTCAGTTTTTTCATTTCCAAATATTTTCTCCCATTCTGAAGGCTGTCTTTTCATTTTGTTTATGGTTTCCTTTCTTTTGAAAAACATTTAAGTTTACCTGGGCCTCCTTTTTTTAAAAAATTATCTTTTCGTTACTCTAGGAGGTGGGTCAAAAAAGAGCTTACTGAAATTTATGTCAAAGAGTATGCAACCTATGTTTTCCTCTAACAATTTTTAATATCCAACATTACATTTAGGTATTTAATCCATCTTGTGTTTATTATTTTTAATTTAAATGTATTTATTTTAATTAGAGGCTGATTACTTTACAACATTGTATTGCCAATACATCTTGTGTTTATTTTTGGGTAAAATGTTGAGAGTGTTCTAATTTTATTAATTTATATGTAGCTGTTTGATTTTCCCAGCACAACTTATTGAAGAGACGCTCTCTTCTCCAGTGTATAGTGTTGTGTCTTTTGTCATAGTTTTACAAATAGCTGAGGAAAGAAGAGAAGCAAGGGAGAAAAGGAACTATGTACTCAACTAAGTGCAGAGTTCCAGAGAATAGCAATAAGAGATAAAAAGGACTTCTTAATTGATCAGTGCAAATAAATAGAGGAAAACAATAGAATGGAAAACATTAGAGATCTCTTCAAGAAAACTGGATGTATCAAGAGAACATTTCATGTGAGGATAAGCATAATAAAAAATTTAAAAAATGGTAAAGACCTAACAGAAGCAGAAGAAATTAAGAAGAGGTGGTAAGAATGCACAGAACAACTATACAAGGAAGGTCTTAATGACTCAGATAATCATGATGATGTTGTCACTTACCTAGGTCCAGACTTCCTGGAGTTTGGAGTCAAGTAGGCCTTAGATAGTATTACTACAAACAAAGAAATTGGAGGTGATGGGATTCCAGCTGAGTTATTTCAAATTCTAAAAGATGATGCTGTTAAAATGCTGCACTCAACATGTGTTCAGGTCTTTGAAACTTAGCAGTGGCCACAGGACTGAAAAAGGCAGATTTTTATTCCTATCCCAAAGGAGGGCAATTCCGTTTATTTATTTATTTTTTATTTTTTTTAAGTTGGAAAGCACAATAAAGTCATTTATTTGGAAACCACCCAATTTAAAAAGTAAGAATCCTAAAAAGCAAAAATAGAAGAAAGAGGTGAGATTTTAAATAAACCCCTCTTCATAAATCATTAGGAGATTCAGTGAAATATATTGACCTGCACTTTTTATTTTTTTAATATAAATTTATTTATTTTAATTGAAGGCTAATTACTTTACAATATTATATTGGTTTTGCAATACGTTGACATGAATCTGCCGTGGGTGTACATGTGTTCACCATCCTGAATCCCCCTCCCACCTCCCTCCCCATCCCATCCCTCTGGGTCATCCCAGTGCACTGGCCCCGAGCACCCTGTTTCATGCATCAAACCTGGACTGGTGATTCGTTTCACATATGATAATATACATGTTTCAATGCCATTCTCCCAAACCATCCCACCCTCACCCTCTCCCACGGAGTCCAAAAGACTGTTCTATACATCTGTGTCTCTTTTGCTGTCTCACATACAGGGTTATCGTTACCATCTTTCTAAATTCCATATATATGCATTAGTATACTGTATTGGTGTTTTTCTTTCTGGCTTACTTCACTCTGTATAATAGGCTCCAGTTTCATCTACCTCATTAGAACTGATTCAGATATATTCTTTTTAACGGCTGAGTAATATTCTATCAATTCCATTTATGTTCACACTCCTGTACAGTTGGACTCAGTTCACTTGCTAGCAAGGTTAATCTCAAAATCTTTCAAGATAAGTTTCACAAATACATAAACCAATAAATTCCTGATGTACAAACAGGGCTTCAAAGAGCCAGAGGAACCAGAGGTCAAATTTCCAGCATTCAGTGGATCATCAAGAAAGCAAGGTGATTTCAGAAAAATGTCAACTTCTGCTTCATTAGAATAGCTTAAACCTTTGGCTGTGTGGATCACAACAAACTGAAAAATTCTTAAAGAAATGGGAATATCAGACCACCTTGCCAGTCTCCTGAGAAACTTATGAGGATCAAGAAGCAACAGTTACAACCTTACATGGAACAAATGACTGGTTCAAAATTGGGAAAACAGTATGCCAAGGCTGTATATTGTCACCCTGCTTATTTAACTTATATGCAGAGTACTTCATGTGGAGTGCTGGGCTGCAAAAATCACAAATTGGAATCAAAATTGCTTCAAGAAATATCAGCAGTGTTGGATATGCAGATGATACTACTCTAATGGCAAAAAGTGAAGAACTAAAGAGCCTTTTGATGAAGATGGAAGAGGGGAGCAAAAAGGCTGGCTTGAAACTAAACGTTAAAAATACTAAGATCTTGGCATACTGTCCCATCACTTCATGGCAAATAGAAGGGGGGAAAGTGGAAACAGTGATAGATTTTACTTTCTTGGGCTCCAAAATCACTGTGGATGGTGACTACAGCCAGACAATTAAAAGATGCTTACTCCTTAGAAGGAAATGATGAGAAAAGTACACGGTGTATTAAAAAGCAGAGACATTACTTTGCCAACAAAGGAACATATAATCAAATCTATGGTTTTTTCAGTAGTCTTATATGAAAAAGGGAGTTGGACCAAAAGGAGGCTGAGCACCAAGAACTGATGTTTTTGAATTCTTATATTGGAGGAGACTCTTCAGAGTCCCTTGGACTTCAGGGAGATCAAACCAGTCAATTATAAAGGATATCAACCCTGAATATTCATTGGAAGGAATGTTGCTGAAACTGAAGCTCCAATATTTTGGCCACCTAATGGGAATAGTTGACTCATTGGAAAAGACCCTTGTGTTAGGAAAGAATGAAAGCAAAAGGAGAAGGGGATAGCAGAAGATAAGATGGTTAGAGAGCACCAATGATTCAATGGACACAAGTTTGAGCAAACTCTGGGAGATACTGGAGGACAGAGGAGTCTGGAAAGCTGAAGTCCATGGGGTCCCAAAAAGCTGGACATCACTATATGACAGAATAACAACAACAAATTTTGGGTGCATAAACATTTATAATTGTTATATCCTCTTCTTGGATCAATTCCTCAAGCATTATGTAGTGTCCTTCTTTGTTTCTTGTAAAAACCTTTATTTTAAAGTGTATTTTGTCTGAGATGAATATTACTATTCTTGCCTACTTTTTATTTCTATTTTCCTGGAATCTCTTTTTCCATCTTCTCACTTATCATATCTAGTGTACCTAGGTCTGAAGTAGGCCTCTTGTAGACAACATATTTATGGGTCTTGTTATTTAATTCATTCAGCCAGTTTTGTCTTTTGGTTTGAGCTTTTAATTCATTCACATTTAAAGTAATTTAAACGTTTACAATATTCTTATTGCCACTTTATTTGTTGTTCTATGTTAGTTTTTGTAGGACTTTTTCTTCTCTTGTGTTTTCTGCTGATGGAAGATCCTTTAGCATTTATTGTAAAACTGGTTTCAGTTCAGTTCACTTCAGATACTCAGTCGTGTCTGGGTTTTTGCAATCTCATGTACTGCAGCAGGCCAGGCTTCCCTCTCAAACACCCATACCCAGACCTTGCTCAATCTTATGTCCATCAAGTTGGTGATGCCATCCAACCATCTCATACTCTGTCCCCCGCTTCTCCTCCTGCCTTCAGTCTTTCCCAGCATCAGGATCTTTTTTGATGAGGCCGAAGTATTGAAGCTTAGTTGCAGCATAAGGCTTTCCAATGAATAGTCAGGACTGACTTCTTTAGGATTGACTGGTTTGATATCTTTGCAATCCGAGGGACTCTTAAGCATCTTCTCCAACACCGCAGTAAAAAACAAACAAACAAACATCAATTCTCTAATACTCAGCTTTCTTTATGGTCTAAATCTCACATCCATACATGACTACTGGAAAATGATAGCTTTGACTAGATGGACCATCGTCAGCAAAACAATGTATCTTCTTTTTATTATGTTGTCTAAGTTGATTATAGCTTTTCTTCTAAGGAGCAAGTGTCTTTTAATTTTATGGCTGCAGTCACCATCTGTAGTGATTTTGGAGCCCAAGAAAATAACGTCTGTCAATGTTTACATTGTTTCCCCATATATTTGCCATGAAGTGATGGGACCGGATGCCATGATCTTAGTTTTCTGAATGTTGAGTTTAAAGCCAGCTTTTTCATTCTCCTCTTTCACTTTCATCAAAAGACTCCTTAATTCCTCTTCACTTTCTGCCATAAGGGTGCTGTCATCTGGATATCTGAAGTTATTGATATTTCTCCTGGCAATCTTGATTCCAGCTTGTGTTTCATGCAGCCCAGGATTTCACATGATGTACTCTGCATATAAGTTAAATAAACAGGGTGAGAATATACAGCATTGAAGTACTCTTTTTCCAAGTTTTAAGCAGTCCATTATTCCATGTCTGGTTCTAACTGTTGCTTCTTGACCTGCATAGGGATTTCTCAGGAGTCAGGTAGGGTGGTCTGATATTCCCATCTCTTTTAAGAATTTTTCAAAATGTGTTGCAATCCACTTATTCAAAAGGTTTGGAGTGGTCAATAGGCAGAAATAGATATTTTTTGGAACTGTTTTGCTTTTTCTATGATCCAACGGGTATTGGCAATTTGATGTATGTTCCCTCTGCCTTTTCTAAATCCAGCTTTAATATCTGGAAGTTCTTGGCTCACATACTGTGTTGAAGCTTCGCTTGGAGAATTTTGAGCATCACTTTGCTAGTGTGAGAGGTGAGTACAATTGTGCAGTGTTTTGAACATTCTTTGGCATTTCCTTTCTTTGGGATTGGAATGAAAACTAATCTTTTCCAGTCCTGTAGCCACTGCTGAGTTTTCCAAATTTGCTGGCATATTGAGTGCAACATTTTCACAGCATGATCTTTTGGGATTTGAAAGAGCTCAACAGGGATTCCATCAACTCACTAACTTGTTCATAGTAATGCTATCTAAGATCCACTTGACTTCACACTCCAGGATGTCTGGCTCTAGGTGAGTGATCACACCATCGTGTATTTATAGGTCATTAAGATCATTATGGTATAATTCTTCTGTGTATTCTTGTCACGTCTTCTTCATATCTTCTGCTTCTGTTAGATCCATACCACTTCTCTCCTTTATTGTGCCCATGTTTGCATGAAATATTCCCTTGCTATCTCTAATGTTCTTGATGAAAACTCTAGTCTTTCCCATTCTGTTGCTTTCCTCGATTTCTTTGCATTTTTCACTTAGGAAGGCTTTCTTATCTCTCCTTGCTCCTCTTTGGAACTCTGCATTCAGATAGGTCAGTTCAGTTCAATCACTCAGTCTTGTCTGACTTTTTGCAACTCCATGGATTGCAGCATGCCAGGCCTCCCTGTCCATCACCAATTCCTGGAGTTTACTAAAACTCAGGTCCATTGAATTGGTGATGCCATCCAACCATCTCGTCCTCTGTCATCACCTTTTCCTCTCGCCTTAAATCTTTCCCAGCATCAGGGTCTTTTCCAATGAGTCAGTTCTTCACGTCAGGTGACCAAATTATTGGAGTTTCAGCTTCAGCATCCATCCTTCCAATGAATATTCAGGACTGATTTCCTTTAGGATGGACTAGTTGGATCTCTTTGCTGTCCAAGGGACTCTCGAGAATCTTCTCCAACAAAAATGCATCAGTTCTTCAGCACTCAGCTTTCTTTATAGTCCAACTTTCACAATCCTTACATGACTACTGGAAAAAACATAGCTTTGACTAGATGACCTTTGTTGGCAAAGTAATGTCTCTGCTTTTCAATATTCTGCCTAGTTTGGTCATAACTTTTCTTCCAAGGAGCAAGCTTCTTTTAATTTCATGGCTGCAGTCACCATCTGCAGTGAGTTTGGGCCCCCACCAAAAAAAAAAAAAGTGTGCCCCTGTTTCCACTGTTTCCCATGTATTTGCCATGAAGTGGTGGGACCAGATGCCATGATCTTAGTTTTCTGAATGTTAAGTTTTAAGCCAACTTTTTCACTCTCCTCTTTCAGTTTCATCAAGAGATTTTTTAGTTCTTCTTCACGTTCTGCCATAAGGGTGGTGTCATCTGCATATCTGGGGTTATTGGTATTTCTCCCAGCAATCTTGATTCCAGCTTGTGCTTCATCCAGCCTAGCATTTCTCATTATGTACTCTGCATATAATTTAAATAAGTAGATGGGTATATCTTTCCCTTTCTCCTTTGCCTTTAGCTTCTCATCTTTTCCCAGCTATTTGTCTCAGCCTTAGACAACCATTTTGCTTTTTTGCATTTCTTAGCCTTGGGCATGGTTTTGACCATCACCTCCTGTACAATGTCAACAACCTCCATCCGTAGTTCTTCAGGCACTGTATCAGATCTAATCCCTTGAATCTATTTGTCACTTCCACTGTACAATTATAAGGGATTTCATTTATGTAATATCTGAAGGGTCTAGTGGTTTTCCCTATTTTCTTCAATTTAAGTCTGAATATTGCAATAAGTAGTTCATGATCTCAGCCACAGTCAGCTCCTGGTCTTGTTTTGCTGATAATATATAGCTTCTCCATCTTCAGCTTCAAAGAATATAATTAATCTGGTTTTGGTACTGACCATCTGGTGATGTCCATGTTTAGAGCTATCTCCTTTGTTTTGGGAAGAGAGTGCTTTCATTCTCTTGACAAAACTGTGTTAGCCTTTGCCCTGCTTCATTTTGTACTACAAGGCCAAACTTACCTGTTACTCTAGGTATCTCTTGACTTCCTTATTTTGCATTCCAGTACCCTATGATGAAGGCATTTTTGGGGGGTTTTAATTCTAGATGTTCTTGTAGGCCTTTATAGAACCATTCAGTTTCAGCTTCTTCAGCATTAGTAGTTGGGGCATAGACTTGAATTCCTGTGATATTGAATAATTTGCCTTGGAAAGGAACAGAGATCATTCTGTCATTTTTGAGATTGCATCCAAATACTGCATTCTGAACTCTTTTGTTGAATATAAGGGCTACTCCATTTCTTCTGAGGGATTCCTGCCCACAGTAGTAGATATAATGGTCATCTGAGTTAAATTCCCCCATTCCAATCTGTTTTAGTTCACTGATTTCTAAAATGTTGATGTTCATTCTGCCACATTCTGTTTGACCACTTCCAATTTACCTTGGTTCATAGACCCAGCAAGCCAGGTTCCTATGTAATGTTGTTCTTTCCATATTGGACTTTACTTCTATCACTCAGTCACCTCCATAACTGGGTTTTGTTTTTGCTTTGGCTTCATCTCTTCATTCTTTCTGGAGCTATTTCTCTACTCTTCTCCAGTAGCATATTGGGCATCTACCAACCTGGGGAGTTCATCTTTCAGTGTCATATATTTTTCACTTTTCATAATGTTCATAGGATTCTCAAGGCAAGAATATTGAAGTGGTTTGTCATTCCTTTCTCCAGTGGACCACGTTCTGTCAGAACTCTCCACCATGACCCATCTGTCTTGGGTGGCTCTACATAGCATGGCTCATATTTTCATTGAGTTAGACAAAGATGTGGTCCATGTCATCAGTTTGGTTAGATTTGTGTGATTGTGGTTTTCATTCTGGCTGCCCTCTGGTGGATAAAGTTAAGAAGCTTATCAAAGCTTTCTGGTGGGAGAGACTGGCTGTGGGGAAAACTGGGTCTTGTTCTAATGGGTGGGGTCATGCTCAGTAAATCTTTATTGGAATTTTCTTTTGATGGTTGAGGCTGTATTCCCTACCTGTTGTTTGGCCTCAAGCCAAAGTGTAGTAGGGTTATTGAAGGTAATGGTGACCTTCTTCAAAAGGATATGTGCACTCATTGTTGTATTCAGTTCCCCTGACCCTGAAGAAGGCCAGTGTTGACCCACGCCTCTGCCAGAAACTCCTGGACACTCACAGGTAAGTCTGTCTCAGTTTCTTGTGGGGACACTGCTCCTTTCTCCTGGATACTGGTGTGAACAAGGTTTTGTTTTTGTCCTCCAGGAGTCTGTTTCCCCAGTCCTGTGGAAGTTATGTAATCAAATCCCACTGTCCTCTAAATTCAAATTCCCTAGGGGTTCTCAGTCCCTTTGTAGATCCCCAGTTTGGGAAATCTGTTGTGGGTCCTAGAACTTTCTTAAAAGTGCTAGAATTTCTTTAGCATAATTGTTCTGCAGTTTGTGGGTTTCTGCTCAGCAGTGCTCTGGTAGGGCTAAACTGATTTGATGGTGCTGAATACTCTTACCTTTTGCTTGTCTGTAAAGCTTTTCATTTGCCCACTGAACATGAGTGATATCCTTATTCAGTTGAATATTCTTGTTTGTAGGTTTTTCCCTTTCATCACTTTAATCTGCCCAGTCCCTTATGGCCAGTAGAGTTCCTGCTGAAAAATCAGCTGATAATATGACAATTCCCTTGTATGCTATTTATTGCTTTTCTCTTGCTGCTCTTAACATTTTGTCTTTGTATTTAGTTTTTGTTATTTTGATTAATATAGATGTTAGCATATTTCTCCTTGAATTTATGGGATGCTATGCACTTTTTTGACTTGATTGACTTTTTTTTTCCCCATGTTAGGGAAGTTTCTGACTATATTGTCTTCAAATATTTTCTTGGACCCTCTATCTTTCTCTTCTTCTTCTAGGTCCACTTTAATTCAAACATCAGTGTGATTAATGTTGTCTCAGAAGTCTCTGACTATCTTCATTTCTTTTCATTCATTTTTCTTTATTCTTCTCCATGGCAGTTATTTACGTCTTTATATATTCCAGCTCATTTATCCATTCTTCTGCCTCAGTTATTCTGTTATTGATTCATTCAAGTATACTTTTCATTTATTATTGTATTTTTCATCAGTTTTGTTGTTGTTGTTCTTTAGTTCTTCTTAGTCCTTGTTAATGGAGAAGGCAATGGCACCCCACTCTAGTACTCTTGCCTGGAAATTCCCATGGATGGAGGAGCCTGGTAGGCTGCAGTCCATGGGGTCGCTAAGGGTCAGACATGACTGAGTGACTTCACTTTCACTTTTCACTTTCATGTATTGGAGAAGGAAATGGCAACCCACTCCAGTGTTCTTGCCTGGAGAATCCCAGGGATGGCACAGCCTGGTGGGCTGCCGTCTATGGGGTCACATAGAGTCAGACACGACTGAAGCAACTTAGCAGCAGTAGCAGTCCTTGTTAATCTTTGTTTGTTTCTTCTCAATCTGTGCTTCCATTCTAGTTTGGAGATCTTGGGTCATTTTTACTATCATTATTGTGAATTCTATTTCAGGTAGATTGCTTATATCCTCTTCATTTATTTTGTCTAGTGAATTTTTAACTTACTCCTTCATCTGAAACATATTCATCTCTCATTTCATTTTGTTTAACTCATGGTATTTGTGGTAGTAGTTCTTCCTTCTGGTGTCTTCCCTGTGATGGTTAAGGTTCGTCCAGGGGTTTATGTAGGCTTCCTACTAGGAAGGAATGTTTCCTGTTCACCATGGACAGATTTGCGTTTTGTCACTCTGATTGGCAGGTTCACCTTCGGAAGTTGTATTGGGGTGTCTGAGATTAGTGCAACTCTAGAAGCCTGGCTGCTGATGGGTGATTCTGTGTTCCTGTCTTGCTGGTTGTGTGACCTGAGGCATCCACTGTTGGAGCTCGCAGGCAGGGTTGGGGTGGGAAACCAGGCGTTAGCACTGTGATAAGGCCCTCCAGGAGGGTTTGCACCGATCAACATTCCATGGGGACAAGACTCTGCGCTTGCCACCCTCGGGCTCAGGTTTCCGCCCTGCTCAGGGAAGGATGATCTTGAAACCTGTATAGGATGCCAAACTTAAAAAGAAAAAAAAAAAAAAAAAAGGAAAATGAACAGACAAACCTGAAGACAAATAACCAAATTAAGCACAAATAAATAAATAACCAAACAAACAAACAAACCAAAAAGCAGCCAAACAGAGCACAAAACAAACAGTAAAAATAGGACTGCCTTGGGCATGCTTGCTTGCTTAGGTGGGAGGGGCAAAATGCAGGGACAGATGAGAGGCTGCATTCACACTCTAGCAGGGTAAGCAGAAGGTGGCCATGGCTAGGGCAAGCACAGTAGATCCACTGTATCTCCCTCTCATGCCCAGGGCTGCAGAGGCTGGCATGAGTTTATGAGACTGGTGCACACTTGCTCTAATGTGAGTTGCTCTCTGTGCCTGTGGAGGCAGAGTTGCCATGTACGGAGAGTCTGTGATGGCAGCTTTCTCCCTGTGTGCCACTCAATGATGGTGTCTTATTTAGGAGGCAGGTCAGACATACTTCCTTCAGGAGCATTCCTGGTCACAGAGCTCTTCAATCCCACCCCTGCATGCCATCTCTACATGACCAACAGCACTCCTTTTCTCCAGTCCACTCTCTTAAGCTCCCACTTTAGCACCCAGGCCTTGCCAGCCTTAGTTCACACACGACTCAGGCTGGGACATCCAGGGCTGACTCCCCAGAAGGTCCTGGCAGAGTAGCATGTGGTTTCACTGGGGCCTCCACAGCCAGATGAGGCCTTGGCTTGAAGGAAGGGTGAGTTACTCGTAAGGGTGCCTTTCCCAGTGCTCATGGAGACAATGGCTGGTGGGTTGGAATAGGGTTGCAGTGGCACCCTACTCTTTGTGCACCACTCAACAATGGTGCCTTGTTTTATGGTGCCCCAGATCTCTTTGCAAACTTTCCTGACTGTGGATATCCCCTCTTTCCTTCCTTCAGGCTGTCTCCTCACAGCCAACAGCTATTTCCTCCCTTTGTCCACTCTCCAAACTCCATTTTGCACCCTCAGTTACCCTCTGCACTGAAGACATGCAATTCAGGCTGGGATGCACATGACTGAAGAACAAAATATGTGCATAGATCCTAATCTGTCATGCCTGCCGCAGACCAGTTTCTGGGCTCCTCTATAATCCCCTGAAAGTCCTTTCTGTCCCAGCTGGTCACCCACTGTGAGGGGGTTCTCTGAGTATGGGAATCTCTCCTCTCTTTCAGCTTCTTCCCAGCGGTGCTGTGCACTTCCCATTTCCCGTTTTTCTTTTTTTTCCTTTCATCCTACACGGTTAAGTGGTTTTTTTTTTTTCTTTTCTTTTTTTTTTTTTTTTGTCCTTTTTGATGTCTGAGGTCCTTCACTAGTGTTCAGCAAGTACTCTGTGACAACAGTTCCATTTGTAGATAAATTCTTCATAAGCATGTAAGAAGTAGAATCCTATTTAACCACCTTGAGCCCTTTTACTCTCCCTTTAATTTAAATGAAGATGTTTCTGTCATCTGTATATCCATCAATGTGTCGTTGGATCTAGTTTCAGTTAACTAAGCAAACCATCATAAAAGATCCAGAAAGCTTTGATTATTGTAACAATGTATAATGTTTGATAACCTTGTTAAACTTTGTGAGTTTATATTCATTGCAGAGTTTATGCTTTCTGGACCCTTTTGAGAATGAGCTGGTAAAGGAGAGGTTGAAACAATCTGAACAGTGTTCAAGAATCCAAGTGACTGGATTCACTTTTGGTACTTGAAATTACAGAATTTTAGAGGCTGGAATAAAAAAAATGAAATGATTATCAGCTTGCTCTATCACTGCTTGTGATAACTATACAGCTACATAAACTTATAACCACTTTTTGGAAAGTGAAATTTTTGAATTGCCCATGTCATGGTCCAGCTTGTTTTCAACAGCATTTAACTGGTCTGCATAATGTAAAGATGCTTTTAAAGAAATGGTATATAGTACCCATGAGTTATCTTTCTCCCCCCACCCCACCCCACCCCTCAGGACAGCAATGAGCATCAAGTAGAATGTCTTTCTCCATAATAATTTCTTATATGTTGATAAGAGCTTATGAGTAGATTCCCTCACTGTTTTAGTAAAACTGGCCCAGTTATTAAGTCTCAAGATTCTGTGCATTGTGTCAGTCTGGTTTCCTGAGAGGTTTGAAGTCAGCAACAGCAGAATTTTGTAATTCATAGCAGAAGACTGCTGATTATCATCAGAAGATCCATGATCTGTCTTGAGTTATCTCTTTCTCAGCTACTTCACTAAGTCATCTTAGTCCCCCGTTGTGGCCTTATTCAGATTTTAAAATGCATTCAACACTTTCTCCTGTGCCAACATAGGGCTTCATGGTGCTCGTGCTGGTTGTGATTACCCATGAACTGAAAAAGTTAACTTCCTCATGTTTTTTCAAAGTTATTATGCCATGTATAAATAGCATGTTGAATATTTCCAATACCAACAGCACTTTTATACATTTTATATATTGTCTCATGGAGAGAAGTGATTCACATGCACAGTAGATGAGAATAAATACAGTCAGGATTATGTCTCTTATGTAGTCACACTGGACTGCTTCTAAATTTTCTTCTGATGTATGGCATTTGCTGACACTTAGGATCACCTACTTTCTTCACAGACATTTATACTTCCTTAGAATGCCTTAAAACTTACTTATGAGGGGGAAGTGATATCCAAAATAGACAGCTTATTTTTAAAATGCAAGCACAAAACAGAAGAGGCGTCCCAGTTGTTGCCAGTGAAAAAGAACCTGCCTGTCAATGCAGGAGACATAAAAGACATGGGTTTGATCCCTGGGTTTGGAAGATCACCTGGAAGAAGTCATGGCAACCCACTCCCTTATTCTTGCCTGGAAAATCCCATGAACAGAGGATTCTGGCAGGCTACAGTCCATGGGGTGGCAAAGAGTCAGACATGACTGAAGCTACTTAGCACACATGTATGCACACACAAGACAGAAACCTATAGAAAATAAAGTTGCTTAGATAAGATTATGTCATATTCTATATCATATTGATACTCATGCAACTCAAATGTTTTTACTGACACCTACATGTAGGTTTTTTTTTTTTATATATACCAATTTTCAATTTAGATAGTGAATATTGTTTCAGTTCAGTTCAGTCACTCAGTCATGTCTGACTCATTGCAACCCCATGGATTGCAAAATGCCTCCCTGTCCATCACCAACTTCTGTAGTTCACCCAAACTCATGTCCATCGAGTCGGTGATGCCA
This sequence comes from Bos indicus x Bos taurus, assembly GCF_003369695.1. Taxonomy (NCBI): domain Eukaryota; kingdom Metazoa; phylum Chordata; class Mammalia; order Artiodactyla; family Bovidae; genus Bos; species Bos indicus x Bos taurus. Next base: position 80,864,106 of record NC_040090.1, on the reverse strand, counting down.
TCCAGCCATCTCATCCTATGTAGTCCCCTTCTCCTCCTGCCCCCAATCCTTCCTAGGTGTGATCACTCACCTAGAGCCAGACATCCTGGAATGTGAAGTCAAGTGGGTCTTAGAAAGCATCACTACAAACAAAGCTAGTGGAGGTGATGGAATTCCAGGTGAGCTATTTCAAATCCTAAAAGATGATGCTGTGAAAGTGCTGCACTCAATATGCCAGCAAATTTGGAAAAGTCAGCAGTGGCCACAGGACTGGAAAAGGTCAGTTTTCATTCCAATCCCAAATAAATGAAATGCCAAAGAATGCTCAAAGTACCGCACAATTGCACTCATCTCACACGCTAATAAAGTAATGCTCAAAATTCTCCAAGCCAGGCTTCAGCAATACATGAACCATGAACTTCCAGATGTTCAAGCTGGTTTTAGAAAAGGCAGAGGCACTAGAGATCAAATTGCCAACATCCGCTGGATCATGGAAAAAGCAAAAGAGTTCCAGAAATACATCTATTTCTGCTTTATTAACTATGTCAAAGCCTTTGACTGTGTGGATCAAAATAAACTGTGGAAAACTCTGAAAGAGATGGGAATACCAGACTACCTGACCTGCCTATTGATAAATCTGTATGCAAGTCAGGAAGCAATAGTTAAAACTGAACGTGGAACAGACTGGTTTCAAATAGGGAGAGGAGTACATCAAGGCTGTATATTGTCACCGTGCTTATTTAACTTCTATGCAGAGTACATCACAAGAAACGCTGGGCTGGAAGAAACACAAGCTGGAATCAAGATTGCTGGGAGAAATATCAATATTCTCAGATATGCAGATGACACCACCCTTACGGCAGAAAGTGAAGAGGAACTCAAAAGCCTCTTGATGAAAGTGAAAGTGGAGAGTGAAAAAGTTGGCTTAAAGCTCAACATTCAGAAAACGAAGATCATGGCATCTGGTCCCATCATTCCATGGGAAATAGATGGGCAAACAGTAAAAACAGTATCAGACCTTATTTTTGGGGGCTCCAAAATCACTGCAGATGGTAATTGTGGCAATGAAATTAAAAGACGCTTACTCCTTGGAAGGAAAGTTATGAACAACCTAGATAGCATATTCAAAAGCAGAGACATTACTTTGCCAACAAAGATCTGTCTTTTCAAGGCTATGGTTTTTCCAGTGGTCATGTATGGATGTGAGAGTTGGACTGTGAAGAAATCTGAGAGCTGAAGAATTGATGCTTTTGAACTGTGGTGTTGGAGAAGACTCTCGAGAGTCCCTTGGACTGCAAGGAGATCCAACCAGTCCATTCTAAAGGTGATCAGCCCTGGATGTTCTTTGGAAGGACTGATGCCAAAGCTGAAACTCCAATACTTTGGCCACCTCATGCGAAGAGTTGACTCACTGGAATACTATTTAAGTTTACTGAAAAGATCTTTCAATATATTCACACAAATAGAGTTCAGGTATCAAATAATAGTTTTGCTCTTTCCATTGGATGCTAAATATGGACAGAATTCTTTCCCTAAATATTAGCTGAATTTTTCATTTCAGCCCTGTCTAGAAAATGAACTGATCACTTAAGTAACCACACCTCATAGCACTTTAGGTTTCTTACTTCATGCAACAGAAACAAGCTGGGTAATTTAAGCAGAATATTTGTGAAGAGGATAACAAGTGGCTCACAAAGTATTTTAGGAAGGCTAGAGAACCCAGCAGGAAAAATGGCCAGGAAGAGGGGAAACTATGTAACTACTAACAATAGGCCAAATGCCAGTTCTATTGCTTCGTAGCTGATGAGCACCACACAGGTCAGCTTGTACCTCTGCTACAGTGGACACCAAACACTGAACTCTGGGCATGCAATGTGCTGCTTCTACTGTTGTTGCTCCTGTTCCTGGAACCTGGAGAATGTTGCTACTATTGCTGTAATTGATGTTCCATGTCCTCTGGCTTAAACTTATCAATTCCCATTTCAAAGTCCAAGATGGTACAAACTTGCAGCAAGGTCACACACTGTCAATCTAGATGTAAGAGAGGTTGAAACCATTATATTTGTTCTTTGCTGTGCTTAGTTGCTCAGTCATGTTCAGTGCTTCATGCCCACATGGGCTGCAGCCCCTCAGGCTCCTCCATCCATGGGGTTCTCCAGGCAAGAACACTTGAGTGGGAAGCCATTTCCTTCTCTACATCAGAGGATATACAAGAAGTCAAACATGGGAAGAGTGATCATATTCTGGAGAGCCAAATATCAGCTCATGTTGATTACATGATTTATGAACTTTCTTATTATTTCAATGAGTTGAAGGAACTTTATTGTTAATAAAAAGAAAATCAGCAATCCTAAATATAAATTAATAGATCAGTGGGACAATAATGGTCATAATACCATTAATGTTGGCTTTAAATTGAGGCTGAAATTACCAATTCAGTTTTATGAGAGTACTTTAAAATCTCCTTTTAGTTATGGAGTTAGAAATTCAAAAATTCACCACTTATGAGTGAATGAGCAAGCATTTATGTAAATGCTGACCTGGGTTAAATATGTACTCTTTGAACATGAAACATAAAAATAATGAGCCTATATTAAACATGAGATCTTGACCTTGGATTGATCGAGTTCTCACCTGCAGAGTTAGCAATCTGTATAAGTAGTCTTATTCTCCTTTTCTTGCAAGCTTATATAAAATCCCATTTGAAAAAGAAATAGTTTTGTTTTTTTTTTTTAGGCTAAAGCTAGGTTTTAACAAAATACATCAAATTTATACTATTTAGCTCTATTATTTTGCTATCTCAAACCCCTTATCACCCATCTCTGATCCCATAAAACTTCATAGAAAAATTAATATTTTAAGATCCATTGACCCAGGAAAGGGCATATAAGCATGGCAGATAACATGGCAGATGGGGCTAGAAGTATGGATTTTTGATGAAAATAATCCAGTGTACTAGAACACATTTACTAGGTGAAAATACAATTCAGTGTACTATGAACATGTACCAGGTGAAAACAAAAACAAAATGACTCTTTTTTTTTTCTCAGAAATTCTGGAGTTTGAATAGAATATATATACAAATGTGTGTGTGTCTCTGTGTGTGTGTATCAGTTCTTAAATCAGTTACACCATACTTTGACTCCCAACAAATTTATCTTTCCACAACTGAATAAACTTTAATTTTTCTGTTTAACTGCTGAGTCACTAACAGTTGTTCTTCTTTTCATATACAAGACATCCGTAAGTGACATCCATTGGCCTAAAATGACTGCAGCACACTTTCTTCCACTTGGCGGTTAAGTACATATTAATTCAATAAGACTACACTTGCAAAATTCTATTTATTTCAAAAAACAGTATTTTCTATTTTCTCCTCCTTCATCTGGTCCCATGACTTCTAAACTATGTAACTGAACTCTTGATGTGTGAAGACTGGATCTGGGAGATTTAACAAATAAGTAATGATGATAATAGCGGACTGAGATCCTACAGTATGCAAGAAAAAACTACTGTGCACTCTATATACATTACATCTGCTGACATGAAACTGCACTGACAGATATTTTTCCAGCAGAGATGGGCTTATTCAGAATCAGCAGAGAACTGTAATTTGGGATCTTCCACCATGGCAAGACATGTAGTAGTTCCTGCACATTAAGGGAAAGAGGACAGTTTTGTAGGGAGAAAAAGAAAATGAAAGGGCTATAGTAAACAAAGACTCCATAGCTTTTAATTGGCTGAGTCCTTGCCAGGAAAGAAGAGAAGTCTTTCTTTCTCATGTTGGCCTCTGATCCTCCAACTCTATTTAACTGAGGTTTCCATTTATCCTCCAACTCTATTTAACTGAGGTTTCTATTTATTTTTATATATCTACTTGTTCAAAATCATTACCAAATTCACATATATACAGGGAGGAAAAGTGATTTTTTCAGTGTTACATAATTTTCAAGTGTTAAAACTGGGATTGAGCAACATTAGCCACATTTGAGGATCTAGAGGAACTATTAGAAAACTGATAAAGGGAAAGGACCAAGTGTGCATCCAGCTCTTCCAATGTAAATTTTACTGAAGTGTAACTAAATAATTGAATACCAGAATTTCTCTTTAAGGAAGTGCCCAGCATTGCAAATAAAAAATGATAGAATCAGAACATGATTTTGTAAATCCAGGAGAAATAAAAATGCAGGAAATGGTTACCAATAACAGCTAAAAATCACAAAAAGGAGAGAAAGCTAAGACTGTATGTGCTTCCTGCTGAAAATACAGAGTGCCACATTCCAGAATCCATCAAGACTCTTAAGTCTAACAGCAACAAGGGAGAGAGGAGCATGTTAAATAACACCCCAGGGATGCAAACAGCCAAAACCATATTGTGGAAAACTACCTTAGTCAGCAATAAATAAATTGTAAGAGACTGAGAAATGGTGAGAACAAGAGCTAGACTAAGAGAGCATGTGCATGTATCACATGCAAGAGAGTGAGAGAGAGGAAGAAAAATCTATAGATTCATGAATTATCAACCAATTGCAACATATAAAACTTATCAGAACTCTAATTTTTAAAAATCTTTTAACAATTATGATATTTAACAATATGGATATATTTGAACTCTGAATATTTGGTAATATTATGATACTGTTTTCATTCATATTTTAGGCATAATAAAAAGGAATATTTTAGTTATATTTTAAAGTTATATTTTATATATACATGATGCATATTCTTTAATTCAAGTATTTAGTATTTTTGATTTGTTTGAATAATCCATGAGGAAAGGATAGATGGAGGTGAAGGCATAGGTGAAAGAAGGTTGAAATTTGGAAACTAAATAATGGGTTTTATCATATTATTCTTTCAAAATTTGTAAATACTGAATGTACATAATTAATAAAATGAATCTTTTTTTACTCCATGCAGTTAATATCAAGCACCCACTTTTTCTTTCAAATTCCTGGTTCACTATGGGTGTCAATGAGGCATTAAACTGTTTGTGCAGTAAAGATGGTTGCTTTAGATTTTAGAAGATTTTTACAAGGTGTGCTAATGTATTTATTAATAATATCACACTTGCTATTCTAAGCCTGTCTTTCCAGTGCAGTGGTATAAAGCCCAGCAATGCCATTTACCAGAAGCCCATTGCAAGAACTTTTCTATTTTAATTCTGTAGTAGGAAGCACTCAAGCAAATTGTGATAGTTTAAGAAGAAAAAAATCATATTTACCTACAGCACAAAATCATATTTTTATATACCAAAAGCATACACAAGCATATGTGTGACTACTGGTTGGCAGAGAGCAGCAGTAGGTTTTGCTTAACAACTTTCAGAGTTCCTCTTAAGACGCATCCACTTTCATATGGAAGGAACTAAGACATTTTGTGGCAGCTTCCCTCAAATTCCTTCATGGACATGGATAATGCCAAGTTGGAAGCTGGGATTCAAGTTATGTTCTACTGTTTCATCTATGTGTTGTTTACTTGCGTGTTTGTTTGTGAAAGTGATTGAGCTATATACTACGATACTTACACTTTTCTGAGTGTGTGTATGCTACTCTACTTCAGTAAGATGTTGAAACAGAAAAACAAGAATAGAAAGTGCCAGAATACTTCTGCTTTCTCACATTTGTTTCAGCTGAGAAAAAAAAAAGTCAGTCTTCATTGTCATATTGAAAGACAACAAAAGCTGACCCCAATAAATTCAGACCTGCATTATTTATGGATACCCAAGCAGCAACTCAACTGATCAAGGCCTCAGCTTTAAATTAACCCTTTGCTAAATGCAGGGCAGTGATAGAGCTTTCCAATGTAAACAGAAGCATTTCGTGGTTCATATTCAATTTGAACTTTGAGGGTAATTTGGAGGATTCTATCAGGCACTGTACCTACATTAGGAATTGTGAAATGTGAGAAACATATTTCCTGGTTCATTTAAATTTAGTATATATTAGTAATAATTCAACTTCACTGGTAATAGCATCTCAAGATAAATGCCTTAAACCAGTTGCAAGATAGAATTATAGGGAAAGAAATATGAGCCTCATTTATTGACCTGAAGGTCAGAAAGTGGACTTGTAAGAAAAAAATCTCAGGGAGACTTTTACTTTAATGGAAAATTAATAGATTATAATGTGTGTAGGGGAAACGAACAGGCTTGCTCTATGTGACACATATGAACCCATTCTAGACTCATCTGCAGTCTAAAAATATATTTTGATAAGGCATTCTTAAACACATTAGGATGCTGATACATAATGGTCACTTTGTAAATCAGTCTAAAAGTGTCCCAAATATTCCATTAAGCAATTCTTAACTAAATAATCATAAACATTATATTTATATCTATCTATATCTATCTATCTATATATATATACTTATCAAAATTAATGCTGGTATAGCAGGTTCTATTTCACAGAGTATTTTGACACATCCATTTGAATTTGTTATTTGAGCAATGGCATATTAGCTATATTAAAAGTTATGCATATATGCTGCACACAAACTTACATTTCCTAGGAAATCACACTGTTCAATATGGTTTTTAATTTTTTTTAATGGAATTATAAATTTACATATTTTTGTAAAGATTCAAGTGTTAAGAAGCTTTTAGAACAGCTTTTGGAAAGTTCTTATTGATTTCCTTTCCCTTTTATCCCACTCCAGGACTCAAGAAAAACCATATTCACAAACATGCATCCTTTCAATACTTTTTCCATGCTTTTGTGGTACATAGGCACTTACCTACACATAGAATTTTTAAAATATATCAGTGTGTTCTGTAACATTTTTTCTCACTTAGCAACATGTTCTTAAATTATTTTCCATGTTAATACACATAGTTTCCCCTTTTCGTTTAACCACTACAGTATGTATTCTTTCAAATATGGGTGTTTCATAATTTACCTGATACCCATTTCCAAAATAATCAGTTTTAAAAATAATGATTTGAAAGTTTACAATTCCAAATAATAATAATAAGGGTTAAAATCTTGGGTTCTGGGTCTGATTGCACTCTGCTTTTTAACTAGTGTGGGACCTTGACCACAGTATCTAAGTATGTTGCTGCTGTTGTTGTTGAGCCGCCCAGTGATGTCTGACTCTTCACAACCCCATGGACTGTAGCATGCCATGCCTGTCTGTCCCTCACCATTTCCTGGAGTTTGCCCAAGTTTATTTCATTGATAGCATTGGTGATGCCAACCAGCCATCTCATCCCCGGGCACCCTCTTCTGCTTCTGCCCTCAATCTTTCCCAGTATCAGGGACTTATCCAATGAGTCCACTGTTTGCATCAGTTGACCAAAATCCTGGAGCTTCAGCTTCAGCATCAGTCCTTCCAATGAGTATTCAGGGTTATATCTTTTAAGATTGACTGGTTTGATCTCCTTGCTGTCCAAAGGACTCAGGAGTCTTCTCCAGCACCACAGTTCGAAGGCATTGATTCTTTGGCACTCTGTCTTCTTTATGGTCCAGTTCTCACAACCATACATGACCACTGGGAAGACCATAGCCTTGACTATACGGACCTTTGTTGGCAGAGTGACATCTCTGCTTTTCAACTCAGTATCTATATTTGTCACAGCTTGCCTGCCAAGAAGCAGTCATCTTCTGAACTCATGGCTTCAGTTACCATCCACAGTGATTTTAGAGCCCAAGAAGAGGAAATCTGTCATCATTTTCACCTTTTCCCTTCTTTTTTTTTTTAATATAAATTTATTTATTTTAATTGGAGGTTAATTACTTTACAATATTGTAAAGAAAAACACCAATACAGTATACTAAAGCATCTTTTCCCTTCTATTTGCCATGACCTAACAGGACTGGATCGGAGAAAGCAATGGCACCCCACTCCAGTACTCTTGCCTGGGAAATCCCATGGATGGAGAAGTCTGGTGGGCTACAGTCCAAGGGGTCGCTAAGAGTCAGACACGACTGATCGACTTCCCTTTCACTTTTCACTTTCATGCATTGGAGAAGGCAATGGCACCCCACTCCAGTGTTCTTGCCTGGAGAATCCCAGGGACTGGGGAGCCTGGTGGGCTACTGTCTATGGGGTCGCACAGAGTCGGACACGACTGAAGCAACTTAGCAGCAGCAGCAGCAGCAATGGGACTGGATGCCATATTCTTAGTTTTTTTCAATATTTAGTTTTAAATTGCCTTTTTCACTTTCCTCCTTCACCCTCATTAAGCGGTTTTTTAGTTCCTCTTTGCTTTCTGCCATTAGAGTGGTTTCATCTGCATATCTGAGGTTGCTGATATTTCTCTTACCTATCTTAACCCTGGGAGCTGGTGATGGACAGGGAAGCCTGGCAGGCTGCAGTCCATGGGGTCGGACACGACTGAGTGACTGAACTGGACTGAACTGAACTGATCTTGATTCCAGCTTGTAACTCATCCAGCCTGGAATTTCTCATAATGTGTTCAGCATATAAATTAAATAAACAGGGTGACAACAGATAGCCCTGTAGTACTGCTTTCTCAGTCCTGAAACAATCAGTTGTTCCACACAGAATACTAAATGTTGCTTCTATTCATCACCTCCACTGCATATGTATAGGGGATTTGATTTAAGTCATACTTGGCTGGCCTAGTAGTTTTCACCTCTTTCTTTAGTTTAACTCTGAATTTTGATATGAGAAGCTGATGATCTGAGCCACAGTCAGCTCCAAGTCTTGTTTTTAATGTCTGTAAACAACTTCTCCATCTTCAGTCACAAAGAATGTAATTAATTTGATTTTTGTATTGGCCATTTGGTGATGTTCATATGTAAAGTAGTTTCTTGTGCTTTTGAAAAATGGTGTTTGTTATGACCAGTGCATTCTCTTGGCAGAATTCAGCTAACTTCTGCCCCATTTCGTTTTGTACACCAAAGCCAAACTTGCCTGTTATTCCAGGTATCTCTTGACTTCCTACTTTTGTGTTTCAATCCCCAATGATGAATAAAACATCTTTTTCAAGTGTTAGTTCTAGTAGGTCTTCTAGATTTTCATAGAATTGATTAACTTCAGCTTCTTCAGTATCAGTGGTAGGGGTATAGACTTGAATTGCCATGATGCAGAATGGCTTCCCTTGGAAATGAACCAAGATCATCCTGTCGCTTTTGGGTACCCAAGTACTGAATTTCAAATCCTTTTGTTGATTATGAGAGCTACTCTATTTCTTCTACGGGATTCTTGACCATAGATATAATGGTCATCTGAATTAAATTCACTCATTTCTGTCCATTTTAGTTCACTGATTCCTAAAATGCCTAAATGAGGCATTAATAAATCTACCTTAATGTTCTATTTCTGCTTGTTCTACATTGAGATTAAATAAAATCAACCAAAGTCTCTTCTAATAATTCATATGTGCCAGATATGATATACATACTGATGATCTTCACATAGCTGTAACCCAATTGAGTAACAATCTTAAGAAGCATTTTAATACTTAATTTTCACACTTAAGTAGAAGAAATATTGAATTGTAATACTGAAAATTGAGTTTCCCAAAAGTTCCCAGGACTGTTGTGTCCGTTATTAGTACTTTGATAAGATAGATAAACTTATTTTTAGGGTCCACCAATAACTGATTTAGTTCACTGATTTCTAAGATGTCAATATTTATTCTTGCCATCTCCTGCTTGACCACATCCCATTTACATTGATTCATGGATCTAACACTCCAGATTCCTATGCAATATTGTTCTTTGTAGCATCAGATTTTACTTTCATAACCAGACACACCCACAACTGAGGGTCGTTTCTGCTTTGGCCAAGCCACTTCATTCTTTCTGGGGCTATTGATAGTTTGCTCTTCCATGGTAACATATTGGACACCTTCTGACCTAGGGGACTCATCTTTTGGTGTCATATCTTTTTGTACAGTTCATTAGGTTCTCATGGCAAATACACTGGGATGGTTTGCCATTCCCTCCTCCAGTAGACCACATTTTGTAAGAACTCTCGACTATGATAAGGCCACTAAGGTCTTGAGTGGCCTTACATGGCATGGCTCATAGCTTCACTGAGTTACACAAGCCCCATCACCATGAAAAGGCAGTGATCCATGAAGGGGATCTAACTATAATGAAGTGCATTTTCTTAATCTGTAAAAATGAAATGAGTATCTACATCATAGAATTATTCTGAGTATTAAGTGATATAAGTACAAGCACTAAGAATAGAACGTGGCACATAGTAAATAATAAATGTTAAATAATACGTACACACAGACACATACACACAATGTATGTAAAGTACATGACATATTGTCCGAGGTGTTAAATGTTGAATATATTTTATTATTATGTATATATTATTCATATATATATTTAATAATTAATTATTATTTTGTTTTAATAATAAAATTCTGTTTTTAATCATTAATGTTTATCTATAAAGGCTTTACTTATATGAAAAGTATCTATCATTTGCTAATTATAGTCATTTGCTTTACCCAGTTAAGATTTTTTTAAACTCTGTATACTCTTTTAATATTAACTTTCTACATTTATGAACAAAAGCTATCCATACATATTACTTATGAATTTTAATATTTGTCGTACTTAAAAAGGCCTATACCATAAAAATATTCTCCTGTATGTAGTATAAGTTATCTTTTTTCTGGAATTTTTTCCTCTTTCTGGAATGCATCTTTTTATATGATATGAGGTACACATCTGTTTTTAATTTATTTTTTCCAATGCATCACCAATTATCTCCAAGTCATTTTTCAGTTCTGTCCCTATGGATTTGAGCTGCCACCTTTAATCATATAGTAAATGCATACTCATACATGTCTACCCATCAGGACTCTTTATTATTGGTTATTTAGATTACAGAATCCTTTTTCTTATGTTGTGATACACTTGGTTTGGGGGATATAAGTGTTAGCCTTGTCAAATAGAAATAGTTGTAAAGATTTTCAGATCCTTTTATCCACAATCATATGCACTTCTCTCAGTCCATTTATGGTTACAACCGGCGTGCTAGGCGCAGGCGGCTGTGACTGGTGCGCTAAGCACGGCCGAGGGGAGCCACCCCGCGTCCGAGGTCGGGGCAGAAGCCAGGAGGACCCCATGCCCGAAGGGCGGCGGCCAAGAGGAGTTACCCCATGTCCAAGGTCAGAGGCAGCAGCCGAGAGTACCAGACTGCGATGGCACAGGAATGGCTGAGAGGAGCTACCCCGCGTCCGAGGTCAGGGGCGGCAGCCCAGAGGAGCTACCCCATGCTCCTAAGCTGGAGGCCTGGGGCAGCAGTGGGAAGAGCTACCCTACGCCCCCATGCCCAAGGCCAGAGGTGGTGGCCGGGAGGAGCAACCCACTCCCAAGGCCAGGGGCAGTGGGCCGGGAGGACCAACCCCACGTCCAAGGAGCCGTGCCTGCGTGGGTGCAGGAGGGCCTAAAGTAACTATCCCACGTTGAAGGTAAGGAAGGGTGGTGGTGAGAAGATACCCCTAGTCCAAGGTAAGGAGCAATGGCTGTGCTTTGCTGGATCAGACCTGAAGAGATACCCCATGCCCAAGGTAAGAGAAACCCAAGTAAGACGGTAGGTGTTGCAAGAGGGCATCAGAGGGCAAACACATTGAAACCATACTCACAGAAAACTAGTCAATGTAATCACAATAGGACCACAGCCTTGTCTAACTCAATGAAACTAAGCCATGCCCTGTGTGGCAACCCAAAAAGGGCGGGTCATGGTGGAGAGATCTAACAGAATGTAGTCCACTGGAGAAGGGAATGGCAAACCACCCATGAAGAGTATGAAAAGGCAAAATGATAGGATACTGAAAGAGAAACTCCCCAGGGCAGTAAGTGCCCAATATGCTACTGGAGGTCAGTGGAGAAATAATCCAGAAAGAATGAAGGGATGGAGCCAAAGCAAAAAGAATACCTAGCTTTGGATGTGACTGGTGATAGAAGCAAGGTCCGATGCTGTAAAGAGCAATATTGCATAGGAACCTGGAATGTCAGGTCCATGAATTAAGGCAAATTGGAAGTGGTCAAACAAGAGATGGCAAGAGTGAATGTAAACATTCTAGGAATCAGCGAACTGAAATGGACTGGAATGGGTGAATTTAACTCAGATGACCATTATACCTACTACTGTGGGCAGGAATCCCTCAGAAGAAATGGAGTAGCCATCATGGTGAACAAAAGAGTCCAAAATGCAGTACTTGGATGCAATCTCAAAAACGACAGAATGATCTCTGTTCATTTTCAAGGCAAACCATTCAATATCACAGTAATCCAAGTCTATGCCCCAACCAGTAACGCTGAAAAAGCTGACGTTGAACGGTTCTATGAAGACCTACAAGACCTTTTAGAACTAACACGCAAAAAAGATGTCCTTTAATTATAGGGGACTGGAATGCAAAAGTAGGAAGTCAAGAAACACCTAGAGTAACAGGCAAATTTGGCCTTGGAATATGGAATGAAACAGGGCAAAGACTAATACAGTTTTGCCAAGAAAATGTACTGGTCATAACAAACACCCTCTTCCAACAACACAAGAGAAGACTCTATACATGGACATCATCAGATGGTCAACACTGAAATGAGATTGATTATATTCTTTGCAGCCAAAGATGGAGAAGCTGTACACAGTCAGCAAAAATAAGACAAGGAACTGACTGTGGCTCAGATCCTGAGCTCCTTATTGCCAAATTCAGACTTAAATTGAAGAAAGTAGGGGAAACCACTAGGCCATTCAGGTATGACCTAAATCAAATTCCTTATGATTATACAGTGGAAGTGAGAAATAGATTTAAGGGACTAGATCTGATAGATAGAGTGCCTGATGAACTATGGATGGAGGTTCGTGACATTGTATAGGAGACAGGGATCAAGACCATCCCCGTGGGAAAGAAATGCAAAAAAACAAAATGGCTGTCTGGGGAGGACTTACAAATAGCTGTGAAAAGAAGAGAAGTGAAAAGCAAAGAAGAAAAGGAAAGATATAAACATCTGAATGCAGAATTCCAAAGACTAGCAAGAATAGATAAGAAAGCCTTCTTCAGCGATCAATGCAAAGAAATAGAGGAAAACCACAGAATGGGAAAGACTAGAGATCTCTTCAAGAAAATCAGAGATACCAAAGGAACATTTCATGCAAAGATGGGCTCAATAAGGACAGAAATGGTATGGACCTAACAGAAGCAGAAGATGTTAAGAAGAGATGGCAAGAATACATGGAAGAACTGCACAAAAAGATCTTCATGACCCAGATAATCATGATGGTGTGGTCACTGACCTAGAGCCAGACATCCTGGAATGTGAAGTCAAGTGGGCCTTAGAAAGCATCACTACGAACAAAGCTAGTGGAAGTGATGGAATTCCAGTTGCGCTATTCCAAATCCTGAAAGATGACGCTGTGAAAGTGCTGCACTCAATATGACAGCTAATTTGGAAAACTCAGAAGTGGCCACAGGACTGGAAAAGGTCAGTTTTCTTTCCAATCCCAAAGAAAGGCAATGCCAAAGAATGCTCAAACTACCGCACAATTGCACTCATCTCACAGGCTAATAAAGTAATGCTCAAAATTCTCTAAGCCAGGCTTCAGCAATAGGTGAACCATGAACTTCCTGATGTTCCAGCTGGTTTTAGAAAAGGCAGAGGAACCAGAGACCAAATTGCCAACATCTGCTGGATCATGGAAAAAGCAAGAGAGTTCCAGAAAAACATCTATTTCTGAAACAGACAGAGGGAGGCATTTGTTCAGAGAAGCGGGACCATTTAGGAGGTTGGAGGAAGAGGAATCAGTTGCTTGCTATGGAATCCTCAGAATCCATTTGGCTTGACCCGCTCCTCCAATTTAGGCTTTTGGCTAAAGATATTTGATCACAAGACACAGACTGAGCAAAATTAAATGACAGCTGCTCCTTCCTCTAGTGTAACCCTGTCATATATTCAAGATTTTGGAACCTCTGGGTGTCCATTGTAAATTGACTCTGACTTTCTCTGTTAGCAACCGCAGCTCTAGCTCTTCACATGGGATCTGGGAGAGAAGAAGCTGCATAGTATTCCCTGGACGCACCACCAGTTTCCGAGTGCTGGTCTGGGACTACACCCAGGTTGGCCTGCCTAGTGCTTGATCGGCTGTGAGTGAGATCCCGAGAAAGGCTCCTGGTGACTGAGCTTAAGGATGGAGCCCCTGGAATCAGTGACATTTGGAGATGTAGCCATCGACTTCACCCAGGAAGAGTGGAGCCTGCTAGATAAGTCCCAGAAAAACCTGTTTAGAAATGTGATGCTGGAAACTGTCACCCATCTGGTCTCTGTAGGCTATCAGATCAGCAAATCAGATGTGGTTTTCCAACTGGAACAAGGGAAAGAGTTGTGGACACAAGCAGCAGGAGGCTTCCAAGGTCAGAGTCCAGGCAGTGAAAGTCTCTTTAGACAACAAGAAATGACATTAATGCAAAGTGTCTACTGGAAGCACACATCCCCAGTAAGGACAATGCAGGTTTCTCACACACAAGGGGATCCTGCTGAATGTGCTGATTTGGGAGATGAAGTTACTCCTACATCTTCACTTCAATATTCAATAGTTCCCTTCAGAAGCAAACATAATGTCAGCAAACAGCATGGAAAATCACTTAGTCAAGGGTCATTCCTCAATGGACAGGGTCACATTCACACTAGACATAAATCATGTGAATGTGCTCTGTGTGGGAAAGTTTTTAATAGATGCTCTAGCCTTAGCAGACATAAGATGATTCACACTGGAGAGAAACCATTCAAATGTCAACTGTGTGAGAAAGTCTTCAATCAAAGATTCTCCCTGAAAGTACATGAGAAAACTCACACAGGAGAGAAGCCCTATGAATGCCATCAGTGTGGAAAAGCCTTTAGTAGATGTGCTAGCCTCAGGAGACACAGCATGATTCACACTGGAGAGAAACCATTCAAATGTCATCTGTGTGGGAAAGTCTTCAATCAAAATTCCTCCTTGAAACAATATGAGAGAACTCACACAGGAGAGAAGAGATATGAATGTCATCAGTGCGGCAAAGCCTTTCTTCAAAGCTCTGGCCTTAGTTCACATAAGAAAGTCCATGCTGGAGAGAAACCACATGTATGTCTTGAGTGTGGGAAGGCCTTTACTCATAGTTCAGGGCTTCATGTGCACAAAAGAATCCACATTAAAGAGAAATCACATGTATGCTCTGTGTGTAGGAAGGCCTTCAATAAATATGCTAAGCTGAGGGAACATGAGAGAACCCACAGTGGAGAGAAGCCCTATGAATGTCAGCTCTGTGGAGAACACTTCACTCGTGCCTCTTCCCTTAGACAACACAAGGGAACCCAGCACAGGAGAGAAAACCAGTAGGACCCTCAGTAGATGTTCTGACCTGAGGTGACATAATCAATGTGGAGGTTCCTTCAGGCATTGTGCTATGCAGTCCAGACAGGCACTGCCTGTGGATGTGGATCCACACATGTGCTTTCTCTGTGACTAAGCCTTTAGTCATTAGCCTGACCTCATGTAACTTAACAGAACTCACTCTACAAACACAATATGGGTGTTTCCAGCAACAGCCCCCAACTCTAAAGACCTTAGAGGACATGAGCAGAGGATAAGCAACCACTTCTACTTCTTCGATAATTATTGATCTATGTGAACCAACTCCACAGAGAGAACCACTAAGACTGTGATAACTGTTGACAACCATTCAGTTGATGTGCACAAGAAACCTTGAAAAAAAATAAACACAAGAACAAAGATGAAGACTCTTGAAAGATACCAAAGTAGGTTGAGCAACACCAAGCATACTTTTAAATAATTCATCCTGGAGAAGTTATTTCATGGAAAGGTATGAGAAATTCTTTCTCCATAGAGCAACCCCTCTGGTTCACACATGCTCAGTCTATAGAACACACTCTCAAGGTCATGACAGAAGGGAAGACTTCAGGGATCACTTTCATTTCCAGTCAACATTAAATTCTCACACTGAGGATGCAGCAATCCTAAAATCAAAAGTGAATCTACAGCTAGATTTCATATCAGAAAAAAAAAAACATACTGTGTGGGAGGGAGAATCCTGTAAGAATCCTGTAACAGTCAGGCAGTTTGTGATAGGGGGAAATACCTCTTCATGAAAATTTGGTATCAAATGGGGTGTGAAGTGACCCAACCCCATGGAATGTAGGTTTTGTAAAATTAAAGTCTGTCAAAAAAAGTCATAGTTGAAAATATTCAAACAATAAAGTCTGTGGCTAAAGGAAAAAAAAAAAAAAAAAAACCATCTATTTCTGCCTTATTGACTATGCCAAAGCCTTTGACTGTGTGGATCATAATAAACTGTGGAAAATTCTGAAAGAGATGGGAATACCAGACCACTTGATCTGCTTCTTGAGAAATTTGTATGCAGGTCAGGAAGCAACAGCTAGAACTGGACATGGAACAACAGACTGGTTCCAAATAGGAAAAGGAGTACGTCAAGGTTGTATATTGTCACCCTGCTTATTTAACTTATATGCAGAGAACATCATGAGAAACCCTGGACTTGAAGAAACACAAGCTGGAATAAAGATTGCCAGGAGAAATATCAATAACCTCAGATATGCAGATCACACCACCCTTATGACAGAAATTGAAGAGGAACTAAAAAGACTCTTGATGAAAGTGAAAGAGAAGAGTGAAAAAGTTGGCTTAAAGCTCAACATTCAGAAAATGAAGATCATGGCATCCGGTCCCATCACTTCATGGGCAATAGATGGGGAAACAGTGGAAACAGTGTCAGACTTTATTTTTCTGGTCTCCAAAATCACTGCAGATGGTGACTGCAGCCATGAAGTTAAAAGATGCTTACTCCTTGGAAGGAAAGTTATGACCAACCTAGATAGCATATTCAAAAGCAGAGATATTACTTTGCCAACAAAGGTTTGTCTAGTCAAGGCTATGGTTTTTCCTGTGGTCATGTATGGATGTGAGAGTTGGACTATGAAGAAATCTGAAAGCTGAAGAATTGATGCTTTTGAACTGTGGTGTTGGAGAAGAGTCTTGAGAGTCCCTTGGACTGCAAGCAGATCCAACCAATCCATTCTGAAGGAGATCAGCCCTGGGATTTCTTTAGAGCGAATGATGCTAAAGCTGAAACTCCAGTACTTTGGCCACCTCATGCAAAGAGTTGACTCATTGGAAAAGACTCTGATGTTGGGAGGGATTGGGGGCAGGAGGAGAAGGGGATGCCAGAGGATGAGATGGCTGGATGGCATCACTGACTCGATGGACGTGAGTCTGAATGAACTCTGGGAGCTGGTGATGAACAGGGAGGCCTGGCATGCTGGGATTCATGGGGTCACAAAGAGTCGGATATGACTGAGTGACTGATATGATCTGATCTGATTGGATATAGTAGAAAGTGAGGAAAACCTCTTCTGCTGCTGCTGCTGCTGCTAAGTCGCTTCAGTACTGTTGCCTGGAAAATTCCATGGATGAAGGAGCTTCTATTCACCTGCAAATGTAACTATTTTTTCTTCTCCACCAGATCTGATTCTGTCCTCAATCAATAGAAATGGAATTTCAAAGAGCTACAGGTTGAGTAGAAAATACTACAGGTTGAATAGTAAATACTTTCTGCCTGACTTCTACTTTGAGATTGCTGAAGTTGAATCACCAATATTTTGGTCACCTGATACAAACTTCTGACTCTTTGGAAAAGTCCCTGATGCTGGGAAAGATTGAGGGCAGAAGAAGAGGGCATCAAAGGATGAGATGGCTGGATGGCATCACCAATTCAATGGACATTAACTTGGGCAAACTCTGGGAAATGGTGAGGGACCAGGAGGCCTGGCATACTGCAGTCCACAAGGTCACAAGGAGTCAGACAAGACTGGGCAACTGAACAACAAGAGCCTCTACTTTAGTCATCACAACTTTTCCCCTATCATTAGGGGATTTGCAATTGTAACTACTTTTATGGCATTAGCCAAATTGACTAATTCTTATGCCTCCAAATGAATTTTCCTTCAGTGGCCCAAACATCACTTTATGTCCTTTTTGAGTCCTGAAAGAATCTCTTTCTGCTCCATTTTCTATACAAATCCTACCATTGTGTGTTAATTTCCACTATCTTTGTTTCACATGGTAAGAGGTTGCCTGAGAATTCACAGGATGGACCTTATGCAGTGTAGCAATGTCTTCATAGTTAACTATAACCAAACTGGTGCTTCTTTATTCCCTTTTCATGTTGACATATAATGAATGGGTCATGTTAAATTACTAGATTATTAAATAAATATATAGCTAGATGAGGATGCTTTCTGAAATAGTTTGATGACTTGGTAGAATCTTAAGACCAAAATTACCAAATTTGGGGTGCTTGTAGTAGTGTTTGAAGAACGTAGTGAATAGCTCTGTTTTAAAATATCTCATTTGTTTGTGAAGTGATGGGTATCATTTGTTACTTGGGTCTTCATAGTCAATCAACCTAAAACACTATAATGGCTCATAAAGTTAAATCATGGTGTAAAGGAGTATTGAAAAAGCATTGAAAAGTAGAACACAGATCCAGGAAGACTGTTCATAATCTGTGATTTCTCTTTAGTTCTACATTGTCTCTTTAACTTGTTCTGAAATTTTAATGAAATTGAAAACAAGAGTTTAGATGAAAAATAAGTGTTTTAAATTATTTTAATGGCAAATAAGACTTTGATATTTTTCATGAATATATTGTATGGATATGATGCAAAGTAATTTTTCTCTTTCACTTATTTAAAATAAGATTTTCTTTATTGTCATTAACGAGTTCAGGACAGAGAAATCAAATGAGCTTCTGAAATGCCACTAAATTTAGGAATATGAAAACTATTTTATGTTTTGGTTTTAACTCTAAAGAGTAAACATTTTAATTGAATTTGTAAATTTTAGGAATTAAAAACTAAATTAGAAGTGGACTGCTATTCTTCTTTGTTACTGCACTTAATATTATCCTAGGATGGGCATAAAGCAAAAAATAGATATATTTTAACATTTAAATGCATATTTTTTAAAGTTAATCTAAATAGTCTCATAGATATACTATGTCAACAAACTATGAGGTAAAGAGTTGAAATAGTTGGAACAGTAAAATTAAAAAGAAAATGAGCTACTGAATTTATTGGCATAATAGAAAAATGTCTAGAACTAGAAGTCAGCAAGCTAGAGGTTTTGATAAAGGTTTTACAATAGCTCATTCTATGATGTAAAATAACCAGCTGACCACTCCAAGGCTTAGAAAAGAGGAGAAGTTTTGTTTCAAAGGTCTTGAAGTTTCCTCTTTGACATAAAATATGTGTAAGTCCATGATGTTCCCAGTGAAGTCCCAATGTGATAGTCTAACTGCTATCACTTGTCTTTTGTTAGTTTAATACTGAATCTATTATAAACTGCCCCACTTGAATGAGAGAAACTGAGTTTTTTTTTTTTTTTTTTTTTTGCAGTGACACATAGGGTTAGTTGAAAATGCACTGATGCAGAAATATAGATCAATGGAACAGTATAGAAAGCCCAGAAATAAACCCACACATGTCATTTGATCAATGACAAAGAGGGCAAGAATATGCAATGGAGAAAAGATAATCTCTTCAATAAGTGGTGCTGGGAAAAGTGGACAATTCTATGTAAAAGAATGAAATTAATGTATTCTCTAACACCATACACAAAACAAACTCTAAATAGGTATAATTAGCCTTTCTTGTGCTTATCCATTTGACAGAGTTTGATACGACGTGACCTGGCATGAAAGCTATATATATCCTCAAATGGAGTGATTCATAGATGTTCTTCTGCATAAGTAACAAACAAGCTAAACATTTCTGAGAATCCAGTTGCTTAGGAAATAATGTGATGATTATTTAAATTATGTCTTTTCCATAGTTAGTTATCATATAAAATATATGAAACAATATTATGAATCTTATAGCTTAAATGCCCAAAACGATTGGGGCATTCATGGAGAAAATATTTCAGTTGATCTTTTTCACTTGTCATTGAAATATAAACTGACAGTAATAGGACAAGCTCATTAACTGTTTCATATGGTCAAAATAAATCTGCTTTATGTTTACAACTATAGTATTTGAACCATTAACATCTAAATTATTATAAATAAAATTTATATCTTTATCATTTTCTGAGTCTTAAAAGTTTTTTTCCATATAGTGTACAAAGTTTCATTTAATGTGTTTGTGTGATTTTCATGTTAAAGTTTTAAAATTCTATTCCAAAAATTGCACAATTTTATCAAAATAATTCTTTATTAAAACCAAGTTGCAAATATATTATGTCTTATTATAATAGCATCAATCATTGGTAATTATAATTTTAATCCTTACTTTTAAAATAATATTAACACAGTAAGAGAATTTAAACATGCATCTATTATTTTTGGAAATGACTTTTTGAAGATCACAGTGACTCACTCTAATAAGATCTATTTTAAGTCTCATCGAGAGTAGAAAAGTACAGAACAGTGAGTGATTTAGGGTGCTTAACATAAACTTTTCTCTCATTTACTCATATAAAGACTACCAAGAACATAGCACCAGGAATTATAGCAGGTTAAGTACTAGTAATGTGGTGCTTTTATAAGAACACATGTTTTTTAAGGTTTTATAGATAAATATAAGTAGGTTATTTCATATAATCTATAAAAGAAAAATAATAAAATATGTAATTAAATTCAACACTATCCTGAACTTATTTTTATGGAAGTTCAAAGAAAAAAAAAAGTTTTTAAATTCATCAAATATTCTAAAAAAAGGATGAATATGAAGTTCCAGAATTAACAAATTTTGATTTGCTCTCCAGTATGACCTGAAAAAAAAAAAAAAAGGTCTTCCCAGGTAATGCTAGTGGTAAAGAATCCACCTGCCAAGGCAGGAGATAAAAGAGCTGAGAGTCTGACCCCTGGGTAGGGAAAATCCACTGGATTAGGGAAGGGGACCCCACTCCAGTATTCTTGCCTGAAAATTTTCAGGGGCAGAGGAGCCTGGTGGGCTATAATCCATGGGGCCGCAAAAAGTCAGAAGCGACTGAATCCACACACATTACATGAATCAAAGTGATCCAAATCAGTGTCAGATGGTATTACCTAAGATGAAGGCCCCATTGATGGAGATGAAAATAGAATTATCAGCAAGGGATGCTGGGGAAGGTGCCATGGCATTCTCCCAAAGCTTTGAAACAGTCAGAACAAAGCTATGAAGTACTCTTTTCATTCTACAATATAAAAATATTTAGATTTTTTTCTTTATTCACTAATATAGAAAATGAAATCCCTTCAGTTGCTCACTCACCAATGCTAGAGATTACTTAGGCTTCCATGACAACCTCTTATTTAAACTATTACTCTATTTGTTGTTCTCAACCTGTACATGTACTTATTTTTGCATTTTTATATGAGATATACCTGCAAATATCTGCATCTTTGTATGAATTTAGTTCTTAAACTACAGTAACAAAGTCTTTTGTTTTGTTTTTATTATTAAGGTCAGATAAATGCCAGCTTGGGAAACAGAAAATTTTAGCATACCCATCTCAGACAGACAGATCCTTCAGTAATATTTGATCATCTATAATTATGTGAATTCTTCAAGATATATTTTCTTTCTCTGATTTGAGAGACCTGATTTGAGGTCCCTCATTATGGGGTGAAAAATGTAGTCTATTGACAAGATTTCATTCCAGAACATCCGCAGAATCTATTTCAGACAGCTGAAATAACTCTACACTTACAGTAGTAAAGCATCTCGAGTGGAGAGATGGTAACTTAATATGTAGTATCAGTGTCACAACTTTTTTTTTCTATATTTGAGGTAAAAATCTGATGATGTTTTTACCTTTACTACACTAGTTAGCATTTTCATATACTCAATACTTTCTAATCTTTAAAATTCCAGTGAAGTTTTATTTTGTTTTGCTGCAGATAGAACTGAAATTTTCTTTTACATAAGAATTTAACTATCATTTTGTAAAAAGGATGAGGTTTTTTTCCCTGTTTTGAATTTTCTGTAAGCTCACAAATTGAGTATTAATGTTAGAAGAATTTCTTTTTGCTTCTTCTCTATACATATTATCAATAATGCCCTAAGGTTAGTGAAATCGTCTGGATCATAATCTTAATTGTGCACAGCTACCATTTAAGAAGAATTTATCTTTATCTATCATAATCTATTTATTTATCATTTACCTGTCTATCTATCCCACTTATCTAACCTATCAACTCCTTATTTTTGAGTTTGGAAAGTTTTCACCATGAATCATCAAAGTACAGAAATAGACATTTGAAATCTTTTAATTACATCTGAGAGACTGTTTCAAGCTACCAGGAGTGAAAATACTGTTATTTCACATGTACGGAGTTGGTTGTACAAATAAACATAAGCAAGTGACTTATTGTTTAGCATCCGAGCCACGAGGGAAGCCTCACCAACCACTTATTAGATCTCAAAAGGGCCTGAATACAGAGCAGGGTTCATTTATATTGCCTATTGGATGTTCCAGTGATGCAGCAGTAACTCTAGAAGACATATTCTAGGTCATTGATATTAAATTTAATCACTTGGTTAAGTAGAGGCATAACAATTTTCTTCTTTGGAAAATTAATACTTTCCTCTCTTTTTAAATAACAGCTTTATTGAGATACAATTCACTTACATCTCAACCACTCAATTCAATGTATACAGTTTAATAGTTTTTAGTATTTTCAGAGTTTCACAATCACCTCCTCAATTAAATATATATTTTTTGTATTTTTTTTTATTTTGAATTTTTCATTTTTCTTTTTTTTTAACTTTACAATATTGTATTGGTTTTGCCATATATCAACGTGAATCCGCCACAGGTATACACGCATTCCCCATCCCGAACCCTCCTCCCTAGCCCTCCCTGTACCATCAAGACATGTTATTTTCATCCCAGAAAGCCCTCCCAGAAAAATTAGTACTCATTTTTACCACCTGCCAAAGTTCGTTAAACTCAACATTCAGAAAATTAAGATCATGGCATCTGGTCCCATCATTTCATGGCAAATAGACGTGGAAACAGTGACAGACTTTGTTTTGGGGGCTCCAAAATCACTGAAGATGGTGACTTCAGCCATGAAATTAAAAGATGCTTACTCACTGGAAGCAAAGTTATGACCATTCTGATGGCATATCAAAAACCAGAGATATTAGTTTGCCAACAAATGTCCATCTAGTCAAAGCTATGGTTTTTCCAGTAGTCATGTATGGATGTGAAAGTTGGACTATAAAGAAAGCCTAGCACTGAAGAATTGATGCTTTTGAACTGTGATGTTGGAGAAGACTCTTGAGAGTCCCTTGGACTGCAAGGAGATCTGATCAGTCCATCCTAAAAGCAATCGGTCCTGAATATTCATTGGAAGGACTGATGCTGAAACTCCAATACTTTGGCCAGCTGATGTGAAGAACTGACTCATTGGAAAAGACCCTGATGCTGGGAGGGATTGGGGGCAGGAGGAGAAGGGGACAACAGAGGATGAGATGGTGGATGGTATCACCTACTCAATGGACATGAGTCTGAGTAAACTCTGGGAGTTGGTGATAAACAGAGAGGCCTAGAATACTGCAGTCAATGGAGTTGCAAAGAGTTGGACATGACTGAGTGACTGAACTGAACTGAAAGTTTCTTTCCATTTACACCTCACACATATTTTAACTTTGATAATTTTTTTTTAAATTTTTCATTCAAAGGTAAGTTTCCAAATATCATGTAATTCAGTTTATTGCTATTTTATTTTACTACATCTGGATTTGAGTCATAATAAGAGTCTTTCTTTACATGGAAAGTGAAAGTCACTTAGTCGTGTCTGACTCTTTGTGACCCCATGGACTATACAGTCTATGGAATTCTCCAGGCCAGAACACTGGGATGGGTAGCCTT
Source organism: Bos indicus x Bos taurus (assembly GCF_003369695.1). Lineage (NCBI taxonomy): Eukaryota > Metazoa > Chordata > Mammalia > Artiodactyla > Bovidae > Bos > Bos indicus x Bos taurus. The sequence continues at coordinate 80,840,256 of NC_040090.1, read as the reverse complement.
TCCCTTCTTCAGGGGATCTTCTCAACCCAGGGATTGAACCCAGGTCTCCCATATTGCAGGCAGATTCTTTACCAGCTGAGCCACAAGAATACTGGAGTGGGTAGCCTAACCCAAGAATCAAACTGGAGTCTCCTGCATTGCAGGTGAACAAACTGAGCTTTCAGGGAAGCCCTCCTTACATGGAAGGATTTATTAAATTGTCTACTTGTCTATGTATTATTTTCTATATTGGATTTATTATTCCCTTGGAGTTTATTCTTCTGTATGTATGAGATGGATACACATTTACCTTTTTCTCAACAGCTATCAAATCATTTTGGCACCACTTAATTTAAAAGTCTACCTTTGTTTCAAAGATTGGTGATGCTATTTGCATTATTAATGAAAATTTTCATATGTTCTTGAGTCTGTTTCTAGACTTTTAAAATTATATTTCACCAGTCTATCTATCTAGTTATATGATGGTAAAATAGTATTTTCAATTCCTGGTTAGAGTAGCATGACCACATAGTTCTTTTTCAGAAATTCTTAGCTGTTCTGGCATGCTAATTTTTCACATGAACTTCAATCTGTTTTCAGGGGGAAAAAAAGATTCTTTTTTTTTAATTTGACTTACATTGCATTTATTAACTGATTTAGAATGAACTAATATCTTCATAATATTAAGCTGTCTTATCTCCTTTTTTTTTTTTTTGCTTTTGTGTTTGTCTAACTGAAAGAGATATACAGTGTGTCATTTCAGAAATTTCGCATAACTACGCTCCTTTCAGTGACAATAGGTCACACATATGAACATCAAGTTTTATGCATGTTGTGAAGTTGAAAATAAGTTGTGAATTTACTAGTGCATATAACCAAGAGTCTATAAGAAAATCTAAAAAAGAATAGTATTAAAGAATGAAAATTTGGGCTGGATAGGATAGGCTCTAAAAGTAGAAGGACACAGAGTATTCTGAAAGAATGAATCCAGAAAACTGTATCTGGAATTGATGAGGATATATAAAATGAAAATTAAATGTATTAATTACTTTTATCAGAGAATAAAGGGATCAACTGACAAGATTTATTTTCTGGCATATTAATATTCTATTTTGTGTAATGCGTTAGCTTCTTTTTTTTTTTTTTTTTTTTTTGACTGATGGCCTATGTTTGTAATGAACTGGAAGAAAACTTTAGAAAAATGGTGATGACATGCTTCATCAGAGACTTTTTAGCAGATGTTCAGTTCTTACTATGAATTTGTAAAATAGCAAGCAATATTCAGATTCTGGAGTTTTAATTCTTCCTCTCAGAGTAGAAGCAAACCTTTCAACAGTATCTTCTTCAGTTCAGTTCAGTTCAGTTGCTCAGTCGTGCCCAACTCTTTGCAACCCTATGAATTGCAGCACGCAAGGCCCCCCTGTCCATCACCAACTCCCGGAGTTCACTCAAACTCACGTCCATCGAGTTGATGATGCCATCCAGCCATCTCATCCTCTGTCGTCCCCTTCTCCTCGTGCTCCCAATCCCTCCCAGCATCAGAGTCTTTTCCAATGAGTAAGTTCTTCGCATGAGGTGGCCAAAGTACTGGACTTTCAGCTTTAGCATCATTCCTTCCAAAGAATACCCAGGACTGATCTCCTTTAGAATGGACTGGTTGGATCTCCTTGCAGTCCAAGGGACTCTCAAGACTCTTCTCCAACACCACAGTTCAAAAGCATCAATTCTTCAGTGCTCAGCCTTCTTCACAGTCCAACTCTCACATCCATACATGACCACTGGAAAAACCATAGCCTTGACTAGACGGACCTTTGTTGGCAAAGTAATGTCTCTGTTTTTCAATATGCTATCTAGGTTGGTCATAACTTTCCTTCCAAGGAGTAAGCATCTTTTAATTTCATGGCTGCAGTCACCATCTGCAGTGATTTTGGAGCCCAAAAAAATAAAATCTGACACTGTTTCCACTGTTTCCCCATCTATTTTCCATGAAGTGACGCTTTAATATTTTTCTTTTCCATTATCATTACCATTGGCCCTGCCAAAAGATTTTTTTTTAAGTGCAATCAATTGCAAAGTAATTTAAACAGGAAATATAATCATAATTAACCAGAGAGTTTTCTTATTTGCTTTATCTGAAACTCACAGTATACAGTTTTAAACACTAGAGCACCCAAGAAAATTAAGGTTGATGACTTCTGGGAAACTTTTTTTTTTTTTTTTAATGCTTATTAGAGTCTAGTTGCTTTGCAGTGTTTTGTTAGTTTCTGCTTTACAGTAAAGTGAATCAGCTATACACATACATATACCCCAACTTTTTGGATTTTCTTCTCATTAGGTCACCAAAAGCATTGAGTAGAGTTCCTTATGCTATACAATATGTTCTCACTAGTTATCTATTTTATACATAGCTGTGTGTATATATATATCAATCCCAATCTCCCAATTCATCACACTTTCCCTTACACCTTTGGGATCCACATTTGTTTTCTACATCTCTGCCTTTATTTTTGCTTTGCAAATAACTTAATCTCTATTATTTCCCTAGATTCCACATACAAGCAATATTATATGTTATTTGTGTTTCTCTTTCTGACAAACTTTACTCTGTGTGACAGTCCATAGGTCTATACATGTCTCTGCAAATGGCACAATTTCATTTCTTTCTATGACTAACATTCTGTACCACATCTTCTTTAACCATTCCTCTGTTGATGGAAGTTTAGGTTGCCTCTATGTCCTGGTTATTGTAAAGAGTGCTGCAATAAATATTGAGGTACATGTATATTTTTGAATTATGGCTTTCTCTGGATAAATGCCTAGGAGTGGGATTGCTAGATCATATGGGAGTTCTATTTTAAGTTTTTTAAAGAACTTCCATACTGTTCTCCATAGTGCCTGCATCAGTTTGCATTTCTATCAACAATGCAAGAGGGTTCTCTTTTTTCCACACCTTCTTGTGCTTTTATTTGTAAATTTTTTGATGACGGTCATTCTGACCAGTGTGAAGTGATACCTCATTATAGTTTTCATTTGTATTTATCTAATAATTAGTGATGTTCAGTGATTAGTGATCTTTGCATGTGTTTATTGGCCATCTCTGTTCTTTTTGGATAAATGTCCACTTAGGTCTTCCTTTCATCTTTTAATTGGGTTTTTGTGTTTTTTGTTTTGTTTTGTTATTATCAAGCTACATGAGTCTGAGTGAACTCTGGGAGTTGGTGATGGACAGGGAGGCCTGGCATGCTGCAATTCATGGGGTCGCAAAGAGTTGGGCACAACTGAGTGACTGAACTGAACTGAACTGAACACATATATATAGAAACCAGAAAACTGGCACTGGTGAACCTATTTGCAAGGCAGGAATAGAGATGTAGACATACAGAATGGACTTCTGGACACAAGGGGAAAGAGAAGGTGAGACAAACTGAGAGCATAGCACTGACATATAATACACACTATCGTGTATAAAATAGATAACTAGTAGAAAGTTGCTGTATAACACAGAGAGCTCTGTCCAGTGCTCTGCAATGATCCAGAAGGGTGGGATGGAATGGAGGCTCAAGAGGGAAGGGATCTATCTAAACTAGTGGCTGATTCACATTGCTGTATGGCAGAAACCAATAGAACACTTTAAAGTAATTATCATCCAATTAAACATATTTTAAGAGAGAAAAGGAATGCAAAAGCAAATGTATGTGGAGTGCTGCAAGCTAGGGAAATAGTGGTAAGATATTAGGACAAAAGGATTTTTGTGGGAGATTCAGTGAGGAGAAGGTGGTGGTACACAGTTAATCATCTTCCAGCAGTCACTATCAGAGCTATGCTCAGATACCCTTGGATCATTCCCCTTCCTTTTTTCTTTTACTGTGTGTGTGTGTGTGTGTGTGTGTGTGTGTGTGTGCCTTTCTAAGATGTTTATGTTCAAGCCCTTGAAATTCATTCCTGGAGAACTTTTATTATGTTTCTGGGGCCCCTTTCCCCACACATAGAATGCTACTAGTGCCTATGAATTATGCCTCCCTAAAGAAGTCAATGACTGATGGGCAGAGCATAGTAAAAATCAGCTCCTGTGACTTAAACATAGACCAACTCTGAAGAGCAATTACCACTCTAGAGATTCCTTGTAGAATAAAGTTAAATATTCTTCTCATAAGAATTTGATTGACATTTCCCCTTTGCTTGGTTTCTTCCCCTGCTTCATTCACACCAGCACTGGTCTTTCTCCCAGAGCATTTTCTTAATAAATAACTTGTACATGAATCCTAATTTCAGAGTGTGTTTCTGAGGAAGCCAATACAAGACAGGGGCTTTTCAGGTGGCTCAGTTGTAAAGAATTCACCTGCCAAATCAGGAGCCATAGAAGACAACAGTTTGATTCCTGGGTTGGGAAGATCCCTGGGAGGAGGAAAATGGCTCCCGTGTTCTTGCCTGGGAAATCCCATGGACAGAGGAGCCTGGCAGATATGGTCCATGGAGTTGAAAAGAGTCAGACACAACTGAGCACACATAATCTAAGAAAAATAGATATATCTCATTAATCTGAGCAAGAACAGTATCTCTTAGGAACCTGGTATGTTAGGTGCATGAATCAAGGTAAACTGGATGTGGTCAGGCAGGAGATGGCAAGAGTGAATAATACCATCTTAGGAATCAGTGAACTAAAATGGATGGGTATGGGAGAATTTTATTCAGATGACCATTTTATCGGCTACAGTGGACAAAATTTCCTTAGATGAAATGGAGTGGCCCTAATAGTCCATAAAGGAGTCCAAAATGCATTATGAGGGTACAGCCAGAAAAAAAAAAAACAGAATGACCTTGGTTCACTTCTAAGGCAAACCATTCAACTTCACAGTAATCCAAGTCTATGCCCTAACCACTGATGCTGAAAAGGTTGAACCTGAACAGTTCTATGAATCTCCTAGAATTTTTAGAACTTCTAGAATAAGATCTTCTAGAATTACACACATACAAAATATCATTTTCATCCTAGGGAACTGGATTGCAAAACTAGGAAGTCAAGACATATTTGAAGTAAAAGGCAAGTTTGAGTACAAAGCGGAGTATAAAGTGAAGCAGGGTAAAGACTAACAGAGTTTTACCAAGATAAAATACTGGTCATAGCAAAAACCCTCTTCAACAACCCAAGTGATGATTCTACATATGGATATCACCAGATGGTTAGTATCAAAATCAGATTGATTATATTTTTGCAGCTGAAGATGGAGAAACTCTATACAGTCAGTAAAAAAAAAAACAAAAACAAAACAAACAAAAAAAAAAACCTGGAGCTGACTGTGGCTCAGATCATGAGTCCTTATTGCAAAATTCAAACTTAAATTGAAGAAACTAGAGGAAATCACTAGGCCATTCAGGAATGACCTAAATCAAATCCCTTATGATTATACAGTGGAAGTGAAAAATACATACAAGGGATTAGATCTGATAGAGTCCCTGATGAACTATGGACAGAGGTAACATTTTACAGGAGGCAGTGACTAAAACTATCCCAAAGAAAACGAAATGCAAGAAGGCAAAATGTGTGTCTGAGGAGGCCTGAAAATAATGGAGAAAAGAAGAGAAGCAAAGTGGTAAAGGAAAAAGGTATTCCCAACTGAATGCAGTGTTTCAAAGAACAGCAAGGAGAGATAACAAAATCTTTTTAAGTGAACAATGCAAAGAAATAGAGGGAAACAATTGAATGGGAATTGCTAGAGATCTATTCAAGGAAATTAGAGATACCAAAGGAACATTTCATGCAAAGATGGACTCAATAAGGGACAGAAACAGCAAGGACCTAACAGAAGCAGAAGAGATAAAGAGAGGTGGCAAGAATACACAGAAGAACTGTACAAAAGAGGTCTTAATGACTTACATAACCACAATGTCTCTCACCTAGATTCAGACGTCCTAAAGTGTGAAGTCAAGTGGACCCTAGGAAGCATTTCCATGAACAAAGCTAATGAAGGTGATAGAATTCCTCTGAATTATTTCAATTCCTAAAAGATGATGCTGTGACAGTGCTGCACTCAATATGCCAGCAAATTTGGAATACTCAGCAGTGGCCACAGGATTGGAAAAGGTCAGTTTTCTTTCCAATTCCAAAGAAAGGCAATGCCAAAAAATGATCAAACTGTGGTACCATTGGGCTAATTTCACATGCTAGCAAGATAATGCTCAAAATTCTCAAGCTGTGCTTCAATGGTACATGAACTGAGAACTCCCAGATGTGTAAGTGGGCTTTAGAAAAGGCAGAACCTGAGATCAAATGGCAACATCTGCTAGATCATGGAAAAAGTAAGAGAATTCCAGAAAAACATCTGTATCTATTTCATTGACTATGCCAAAGCCTTTGACTGTGAAGATCACAACAAACTGTGGAGTATTCTTAAAGAAATGGGAAGGCCAGACCATCTTTCCTGCTTCCTGAGAAGTCTGTATGCAGGTCAGGAAGCAACAGTTAGAACTGGACATGGAACAACAGACTGGTTCTAAATTAGGAAAGGAGTATGTCAAGGCTGTATATTATCACCCTGCTTATTGATCATATGTGCAGAGGACATCAAGTGAAATGCCACGCTGGTTGAATCCCAAGCTGGAATCAAGATTTCTGGGAGAAATATGAACAACCTCAAATATGCAGATGATACTACCTGAAAGGCAGAAAGAGAAGAGGAACTAAAGAGTCTCTTGATGAAGGTTAAAGAGGATAGTGAAAAAGCTGACTTAAAAACTAAACATTCAAAAAACTAACAACATGGAATCTGGTCCCATCACTTCATGAAAAAATGATGGGGAAATTTGGTCACATTGGCAGAATTTATTTGAAAGTGAAAGCTGCTCAGTCGTGTTCAAATCTTTGCGACTGCATGGACTATATAGTCCTTGGAATTCTGCAGGCCAGAATACTGGAGTGGATAGTCTTTCCCTTCTCCAGGGAAGCTTCCCAACCCAGGGATTGAACCTAGGTTTCTCACATTGCAGGTGGATTATTTACCAGCTGAGCTACAAGGGAATTCCCCCCCGCCTCTTTTTTTTTTTTAATTTGGAGAGCCTCCAAAATCACAGATGATGGTGATAGCAGTCATGAAATTAAAAGACACTTATTCCTTGGAAGAAAAGCTATGAAAACCTAGACAGTGTATTAAAAAGCAGAGACATGACTTTTCCAACAAATGTCCATATAGTAAAAGCTATGGTTTTCCAGTAGTAATGTATGGATGTCAGAGTTAGACCATAAAGAAGGCTGAGCACCAAAGAACTGATACTATAGAATTGTGGTGCTGGAGAGGAGTGCTGAAAGTCCCTTGCAGAGCAAGGAGATCAAGCCAGTCAATCGTAAAAGAAATCAACTCTGAATATTCATTGGAAGGACTGATGCTGAAGCTGAAGCTCCAATACTTGATACCTGATGCAATACCTGATCCAATACCTGATGCAAAGAGCTAGTTCACTGGAAAAGATCCTGATGCTGGGAAAGATTGAGTGCAGGAAGAGAAGATGAAATCATTAATTGGCATCACTGACTCAATGGGTATCAGTTTGAGCAAATCCAGGAGATAGTGAAAGACAATTGAAGCCCAGTGTGCTGCAGTCCATGGAGTCACAAAGAGTCAGACACAACTTTTTGACTAAACAACAACAATAACCTGAGCAGGCTCATCAAAGGAAGAAGATTCTAAAGATATAAAGCTGGAGGTGGATTCCTCATAGAGTAGATGGTATTAAGGATCCCATCATTGATGGTAAGTGAAGTATATATGTACTGTTCCATGCTGGAGCATTGAGAGTATTAAGATGTCCACTCATTGTGAAACGTGATGTATCCAGGTGGGAGGAGATACACAGATAAATTCACTATCTCCTGCACTGAAGTGAGATGGAGGAGGTTTTAATTAAAGTGTTGTCAGAATTGCATGTTGTTAGATAACTGATGCATTGAGAAGAAAATGAAAGCTCTGTTATTCATATACTAACTTAAGGCATTACTTAATAGTTTCAAAAAGAAACTCATTTCCTACAGTTGAATGACTGTCTATGCTGGGGACCTAACACAGGATCTGATTATAAGAGGACCAGCACTTCAGAGAAAGCTGGATTTGTTGTCTCAGTAATCCTGCAACATTACAATCAGACTCTGATAAGGAAGGACATCTGCATGAACACTTGTGGTAGACTGAACAATGGTTCCCAAAGATATCTACATCCTAATCCTTAGAACTTTTGACTGTTATATCATAAGGCAAAAAGAGCAAGCAATAGTCTCTGTGTGTGTGTGTGTTGGGGGTCTTTCAAGATATGATTAATTTAAGGATTGAAGATAAGGAGATTATCCTTGATTATCTGGGAGGCTCCCAAATGAGATTATATATGCTCCTAGAAGAGAGAGGGAGATGTGTTTCTTGTGCATAGAGGACAATTGGATGTGAAGATGTAGCAGAGAGATTTGAAAATGATTGCCTATAAGAACGAGAATAACAAGAATTGATGTCTCCTACGATAATTACCTATTTATCATTACTTAGTTCTGTCAATTTTTGCTTTATAATTTTGGAATTTGTTATCAGAGATTATAACCATAAGATTCTGATATATTTCTATAGGATTATTTTCATTATTGTTCAGTTCAATTGCTCAGTCATGTTCGACTCTTTGCAACCCCATAAATCACAGCACTTCAGGTCTCCTAGTCCATCACCAACTCCCAGAGTTCACTCAAATTCATGTCTATCGAGTCGGTGATGACATCCAGCCATCTCACCCTCTGTCATCCCCTTCTCTTCCTGCCTCCAATCCCTACAAGCATCAGGGTCTTCTCCAATGAGTCAACTCTTCGCATGAGGTGGCCAAAGTACAGGAGTTTCAGCCTTAGCATCAGTCCTTCCAATGAAAACGCAGGACTGATCTCCTTTGGGATGGACTGGTTGGATCTCTTTGCAGTCCAAGGTCAAAATCATCAATGCTTCAGCATGCAACTTTCTTCACAGTCCAACTCTCACATCCATACATGCCTACTGGAAAAACCATAGCCTTGACTAGACGGACCTTTGCTGGCAAAGTAATCTCTCTGCTTTTGAATATACTATGTACATTGGTCATAACTTTCCTTCCAAGGAGTAAGCGTCTTTTAATTTCATGGCTGCAGTCACCATCTGCAGTGATTTTGGAGCCCAATAAAATAAAGCCTGACACTGTTTCTACTGTTTCCCCATCTATTTGCCATGAAGTGATGGGACCAGATGCCATGATCTTAGTTTACTGAATGTTGAGCTTTAAGCCAACTTTTTCACTCTCCTCTTTCACTTTCATCAGGAGGCTTTTTAGTTTCTCTTCACTTTCTGCCATAAGGGTGGTGTCATCTGCATATCTGAGGTTATTGATATTTCTCCCAGCAATCTTGATTCCAGCTTGTGCTTGTTCCAGCCCAGCGTTTCTCATGATGTACTGTGCATAGAAGTTAAATAAGCAGGGTGACAATATACAGCCTTGACGTACTCCTTTTCCTATTTGGAACCAGTCTGTTGTTTCATGTCCAGTTCTAACTGTTGCTTCCTGATCTGCATATAGGTTTCTCAAGAGGCAGGTCAGGTGGTCTGGTATTCCCATCTGTTTCAGAATTTTCCACAGTTTATTGTGATCCACACAGTCAAAGGCTTTGGCATAGTCAATAAAGCAGAAATAGATGTTTTTTTGGAACTCTCTTGCTTTTTCGATGATCCAGCGGATGTTGGCAATTTGAACTCTGGCTCCTCTGCCTTTTGTAAAACCAGCTTGAACATCTGGAAGTTCACAGTTCATGTACTGCTGAAGCCTTGCTTGGAAAATTTTGAGCATTACTTTACTAGTGTGTGAGATGAGTGCAAGTGTGCATTAGTTTGAGCATTCTTTGGCATTGCCTTTCTTTGGGATTGGAATGAAAACTGACCTTTTCCAGTCCTGTGGCCACTGCTGAGTTTTCCAAATTAGCTGTCATATTGAGTGCAGCACTTTCACAGCATTATCTTTCAGGATTTGAAAGAGCTCAACTGGAATTTCATCACCTCCACTAGCTTTGTTTGTAGTGATGCTTTCTAAGGCCCACTTGACTTCACATTCCAGGATGTCTGGCTCTAGGTCAGTGATCACACCATCGTGATTATCTGGTTCGTGAAGCTGTTTTTTGTACAGTTCTTCTGTGTATTCTTGACACCTCTTCTTAATATCTACTGCTCTGTTAGGTCCAAACCATTTCTGTCCTTCATCGAGCCCATCTTTGCATGAAATTTTCCCTTGGTATATCTAATTTTCTGAAGAGATCTCTCGTCTTTCCCATTCTGTTGTTTTCCTCTATTTCTTTGAATTGATAGCTGAGGAAGGCTTTCTTATCTCTCCTTGCTATTCTTTGGAACTCTGCATTCAGATGCTTATATCTTTCCTTTTCTCCTTTGCTTTTCACTTCTCTTCTTTTCACTGCTATTTGTAAGGCCTCCTCAGACAGCCATTTTGCTTTTTTGCATTTCTTTTCCATGGGGATGGTCTTGATCCCTGTCTCCTGTGCAATGTCACGAACCTCCGTCCATAGTTCATCAGGCACTCTGTCTATCAGATCTCGTCCCTTAAATCTTTTTTTCACTTCCACTGCATAATCATAAAGGATTTGATTTAGGTCATACCTGTATGGTCTAGTGGTTTTCCCTACTTTCTTCAATTTAAGTCTGAATTTGGCAATAAGGACTTGATGATCTGAGCGACAGTCAGCTCCCGGTCTTGTTTTTGCTGACTGTATAGAGCTTCTCCATCTTTGGCTGCAAATAATATAATCAATCTGATTTCGATGTTGACCATCTGGTCATGTCCATGTGTACAGTCTTCTCTTGTGTTTTTGGAAGACAGTGTTTGTTATGACCAGTGCGTTCTCTTGGCAAAACTTTATTAGCTTTTGCCCTGCTTCATTCCGTACTCCATGGCCAAATTTGCCTGTTATTCCAGGTGTTTCTTGACTTCCTACTTTTGCACTCTAGTCCCCTATAATGAAAAGGACACCTTTTTGGAGTGTTAGTTCTAAAAGGTCTGGTAGGTCTTCATAGAACCATTCAACTTCAGCTTCTTCAGCATTACTGGTTGGGGCATAGGCTTGGATTACCATGATATTTTATGGTTTGCCTTGGAAATGAACAGAGATCATTCTGTTGTTTTTGAGATTGCATCCAAGTACTGCATTTCCGACTCTTCTGTTGATCATGATGACTACTCCATTTCTTCTAAAGGATTCCTGCCCACAGTAGTAGATATAATGTCCATCTGAGTTAAATTCACCCATTCCAGCCCATTTTAGTTCGCTGATTCCTAGAATGTTGACATCTACTCTTGCCATCTCCTGTTTAACCACTTCCAATTTGTCTTTATTCATGGACCTGACATTCCAGGTTCCTAGGCAATATAGCTCTTTACAGCATTGGACCTTGCTTCTATCACCAGTCACTTCCACAACTGTGTATTATTTTTGTTTTGGCTCCATCTCTTCATTCTTTCTGGAGTTATTTCTCCACTGATCTCCAGTAGCATATTGGGCACCTACTGACCCGGGGTGTTTTCCTTTCATTATCCTATCATTTTGGCTTTTCATACTGTTCATTATCATTAGGATATATCTAATCAATAGCTCTAACAGCATTTCTTATTTATGTATTTTTCTGATGTATGTACATATTTTATACATTATGTACATATTTGGTACATGATTTTAGTATTGCTCCTCATTTTTGGTTTGTTTTTACATAGTATACTATTTTCACCCTTAGTCTTTCAGACATTATACATTCTTATATTCAATATTTATCATTCTGAATAAACAATGCTTAAGTCCATTCTGATGTTTAATCTTTTATTTCTAATGTTTAGCCCATTTATATTTGGTGTAATTACAGAAATATTAGTGGATAAATCTGCTTCATATTAATCTTTTTTGTATTGGGTTCATCTGTATTCTTTTCTGCTGGAGTCCAGATCCAGCAGCCAGGGAATCAACCCGAAGGGATGGGTGGTGCTGGTGAGTAATGATGCAGCCTCCCATTTAATTTTTTGGACTGTATATTTATTTCAAGCTTAAGATGATCTTTTATACTTTTACAAAAGCATTAGGTCAGAGGTTTGACATTTTTAGTTCCCACTGACCCAGGTGTGTTGTCTCCATAAATCATTGTTGCCCCTCAAAAGGAGTTCTTGCCTCATCGATTATCTTATCTACTTCTTCTCATGTGTCCTTGTGAATACATTGTAACTCATGCTAATATCTGGGCTGCATACCACATTCATCAGCTTATTTCTTATCTTTCTAAAATCCTGTTTGCCCCTAGTATCCTGTGCTCACTTTCTCTAAAAAGTCTTCTAACCACTAATATCTCCAAAATCCATAATCTCTATAAGCTATAGTAAAATATGCTAACATTACAACATTCCTTAAATCTGTAGCTTCTAACTATTTTAATTATTCCAAAGCCCTAAATTCAGCAAACTCCTTTGCCATGAACATTTCCCTCACAAATAGGTTTCAGATAGCAATCCTTCCCATGGCCTCAAGCTGCAGCCTACATGCTCATCCTGGAACACTCTTTTGTAAAGGTCCTGAAAGAATGTCAATGATTAATAACTTTTGAATTATTCTCTGAGCACAGCTGCAAAAGGCTTTGTGCCTTCTCATGCTCCTCTCAAGAAAAATAAGCACCTTAATATTCTTTTCAGCCAAGGAGAGGAAAAAACAAGTCAGAATCACAAGGCCTAACTCCTTTATCCTGGGTCCGTGCCTGTGGGACAAGGAAAGGGAGTTGGGGCCGTGCGTCCATTTTGTCAGTAATGCCTAACATGGCTCCTGATACTTTTCTGTTTCCTGTCATTGCTGTTTTATTTTGGGTGAATACATTTGTATCATTCGTTTTTGCCCTAAGAATAACTTGCTAGAAATATATATTTTAACTATCCTTCAGTTGTTTCATAGGGTTTATAATATGCGTCTTTACCTCATCACTGTCTAATATACTTTAGTAGTTTATTACCTCCTGATACTGCTGCATTTACACATTAATTTGCATTTACTATCACTCACCATTTTTTGTTACTGTCTTCCATTTTAATCCTACATAATTTAAAGCCAACTAGATTTTATTCTTTCTTAATTTTGTTTCCATGTTTCATTTTGGGTGATTTTTTTTCCCTGCCTGAATAAATCCTTTGTTTTATTATTATTTTGTTGTTGTTGTTGTTTGTTTTGTTTTCTTTTATGGATTTCCATTAGGGATGCATTTCTTCAATCTTTATCTAAAAGAATATTTATTTCACATTATTTTTAGGAAATTTTTTTCACAGTATACAGTATTCTTGTTTAATACTGTTTTGTTTTGTTCTTTCAGCTCTGAAGATATACCTGTTGTTTACCTTCTTACTTTGAGAGTTTCCATTAAGTTGTATGTTATTTTCACTCTTGCCCTTAAATTTTTTAATGTATCTTTTCCCCTGCTATTAGATTTTTTTCATTGCTTTTTAGCAGTTTTCCTATATTTCCTTTTGTGTATATTATAATAGCTATTTCTTTGTAGTTACCATGAGAGTTACATGTAAAATCCTAAACATGCCATATTCTAAATATATACCAATTTAGTATCAATAACATATTAATATAAAAACTCTGCTCATTTTAAGCTTAAAGATCACCTCTTTCAGTTGTTGATTTCACAAAATCACATCTTTATACATTAGGTGCCCCAAAACATAAACTAATAATTATTTTAAATGTACTAGTCTCTTAAGCTGGGTGGAAAACAAAGTATGGAGTTAAAAATACAATGTTACAATGATTCTAGTTTTTAGATTAATATATTTTAAGTAATATTTCAGTTTTTTAGATCATGTAGAAAACAAAAAGTAGACTAAAGAACCATTGTTAAAATAATGCTTCCTTTTGTAATTGTCCATATATTTACCTTTATTGAAATGTTTGACTGCCTTCAGTGGGCTAATAGTAATGAACCCCAACTTTTCATTGAAATGTTTTTTCTTCCTCATATTCCTCACATTTGAGGAAATGTTGAAGAAATTCTTCATGTTTTTGCTATAGATAAGATTCTTGTTTGACAGTTTTTTTTTTTTCCTTTTAATGCTGTGAATATATTGATCCACTGCCTTCTGACCTCCAGAATTTCTGAGCAATCTGTAAATGAGAATCCTTTATTTGTGATGAGCCACTTCTCTGTTGCTTTCAAGATTCTCCTTTTGCCTTTGTCTTTTGAAAGTTTTATTATACTTTATTTCAATGTGGATCTCCTTGAATTCTTGATACTTGGAACTTATTGAGCTTTGTAGCTATTTATATTCATATTTTTCATTAGATTTGGAAAGTTTTTAGCCATTATTTTGTTAAATATTTATGTGTCCCTTTCTCTCTTCTGGACTTCCCTGGTGGCTCAGACGGTAAAGCGTCTGCCTACAATGCAGGAGACCAGGGTTCAATCCCTCTGTAGGGAAGATCTCCTGGAGAAGGAAATGGCAACCCATTCCAGTATTCTTGCCTGGAAAATCCCATGGACGGAGGAGCCTGGTAGGGTCCATGGCATCATAAAGAGTCTGACACGACTGAGCAACATCACTTATTTCCTCGCTTCTGGGACTGCCACAATGCATACTCACTTTTCTTTAATATATATATATATATAATTTTTTTTCTTTCTGCTTCTCAGATTTAATAATTTCCACACTTGTATTCTAGCTCACTAATTCTTCTTGCTCAAATCTGCCTTTGTACACTTCCATAAAATTTTGTATTTCATTTATTATAATTTTGAGTTCCCAAATTTCTTTCTGGTTCCCTTTTAGGTTTTCTATCTATTTATTAATAGTTTTATTTTGTTCATGCATTGTTTGCTTGCCTTGTCTATAAATTTCTGTAAATATTAAACATATATAAGATAGTTAATTTGAAGATTTTGTGAGGTAGATCCATTATCAGGCTTTTGGGGGGAATATTTCTCTTGATTTATTTACCTTTCTGTTGGTCATTCTTTCCTGTTTCCTTGTTTGCTGTGGGGCTTTCTTGTTGTTGTCATTGTTTCTGTTAACATTGGATATTTGAATCTGATAATGTGGTAAGTCTGAAAGCCAGGTTTTCTTCCTTTCAGGGTATTTTGTTTGTTTGCTTTGCTCTGCTTTTTGCTTTTTTGACTGTTTCAACTTATCTCTGGGCCAAGGGTAAAATTAAGGTTTTCACAGGTAATTTTTGAGTTTTGCCTTTCTTTGGGCCAACATGGTGACTTGTACAAATGTAGCTAATTTTGAATGCCCATGTCTTTAATGTCTGGCTCTCAAAAGGGAAGATGAGAAAACCAAAGAGGGTATAAATAAAGGTACCAGCATTTTAAATCTTCTGGAAGTTACTTCAGCTGAAGAGAAGGAATATGGTAGCAATGGGGGAAAGAGTAACAACAGTGGCTGTAAGCCAACTTGGCTGCAAGCCAACTTGGCTGCATCTCTGAGAATCAGAAGCAGCAATCACTGAGCAGGATGCAGCTGTCTAGTATTTGAGAACAGGGCCATTTTTGTCCACACTGTCCCCCACAAGTTGTGTGCAAGCTGATCTAGAACACACGTACACACTGACATAGACTGGAAATGGGATATAGGTAGTTGCTTCTATGCCAAAAGCTTAAATTGACTAAGGTTATACATAATTTACTGCCAAACTTGCTTGTTTTGATCTTCGAGTCTTCCCCTTTTGAAGCTGCAAACATTTTGTAGTTTCCAAGATTACAAGATAGTTACATAAGACAGATTCTGCCAGTTCAATTTGTGCTTTATTTTCTGCACCTTCTCAGAATCCTACTTGTCTTTTACATTTCATTCTATATTGTCCATCCCTTTAGAGCCTGTTATTATTTGGCAATATTGTTTATTTACAGATCTACTGTACTTGATATATGTGTGCATGTTCAGTAGAAATAGTAATGTATACAAACATTATCAATAGTAATGACTTCAACAAGTATTACTGAAGTAAAATAGACCTTAAAAGAGTGATAGGGTGTAAACATTATGTGGTTATATTTCTAAACATTGTCGTTTTGGGATTAGACTTCCATCAGTTTCGAGTGACAATTCTGATTACAATAGGCCATATTGACTTAGATTATTTATAGGTTGCTTATATACTACCAACATTGAAGGCTCTTGATAATATAAGAATATAATATGGTCTTCATACCATAGAAGAAAAATGATGTTGCAAACATGTTCTTTTCTAGCAATAAAATGTATTTTGAGCTTACAATATTTAATTATCAGCTATTTAAATAATAATGGGATTTGAAGGTACATACAAAAAGAAGGAAATATAGAGACAGAAATTCTGTGTATGCTTGATTGACCCAAGATGTGTTCCATTTTTTCCTTGGAGTAACAGCATGTATCATTCATCAGTTCCCCTTGCTTTAGTTATAATCCACTGTCATAAGCTAATTAAATGTATAATTTAAGCTGAAAGGACTGTGGCAAGCCATGCCCCTTTTCCATATTTCTTTAATGAAAGGCAACTTTAAGGATTTCCTGGAATATTAGGCTGCATGAGGAGGTCATCAATGTCTGTCCATCTCTGAGCATCTCAAGGTCTTTTTAAATTAAAATCACATGACTGTAAACAGTGCAAGCTGTTTTAGCTATGTTAATGCTCACTGAATAACGAGCATGTCCTCCTTGCTAACTTTTCAAGGTACTTTTTCTTTTTTATCGTTTTTGCTCATTACCTACCGAATCATGTTCAGGCTTTTTTGTTTGGTACTCAAAGCTTACAGTAATGTGGCTTTAATCTCCTTCTCTACCTGTATCGTTAGATTAGTCATCTTCCCATATGCTTTATCTTTTTTCTTTTTTAACTTATTTTTTAATTGAATGATAACTGATTTATAGAATTTTGTTATTTTCTGTCAAAACTCAAAATAAGTCAGCCATAGGTGCACATGTATCCCCTCCGTTTTGAACCTCCCTCCCATCTCTCTCCCCATCCCACCTCTCTAGGTTGATACAAAGTCCCTGTTTGAGTTTCCTGAGCCACACAGCAAATTACCATTGGCTATTTATTTTACATATAGTAATGTAAGTTTCCATATTACTCTTTCCATACATTTCACCCTCTCTTCCCTCTCCCCATGTCCGTAAGTCTATTCTCTATTCTTCATTGCTATTTTCCTATATTTCATATATATGCATTAGTATATGATATTTTGGAGAAGAAAATGGCAACCCACTCCAGTACTCTTGCCTGGAAAATTCCATGGATGGAGGAGCCTGGTAGGCTACAGTCCATGGGGTCGCAAAGGGTTGGACATGACTGAGCAACTTCACTTCATACGATATTTATCTTTCTTCTTCTGACTTACTTCACTCTGTATAATATGCTCTAGGTTCATCCACCTCATTAGAACTGACTCAAATGTGTTCCTTTTTATGGCTGAGTAATATACCATTATGTATATGTACCACTACTTCTTTATCCATTCATCTGTCAATGGACATCTAGGTTGCTTCTATGTTCTAGCTATTGTAAATAGTGCTGCAATGAAAAATGAGATACATGTGTCTCTTTCAATTTTTGTTTGCTCAGGGAGAAGGCAATGGCACCCCACTCCAGTACTCTTGCCTGGAAAATCCCGTGGATGGAAGAGCCTGGTGGGCTGCAGTCTGTGGGGTCGCTAAGAGTTGGACACAACTGAGCAACTTCACTTTCACTTTTCACTTTCCTGCATTAGAGAAGGAAATGGCAACCCACTCCAGTGTTCTTGCCTGGAGAATCTCAGGGACGGTGGAGCCTGGTGGCTGCCGTCTATGGGGTCGCACAGAGTCCAACATGACTGAATTAACACAGCAGCAGTAACAGCAGCAGCAGGGTATATGCCTAGGAGTGGGATTGCTGGATCATATGGTGGTTTTATTCCTAGTTTTTTTTTTTTTTCTTTCTTTCTTTCTTTTTTAAGGAATCTCCATATCATCTTCCACAGTGGCTGTATCAATTTATATTCCCACCAACATTCCAAGAGCATTCCCTTTTCTCCACACCCTCTTTAGCATTTATTGTTTGTAGCCTTTTATTGATGGCCATTCTGACTGATGTGAGGTCATATCTCATTGTAGTTTTGATTTGCATTTCTCTCATCATGAGTGATTTTGAACATTTTTTATGTGTTTGTTAACCATCTGTATGTCTTCTTTGGAAAAATGCCTATTTAGGTCTTTTCCCCACTTCTTGATTTTTTTTTTTTTTTTTCTTCTGGTATCGAGTTGTATGAGCTGCTTATATATTTTGGAAACTAATCCTTTGTCAGTTGTTTCATTTGCTATTATTTTCTCCCATTCTGAGGGGTGTCTTTTTTCACCTTGCTTATAGTTTTCTTGGCCTAACAAAAGCTTTTAAGTTTAATCAGGTCGCACTTGTTTACTTTGGTTTTTAAATCCATTACTTTAGCAGATAGGTCATAGAGGTTCTTGCTTTGATTTATGGCACTGAGTGTTCTGCCTATGTTTTCCTCTAAGAGTTTTATTGTTTCTGCTCTTACATTTAGGTATTTAATCCATTTTGAGTTTATCTTTTTGTATGGTGTTAGAAGTGTTCTAATTTCGTTCTTTTACATGTAGCTGTCCAGTTTTCCCAGCACCATTTATTGAAAAGGCTGCCTTTGCCCTGTTGTATATTCTTTCCTTATTTATCAAAAATAAGGGACCCATAGGTGCATGGGTTTATTTATGGACTTTCTATCTTGTTCCTTTGGTCTATATTTCTGTTTTTGTGCCAGTACCTTACTGTCTTGAGGACTGTAGCTTTGTAGTATAATCTGAAGTCGGGAAGGTTCATTCCTCCATCTCCATTCTTCTTTCTCAAGACTGCTTTGGCTACTCTAGGTCTGTTGTGTTTCTTTACATATGAATTGTGAAGTTTTTTGTTCTAGTTCTGTGAAAAATGCCATTGGTAATTTGATAGGGATCCCATTGAATCTGTGGATTGCATTTGGTAATGCATACATTTTCACGATATTGATTTTTCCTACCCAGGAACATGGAATATTTCTCTGTTTATGTTATCTTTGATTTCTTTCATTAGTGTCTTATAATTTTCTGTGTACAGTTCTTTTGTCTCGTTAGGTAAATTTAGTCCTAGATATTTAATTGCTTTTGTTGCAATGGTAAAGATTCCTTAATTTCCCTTTCTGATTTTTCATTGTTAGTATATAGAAATGCAAGTGATTTCTGCGTATTGATTTTGTATCTTGTGACTTTGCTAAATTCACTTATTAGCTCTAGTAATTTTCTGATAGCATCTTTAGGGTTTTCTATGTACAGTATCAGAGAAGGCAATGGCAACCCACTCCAGTACTCTTGCCTGGAAAATCCCATGGACGGAGGGGCCTAGTGGGCTGCAGTCCATGGGGTCACTAGGAGTCGGACACGACTGAGTGACTTCACTTTCACTTTCACTTTTCACTTTCATGCATTGGAGAAGGAAATGGCAACCCACTCCAGTGTTCTTGCCTGGAGAATCCCAGGGATGGGGGAGCCTGGTGGGCTGCCGTCTATGGGGTCGCACAGAGTTGCACATGACTAAAGTGACTTAGCAGCAGCATGTACAGTATCATGTCATCTGCAAACAGTGAGACCTTTGCTTCTTCTTTTCTTATCTGGATTCCTTTTATTTCTTTTTCTTCTCTGATTGCTGTAGCTAGGACTTCCAAAACTACTGAATAATAGTGGTGAAAGGGTACACTTTTGTCTTGTTCCTGATCTTATGGGGAATCCTTTACGTTTTTCACCATTGAGAATAATGTTTGCTGTAGGCTTATCATATATGGACTTTACTATGTTGAGGTAGGTTCCTTCTATGACCACTTTTGAAGAGTTTAAATCATAAATGCATGCTGAATTTTGTCAAAGGCTTTTTCTGCATCTATTGAGATTATCATATGGTTTTTATCTTTCAATTTGTTAATATAGTGTATCACATTGATTGATTTGTGTATATTGAAAAATCCTTGCATCCCTGGAATAAACCCAACTTGATCATGGTGTATGAGCTTTTGGATGTGTTGCTGAATTCTGTTTGCTAAAATTTTGTTGAGGACTTTTGCATCTATGTTCAATGATATTGGCCTGTAGTTTTCTTTTTCTCTGTTATCTTTGTCTGGTTTTGGTATCCAGGTAATGGTAACCTGGTAGAATGAATTTGGAAGTGTTCCTTCTGCAATTTTTGAAAGAGTTTTAGCAGGTTAGGCATTAGCTCTTCTCTGAATGTTGGATAGAATTCTCCTGTAAAGCCATTTCGTCCTGGGCTTTTGTGGGTTTTTTTGTTTGTTTTGTTTGAGGTTTTTTTTTTTTTTTTTTTTTTTTTTTAATCACAGCCTCAATTTCAGTGCTTGTAACTGGGCTGTTCATAATTTATATTTCTTCCAGCTTTGGTCTTGGAAGATAGAGCCTTTCTAAGAATCTGTCCATTTCTTCCACAATATCCATTTTATTTGCATATAGTTGTTCATAATAGTCCTTTCATTTCTTTTTCATTTGTTTCTGCTAGGATTTTTATGAGTTCTTTCCTTCTAGCAATTTTTGTTGTTGTTGTTCTTTTTCCAGTTTTTTCAGTGTAAAATGAGGTTGTCTATTTGATGTTTTTCTTGCTTCTTGAGGTAGGATTGTATTGCTATAAATGTCCCTATTAGAACTGATTTTGATGCATCCCATAGGTTTTGAGTTGTGTTTTTATTGTCATTTGTTTCTAGAAATTTTTTTATTTCCCTTTTGATTTCTTCAGTAACCTGTTGGTTATTTAGAAGCGTAAAGTTTCCTCTCCATGTGTTTGTGGGTTTTTTTTGTTTGTTTTTTAAAGTTTTTTGTTTGTTTGTTTGTTTCTCTTTTAATTGACATCTAGTCTCATAGTGTTGAGGTCAGAAAAGATGTTTGGTACAATTTCAATTTTCTTAAATTTACTGAAGTTTAACCTGTAACCCAGAATGTGGTCTATCCTGGAGAATGTCCCATGTGCACTCGAGAAGGTGCATTTTTCTGCATTTGGATGGAATGTCCTGAAGATATCAAAGAGAACCATCTCATCTAATATATCTTTTAAGACATGTGTTTCCTTATCAATTTTCTGTTTTGATGATTTGTTCATTGGTGTGAGTGAAGTGTTAAAATCTCTTACTATTATTGTGTTACTTTCAATTTCTCCTTTTATGTCTGTTAGTGCTTGTCTTATGTATTGAGGTGCTTCTATGTTGGGTGCATAGATATTTGCAATCACTATGTCTTCCTCTTGTATTAATGCCTTAATCATTATGTAGTGTCCTTCCTTATCTCTTGTAATGTTCTTTATTTTAAGGTCTATATTGTCTGGTATGTGGATTGATACTCCAGCTTTCTTTTGCCTCCCATTTGCAGGGAATATATTTTTACATCTCTCACTTTTAGTCTATATGCATCTTTAGGTCTGAAGTGAATTTCTTGTAGACAGCATATATATGGATCTTGTTTTTGTACCCACTTAGCCAGTCTGTGTCTCTTGGTTGGAGCATTTAATCTGTTTATATTTAAAATAACTATTGAGCCTATTATACAGAGTGAAGTAAGCCAGAAGGAAAAACATAAATACAGTATACTAACGCATATATATGGAATTTAGAAAGATGGTAACAATAACCTGGTGTATGGGACAGCAAAAGAGACACTGATGTATAGAACAGTCTTATGAACTCTGTGGGAGAGGGAGAGGGTGGGAAGATTTGGGAGAGTGACATTGAAACATGTAGAATATCATGTAAGAAACGAGTTGCCAGTCCAGGTTTGATGCGTGATACTGGATGCTTGGGGCTGGTGCACTGGGACGACCCAGAGGGATGGTGTGGGGAGGGAGGAGGGAGGAGGGTTCAGGATGGGGAACACATGTATGCCTGTGGCGGATTCATTTTGATATTTGGCAAAACTAATACAATTATGTAAAGTTTAAAAATAAAATAAAATTTAAAAATAATAAAAAAATAAAAATAAAATAAAATAACTATTGATATATATGTTTCTATTCCCATTTTCTTAATGGTTTTGGGTTGATTTTGTTGATCTTTTTCTTCTCTTGTATTTCCTGACTATAAAAGTCCCTTTAACATTTGTTGGAAAGCTGATTTGGTGGTACTGAATTCTCTTAACTTTTGCTTTCCTGAAAAGCTTTTGATTTCTCCATTAATTCTCCATCAAGAATAAGATCCTTACCAAGTGCAGTAATCTTGGCTGTGATTTTCCCCTTTCAGTGTTTTCAAAATGTTGCAGGAAGAGGAACCCTTTCCAGGGCCTGAAACTGGGCTCTTGTCTAACACTCAGAAATGAATTGTCTGAGGAGACTCATGTGCTGACAAAGCAAGAGATTTTATTGGGAAAGGGCACCCGGGTGGAGAGCAGTAGGGTAAGGGAACCCAGGAGAACTGTTCTGCCACGTGGCTCGCAGTCTTGGGTTTTATGGTGATGGGATTAGTTTCCAGGTGGTCTTTGGCCAATCATTCTAATTCAGAGTCCTTCCTGGTGGCTCATGCATCGCTCAGCCAAGATGGATGCTAGCAAAAGGGATTCGGGGAAGTGGACAGACATGCGGTGTCTCCTTCGAACCTTTCCACACTCTTCCGGTTGGTGGTGGCTCATTAGTTCTGTATTCCTTATCAGGATCTCCTGTCATAAAACAACTCAAGCAAATGGTTACTATGGTGCCTGTCCAGGGTGGGCGGTTTCAATCAGTGTGCTTCCCCTAACAAAAATATCCTGCCATTTCCTTCTAGCTTGCAGAATTTCCACTGGAAGATCAGCTGTTAAACATATGGGATTTCCCTTGCATGTTACTTGTTGCTTTTCCCTTTCTGCTTTTAACATTCTTTCTTTGTGTTTAATCTTAGTTGTTTATTATGTTTCTTGGATTTACCCTTGGGTTTATCCTGTATGGGACTCTTTATGCCTCTTGGACTTGATTGACTCCTTTTTTCAGCTATAATCACTTCAAAAAAAATTTCATACCCTTTCTTTTTCCCTTTTACTTCTGGAACCCCTATAATTCAAATACTGGCATGTTTGATATTGTCCTGGAAGTCTCTGGTACTATCCTCAGTTCTTTTCATCCCTTTTATTTTATTCTGCTCTTCAGATGTTACTTCCACCATTTTATCTTCCAGCTCACTGATTTGTCCTTTTGTTTCAGACATTCTGCTATTGATTCCTTCTAGAGTATTTTTAATTTCAGTAATTGTTTTGTTGGTCTCTGTATGTTTATTCTTTAATTATTTTAGGTCTTTGTTAATTGATTCTGGCATTCTCCATTCTGCTTTCAAGGTCTTTTGTAATCTTTCCTATCATTATTCTGAATTATTTTTCAGGTGGCTTGTCTTTTTTCTCTTCATTTATTTGGACTTTTGTGTTTCTAGTTTGTTCCTTCATTTGTGCAGCATTTCTCTGCCTTCTCATTATTTGTTTTTTAAATTTATTGTGTTTGAGGTCTCCTTTTCCCAGTCTTCAAGGCTGAATTATTTCTTCCTTTTGTTTTCTGCCCTCTTATGGTTGATCCTGTGGTTTGTGTAAGCTTCATATAGGGTGAGATTTGTCCTGGGATTTGTTTTTGTTTTTCCCCTGATGGGCAAGGCTGAGTGAGTTGGTAATCCTGTCTGCTGATGATTGGGTTTCTAATTTTTTTGGTGTTCTTTTTCTTTAGATGAGGTTTCTTGCACAAGGTGCTACTGGTGGTTGGTTGATGCTGGGTTTTGTATTCAAGTGGTCTCCTTTGTGTAAATTCTCATTATTTGATATTCTCTCAGATTAGCTCTCTGGTAATCTAGAGTCTTTGTGTCATTGCTCCCACTCCAAAGGCTCAGTGCTTGATCTCCATTATATATGCAAGAATGCTGACGTGTCAATGAGAAACTTCAGAAAAATGCCATTTGTATGGATAGGAGCTCCCTGATGAGATATAAAAACCACAGGCCAGCTGTAAATTCAAGGTTGCTTCCCAAGTTGCCTGTCAATTTCCTCTCCTCCTATCAGCGCTGTGCTGTGGATTTTCTCCATGTTTTCATTGGGAAGATGGTCACCAGCCTCAGAGATCTCTTGCTGAACCACTGCACTAGACTCTTTGCAGCCTTCTCTATCTGCAACGCATCTCAGCACTCCACCAAGCTGATCTTCTTACTCTTGTTTTCAGTGTCCTCCAAGGTACTTTGGACCAATGCAATCCTAACCCCACCAGTTCATGTTTATGTTCTTTCACAGAACATTGCTCATATTCTATACAAGTATACTCCATATTCAAGTGTGCTATTTTTCTCCTAGCAATAATTCATCTCCACTCTCTCACCATAGAAATTGAAAAGTACATGCCCTTTTGTCTAAACAGTCTTTTAATTTTCACTAAGAACTATGGGTCAGTTTTGCTTATCTCTCTCCCTATATAAGCAAAGTCAGAGAAGACAAGGGCAACCCACACCATTACTCTTGCCTGGAAAATCCCATGGACAGAGGAAACTGGTAGGCTGCAGTCCATCGGGTCACTATGAGTCAGACACGACTGAGCAACTTCACTTTCACTTTTCACTTTCATGCTTTGGAGAAGGAAATGGCAATCCACTCCAATTTTCTTGCCTGGAGAATCCCAGGGACGGGGGCTGCCATCTATGGGGTCGCACAGAGTCAGTCACGACTGAAGCGACTTAGCGGCAGCAGCAGAATATAAGCAAAGTAACTTTGTTGCTTGTGAGAAAGCAAGGATTATTTTAACTAAAACATAAATGTATAATTCAACAGTAGACCCATGGCTTATATATGGTGTAAGTGGAATATGCAGTACTCTTTCTAAAATACGTCTATTCATGATACAATTCAGCTTAAGAGAAAGAGACACAATTAAATATTTGAATATAATAGCATTTCCCCTCAACACAGGAGCAAGCAAGAAAGATTTTTGTTTATGAATTCCAAAATATTATCCAAGCATATAATGATTAATTGTTGTACAATATTGTAAAGTTGATTATTTGTAAAGTTGATATATTTGATTTCAAATTCTCTATTAAAGACATAAAAATGATTAAGAATGTATTATCAAGCTAGCTATATTTAAATGGCTCATACAAACCCTGACACTTCCTCTCTTTAGTAGCTTCCTCTCCGGGAACGGCACAATGGAGCAACAGGAGAATCATAGTCATGTATGTTGCTAACCCAAGGAACAGGAGATGAATGGATATTACAGTTAATAATGGATAATTCTCCTTTCAGAATCATTTTCAGAGAAATCATCACACCTTTAACCTGTAAGACTCCCTACCCCAGTACACGTACACACACATACACACACACACACACCCTTCTGTTTTTTCCTTGAAAAACAAGGAGCAGAGAGACAAGCAAAGATGGTAGGGCAAAAAGACCCTAAGATCACCTCCCCTCAAGGGCACACCAAAATTACAAATATTTACAGAACAACTATCAATTAAGAAGACCAGAACATATCAGAAAAGTTCTTTTGTAACTAAAGATATAAAGAAGGAACCACAATGAGATGAAAAGGAAGGGGATAGTCACAATATAGTCAGGTCTCACACTCCTGGGTAGCTGACCCGTGAGCAGAAGAATAACTGTAATTGCAGAGGTTCAGCCAAAGTCAAAAGGTGAGTGTGTTCCTTGTTGGGCTCTTCAGTTTAGGTGTTATGTACCTGGAACAAGAGTTCTCAGAGTGTTTGTCTTTGAAAACCAGTGACCCTTACTTTCAAGAATTCCAGAGCACTGGATAACATCTATTAAAGGATGCTCACAAAATTTCATATGCTCAGAGGCAGGAGTTTGAAAAGATCTTGGATCAGACTTACTGTTAGAGAGTCTCTCACAGAGATAGGAAGTAACAATTCAACCTGAGGACAAAGACAGTTGTGGAAACCATTTTGGAGGGACTGAGTCTACCATGTAGAAATTGATTCTGGCAAGCTCCATTTTAGAATCCTTCTTATAGCTTAATCAGGACCCTGATAGCCCTGGCCTAAAGGCCTATAGGTGTGAGTTCTGGAGTGCCACAAGTAACTAACTAGGCAGAGATACAACCCCATCTTCTCAAAGACAGGCAACTTTAAGAGCCCCTGAGCCCACAGCCACCATTGGGTACCACTGTTCACATTAGAGGGCCCAAGACCCAACCCTACACATGAGTGTCTCGGCACTAACCTGAGAATACCAAGGTTCTGTTGCCAGAGATCCTGTGACCCAGCCTACCCACCAGTTAGCCTGCACTAACCTCAGGATGGTGGATTTTGCAAGAGGGCATCAGGGGGCAGACACACTGAAAACAATCACGGAAAACTAGTCAATCTAATCACACTAGGGCCACAGCTTTGTCTAACTCAATGAAACTAAGCCAGCCCCTGTGGGGCCACCCAAGATGGGTAGGTAAAGGTGGAGAGGACTGACAGAATGTGATCCGCTGGAGAAAGGAATGGCAGACCACTTCAGTATTCTTGCCTTGAGAACCCCATGAACAGTAGGAAAAGGCAAAATGATAGGATACTGAAAGAGGAACTCCCCAGGGCAGTAGGTGCCCAATAAGCTACTGGAGAAGAGTGGAAAAATAACTCCAGAAAGAATGAAGGGATGGAGCCAAAGCAAAAACAATACCCATTTGGGGATGTGACTGGTGATAGAAGCAAGGTTCGATGCTGTAAAGAGCAATATTGCATAAGAACCTGGAATGTTAGGTCCATGAATGAAGGCAAATTGGAAGTGGTCAAACAGGAGATGGCAAGAGTGAACGTCGACATTCTAGGAATCAGAGAACTAAAATGGACTGGAATGGGTGAATTTAACTCAGATGACCATTGTATCTACTACTGCAGGCAGGAATCCCTCAGAAGAAATGGAGTAGCCATCATGGTCAACAAAAGAGTCCAAAATCCAGTACTTGGATGCAAACTCTAAAACGACAGAATGATCTCTGTTCATTTCCAAGGCAAACCATTCAATATCACAGTAATCCAAGTCTATGCCCCAACCAGTAATGCTGAAAAAGCTGAAGTTGAATGGTTCTGTGAACACCTACAAGACCTTTTAGAACTAACACCCAAAAAAGATGTTATTTTCATTATAGGGGACTGGAATGCAAAAGTAGGAAGTCAAGAAACACCTGGAGTAACAGGCAAATTTGGCCTTGGAATACAGAATGAAGCAGGACAAAGGTAAATAGAGTTTTGCCAAGAGAATGCATTGGTCATAGCAAACACCCTCTTCCAACAACACAAGAAAAGACTCTACATATACACATCACCATATGGGCAACACTGAAATGAGATTGATTATATTCTTTGAAGCCAAAGATTGAGAAGCTCTATACAGTCAGCAAAAACAAGACCGGGAGCTGACTGTGGCTCAGATCCTGAGCTCCTTCCTGCCAAATTCAGACTTAAATTGAAGAAAGTAGGGAAAACCACAAGACCATTCAGGTATGACCTAAATCAAATCCCTTATGATTATACAGTGGAAGTGAGAAATAGATTTAAGGCACTAGATCTGATAGACAGAGTGCCTGATGAACTATGGATAGAGGTTCGTGACATTGTACAGGAGATAGGGATAAAGACCATCCCCATGGAAAAGAAATGCAAAAAAGCAAAATGGCTGTCTGGGGAGGCCTTACAAACAGCTGTGAAAAGAAGAGAAGCGAAAAGCAAAGGAGAAAAGGAAAGATATAAGCATCTGAATGCAGAGTTCCAAAGATTAGCAAGAAGATATAAGAAAGCCTTCCTCAGCAATCAATGCAAAGAAATAGAGGAAAACAACAGAATGGGAAAGACTAGAGATCTCTTCAAGAAAATTAGAGATACCAAGGGAACATTTCATGCAAAGATGGGCTCGATAAAGGACAGAAATGGTTTGGACCTAACAGAAGCAGAAGATATTAAGAAGAGGTGGCAAGAATACACAGAAGAACTGTACAAAAAAGATCTTCATGACCAAGATAATCATGATGGTGTGATCACAGACCTAGAGCCAGACATCCTGGAATGTGAAGTCAAGCAGACCTTACAAAGCATCACTACAAACAAAGCTAGTGTAGGTGATAGAATTCCAGTTGAGCTATTTCAAATCCTGAAAGATGATGCTGTGAAAGTGCTGCACTCGATATGCCAGCAAATTTGGAAAACTCAGCAGTGGCCACAGGACTGGTAAAGGTCAGTTTTCATTCCAATCCCAAAGAAAGGCAATGCTTTCTTTGCACAATGCTCAAAATACCACACAACTGCATTCATCTCACATGCTAGTAAAGTAATGCTCAACATTCTCCAAGCCAGATTTCAGCAATATGTGAACTGTGAACTTCCAGATGTTCAAGCTGGTTTTAGAACAGGCAGATGAACCAGAGATCAAATTGCCAACATACGTTGGATCATGGCAAAAGGAAAAGAGTTCCAGAAAAACATCTATTTCTGTTTTATTGACTATGCCAAAGCCTTTGACTGTGTGGATCACAATAAACTGTGGAAAATTCTGAAAGAGATGGGAATACCAGACCATCTGACCTGCCTCTTGAGAAACCTATATGCAGGTCAGAAAGCAACAGTTAGAACTGGACATGGAACAACAGACTGGTTCCATATAGGAAAAGGAGTACGTCAAGGCTGTATACTGTCACCCTGCTTATTTAACTTATATGAAGAGTACATCATGAGAAATGCTGGGCTGGAAGAATCACAAACTGGAATCAAGGTTGCCGGGAGAAATATCAGTAACCTCAGATATGCAGATGACACCACCCTTGTGGCAGAAATTGAAGAGGAACTAAAAAGTTTCTTGATGAAAATGAAAGAGGAGAGTGAAAAAGTTGGCTTAAAGCTCAACATTCAGAAAATGAAGATCATGGCATCTGTTCCCATCACTTCATGGCAAATAGATGGGGAAACAGTGGAAACAATGACAAACTTTATTTTTGGGGCTCCAAAATCACTGCAGATGGTGACTGCAGCCATGAAGTTAAAGGACGCTTACTCCTTGGAAGGAGAGTTATGACCAACCTAGATAGCATATTCAAAAGCAGAGGCATTACTTTGCCAACAAAGGTCTATCTAGTCAAAGCTATGGTTTTTCCGGTGGTTATGTATGGATGTGAGAGTTGGAATGTGAAGAAAGCTGAGCACCGAAGAATTGATGCTTTTGAACTGTGGTGTTGGAGAAGACTCTTGAGAGTCCCTTGGACTGCAGGAGATCCAATCAGTCCATTCTGAAGGAGATCAGCCCTGGGATTTCTTTGGAAGGAATGATGCTAAAGCTAAAAGTCCAGTACTTTGGCCACGTTATGCAAAGAGTTGACTCATTGGAAAAGACTCTGATGCTGGGAGGGATAGTGGGAAGGAGGAAAAGGGGACGCCAGAGGATGAGATGGCTGGATGGCATCACCAACTCTATGAACGTGAGTTTGCGTGAACTCCGGGAGTTGGTGATGGACAGGGAGGCCTGGCGTGCTGTGATTAATAGGGTCACAAAGAGTCGGACATGACTTAGTGACTGAACTAAACTGAACTGAACCTCAGGAAAAGCCTCACTCAGTAGGGGGCAGACACCAGCTGCAAAATAACAGCACTTTTGAAGCATACAGACTCTGCCCACCCACCGATTAGCCAGATACTGCCCTAATAACAGGTTTTGACTCCATTCACTAATAGGCCAGCATAAGCTCTGTGACCGCACAACCAACTATGTCTGGAACCAACTTCACCCTACAGTGATGCAACACCAGCTCTGAGATTCCTGGACCCAGGAACAAGATCCTAAGAACTGACTCTTCCCACAAGTGGGCTAGCACCTATTTTCCCCAGCCAGTGGGTGGGCTAGTGTCTCCTGGACACTGGTTCTGCCCATCAGTGAGCCATCACTAGACTCAGAGGCCCCTTCAGTTCCCAAGTCAGCTGCCTGATGACCCACACTCACCAATCAGCAGCCTCTGCATTAGGCAGAGACTGACAACCAACCAAGCCTATCAGACTGTCCACAACACTCTGCCCACAACAATAAAGTGGACCATACAGCCTACATCGGGCAACCCTAGAACACATAGCCCTGGTGCGGAGACGGCAGTGTGTGGCTGGGACACATAGGACATCTGCTACAAAAGACCACTTCTCCAAAAATGGGAAAAGTAGCCTATTTATAAGATAAATAGAGATAAAAACCTATGCAAAAAAATGAGGGGGCTGAGAAACATATTCCAAATGAAGGAACAAAATAAAACCCCAGAAGAAAAAACAAGTGAAGTGGAGATAGGTAGTCTCTAGAGAAATAGTTAAGGGTAGTGATCATAAAGATTGCCAAAGAATAGGAGAAGAATGTATGCACAGAGTTATTTAAAAGCTTTTAAACAAAAAGTTAGAAAATTTCGAGAACAGTTAATCAGAGATTGACAATAAAATAACTGAAATAAAAAATACACTAGAAGGACTCAACAGTACACTGAATAGTACAGAGGAAGGGATCAATAGGCTGGAAGACAAAGTATTGGAATTAACTGACTCTGGACAGAAAAAAAAAAAAAAAAAGAGAGAGAGAGAATGAAAAGAACTTAAGACAGTTTACGAGACCTCTGGGACAACATTAAGGAGACTAATATTTACATTATAGGATCCTGGAAGGAAAATAGCAAGAGAAAGGGCCTGAGAACATATTTGAAGATAGAAGAGCTGAAAACTTCCCTAACTTGGGAAAGGAGACAACATCTAAGTCTGGAAAGCACAGAGATACCCCTACAGGATTAATCCAAAAAGGAGCACACAAAGACACATTGCATTTTAAAAATGAAATATTAAAGATAAAGAGGGAATATTAAATGCAACTAGGAAAAGCAACAAATGAAACAGAATGGAACTTTCATAAGGCTATCAGTAAATTTTCAGGAAAAACTCTGCATACCAGAAGGGAGTGGCATGACACAAAGTGATAAAAGGAAACAACTTCCAACTAAAATATATTTTGCAAGACTCTCACTCAGATTTGATGGAGAAATCAAAAGCTTTACAGATAAGCCAAACTGAAAGAGTTTAGCACCATCAAATCAGGTTTATAAGAAATGTTAAAGAGATTTCTTCTAATCAGAAAAGAAAAGGCCACAACTAGAAACACAAAAATTATAAAAGGAAAAAATCATCAGTAAAGTAAAATATGCAGTAAAGGGAAAACGTCATCCACACACTATCAAAGCTAGTAGGAAGTGTGAAATATAAAACTTCTAAAATCAGCTATATTCAAAATAAGAAGTGAAGGGTTAAACAAAACAATCAGATGTAAAATATGACATCAAAAATGTAATTGGCGGGATTTTCAAGATGTCAGAGGAGTAAGATATGAAGATCACCTTCCTACCCACATATACATCAAAAATATATCTGCAGGAGGAACACTCCTACAGAAAATCTTCTGAACATTTGAAGAAGACTCCAGACTTTCAAAAAGACAAGCTAATCCCCAAGGAATGAGGTACAGCAAAAGATGTTTAAAAAAAAAAAGAAAAAAAGAGAGAGAGAGGAAGAAAGGAAGTGGGATAGGGACCTGCACCTCAGGGAGGCAGCAGTGAAGAAGGAAAGGTTTCTGCATACTCAGAAACCCCCTCATGGATGAGGGGATAGCTTTGGAACCTCAGAGGGGAGCACAGCAACAGGTGTTAAGAAGGCAAAACAACTCGGCACAGAGGTCAGTGCCAACCAGAACTTCACAGACTGAAAGGCCAATTTGCACTCATGCTGTGGTGAGCGTTGGCTGGGTGCTGAGGCTCAGGCTTTAGGGGTTAGACCCCAAGGAGAGGATTGGGGTTGACTCCTCTGACGATACTCTGAGGGGGCTAGTATGGAACAACTGAGAGGGGCTAGGAAGAAGCTTGGGCCTCCCAACCAGAAAAGAGATCATTGCCACTAGGACCCTTTAAATCCACATACTCACAGGACCGTGCCTTCCCAAGGGCCGTGGGTGGGATGTGCTGCAGCTATGGACTGCAACCCCAGAGAGAAATATACTGTCTGGGTGCTGCCAAGGCCGCCATGAGTACCAGAGGTGGGACTTGTGGCAACTGCAGCTTTCAGTCCCAGAGGAGGGAACCCTGGCCTATTGGCCACCATGAAAGCCTGTGCGAGTGCCAGAGGTGGGGGACAAGACCCTGCTGTGATCTTGACCCCAAAATTTGCAACTCCCAAAAAGCTGTGAGTAGGCACAGATCACTGCCCACACAGATTCTTGAGAGCCTGTGCAGCTTGGCTTGGAGGAGGGATCCACTAAATGGGGCCAACTCCCCTTGGGGGAGCACACTACCTGACTCAGACTGTAGCAAGTTCCTATAGGCTTCAGCTGCAGCAGACACTCCCACACAAAGACCAGGGGCTGTGTGACCAAATAAGAGGAAGCAAATGTGTTCCTGTAGGTGCAATGAATTAAATCCCCACAATTAGCTTTAGATTGTGGATTCCTAGGGCAACTCTGGACTTTGGAAGCTAATACAAACTGGAGTAAAGCCATACCTGAGTCTGAGCTGACTACACACCACCCACAACAGGTCCAGAGACCTTCCTAGAAATACTGGAGCACTTTCAGAGTAGACAGATTGGCTGGAGTTCACTGTGTGGTGAGGACAATGCAGGACACAGCAGGACATTCTTCTTACTACCACTCTTTCTATATTTGTTTTTGTCTCTTTTTTGTATTGTTCTATTATTGTTCATTTTATTATTCCACTATTTTTATTTTTTCTTACTTTTTTCTTTTTAAAATGCATTTATTTATAAATAAATTTATTTTATTTTTTTCTATTTCTAGAGTATTCTTTCACTATATTGTGTTTTCTTCTATGTTTTCTTTTTCCTTTTGGTAGTCTAGTTTTTAGTTTTTCACTATGGATATGTTTATTGGCTTGAATGCTCTCTTCTTTTCTGGTTCCTGTTTTTATTTTTTCCTCTTTTTTTTCTCTTTGTGACTGTGTGAGTTTCTTTGAGTGTTCTTGTATATTGAGTGTTTTTTTCACTGTTTTGGGATTTTGTATGTTCTTTTTTTGTTTATATGTTTATTTGATTCCTTTTTTTTTCTTTCATTTTTCCTTTGTATCCCTCTTATATCTTTTCTTTTTTTGTTCTTTCTTTTCTTTTTTTTCTCTATCTCTTTATTTCTCTCTCTCCTGTGGTGTATGGTTTATGGAGTCTTGGTGTTATAGTAAAGGGTCAGGCCTGTACCTCCAAGTGGAAGACCCAAGCTCAGGACATTGGAGCAGCAGAGAACTTTCAACCCCATGGAATATTAATGTGTGATAGTTCTCCCAAAGGCCTATATCTAAACACTAAGATGAGGTCCCACCCAAAGTCCAGCAAGCTTCAGTGCAGATGCTTCATGCTGAACCATTAGCAAAATAGGACTCAAATCTGAAATTTAGCAGACAGTCTTCCCAAAGACATAACAAGCCCACAGACATTCCAAAACACATGACTGGGTGATCACTGCTCTTTAGAAAGACAAGATCCAGCTCGGCCCACCAAAACACAGGCACCACTCAACCCAACCAGGAAACTTTTACCAGTCACTGGTCCAACTCCACCCACTGGGGGTGGACTCCACAAATAAGAGAAACTACAACCTTGCAGCCTGCAGAAAGGAGATTCCAAACACAATAAATTAAACAAAATGAAAAGACAGAAATATGCAGCAGATGAAGAATCATCATAAAAATCATAAGATCAGGCAAATGAGAGAAAGAGGCAGTCTACTTAAAAAAGAATTCAGAGTAATGATAGTGAAGATGATGCAAATATTGGAAATAAAATGGAGGCAAGGATCAAGACAATTCAAGAAATGTTTAACAAAGACCCAGAAGAAATAGACTAGACAACCAACAATGAACAACACAATGACTGAGATAAAAATACACTGGAAAGAACCAATAGCAGAAATAAGGCAGTAGAATGGATAAATGAGCTGGAAGATAGAATGGTGGAAATAATTGAAGCAAAACAGAATGAAGAACAAGAATGAAAAGAAATGAGGATAGTCTTAGAGACCTCTGGGGCAACATTAAGCATACCAACGTTCGAATCAAAGGGGTCACAGAAGACGAAAAGAAAAGAAACAGTATGAAAAAATATTTGAGGAGACTATAGTTGAAAAATTCCCTAACATGAAAAAGAAAATAACCACCCAAGTCCAGGAAGCCCAGAGAGTCCCATATAGGATAAGCCAAAGAGAAACACACCAAGACACATTTAATCAAACTAACAAAAACTAAACACAGAGAAAAAAATATTAAAACTAGTAAAGGAAATATAAGGGAATGTAACATATAAGTGAATTCACATATAAGTAACATATAAGGGAATTCACATATGGCTAACAGCTTATCTTTCAACAGAAATTCCGAAGACCAGAAGGGAGTGACAGAATATACTTAAAGTAACAACAACAACAAAACCTATAAAGATTAATCTACATGGGAAGGAGATTATATGGAGAAATCAAAAGCTTTATAGATAAGCAAAACTTAAGAGTATTTGGCACCACCAAGCTAGTTTTAAAACAAATGCTACAAGAACTTCTCTAGATAGGAAGCACAAAAGATAAAAAGATCTACAAAAACAAACCCAAAACAGTAAAGTAAATGGTAATAGGATCATACATATTAATAACTACCTTAAATGTAAATGGATTCAATGCTCCAGCCAATAGGCACAGACGGGCCTAGTGGAAACAAAAAAAATCCCCTATAAATGTTGTCTATAAGACATCTACTTCAGGCCTAGGGACATATACAAACTGAAAATAAGGGACTAAGAAAAGATGTTCCGTGCAAACAGAAATCAAAAGTAAATGGGAGTAGCAATACTGATATCAGATTAAAAAAATAAATAAATAAAGACTTTAAAAATCATTGCAAGAGACATGGAAGGATCAATCCAAGAAGATATAATAATTATAAACTTTTATGAACCAAACTTAGGAGCTCCTCTATACATAAAGCAGATGCTATTAAAGGGAAATCGATAGTAACACAATAATAGCGGGAACATTAACACCCTATTCACACCAATGGACAGATTATCCAAAGAGAAAATTAATAAAGAAGCACAAGCCTTAAATGACACATTGGATCAGATGTACCTAATTCATATCTATAGTACATTGCATCCAAAAGCTATAGAATTCACTCCCCACCCCCCACCCTCAGTACACATAGAACATTCTCTAGGATAGATCACATCTTGGGTCATGAATCTAACCTCAATTAAAAAAAAAAAAAAGACAAGCAATTGAAACTGTATCAGGTCTTTTTTTCTGACCACATAATTAGATATCAACTGTGGGTGAGGGGTGGGGGGAGAAGGAGGCTAAATACTACTTTTCTCAATAACCAAGAGATCACTGCAGAAACCAAATAGAAAGTTAAAAAAAAAATGCTTAAAAACAAGTGACAATGCAAACATGACAACTAAAAAACCATGAGATGCATAAAAAGCAGTGCTAATAGGGAAGTTTATATCAATACAAGCCTACCTTAAGAACAAGGAAAACATCAAATAAACAACCTAACCTTATATCCAAAGCAACTAGAAAAAGAACAACAATAACAGCAAAAAACTAGTTAGTAGAAGGAAAGAAATCAGAAAGATTAGGTCAGAAATAAGTGAAAAAGAAATGAAGGGGATGATAGCAAAAATCTTTAAAACTAAAAGCTCATTCTTTGAGATGATAACCAAAATTGACAAACCATTACCCAGACTCATCAACAAAAACAAAAGACCTCTAGTCAATAGAATTAGAAATGAAAAAAAGAGTAATTAAAGCAGACAACACAGAAATATAAGGAGGATAAGACACTAGTACAAGCAACTACTTGGCAATAAAAATGGATAAACTGGAAGAAATGGACAAACTCTTAGAAAAGGGCAACCTTCTAAGACTGAACCAGGATGAAATAGAAAATATGAATAGAACAATCAAAAGTACTGAAATCAAAACTGTATAAAAAATTGGCATAAAATAAAAGCCCAGGACCAGTTTTACAGGCAAATTCTACCAAAAGTTAAGAGACTAATTAACACCTATCCTGCTGAAGCTCTTCTACAAAATTGTAGAGCAAGGAAAACTTCTAAACTAATTCTATGAGGCCACAGTCACCCTGATACCAAAACCAGACAAAGATGTCACACACAAAAAGAAATTTCAGTCCAATATCTCTGATGAATAAATATGCAAAAATCCTTAAGAAAGTTTTGGCAAACAGAATTCGACAACAGATTAAAGGAACTGTATAATATCATTAAGTGGCTTTATCCAGGAATGCAAAATTTATGCAATATACACAAATAAATTGATATTATACACATATTAACAAATTGAAAGATAAAAACCACATAATCATCCAATAGATGCAGAGAAAGCTTTAGAAAAGATTCAACACTAATTTATGATAAAAAAAAAAACTCTCCAGACAGTAGGCATAGGAAGAATCTCAGTTTAGTCCAGTTACTCAGTCATGTCCAACTCTTTGTGACCACATGGACTACAGCACCCCAAGTTTCCCTGTTCATCCCAAATCCCTGAACTTCCTCAAACACATGTCCATCAAGTAGGTAATGCCATCCAACCATCTTGTCTTCTTGTCCCCTTCTCCTCCCACCTTCAATCTTTCCCATTGTAAAGTAATTAACCTCCAATTAAAATAAATAAATTTATACTTTTTTTTAAAAAGATGTTTTTTTAATAAATCAGTTTTTCACACCAGGTGGTCAAAATATTGGAGCTTCAGTTTCAGCATCAGTCCTTCCAAAAAACATTCAGGACTGATTTCCTTTAAGATCGACTGGTTTCATCTCCTTGCTGTACAAGGGACTCAAGAGTCTTCTCCAACACCACAGTTTAAAAGCATCGTTTAAAACATCAGTTGTTCAGTGCTCAGCTTACTTTATAATCTAATTCTCACATGCATACCTGACTACTAGGAAAAAACATAGCTTTGAATATATGTACCTTTGTCAGCAAGTAATGTCTCTGCTTTTTAATATGCTGTCTTGGTTGCTCATAGTTTTTCTTACAAGGAGCAAGTTTCTTTTAATTTCATGGCTGCAGTCACCATCTGCAGTGATTTTGGAATCCAAGAAAATAAAGTCTGTCAGTATTTCCATTGTTTACTCATTTATTTGCCATGAAGTGTTGGGACTGGATGCCAGGAATTTAGCTTTTTTAATGTTTAGTTCTAAGCCAGCTTTTTCATTCTCCTCTTTCACTTTTACCAAGGGGCTCTTTAGTTCCTCTTCACTTTCTCCCATAAGGGTGGTGTCTTCTGTATATCTGAGGTTGTTGATATTTCTCCCCAATCTTGATTCCAGCTTGTGCTTCATCCATCTTGGTATTTCCCATGATGTACTATGCATATGAGTTAAATAAACAGGGTAACAATATACAGACTTGACGTACTCTTTTCCCCATTTGGAACCAGTCCACTGTTCCATGTCTAGTTCTAATGTTGCTTCTAGACCTGCATACAGGTTCATCAGGAGGCAGGTAAGGTAGTCTGGTATTACTATCTCTTTCAGAGTTTCCCACAGTTTTTTGTGATCCACACTGTCAAATGAAGTCAAAATTTCAAATGACTATTTAGCATACTCAGTGAAACAAAAGTAGATTTTTTTTT
Source organism: Bos indicus x Bos taurus (assembly GCF_003369695.1). Classification (NCBI taxonomy): domain Eukaryota; kingdom Metazoa; phylum Chordata; class Mammalia; order Artiodactyla; family Bovidae; genus Bos; species Bos indicus x Bos taurus. Next base: position 80,802,572 of record NC_040090.1, on the reverse strand, counting down.
TTCTGAAATTATCTTGCTTTTTCTATGATCAAGTGGATATTGCAATTTGATTTCCGGTTCCTCTGCCTTTTCTAAAGCCAGTGTGAACATCTGAAAGTTCTCAGTTCATGTGCTTTTGAAACCTTGCTTGGAGAACTTTAAGCATTACTTTGCTAACATGTGAGATGAGTGCATTTGTGTGGTAGTTTGAACATTCTTTGGCATTGCTTTACCTTGGGATTGGAATCAAAACTGACTTTTTCCTGTCCTGTGGCTACTGCTGAGTTTTCCAAATTTGCTGGCATATTGACTGCAGTATTTCAACAGTATCTTCTTTTAGGATTTGAAATAGTTCAGCTGGAATTTAATCATCTCCACTAGCTTGTTCATAGTGATGGTTCCCGAGGACTTGTCACTCCATGATGTCTGATTCTACGTCAGTGATCACACCATCATGGCTATATGGGATATTAATACCTTTTTTTCTTTTTTTTTTTCAATAGTTCTTCTGTGTATGCTTGTCACCTCTTCTTAATATCTTCTGCTTCTGTTATGTCCATACCATTTCTTTCCTTTATTGTGCCCATCCTTGCATGAAATGTTCCCTTGGTATCTCTAATTTTATCTAAAGAGATTTCTAGTCTTTCACATTCCATAGTTTTCCTCTATTTCTTTCTGTGATCACTTAGGAAGACTTTTGTATCTCTCCTTACTCTTCTTTGGAACTCTGCATCCAGATGGATATATCTTTCCTTTTCTCCTTTGCCTTTCCCTTCCCTTTACTCAGCTATTTGTAAGGCCTCCTCAGACAACCATTTTGCTTTTTTGCATTTCTTTTCCTTGGGGATTGTTTTTATCACTGCCTCATGTACAGTGTTATGAACCTCCATTCAGACACTCTGTCTATTAGATCTAGCCCCTTGAATCTGTTGTCACGTCTACTGTATGTCATAAGGGATTTGATCTAGGTCATACCTGAATGAGCACCTGGTTTTCCCTACTTTCTTCCATATAAGTCTTAATTTTGCAATAAAGATTTAATAATCTGAGCCATAGTCTACTCCCAGTCTTTTTTCTTGTGACTGTATAGTGTTTCTCTATCTTCAGCTGCTAAGAATATAATTTATCTGATTTCAGTATTGACCATCTGGTGATGTCAATGTGTAGTCATCTCTCGTGTTGTTGAGAGGGCGTATCCTATGACTGGTACTTTTTCTTGGCAAAATTCTGTTAGCCTTTTTCCTCCATTTTTTACTCCAAGGCCAAACTTTTCTTATACTCCAGGTGTCTCCTGACTTTTTACTTTTGCATTCCAGTACCATACGATGAAAATGAAATATATTTTGTGTGTTCATTCTAGAAATTATTGTAGGTCTTCAAAGAATCATTCAACTTCAACTTCTTTGGCATTAGTGGTTGGGGCATAGACCTGGATTACTGTAATACTGAATGGTTTGCCTTGGAAATGAACAAAGACCATTTGTCATTTTTGAGATTGCACCTATTTACTGTATTTTGGACTCTTTTGTTGAATATGAGGGCTACTCCATTTCTCCTAAGGGATTCTTGCCCACAGTAGTAGATGTAATGGTCATCTGAATTAAATTCACCCATTCCAGTCCATTTTAGTTCACTTATTCCTAAAATCTTGATGTTCACTCTTGCCATTTCCTGTTTCAGTTCAGCTCAGTCGTGTCCAACTCTTTGCAACCCCATGAATCGCAGCATGCCAGGCCTCCCTGTCCATCACCGTCTCCTGGAGTTCACTCAGACTCACGTCCATTGAGTCAGTGATGCCATCCAGCCATCTCATCTTCTGTCATCCCCTTCTCCACCTGCCCCCAATCCTTCCCAGCATCAGTCTTTTCCATGAGCCAACTCTTCGCATGAGGTGGCCAAAGTACTGGAGTTTCAGCTTTAGCATCATTCCTTCCAAAGAAATCCCAGGGCTGATCTCCTTCAGAAAGGACTGGTTGGATCTCCTTGCAGTCCAAGGGACTCTCAAGAGTCTTCTCCAACACCACAGTTCAAAAGCATCAATTCTTCGGTGCTCAGCCTTCTTCACAGTCCAACTCTCATATCCATACATGACCGCTGGAAAAACCACAGCCTTGACTAGACAGACCTTTGTTAATTTACCTTCATTCTTGGACCTAATATACCAGGTTCCTATGCAATACTGTCCTTCATAGCATTGAACTTTATGTCTATCCCCAGCCAAATCCACAACTGGGTGTTGTTTTAGCTTTTGTCATCCTCTTCATTCTTTCTTGAACTGTTTCTCCACTCTTATCCAATAGCATATTGGATACCTACCGACTTGGGGTGTTCATCTTTCAGAGTCATATCTTTTTGCCCTACTTTTGAACTGTGGTGTTGGAGACAACTCTTGAGAGTCCCTTGGACAGCAAGGAGATCAAACAAGTCAACCCTAAAGGAATCAGTCCTGAATATTCTTTGGGAGGACTGATGCTGAAGCTCCAATATTTTAGCCACCTGATCTGAAGAACTGACTTATTGGAAAAGGTGCTGATGCTGGGAAAGATTGAAGGCAGGAGGAGAAAGGGATGACAGAGAATGAGATGGTTGGATGGCATCATCGACTCAATGGACATTAATTTGAGCAAGCTCTGGAAGTTGATAATGGACAGAGAAACCTGGTATGCTACAGTCCAGGGGGTTGCAAAGAGTCAGAAATGACTGAACAACTTAACTGAACTGATCTGTTCATGGGATTTTCAAGATAAGAATACAGAAGTGGTTTTCCATTCCCTTCTCCAGTGTGCCACATTTTGTCAGAGCTCTCCATCATACCCGTCCCTCTTGGGTGGCCCTATACAGCATGGCTAATAGTTTCACTGAGTTAAACAAGAGTGTGTGATCCATCTGATCAGTTTGATACATGTGATCAGTTTGGTTCATTTTCTGTGATTGAGAAGAATCTATCTTGACATAATAGGGGCCATATAAGACAAACTCACTGCAAGCATTACTCTTAATTATGAAAACCTGAAGTATTTCCTCTAAGTTCAAGAATAAGACAAGGTTCTTACCCTCACCACTATTATTCACCATAGTTTTGGAATCCCTAGCCACAACATTCAGAAAGAAAAAAGAAACAAAAGGAATACAAATTGAGAAAGGAGAAGCAAAACTCTCAGTGTGCAGATGACATAATACAATATATGGAAGACCCTAGAGTTGCGATCATAAATTATCATAGCTAATCAATGAATATAGTAAAATTGCAGGATATAAAATTAACACACACCAATCCTCACATTCCTATATACTGACAACTAAAAATCAGAAAAAGAAAGTAAAGATGCAGTCCCTTCACCATTGCAACAAAAGAGTAAGACACCTAAGAATACTTAAAGAGATAAAACACTGTATACAAAAACCATCAGACACTAACAAAAGAAATGAATGATGACATAAGTAGATGGAGAGATATACTATGTTCTTGAATTGGAAAAACCCATATCAAAAAAATGACTATACTACCCAAAGTGGTCTACAGACTCAATGCACTCTATCAAACTACCAATGATATTTTTCACAGAAGATAAAAAAAAAAAATCAAGAAAGACTCCAAATAGAAAAAAACATTCTTGAGAAAGCAAAACGGAGCAGGATAAATCATCCTTCCTGACTTCAGACTATACTACAAAGCTACAATAATCAAGACAACATGGTACTGGCACAAAAACAGAAAATAGACCAGTGGAATAAGATAAAGCCTAGCAATAAACCCAAGTACCTATGGGCACTTTTTTTCTTTGACAAAGGAGTCAAGAAAATACAATGGAGAAATGACAGTCTCTTTCAGTAAGTGATGATGAGAAAACTGGACAGATATATGTAAAAGAATGAAATCAGGACACTTTCTAACACTATACATCAAACTAAGCTCAATATGGATTAAAGATATACAATATTTGTGGATTGGAAAGATTATATTGTTAAAATGACCATTCCAGTCAAAGCAATCTACAAATTCAATGCAATTTCTACCTAAATCCTCAGGGCATTTATTCACACAGAAGGAGAACAAATAATTCTAAAATTTGTATCAGATCAGATCAGATCAATCACTCAGTCGTGTCCGACTATTTGCGACCCCATGAATCGCAGCACGCCAGGCCTCCCTGTCCATCACCGACTCCCGGAGTTCACTCAGACTCACGTCCATCGAGTCAGTGATGCCATCCAGCCATCTCATCCTCTGTTGTCCCCTTCTCCTCCTGCCCCTAATCCCTCCCAGCATCAGAGTCTTTTCCAATGAGTCAACTCTTCGTGTGAGGTTGCCAACGTACTGGAGTTTCAGCTTTAGCATCATTCCTTCCAAAGAAATCCCAGGGCTGATCTCCTTCAGAATGGGCTGGTTGGATTTCCTTGCAGTCCAAGGGACTCTCAAGAGTCTTCTCCAACACCACAGTTCAAAGGCATCAATTCTTCGGTGCTTAGCCTTCTTCACAGTCCAACTCTCACATCCATACATGAACACTGGAAAAACCATAGCCTTGACTAGATGAACCTTTGTTGGTAAAGTAATATCTCTGCTTTTGAATATGCTATCTAGGTTGGTCATAAATTTCCTTCCAAGGAGTAAGCGTCTTTTAATTTTATGGCTGCAGTCACCATCTGTAGTGATTTTGGAGCCCAGAAAAATAAAGTCTGACACTGTTTCCACTGTTTCCCCATCTATTTCCCATGAAGTGATGGGACCGGATGCCATGATCTTCGTTTTCTGAATGTTGAGCTTTAAGCCAACTTTTTCACTCTCCACTTTCACTTTCATCAAGGGGCTTTTGAGTTCTTCTTCACTTTCTGCCATAATAGAAGCACAAAAAAACCTCAAATAATCAAAACAATGTTGAGAAAATAGAAAATATATCAATTATGGTGGTATCATGCTTCCTGAGTGTTCAACTAACAGAGTGTACTACTGACCTAATGTAAGAAAAACTGTAGACTGCTGCACACAATCAGACACATAGATCACTGGAACTGACTAGAAAGATGACATGTAAACCTATGCACTTATAATCAGTTAATCTATGACAGGAAGGCAAGAATATACAATTGATAAAAGGGTGTCTCTTCAAAATTGGTTTCAGGAAAACTGGATCTATGTGCAAATGAGTATTAGAATATTTCCTCATACAATATATGCCAATAAACTCAAAATTGATTAAAGACATAAATAGAAGACCAGAGAACCTAAAATTCATAGGCAAAAACTTGTAGAACATAGTACATTCTTTTACATAAATCATGGAAATATTTTTAAAAACCTGTCACTAAAGCAAAGAAAAGAAGAATAAGCAAATGGGACATAAGTAAACTTAAAAAAAAAAAATGCCCAGAGAAAGAATCCATTAACAAAACAAAAAGACAACCTACTGAATTGGAGAAAATATTTGCAAATGTTATAACTGATAAGAGATTAATATTCAAATTGTATCTGTATATACATACCATATGACTCATAATCAAAAAACAAATGCCCAATTAAAAATGACCAGAAGATCTGAACAGACATTTTTACAAATAAGGCATGCAGATGGCACATGAGAAGATGCTTAGTATCACTAATCAGTAGAGAAATGCAGATCAAAACCACAATTATATATCACCTTATACCTATCAGAATGGCTATGATCAAGAAGACCATAAATAACAAGTGCTGGCCCATATGTGGAGAAAAGGAAACACTTATACACCGCTGGTGAGAATCTAAATTGGTACAGCACCGTGGAAAACAGAATGGAGGTTCCTCACAAAACTTAAAATACAACTACTGTGTATATATACATACACACTAAAATTAAAGCACTAATTTGAAATTTATATCCATTTCAATGTTTACAGCAGCATTATTTACAATAGCCAAGATATGGAAGTAACCTAAGATTCCATCAACAGATGGATGGAAGAAGATGTTATATGTATATATTATATTTCATTGTATATATACACTATATACACACACACAATGGAATATTACTCACCCATAACACAGGATGATTTTTTGTTATTTGCAACAACATGGTTTAAATTCATTGTGTATTATGCTGTGTGAAATGTCAGTCAGAGAAAAACAAATACTTCATGATATCACTTTTATATGGAATCTGAAAACATGAACCTACTAGTGAATATAACAAAAGTGAAAGTGCAAGTTGCTCAGTCCTGTCTGACCCTTTGTGAACCTGTGGACTATACAGTCCATGGAATTCTCTAGGCCAGAATACTGAAGTGGGTAGCCTTTCCCTTCTTTAGGGGATCATACCAACCCAGGGATTGAACCCAGGTCTCTCACATTGTAGGCGGATTCATTATCAGCTGAGATACCAGGGAAACCGAAGAGTACTGAATTGGGTAGCTTATCCCTTCTCCATTGGATCTTTCCAACCCAGGAATCAAACTGGGATCTCCTGTATTGCAGGCAGATTCCTTAACAACTCAGCTGTGAGGGAATATAACACAGAGATACAAAGATATAGAGAACAAGCTTGTGATTACCAGTGGGGTGAAGGATGGGGAGAGAGGTAAGATAGTTGTAGCTGATTATACTACTGCTGCTGTTGCTGCTGCTAACTCACTTCAGCCGTGTCTGACTCTGTGCGACCCCATAGACGGCAGCCCACCAGGCTCCCCTGTCCCTGGGATTCTCCAGGCAAGAACACTGGAGTGGGTTGCCATTTCCTTCTCGAATGCAGGAAAGTGAAAAGTGAAAGGGAAGTCGCTCAGTCATGTCCGACTCTTTGCGACCCCATGGACTGCAGTCCACCAGGCTCCTCAGTCCATGGGATTTTCCAGGCAAGAGTACTGGAGTGGGTTGTCATTGCCTTCTCCAGCTGATTATACTACTATATATAAAATAAATAAGCTACAAGAACATAATGTTCAGTACAGAAATATAGCCAGTATTTTATGAATATAAAAGGGATATAACTTTTAAAAATTGTGTGTCAGAATATTGTAGACTCACAACTTACATAACGGAATGAAGCAGGGCAAAGACTAATAGAGTTTTGCCAAGAAAATGCACTGGTCATAACAAACACTCTCTTCCAACAACACAAGAGAAGACTCTACACATGAACATCACCAGATGGTCAACACCAAAATCAGATTGATTATATTCTTTGCAGCCAAAGATTGAGAAGCTCTATACAGTCAGCAAAAACAAGACCAGGAGCCGACTGTGGCTCAGACCATGAACTCCTTATTGCCAAATTCAGACTTAAATTGAAGAAAGTAGGGAAAACCACTAGTCCATTCAGGTATGACCTAAATCAAATTCCTTATGATTATACAGTGGAAGTGAGAAATAGATTTAAGGGCCTAGATCTGATAGATAGAGTGCCTGATGAACTATGGAATGAGGTTCGTGACATTGTATAGGAGACAGGGATCAAGATCATCCCCGTGGAAAAGAAATGCAAAAAAGCAAAATGGCTCTCTGGGGAGGCCTTACAAATAGCTGTGAAAAGAAGAGAAGTTGAGACCCCCCTGAGGGGGTTTTCTCTATTACTCTTTATATCTCTAATTAGTATCTAATTGAAGCTATTGTATCCTGACCCTCGCCGACGCCGTCTCTCCTTCGAATACCCTGGATCAGCCGGGGCTGGTCCCCGGCAAGAAGTGAAAAGCAAAGGAGAAAAGGAAAGAGATAAGCATCTGAATGCAGAGTTCCAAAGAATAGCAAGAAGAGATAAGAAAGCCTTCTTCAGCAATCAATGCAAAGAAATAGAGGAAAACAACAGAATGGGAAAGATGAGAGATCTCTTCAAGAAAATTAGAGATACCAAGGGAACATTTCATGCAAAGATGGGCTTGATAAAGGACAGAAATGGTATGAACCTAACAGAAGCAGAAGATATTAAGAAGCGGTGGCAAGAATACACAGAAGAACTGTACAAAAAAAGAGCTTCACGACCCAGATAATCACGATGGTGTGATCACTGACCTAGAGCCAGACATCCTAGAATGTGAAGTCAAGTGTGGGCCTTAGAAAGCATCACTACAAACAAAGCTAGTGTAGGTGATGGAATTCCAGTTGAGCTATTCCAAATCCTGGAAGATGATGCTGTGAAAGTGCTGCACTCAATATGCCAGCAAATTTGGAAAACTCAGCAGTGGCCACAGGACTGGAAAAAGTCAGTTTTCATTCCAATCCCAAAGAAAGGCAATGCCAAAGCATGCTTAAACTACTGCACAATTGCACTCATCTCACATGCTAGTAAAGTAATGCTCAAAATTCTCCAAGCCAGGCTTCAGCAGTATGTGAACCGTGAACTTCCTGATGTTCAAGCTGGTTTTAGAAAAGGCAGAGGAACCAGAGATCAAGTTGCCAACATCTGTTAGATCATGTAAAAAGCAAGAGAGTTCCCGAAAAACATCCATTTCTGCTTTATTGACTATGCCAAAGCCTTTGACTGTGTGGATCACAATAAACTGTGGAAAATTCTGAAAGAGATGGGAATACCAGACCACCTGACCTGCCTCTTGAGAAATGTGTATGCAAGTCAGGAAGCAACAGTTAGAACTGGACATGGAACAACAGACTGGTTCTAAATAGGAAAAGAAGTACCTCAAGACTGTATACTGTCACCCTGCTTGTTTAACTTATATGCACAGTACATCATGAGAAACGCTGGACTGGAAGAAACACAAGATGGAATCAGGATTGCCAGGAGAAATGTCAATAACCTCAGATATGCAGATGACACCACCCTTAAGGCAGAAAATTAAGAGGAACTCAAAAGCCTCTTGATGAAACTGAAAGTGGAGAGTGAAAAAGTTGGCTTAAAGCTCAACATTCAGAAAACGAAGATCATGGCATCTGGTCCCATCACTTCATGGGAAATAGATGGGGAAACAGTGGAAACAGTGTCAGACTTTATTTTTGGGGGGCTCCAAAATCACTGCAGATGGTGACTGCAGCCATGAAGTTAAAAGACGCTTACTCCTTGGAAGGAAATTTATGACCAACCTAGATAGCATATTCAAAAGCAGAGATATTACTTTGCCAACAAAGGTTCGTCTAGTCAAGGCTATGGTTTTTCCAGTGTTCGTGTATGGATGTGAGAGTTGGACTGTGAAGAAGGCTAAGCACCGAAGAATTGATGCCTTTGAACTGTGGTATTGGAGAAGACTCTTGAGAGTCCCTTGGACTGCAAGGAAATCCAACCAGTCCATTCAGAAGGAGATCAGCCCTGGGATTTCTTTGGAAGGAATGATGCTAAAGCTGAAACTCCAGTACTTTGGCCACCTCATGCGAAGAGTTGACTCATTGGAAAAGACTCTGATGCTGGGAGGGATTGGAGGCAGGAGGAGAAGGGGATGACAGAGGATGAGATGGCTGGATGGCATCACTGACTCAATGGACGTGAGTCTGGGTGAACTCCAGGAATTGGTGATGGACAGGAAGGCCTGGCGTGCTGTTATTCATGGGGTCGCAAAGAGTAGGACATGACTGAGTGACTGAACTGAACTGAACTGATACATCAACATTGCCTCAATAAAAAGAAAAACAAATGAAAAGTAAGTAACAATATGCAAGTAACTCAGTTTATCCATGGAGTATATAGATAGTATGTCATGGAATGTTCCATTTGCTTAGTTCTTATCCAAAATCTCATAACTGGAGATAGAAAATATTTTTATTGCCCAAACTTTGCCGTTTGATTTGTCTTTCATCTCCTGGTAGAAACTGATATCCTATGGGACCCTCGGTTAGTCTTCTCTTTGCACTCCTCTCCCTTTAGTCCCCTGCTCCTGCTCCTTGCTTGGGACTGCTCTGCCATGCACTTTAGGAATCTAGAGCAAATCTATTGTCTATTGCACACATTTAGCAGCATGTTTGCTCATAATTGCTTAGAACACCACACTTAAATTCAAAGCCTGAAAAAGAATATCCCTGTCCTTGGCATAATGCAAAAGTGTTTCTCCTCCATGAGCTTTCATCTTCCTGTTTCTACTAGTACTTCCTGAGTCATACTGTACTAGTGGTAAGCCTTGGCTAATTAATGCCATAATCACACATTTGACCTAATTACAGCTTTTTTACATATTTAATGACAGTGTTCAAGGAAAAACAAAAATAACGTTTTCAATGAGATTCAAACCTAAGGTGCTTTTCAATATCACCTCTCTTACACAAGGCAAGTTTACTGTCTTAGTTAACAGATAAAAATTAATCAGAGAAAGATGGACTGACATTTTGTTTACTTTTAGCTGTGACTGTTGAAATTTGAACTTGCTTTTTCCATAACAAAGTGCTATATTCATTATTTGTTTCAATCCTCCATTTAATTTGAGCTGGAAATACATATGATAGCAAAGAAAGAAGCAGCAACAATAAACCAGTAAAAGTAATAAGAGGTTTAATTTATGGTTGTTGGGGGCTGAGTCTTCTTTCATGTCTTACCTAAAAGTGAACAGTACACAAGGACCCTGGGTAAAACCAGTGTGCCTTTGTCAATAGATGCTGAAGTAGAAATCAAGGGGTTTAAACTAACTGAACTGATGTTAATACAAGTAAAAAGGACAAGCATATTGTATATATACGGGAACTACAAAATAGAATTAGAGAAACAGGCTATTATTGGTTCTGACTTTAATGGCAATACAACTGGTTGTAATATTTATTCATATTTTATTGAGTTTCTATTTCTTTTACTATGGTTAAATGTGATCGAAACCACTTTGTTGTGGAACAATGGAACTTGTGACTCCTACAAGCAAAATGAAAGCAAACACTTCTTGTCTCAATGGATTGGGGTGGGGTGGAGAAGAATCTGTAATCCATTGGAGAATGAAGTTTAAAGTATTCACCTGTGGAGGTCAACTATGGACTCAAGAACCATTGCCCATCAAGGAGGCCTGCAACACTACCAGCTTCCACCTCTCTCCCCAAGGGAGCTTTGGGACAGCTTAATCTGTTCAGGGAAGAGGAGTTCTAAAAGGCAGCTCTGGAAGATGTGTAATAGCAAAAATACAGAATAGAGATATTGTCTCATGTAACCTGGAAAAGAGGCCCAAGGACTCTCTCTTCTATGGATCATATGTGGCTATGGGCCTTATTGATAATAGCCTAGTATTTATTGCTCAAGGTACCTAGATGTGAACAACAGCCAATCACTTTACATGATAAGATTTTGAGACGGTCATATCCTTATACTTTAAACACCTTTGGGATTTAATCTAAACTGTATTATTATAAGATTGTATCACTCTGTTTATATCTTTAGGTTATGGATTTAAACTAACATATTTCAGCTACATAATTAAGATATATATGGGTTTAAAAAAAGAGAAATTTGGTTTAATGAAAAAGGGGGCTTTTGTTGGGTGGTTCTCATATACCTAAAGGGAATGTTTGAGGAATTTTCTATTATATGACAAGTTTTGAGGGGGTATAGGAAAGTTCACATATTTTTAAAGCACTGTTCTTACACACATGTAATATATAAACACCTAGCATATAGAAATAAGTGAGATTTCACTTTAATAACTTCACAATGACATAGTTATGGACTGATTTGGAAGTGTCTATATCGATTTGGTTATTGCTTTTTGTGATAACTACTGCTGCTTCTCAAAGAGTTTTCTTTTACTTCAAAATAGGAAATGAAGAATGAGTGTCTTTCTCTAAGAATGCTCTGTAGTTCCTGCTATCACTAGGCTTTTCTCCCTCAATCATTTCCTCCTTTGCCACTTGGAATCTCAGATACTCTAGAATCCACAGACAGTGGTTCCCTAGCCTCCCATTTGCAAGTCAAACGGTTTTCCTTCTAGCTTTATCTTCTAGATGCCACATACTGAAAGTTGGTGTTCATTCTTCCCAGCCTAGATCAGAATACCAGCTAGATAAAGATCCTTGTAGGTTTTGTAATACATATCCTTGTTTCACTTGTACACTATGGAAATTCTTGTTATCAGTTTTCATTCTTAATTAAGTATATAGTATAAGAAAGCTTTTCTGGAGGGTTGAAATATGCTTATTAACTTGAAGATTCCATTAAATGTTGAAGTGCAGAGTGGCTTTGTTCTTATATTTGTATATTTGCATATACCATATTAACATTGTCTTATAAATCAAAGTATTTTGAGGTGCAATTAGAATTCATCTTTATTAAAATAGATGAAAAACTCTGATTCTTTGTCCTACATAGGGAAAATCTCATGGTTTATTTGAAGCTTTCAAATCAGTTTGAACATTCTGACTACAAATCCATGTCAAATGGAAACAAAGTTAAGCTGCCCTCAATGGAAAAGTTTGTGAAGATGAATTCATAGCCAAGGCATTGGTGATTGCCACACAGAGATACAGCTACCAGGAAAGTCCCAAAATTAAAGACTTTCTGGGAATCATGAAGGGGGATCAAATACCAAGTTGACTTCTAACTCCACATGTAGCCTCATATGAAGATCCCAGAAACAACTTAAAATGATAAAGCAAGACAGTATAGCATACTATTGAATGAAATAAAAATAAAAAGAGCAACAAACATGAAAACGACCAGTTTTGCAAGCATATGTGTGTATTTGTGTGTTTGAGAATACCATAAAGTTCTAGGTAAAAGGTATACTTAAAACAACAAAAAAGCAAAATCATATCCAATGCTTTCTGAAGTCAAAGATTATCTGATGTTTAAATACAAAAGGGAGAGGTGCTGCTCTATCAATATAGTTTCAGACTTTAGCTTTTTCCCTTCTTTGATAAATTAAATGACTGCTGCTTTGGGGCAGTAAACTATAGAGTTAAGATATGTTCCAATATATAGTGAAATTGTACGAAGTAATTAGGAACAAAGTATCAATAGTTATATGTGTGTGCATGCACACTAAGTCATGTCAGTCGTGTCTAACTGAGTCGTGTCTAGTACTATGGACTAGAGTATGACAGGGTCATCTCTCCATGGGATTCTCTAGGGCAAGAATACTGGAGTGGGTTGCATGCCCTTCTCCAGAGTTTTCTGACCCAGGGATTGAACCAGTGCCTCAGGTCTCCTGCACTGGCAGGCAGGTTCTTTAACACTAGTGCCACCTGAGAAGTCCAAGAAGAATCAGAAGAGAATCCCCCATTGTGAACCAAAACCAAGGGTCAGACAATTTTACAAAATAAATATTTCCAAGGGCTAAAAACATTATTTATCCACACAGATATACTTCTAGGTTACTAGTCAAGTATTCAATAAAGGTAAATAAAATCAGTAAATGAAGAAAGGAGGCACATGCTATGGATTAAGTAGATACTTCTCCTTTCTTTCTCATCCTATTTATTTAAGCTCCTCTCATGCCTTCCCTTTTAACAGTGGAAAATCTTTCATACTGTAACCTATCCATCCCATTCCAGAAGTAAATGTTCTTGATTTTGTGAGGGATTAAGAACCTCCATGGAGCACTAATGGCTTGGATAGAGTAACCTAAAGAGGTTTGGAAAAAAGAAGTTTGAAGGTAGAGACATGCAGCTTTAAATTTTGATTTGAAGAGAGAGACACTCATATAGGAAGCTAGTCCAGCAAGGAATATGCAGGACAACTTCCTATCTGAAAGGAAGAGAAAACACAGAAGGCTGGGCAGGAGGAAGCCCTTGTGATTACAGATAAGCAGAGGGACAGAGCGTGTGAAGTCCACAGATATGATTTGTGATGGTTGTGAGCATCGGGAATCCTCGTAACAGGTGACAGTCTGTGCAAGCGGTGTGCAGAAGCCAATCATTAAAGACGTCTTCCTGGGAATGCCTGTCTCATACTGTTGACAAGCTACCTTGTTCTGGGCACCAATGATGCCTTCTCTCCAAGTTTTCCACTTAAGTCTAGTTTTCTAAACAATTTTCATGTCACTCTTGCACCTTCTGTGTCTCTTTTAAGGAATAGATGAATGCCCGATCATGAAGGGCTACTTGAGATTCTAGAACATATTAAATTTACAGTTTGGAAAACTGAATGTTGAGTCAAATAAATGTCTCCCTGTCATTAGAAATAGTTGTTGATAAAAATGATCCAAAAAATTACTATAAACTTCAGTCTGATGGTCTGGTGGATATTTAAGAAGTCTTTATTTTGATTAAATGATCAGTAAGTTAAAAATATACTCACTTGTCATTTCTCAATAAATAAATAAATAAAAATAGTTCACATCTTCTGAAATTCATTCCAGCTTTCTTTCTAACATACAGCATCACCACAATATCCACACGAGATTGGTCGATGACCCTTGAGAAACTACAAAAATCTTTGGAAGCTTAGTCTCTTATGTAAAAGATGTGTCTATTCACATCCTCCCACGTACAGAAAACTGAGCACCGAAGAATTGGTGCTTTTGAACTGTGGTGTTGGAGAAGACTCTTGAGAGTCCCTTGGACTGCAAGGAGATCCAACCAGTCCCTCCTAAAGGAAATCAACCCTGAATATTCATTGGAAGGAATGATGCTAAAGCTGAAACTCCAGTACTTTGGCCACCTCATGCGAAGAGTTGACTCATTGGAAAAGACTCTGATGCTGGGAGGGATTGGGGGCAGGAGGAGAAGGGGACGACAGAGGATGAGATGGCTGGATGGCATCACTGACCTGATGTACGTGAGTCTGAGTGAACTCCGGGAGTTGGTGATGGACAGGGAGGCCTGGCATGCTGCGATTCATGGGGTCGCAAAGAGTCGGACATGACTGAGCGAATGAACTGAACTGAAGACAATGTAAATGTTATGTAAATAGATGCTGTTACCCAGAAAATCAAGTTTTGTTTTTTGAAATCTTTTTAAAAAATATTTTTTGTTCACAGTTAGTTGAATCTGTGGAAGCGGAATCCATAGCGCTGTGGTGCTCAGTTATTTTCTTCCTCTTTCTTCTATGATATGTGTATGTGTATGTTTGTCTACTGTATGTATGTTAATAGGGACTAGCTGTCTAAGAGAGAGTTAATATGTAAAGTATAGAAGAGCTTCTAAGATATGTTCTGCCAAACTTTCTTAAAAACATTTTAATTTACTCTTTCATGTTGTATTTTCATCCGTTAATCTCCGTGGAGCACTGTTGTCCAATAGAAATACAATTAAGAGCCACAAACATGAGCCACATATGTAACTTTAAATTCCTTAGTACTTACATTAAAAAGCAAAAATAAGTGAAATTAATACTATATTTTATTTAGCTCAATATACCCAAATATTGATTTTCCCAGGTGATTCAGTAGTAAAGAATCTGCCTGCCAATGCAAGAGAAGATCCCTTGGAGTAGGAAATGGCAACACACTCCAGTGTTATTGCCTGGAAAATTCCATGGACAGAAGAGTCTAACGGGCTGTCCATGGTGTTGCAAAGAACTGGACACAACTGAGTGACTGAACATGCACATACACACAGATATTATTTCAAATTATATTCAATACAAAAATTATTATTGGGATATTTATCATTTCACAGGAAGTTTTCACAACCAGTGTATGTTCTATATTTTCAGCTCATCTGAATTCAGACGATCCACTATCCACATTTCAGGTGCTCAGGAGCCACCCATAGTTAGCAGCTACCTTACTGCACAGCACATCCCTAGAGAATAATTTTTCAGTCTTAGCTTGAATTCAGTCATGGAAATCATAGCTATTGCCCATTTAGTAGCTATTTCTTTAGTATGATATTTTAATCACATCAGTGACCATCAAAAATTAAAACTGTCAAGTTCTTAACATATTTGCACATCTTCAAAATTATTTTTGCTTCTGTAACTTTAACCCACAGAGGCATTTGCCACAGGCTTTAATAAGATGCAAGAGTTTTGTAGTCAAAACATAACTTAAAATGCTGTTTAACGTTAACTTGCATTGAAGTATGGCAGGAAACAAGCAAGTTACCCTTGGAAGATTCATATAGTAATCCACTAAATTTTCTGTGATTTTCTTGCATGCAAAAATGTATTCCCACTTCTGAAACTGCTAAAATAATTGGATGATTCTCTGTTTGAAATGCTGAGTAATTTAAAGTGGCTAACAGCTGTTCTAGAAAATTCTCTGCCTAAGGCACAATCAAGCCTGACATCTTATATGCTTATCAGAATCCAAATCTTTCAAACTCATTACAGACTCCTCCCTACACTTTGGTATTATTGACTTCTATATAAGTGTTCCAGTTTACAGGTTTATTATTGAATAAAGTATGAATAAAAACCAAAGCCTTGGCACCCTTGGCTTGGGCTGATTGATGTGTGAAATGAAAATTCCCAATAGTATGTTGTATCCACCAAATGATATACTGGCTTTATTGTTCTATAGCTTCTGATGCTTGGCTGGCCAAGTGCAAATATTTGGTGGTAAATCATAAAAGATAATGCTAAAGAAGGAATTATTAAGTGAAGAAACCAACGAGTTCTACCTGCAGCGAATGAAATCTTGTTAATGAGAAAGGAAAATGAAATCAATCAGAAAATAATGACTTTTTATGAATAACACAAAAATGGAAATACCCTCTAGGTGTTCCTAGCTGAAAGAAAAAGTAGAAAGGGAAGCAAAATGCAGACTAAAAAAACAACAATAAAAGAGACTCTGTGTGTTACTGTTTCTCACTATAGCTTTAATGCTGGTCACTTTCTCTGGCATGGATTCATCTCTACCACCTTATACAGTAGACGTAAAAGAGTTTCAGAGAAAATGCATTTTTATGTGGCCCATCTTTGATCTCTGTCTTTTAAAATTATTTGATTGGTCCTGTATGCCTCTAGAAGTAATGCATTTGTCTGTACTGTATCTCAGTTATTTTAGGAGATCTGCCAAGGACTACCATTCATTCTTTACTACAATTTATGAACAGAAATTATAAAACCTATACAGCAGATTAAGCAAATATTCCATATGTTGAGGAAGATACTTTGTCCATTTAAATAAAGGAGGTCCTAACAAGAAAATGGATGAAGGTGATCAAAAAGAACACATTTGGACTTCAATAGGATATAGGAGTCTATTTTTTTTTAACAGATAAAATAGCTTTTGAGATATGAGTGAAATTCTCATAGTAAATATTCTGATTCATTTTATGTGGTTAGCTCTTATGCTTATGCCAGGAATTCCTAATACAGAGATGTTGGGAGACAGGAGAGAGAATAAAAAGAAACCGTTTATATGGAAAATGTAAACAACACTTGGCACCTACCCATGACTTAAGGGTTTTCCCCTTCACTGTTAGTCTTATCATGAAAGGAATTGTGATAAAACAAAACGTCTTTTGTACTGAATATAATTTAGGAGTGTATCAATACTGTAGTTTGGCTTTATGACACACGGAGTTTAATTCTATTTTTCTATTTTCTGAAAATATTCCCTTTGGATAAGCCATTTTAAAATACCATCACTTTTGCAAAAAGCCACATTCCACTTTAACTGCAAAAGAACACCTTTTCTTTACTGATCCAGCTGCCAAAACATTTTAAATTTTTCTGAATTTAAAAGGCTAGTCTACAAGCAATAAATGCTGGAGATGGTGTGGAGAAAAGGGAACCCTCTTACACTGTTGTGGGGAATGCAAACTAGTACAGCCACTATGGAGAACAGTGTGGAGATTCCTTAAAAACCTGGAAATAGAACTGCATTATGACCCAGCAATCCCACTGCTGGGCATACACACCGAGGAAACCAGAATTGAAAGAGATACGTGTACCCCAATGTTCATCACAGCACTGTTTATAATAGCCAGGACATGGAAGCAACCTAGATGTCCATCAGCAGATGAATGGATAAGAAAGCTGTGGTACATATACACAATGGAGTATTACTCAGCCATTAAAAAGAATACATTTGAGTCAGTTCTAATGAGGTGGATGAAACTGGAGCCTATTATACAGAGTGAAGTAAGCCAGAAAGAAAAACATCAATACAGTATACTAACACATATATATGGAATTTAGAAAGATGGTAACAATAACCCTGTATGCGAGACAGCAAAAGAGACACAGATATATAGAACAGTCTTTTGGACTCTGTGGGAGAGGGAGAGGGTGGGATAATTTGGGAGAATGGCATTGAAACATGTTTAATATCATATATGAAATGAGTCGCCAGTCCAGATTCGATGCATGATACTGGATGCTTGGGGCTGGTGCACTGAGATGACCCAGAGGGATGGTATGCGGAGGGAGGAGGGAGAGGGGTTCAGGATGGGGAACACGTGTATACCTGTTGCGGATTCATGTTGATGTATGGCAAAACAAATATGATATTGTAAAGTTATTAACCTCCAATTAAAATAATTAAATTTAAAAATAAAATAAAAGGCTAGTCTATTTTCCCCCACAGAAACATTTGAAGCACAAACAAACAAACAGAAAATTCTAATAATATTCATCCAAATGGTGCAGAAGCTTCCTTTAACGTCAGTGATATTGAAGTAATCTGATTCCTGCCATGTAGAAGCCAGATAATTACAGTTTGCAGAAGGACTTTTTAGCAATAGAGACAGTAGTTTAAATTCCACTTTGCCAAAATCTAATTCTATAGCCTCCAGTGAGTTTTTTTTTTTTTTTTTCCCTAAGTCTTACTGTCTAAAACTGCCAAATGGAGATAATGATACTACCTCAATAGGCTGTAAGGAGGACTATGTAAAAAAAAAAAGAAAAGAAAACATACATTTGGTGATTAGCAACTTCCCTGGCCAGGAAAGGCAATGGCAACCCACTCCACTACTCTTGCCTGGAAATTCACATAGATGGAGGAGCCTGGTAGGCTGCAGTCCATGGAGCCTCGAAGAGTCGGACATGACTGAGCGACTTCACTTTCACTTTTCACTTTCATGCATTGGAGAAGGAAATGGCAACCCACCCCAGTGTTCTTGCCTGGAGAATCCCAGGGACAGGCGAGGCTGGTGGGCTGCCATCTATGGGGTCGCACAGAGTCGAACACGACTGAAGCGACTTAGCAGCAAGCAGCAGCAGCAACTTGCCTGACACACAGTGGATGCTGTGTAAAACATTATTATTCTCCACAGACACAAAATATACATTAGCATATAACCCTAAAGCAAGTTGCTTGCAATAAAAATAAATACATAAATATATAAAATATAAATATATAAATTTATATAAATGAATAATAAAATACATAAAATATAAATATATAAACATATAAATTAAATATCCTTACCATATGTGAAGTCCCTTCTCTCAAATCTCACTTAATAATATTTTCTATTCCATTCACTACTTACCTGCCACATAGACCTTCTTCCACTTCATGGCACATGCCTATCGCTTTCACAGGACTTGCTCTTTTTCCTGCATGAAACAAAATAGACAATTAATAGATGCATAATCAATACTTCACATTCTTCAAGTAAAGTATTAAAAGGCTATGAAACTAAGGCCAAGTAAGTTGTCATCTCCTACAGTCGTAAGAAATGGACTGAGGTTTTTAAACTAAACCTATTTAACAGCCTAGTTTTCCTCATACACACAGAAGCACCTTTACTGTGAAGCCAGTGAAGCTTTACATTTCAGAAAGGAACATAGTAAGATGGTCATAAGTTCCAAGTGGTATAAAAAGTAATATGTTTTAACTGAAATTTGTCAAGACTACTGTCTCTTTCCATTCAGAATTTCCCTTTATTATAATTTCACCTTCAGAAATCATTAATAATTCAGTTAAGTTCAGTTCAGTCACTCAGTCGTGTCCAACTCTTTGCGACCCCATGAACCACAGCATGCCAGGCCTCCCTGTCCATCAACAATTCCCAGAGTTCACCCAAACCCACATCTATTGTGTCAGTGATGCCATCCAACCATCTCATCCTCTGTCGTCACCTTCTCCTCCTGCTTTCAATGTTTCCCAGCATCAGGGTCTTTTCAAATCAGTCAGCTCTCCACATCAGGTGGTCAAAAATTGGAATTTCAGCTTCAACATCAGTCCTACCAATGAACACCCAGGACTGATCTCCTTTAGGATGGACTGGTTTTATCTCCTTGCAGTCCAAGGGACTCTCAAGAGTTCTCCAACACCACAGTTCAAAAGCATCAGTTCTTCGGCACTCAGCTTTCTTTATAGTCCAAATCTCACATCCATACATAACCACTGGAAAAACCATAGCCTTGACTAGACAGACCTTTGTTGGCAAAGTAATGTCTCTGCTTTTTAATATGCTGTCTAAGTTGGTCATAACTTTCCTTCCTAGCAGTAAGCGTCTTGTAATTTCATGGCTGCAATTACCATTTGCAGTGATTTTGGAGCCCAGAAAAATAAAGTCAGCCCTGCAAATTATTAGACTGTGGTCAAGTTTGAGGAAATCTCTATATAGTTTTTTGTTTGTTTGTTTTGTTTAATATCAACTAAGCACCAGGAAGTCACAACAATTGTTTTGTGAAGTGATTAACTTTACAGATACTTTAAGGTGTAATGCTAGAAGCTGTTCCCACATTGTGATGTGTTGCAGAAATCCATGTACAAACAGAAATGACTGCACACCACACAAATACATCTTAGTAATTACAATCTAATGTATCCCCCAGTTTCCTCATTTTTGCTGTTGATCAGTGATTAAGTTGTGTTCAGTTCATTTACCTCATAGACTGTATTACACCAGGCTCCTCTGTCTACCACTGTCTCCCAGAGTTTGTTCAAACTCCTGTCCATTTCATGCTATCTAATCATCTGATCCTCTGCTGCCTCCTTCTCTTTTTGCCTTCTGTCTTTTTCAGCCTTGGGGTCTTTTCCAATGAGTCAACTCTATGTACCAGGTGGCCAAAGAATTGGAGATTCAGCAACTGTCCTTCCAATGAATATTCAGTATTGATTTCTCCTTAACTAGATTCCAAAACTACCTGTGCTTATATGGACATGACCTGACAGGAGGTCAATTGATGAAGAAGTTGAAGGAGAAAGAGATAGTAGTCTGAGCTGATTATGATCAAATTATCTAACTTTTGCAGAATTTACCAAAAAAAAAACTAACATATGGCTATGATCCCTCCCCAGTTTTTTTGTAAAAGGACTTTTAAAATTAATGATTAAAAAAAAGTTTCAATCATACATTTTAAAGGAAAAGTTTGACTTGCTTTCCATTTTGTGTATTACAAATGTGATAATTTCTCCCCACCCTCCCTCTCCCACAGAGTCCATAAGACTGATCTATACATCGGTGTCTCTTTTGCTGTCTCGTACACAGGGTTATTGTTACCATCTTTCGAAACATGTATAATATCATGTATGAAACAAGTCGCCAGTCCAGGTTCGATGCACGGTACTGGATGCTTGGGGCTGGTGCACTGGGACGACCCAGAGGGAGGGTAGGGGAGGGAGGAGGGAAGAGGGTTCAGGATGCGGAATGCGGGTATACCTGTGGCGGATTCATTTCAATATTTGGCAAAACTAATACAATATTGTAAAGTTTAAAAATAAAATAAAATTAAAAAAAAATGTGATAATTACAAAATCATTGTCCTGGGAAGAAGTAATCTAAAAATTGACAGCCAAAAACCATAGAGGTGTGTGAGGAAGTTATGTGAGACCTTTTTTCTAGACTTTCTATGTTTATAAGATTTTTAAATATTATAACTTGTAATTTATTTTTATTCTAAGTAAATATTTACTCTCATACCTGGTTTTGTGTTTCTAATGTTGAGTTGTAAGGATTTCAGGCCCCACACCACCTGGGTTCATCATGCTAATCCAATACGCTGCCACTACGTTTTACCTGTAATTTGAGGTTATTTGTTATACATAGTTTAGAGTCCTTGAAATATTCTTAAAGTTTTCGCTTATGTTAGAGCAAAAGTATCTATATAGAGAGTGTGTCTGACTCTGTGTGACCGATACTTGTTTTAAAAAAGTGATAATTGAAAGGAATGTAGGTTGACAGTCAATCTGAAGCAAGTATCAAAAACACATTACAATCCCACATATTATGTCCTTTCCAGACTTAACAATGTCACCTTCAGAAAATCATTTCTGAGTGAAGGAAATGGCAATCCACTCCAGTATTCTTGCCTGGAAAATTCCATGAACAGAGGAACCTGGTAGGCTACAGTCCATGGGGTCTCAAAGAGTCAGACACGACTGAGTGACTTCAATTTCACTTTCATACATTTCTTGGTAACTGGGTTGGCTTTCTCAGAGGAAAGTAGGCAAGCAAAGAAGGGAAACTTGAACATGGTTACTCAAGTTTTCTGAAGCAAAATTGATCATTTTCCTTCTTTAGTCAATGGCTAGGTTTGATTTATTATTATACCTGTTATATCCACCCTGTAGGATTTCTGATATATTTTTCAGATTTGTTCTGAGAATATTGTAAGTGTGCAGTCTCTAAGAGTTACAGAGGTTAATATTTTGCAGAAGATAATTTTTTAAATCATACTCTATAAATATTTAATATTCTAAATTAAGTAATATAATAGATTATTTAACTAAAATCATTCTAAAGATAGCTACTATAACTATTGAGGATTCTCTACTGGAAAATATTCTGTGTTTAATTAACAGGCAAAGCTCAAAAATACGCTGCATCCCGAAAACCTTTTCAAAGATTTATTATATTTGATAAACATTTATATGCAAGTGTGCTTTGAATATCTATCCCATAATAATATTAGTTTGATTTATATAGTGCATTTTCTTTCAAAATCTTAGACACTAAACCATCTTTAAATATCAAAGCACTATGTACTCAATTCAAGTCTAAAATCAAACCAAATTTACGAGCTCCTTTGTCAGCATAAGAGATAAAAGACAGGACAGATGGATAGAATATATTTCCTCAACTATTTCACTAATTTCTTTGGTTGGAATGTGAATTTGTTGCTATTGATGGTTATTTGTTTTGTTTAATATTTTATGAAGATTCATAGTCCTATGCTTAATATTTCAAAATCTGATTATTACATCTAACAATAAAAAATTAAAAATAATATTTATGCCAAAACCCATTTGGTCACAATATCTAATCTTTATTTATCAAAGGCACCATTTGTGTTTCTGTGCTCCCAATAGTCAGATGTGCCTTTGTTTGCTGACATATTTTTGAATTTTTGATAATAAGTTATTTGATGTTTATTATTATTTAACATTTTCTTTTGCATCCATATTAGTTTTAATTAAACTGTAAAAAAATTTTTAGAATAAGATCTACTACTCTGGTGACAGTTAACATCAGAAAAGAATGAGTGATGTGATGATCAGCATGTATTACATTTATTCTGGGACAGTGAAGAGCAAGAAATAGGAAACAGAAAAATGCATCACATGGGATAGAAGATTGAAGAGATGACTATATGTTGTGTTCACAAAACATAAGTGAGTCTAATATATCAGCAACTGGTTTATTGGTCATGAAACCAGCTAGAAGAGGTGGGAAAAATTAAGGAAATGAAAGTGAGTGTAAATCTTTAGGGGACTGACTTCAAAGTACTAAGTACTATGAAATACATATGAAAAACTATAGAGAAAGTCTACTCTGATAAATTCTGTGAGCTCATACTTAATGAAAAATGTAGCCTTGAACGGATTTATTATACTGATAAAGATCATAATTTGTGCTCAATAGCTTCAATATTATATTAATATATTTTGTGTAATGTATTATATATGTCATATTAATCAATTAATATGATATAAATATTACGTTATATATATATTATATAGTGTATTTATATAATGTATATAAATATATATTTATTGTAATATTTATAAATCTATTATATAATATAATTACTTGATTGATTATACTACAATAAATCAATTGATTATATAATATATTAATATAATTAATGTATTAATTATATGTATTATATATATACAGTATATATATACTATTCTAATACTGTATATTATATCAGTTCAGTTCCGTTCAGTCCCCCAGTCCTGTCCGATTCTTTGAGACCCCATGAATTGCAGCACGCCAGGCCTCCCTGTCCATCACCAACTCCCGGAGTTCACTCAGACTCATGTCCACCGAGTCAGTGATGGCATCCAGCCATCTCATCTTCTGTCGTCCCCTTCTCCTCCTGCCCCCAATGCCTCCCAGCATCAGAGTCTTTTCCAATAAGTCAACTCTTCGCATGAGGTGGCCAAAGTACTGGAGTTTCAGCTTTAGCATCATTCCTTCCAAAGAAATCCCAGGGCTGATCTCCTTCAGAATGGACTGGTTGGATCTCCTTGCAGTCTAAGGGACTCTCAAGACTCTTCTCCAACACCACAGTTCAAAAGCATCAATTCTTCAGTGCTCAGCTTTCTTCATAGTCCAATTCTCACATCCATACATGACCACAGGAAAAACCATAGCCTTGACTAGACGGAACTTTGTTGGCAAAATAATGTCTCTGCTTTTCAATATGCTATCTAGGTTGGTCATAACTTTCCTTCCAAGGAGTAAACGTCTTTTAATTTCATGGCTGCAGTCACCATCTGCAGTGATTTTGGAGCCCCAAAAAATAAAGTCTGACACTGTTTCCACTGTTTCCCCATCTATTTCCCATGAAGTGGTGGGACCAGATGCCATGATCTTTGTTTTCTGAATGTTGAGCTTTAAGCCAATTTTTTCACTCTCCTTTTTCACTTTCATCAAGAGGCTTTTTAGTTCCTCTTCACTTTCTGCCATAAGGGTGGTGTCATCTGCATATCTGAGGTTATTGATATTTCTCTCAGGAATCTTGATTCCAGCTTGTGCTTCTTCCAGCCCAGTGTTTCTCATGATGTACTCTTCATATAAGTTAAATAAGCACGGTGACAATATACAGCCTTGACATACTCCTTTTCCTATTTGGAACCAGTCTGTTGTTCATGTCCAGTTCTAACTGTTGCTTCCTGACCTGCATACAGGTTTCTCAAGAGGCAGGTCAGGTGGCCTGATATTCTCATCTCTTGAAGAATTTTCCACAGTTTATTGTGATCCACACAGTTAAAGGCTTTGGCATAGTCAATAAAGCAGAAATAGATGTTTTTCTGGGACTCTGTTCCTTTTTCCATCATCCAGTGGATATTGGCAATTTGATCTTTGGTTCCTCTGCCTTTTCTAAAACCAGCTTGAACATCTGGAATTCACGGTTCACATATTGCTGAAGCCTGGCTTGGAGAATTTTGCTCATTACTTTACTAGCATGTGAGATCAGTGCAATTGTGCTGTAGTTTGAGATTCTTTGACATTGCCTTTCTTTGGGATTGGAATGAAAACTGACCTTTTCCAGTCCTGGGGCCACTGCTGAGTTTTCCACATTTGCTGGCATAATGAGTGCAGCACTTTCACAGCATCATCTTTCAGGATTTGAAATAGCTCAACTGGAATTCCATCACCTCCACTAGCTTTGTTCGTAGTGATGCTTTCTAAGGCCCACTTCACTTCACATTCCAGGATGTCTGGCTCTAGGTGAGTGATCACAACATCATGATTATCATGGTCGTGAAGCTCTTTCTTGTAGAGTTCTTCTGCGTATGCTTATAATACTATATATATTATATAAATATGTAATACTATATATGTATGTAACAGTATATACAGTAGTCTATGTATAGTACTACTATATAGCAGTTTCATACTATATATTACATTATATATAATATGATATATATATTATATATCTGTAATACTATATTATATTATACTACTAATATATATATATATATCACTATATACTACTATATATATAATATGTATATGTATTATATAATATAATCCTATATGTGTATCTATATATCATACAATTGCATTACTATATATATATCTTACACTACTATATTATATATTAATATAATAATATATTATAAAATAATAAAATAATATATAATATAATATGTAATATGTAATAGATATAATATAAATATTATATATAATTTATAATATTGTATATAATAATATAATATATATATAAACTGCTTTTAGGAACTATATATATAGTTGTATATAGTATACACTATACTATGTTATATATATATATAACTATATATATAGTTCCTAAAAGCATTCAATTAGAGGGCTATCAATTACTCTATTGGTAATACTTTTCATTATGTAGATAAATCAACATTTAACAATCAATGGAACAGCAATCAGACTAGTAATGACAGTTTGAAAAATTTTGATGAAAAGGTCAAAAATGACTCTTTGGCCTAAAAAGAGTTTATATCAAACTTCATCACTGAGACTAAATTTAATCATTCAAGAATGTAGAAAGTTAGATGAAAAGCATTTGTTATATACTTCCTGAATGATGGGGAAATTGTGTAAAAACTAAAAATGTTAGAAGATGAGAAGCCATGCAAATGACCAATAGACACATGTTAAATATCGTTCAGTATTCAGTTTCGTTCAGTCACTAAGTCATGTCCGACTCTTTGCGACCCCATGAATTGCAGCACGCCAGGCCTCCCTGTCCATCACCAACTCCCAGAGCTCACCCAAACTCATGTCCATCGAGTCAGTGATGCCATCCAGCCATCTCATCCTCTGACGTACCCTTCTCTTCCTGACCCCAATCCCTCCCAGCATCAGAGTCTTTTCCAATGAGTCAGCTCTTTGCATGAGATGGCCAAAGTACTGGAGTTTCAGTTTTAGTGTCAGTCCTTTCAAAGAGCACCCAGGACTGATCTTTAGAATGGACTGGTTGGATGGGACTCTCAAGAGTCTTCTCCAACACCAAGGTTCAAAAGCATCAATTCTTTGGTGCTCAGCCTTCTTCATAGTCCATCTCTCATATCCATACATGACCACTGGAAAAACCATAGCCTTGACTAGACGGACCTTTGTTGGCAAAGTAATGTCTCTGCTTTTCAATATGCTATCTAGTTTGGTCATAATTTTCCTTCCAAGGAGTAAGCATCTTTTAATTTTGTGGCTGCAATCACTATCCAAAGTAATTTTGGAGCCCAAAAAAATAAAGTCTGACACTGTTTCCACTGTTTCCCCATGAAGTGATGGGACCAGATGCCACGATCTTAGTTTTCTGAATGTTTAGCTTTAAGCCAATTTTTTCACTCTCTTCTTTCACTTTCATCAAGAGACTTTTTAGTTCCTCTTCATTTTCTGCCATAAGGGTGGTGTCATCTGAGGTGGTGACACCATCTGAGGTGGTGACACCATCTGAGGTGGTGACTCTGAGGTTATTGCTATTTCTCCCAGCAATCTTGATTCCAGTTTGTGCTTCTTGCAGCCCAATATATCAGCAAATTTGGAAAACTCAGCAGTGACCACAGGACTGGAAAAGGTCAGTTTTCATTCCAATCCCAAAGAAAGTCAATGCCAAAGCTTGCTCAAACTACCACACAGTTGCACTCGTCTCACATGCTAGTAAAGTAATGCTCGAAATTCTCCAAGCCAGGCTTCATCAATACATGAGCCATGAACTTCCAGATGTTCAAGCTGGTTTTAGAAAAGGCAGAGGAACCAGAGATCAAATTGCCAACATCTGCTGGATCATCAACAAACAAGAGAGTTCCAGAAAAACATATATTTCTGCTTTATTGACTGTACCAAATCCTTTGACTGTGTGGATCACAATAAGCTGTAGAAAAGTCTGAAAGAGATGGGAATACCAGACTACCTGACCTGCCTCTTGAGAAACCTATATGCAGGTCAAGAAGCAACACTTAGAACTGGACATGGAACAACAGACTGGTTCCAAATAGGAAAAATAGTGTGTCAGGGCTGTATATTGTCACCTTGCTTATTTAACTTATATTCAGAGTACATTGTTCATTATTAGAAAATTGCAAATCAAAACTACAATGAAGTATCACCTCACACCAATCAGAATGACTATCATCAAAAACCTGCAAACAATGAATGATTCAAAAGATGTAGAGTAAAAGGAATCTTACTGCATGATTGGTGGGATGTAAATTGATATAGTCACTATAGAGAACTGTATGAAGATTCTTTAACAAGCTAGGAATAAATCTACCACGTGAAAGTGAAAGTGTTACTCACTCAGTTTTGTTCAGCTGTTTG
Source organism: Bos indicus x Bos taurus (assembly GCF_003369695.1). Taxonomy (NCBI): domain Eukaryota; kingdom Metazoa; phylum Chordata; class Mammalia; order Artiodactyla; family Bovidae; genus Bos; species Bos indicus x Bos taurus. The sequence goes on along the minus strand of NC_040090.1, from coordinate 80,774,668 downwards.
CAACCACAGTTTTGTCTCACTTTTTGTGGCCCCATGAACTGTAGCCCACAAGGCTCCTCTGTCCATGGAATTCTCCAGGAAAGAATACTGGAGTGGGAAGACTTTCCCTTCTCCAGTGGATCTTCCTGAACTAAGGACTGAACCTAGGTATCTTGCATCTCCTGCATTGGAAGGTGAATTCTTTACTGCTGTGCCATCTGGGAAGCCCCAAAACTATCATATAACTCAGAAGTCTCACTATTGATCATATAACCTGGGCATAGTTGCTCAGTCATGTCCAACTCTTTGTTACCGCATTGACTGTAGCATGCCAGGCTCCTCTGTCCATAGGGATTCTCCAGGCAAGAATATTGAAGTGGGTTGCCATGCCCTCCTCCACGGGATCTTCCCAACCCAAGGATGGACCCCAGGTATCCTGTATTTCAGGTGGATTCTTTACTCTCTGAGCCACCAGGGAAGCCCATATACCCTGAGAAAACCAAACCACTGTTCAAATAGATCCACGTACCCCAATGTTCTTTGCAGCACTATTTACAACAGCCAAGACATGAAAGCAACCTAGATTTCCATCATAGAAGAATGGATAAAGGAGATGTGGTACATATATCCAGTGGAATATTACCCAGCCATAAAAAGGAATGAATCTGAGTCAGTTGTAGTGAGGTGAGTGCCCCTGGAGTCTATTATATTGAGCAAAGTAAGTCAGAAGGAGAAAAACAATTCTATATATTAATGTAAACATACGGAATCTGGAAAAATAGTCATGATGAACCTATTTATAGAGAAGAAATGGAGAAGCAGACATAGACAATGGACTTGTGGACACAGCAGGCAAAGAAGCAGCTAGAAGAAATCAAGAAAGTAGCATTGACATGTATACACTATCATATGTAAAATAGGCAACTGGTGGGAAGCTGCTATATAGGGAGCCCAATCTGCTGGTCTGTGATGATCTAGAGGGGTAGAATGGGGAAGGGGTAAGGAATTCTCAAGAGAGAGGGGAGATTTTATATATATATATATATATATATATATATATATATATATGTTTAGAGTGAAGTTATGCTGAATATTATTCATAGAAAAGAGGATGGGGAACACATGTATACCTGTGGCGGATTCATTTTGATATTTAGCAAAACTAATACAATTATGTTAAGTTTAAAAATAAAATAAAATTAGAAAAAAAAAAAAAAGAAAAGAGAAGCAGAGAGTGTTTATGATCCATATCAATGTTTTAAAAATGTGACTCCTAGAACCAATAGCATCATTATAATAATTTGATAAAACTGCAAATTATAAGGATCTACTGAATTATGCACTCTTGAGTTGGGACCCATAAATTTGTGTTTGCATAAGGCTTCAGTTAATTATTATGTAGGCTCTCATTTGAGAGCCTCTATACTTTTTCCATTATTTCAAAACTATTAAAAAAAATTAGAAAGTAAAATTTGCTCTGCTAAGTTGCTTCAGTCGTGTCCGACTCTGTGTGACCCCATAGACAGCAGCCCATCAGGCTCTGCTGTCCCTGGGATTCTCCAGGCAATAACACTGGAATGGGTTGCCATTTCCTTCTCCAATGCATGAAAGTGAAAAGTGAAAGTGAAGTCACTCAGTCGTGTCCGACTCTTCGAGACGCCATGGACTGCAGCCCACCAGGTTCCTCCATCCATGGGATTCTCCAGGCAAGAGTACTAGAGTGGGGTGCCATTGCCTTCTCTGAAAATTTGCTCAGTAGTGTCCAACTCTTTGTGACCCTATGGACTGAATTCTCCAGGGCAGAATACTGGAGTGGGTAGCCTTTCCCTCCTTCTCCAGGGGATCTTCCCAACCTAGGGATTGAACCCAGGTCTCCTGCATTGCAGGTGGATTCTTTACCATATGAGCCACCAGGGAAGTCTAAGCATACTGGAGTGTGTTGCCTATCCTTTCTCCAGTGGATCTTCTTGTCCCAGGAGTCAAACCTGGGTCTCCTATTCTGCAGGTAGATTCTTTACCAGCTGAGCTACCAAGGAAGCACTATAAAAAAGAACCATGTGTAAACTATAATGCAATTTATATTCTTTATGTATGCCACTTAGTGTGAATATGCACATATTTCACTGAAGAAATTGCAATAATTTAGATAAGGTGCTGCCCCAAATCCTATTAAGGGTTTTAAGTAATAGATAACATATGCATGTGCTATCTTTCTAAAATCAAAAGAAGTGGTAATTCTGAAAACATTTATTTTGAAGGTTTTAGATAAGGAATTGGGCATCTGTTCCAGTAATATGCCACTGAATAATCTTTTCATAAATATGCTAGTGTGCTTTGGGGAAATTTTAGAACTATAATTGCTGGGTCAAGTTCAGTTCAGTTCAGTCACTCAGTTGTGTCCATCTGTTTGTGATCCCATGGACTGCAGCATGCCAGGCCTCCCTGTCCATCACCAACTTGCAGAGTTTACTCAAACTCATGTCCATTGAGATGGTGATACCATCCAACCATCTCATCCTCTTTCGTCCCCTTCTCCTCTCGCCTTCAATCTTCCCAGCATCAGGGTCTTTTTCAGTGAGTCAGTTCTTCACAGCAGGTGGCCAAAGCATTGGATTTGCAGCTTCAGCATCAGTCCTTCTAATGAATATTCAGGGCTGATATCCTTCAGGATGGACTGGTTGGATCTCCTTGCAGTCCAAGGGACTCTCAAGAGTCTTCTCCAACACCACAGTTCAAATGCTGGGACAAAGAGTATATGTAATTGTGGTATTAAAAGATAATTCCCAGTAGATAATAACTGAAATAATCTAAAGAATTCCATCTCTGTGTTCTGAGGCCAGTTCAGCCACACACTAGTCCACATCCCTCTAGCAGCACACACCAATGCAGTTGTTCAGCAGTGTGACTGGCCTTCCAGAAGTTACCAAGACCTGCCATCATATGAGGCTCCAAAGTCTTTACTTCTGAGCTGGATCACAGATGAATATTTATAATTTTATAGCAAAATGAAAATAAGTGAAAGTGAAAGTCACTCAGTGAAGTCCAACTCTTTGTGACCCCATGGACTATACAGTCCATGGAATTCTCCAGGCCAAAATATTGGAGTGGGTAGACTTTCCCTTCTCCAGGGGATCTTCCCAACCCAGGGATAGAACCCAGGTCTCATGCATTGCAGGTGGATTTTTTACTAGCTGAGCCACCAGGGAAGCCCTTGTATAGTGAATGCTGTCTCTAAATATTAGTTTCTTCAAACACTTCAGTGAAAAAATCCTCTTCATTACCAAATTCCACAGCTGCTGCTGCTGCTGCTAAGTTGCTTCAGTCGTGTCCTACTCTGTGCAACCCCATAGACAGCAGTCCACCAGGCTCCCCTGTCCCTGGGATTCTCCAGGCAAGAACACTGGAGTTGGTTGCCATTTCCTTCTCCAATGCATGAAAGTGAAAAGTGAAAGTGAGTCAGTCGTGTCTGACTCCCAGCGACCCCATGGACTGCAGCATACCAGGCTCCTCCATCCATGGGATTTTCCAAACAAGAGTACTGGAGTGCATTGCCATTGCCTTCTCTAAAATTGCACAGCAATTCTCACAAAATGTGACACGGTCTTCTTGTGAACCTGTTGTATTAGGAAACAAAGCAGCACAAACATGACGTTTTGTTTAAAAAATAAATAAAAAAATAAAAGATAATGCCCAATTTCCCTATGTAGAGATGAAACATTCTTAATTTTCTCATTGTAAAATAGACAATGTAGACAAATGCCGATTTTCACATATTGCATTGATAATGTCATATTAAGTTGTTCAGTGTTTATCCAGCTGATAGGTGATAAATGATATCACATCAGTTGTACTTTGCCTTTTTCTCATTACGGACTGCAGTTGATAATCTTTGCACTTATAATTCCTGGATTGCGATTGCCTTCTTTGACCATTTTCCTGTTGATGTGTATCAGAGCTACTATAATCACATGTATTTAAAAGATTACCATTTGTCATGGCGAGTATATGTGTCTCACTTGTCTTAAATTTCTTAATCTGTTTTGTATGAGTTTTTGCCTTACAAAAGCTTTTGATTTTTGTGTTGTTGAATTGAACAGGTTTATTTCTCAATTTATAATTTTATCTTAGATTTGAAAAAGTCTTTCTAAGTCAGAGATTAAATAGACTTTTTATTTTGTGTCAGGATATAGCTGATTAACAATGCTGTGGTAGTTTCAGGTAAACAGTCAAGGGACTCAGTCTTACATATACATATATCCTTTCTCTTCCAGCTTCCCTGATGGCTCAGATGATAAAGAATCTGCTTACAATGCGGGAGACCTGATTTCTATCCCTGGGTCAAGAAGATCTCCTGGAGAAGTGAATAGCAACCCACTTCAGTATTCTTGCCTGGAGAATTCCATGAACAGAGGAGGCTGGCCGACTACAGCTCAGTGGAGTGATTTAGTTACAGGTACGGCAGAGTGATTTGGTTACATATATGCAAGTATCTATTATTTTAAAACAATTTTCCCATTTAGATTGTTACAGAATATTGAACAGAGTTCCCTGTTCTATATAGCAGGGGCTGATTTGTTAACTATTCTAAATACAGTAGTGTGAACAAGTCAACCCCAAACTCCCAGTCTACACCTCCTCCATCCACCTTTTCCCTCTGCCAGCCATAAAATCATTCTTTAAGTCTGTATTTCTGTTTTGTAAGTAAGTTAATTTGTATAATTTTTTATATTATGCCTATAAGTGATATCATATAACATTTGTCTTTTCTCTGTCTGACTTAGTATAGTAATCTGAGGTCCATCCATGTTGCTGCAAGTGACATTAATTCATCCTTTTTAATGACTGAATAACAGTCCATTGTAAATATGTACCACATCTTCTTTATCCATCTATTCATGGACAGTTAGGTTGCTTTTATATCTTGGCTACTGTAAATAGTGCTGAAGTGAACTTCAGATGCAGGTGTCTTTTGTAATTATGGTTTTCCCTGGGTACATGCCCAGGAGTGGGATTGCTGGATCATATTTTATTTTTACTTTTTTAAGGAACCTCCGTACTGTTCTCCATAGTGGTTGTACAAATTCACCTTCCCAAAAACAGTGTAGTAGAGTTCCCTTTGTCCCACACCGTCTCTAGCATTTGTTGTTTATAGATTTTTTGATGATGGTCATTCCACCTCTTGTAAAGTGATAACTCCTTATAGTTTTGATTTGCATTTTTCTAATAATTAGCAATGATGAGACTTTTTCAAGCGTCTCTTGGCCATTTGTATGCCTTCTTCGGAGAAATGTCTATGCAACTCTTCTGCTTATTTTTTACTGCATCATTTGTTTATTTATTTATATTGAGACACAGGATCTATTTGTAAATTTAGGAGATTAATCTCTAGTCAGCTGCTTCATTTGCAAATATTTTCTGCCATTCTGTGTGTTGTCTTTTCATTTTACTTATGGTTTTGTTTGTTTACAAAACATTTGAGTTTAATTAGGTTCCATTTGTTTTTGTTTTTATTTCCATTACTCGAGGAAACGACTTAAAAATGTTTTGCTGCAATTTATGTCAAAGAGTCTTCTGTCTGTGTTTTCCTTGAAGAGTTTTATAGTATATGGTCTTACATGTAAGTCTTTAATCCATTTAGAGTTACATGTAAGCCTTTAAATCCATTTTTGTGTATGGTATTAAAAAGTGTTCAACTTTTGTCTTTTTTTATGTACAGTTGTCTAGCTTTGCAGCACTATTTATTGAAGACACTCTCTTTTTTCCATTATATGGTCTTGCTCTCTTTGTCAGAGATTAATTGCCATAAGGTATGTGCATTTATTTCTGGGCTTTCAATCCTGTCCTGTTGATTTACATTGCTGTTTTTGTGCCAGTACCATACTGTTTTGATGGCTGTAGCTTTGTAGTTAGTATAGTCTGAATCAAAGAGCCTGATTTGTCCAGCTTTTTAAATTTTTTCCAAGATTATTTTGGTCAATAGAAGTCTTTTGTGTTTCCATACAAATTTGAAAATTTTTGGTCCTAGTTCTCTAAAAATGTTATTGATAGTTTGATAGGGATTTCATTGAATATGTAGATTGCTTTGGGTGCTATAGTCATTTTCACACTATCAATTCTTTATTTTTTTAAATATACATTTATTTATTTTAATTGGAGGCTAATTACTTTACAATATTGTGTTGGTTTTGCCATACATCAACAAGAACCCACCATGGGTGTCACGTGTTCCCGATCCTGAACCCCCCTCCCATCTCCCTCTCCATACCATCCCTATGGGTCATCCCAGTGCACCAGCCCTGAGCATCCTGTATCATGCATTGAACCTGGACTGGTGATTTGTTTCACATATGATATTATACACGTTTCAATGCCATTCTCCAATTTTTTAATCTGTCTCTGATAGCTTTCAGTAAACAGGTATTTTGGCTCCTTTGGTAAATTTATTACTAGATATTTTAATCTAGTGTATATAATGGCAAATAGGATTTTAATTTCATTTTCTGATTTAATTTCATTTTTCCTGTTCTGTTCAGTTCAGTTCTGTTCAATTGCTCAGTCGTTTCCAACCCTTTGCGACTCCATGAATTGCAGCACACTAGGCCTCCCTGTCCATCACCAACTCCAAAAGTTCACTCAGACTCATGTCCATCTAGTCAGTGATGCCATCCAGCCATCTCATCATCTGTCATCCCCTTCATTTCCTGCCCCCAATCCCTCCTAGCATCAGAATCTTTTCCAATGAGTCAACTCTTCACATGAGGTGGCCAAAGTACTGGAGTTTCAGCTTTAGCATCATTCCTCCCAAAGAAATCCCAGGGCTGATCTCCAGAATGGACTGGTTGGATCTCCTTGCAGTCCAAGGGACTCCCAAAAGTCTTCTCCAACACCACAGTTCAAAAGCATCAATTCTTCAGCACTCAGCTTTCTTCACAGTCCAACTCTCACATCCATACATGACCACTGGAAAAACCACAGCCTTGACTAGACAGACCTTTGTTGGCAAAGTAATGTATCTGCTTTTCAATATGCTATTTAGGTTGGTCATAATTTTCCTTCCAAGGAGTAAGTGTCTTTTAATTTCATGGCTGCAGTCACCATCTGCAGTGATTTTGGAGCCCCAAAAAATAAAGTCTGACACTGTTTCCACTGTTTCCCCATCTATTTGCTGTGAAGTGATGGGACCAGATGCCATGATCTTCGTTTTCTGAATGTTGAGCTTATCAATGCAAGAGATTTCAGTGTATTAATTTTGTTCCCTACAATTTTATCAAACTAATTAGAGAACTCTAGTAGTTTTATACTACTACTAAATTAAAGTGCTGCTCTCATTATGCCAGCAAATTTGGAAAACTCAGCAGAGGCCACAGGATGGGAAAAGATCAGTTTTCATTCCAATTGCAAAGAAAAGCAATGCCAAAGAATGTTTAGGTTACCATACAGTTGCACTCATTTCACAAGCCAGCAAGATTTTGCTCAAAATCATTGAAGTTAGGCTTCACCAGTATATGAACTGAGAACTTCCAGGTGTAAAAGCTGGATTTAGAAAAGGCACAGGAACCAGCAACCAAATTGCCTACTTATGCTGGATCATAGAAAAAGTAAGGGAATTCCAAAAAAAGAAAAATCTACTTCTCCTTCATTGACTATGCTAAAGTCTTTAACTGTGTGGATCACAGAAAACTGTGGAATATTCTTCAAGAGATGGGAATGCCAGACCACAATACCTGCCTCCTGAGAAACCGGTATACAGGACAAGAAGCAACAGTTAGAACTGGACAAGGAACAACAGACTGATTCCAAATTGGGAAAGGAGTACATCGAGGCTGCATATTGTACATTGTTTATTTAACTTATATCCCAAGTAAATGATGTGAAACGCCAGGCTAGATGAATCACAAGCTGGAGTCAAGACTTATGGGAGAAATATCAACAGCCTCGGATTGTAGATCATACATACCATCATAATGGCAGAAAGTGAAGAGGAACTAAAGAGCCTTTTAATGAAGTTGAAAGAGGACAGTGAAAAAGCTGGCTTAAAACTCAACATTCAAAAAAAACTAAGATCATGGCATCCAGTCCCATCACTTTATGGCAAATAGAAGGGGAAAATTTGGAAACAGTGTCAAATTTCATTTTCTTGGACTCCTAAATCAATGCAGATGGTGAGCACAGCAACAAAATTAAAAGATTTTTGCTCCTTGGAAGAATAGCTATGTCAAACCTAGACTGTTTTAAAAAGCAGAGGCATCACTTTGCTGACAAAGGTGCACGTAGCCAAAGCTATGGTTTTTCTGGTAGTCATGTGTGGATGTGAGAGCTGGACCATAAAGAAGACTGAGCACCAAAGAATTGCTGCTTTTAAGTTGTGTTACTGCAGAAAACACTTGAGAAACCCATGGACACCATCGAGATCAAATAAACCAATGCTAAAGGAAATCAACCCTGAATATTTATTGGAAGTACTGATGTTGAAAATCCAATACCTTGGCCACCTGATTTGAAAAGTTGGCTCATTGGAAAAGGCCCTGATGCTGGGGAAAATTGAGGGCAAGAGAAGGGGCAACAGTGGATGAGATGGTTGGATGACCTCACTGACTCAATTGACATGTGTTTGAACAAACTTAGGGAGATAATGATGGACAGAGAAGCCTGGCATGCTGCAGTTCATGGGATCGCAAAGAGTTGGACACGGTTTACTGACTGAACTACAAGTAGTTTTCTGGTAGCATCTTTAGTATTTTCTGTGCATAATATTGAGCTTCTGAGGTGGTTTTAGTGATAAAGAATGCACCTACCCATGCATAAAACATAAGAAATGTGGGATTGGGAAGATTTCCAAGATTGGGAAGACCCCCTGGAAGAGGGCATGATAACCCACTCCAGTATTCTTGCCTGGAGAATCCCCATGGATAGAGGATCCTGGGAGGTTATAGTCCATAGAGCTGCAAAGAGTTGGACATGATTGAAGCAACTTAGAACATATGCAGAACACATGAAGAATATCATGTCATCTGCAAAAGTGACAGTTGTACTTCTTTTCCAATATGGATTAATTTTATTTCTTTTTCTTCTGTAATTTCCATGGGTAGGACTTCCAAAACTATGTTGAATAGAAGTAGCAAGAACGGACATCCTTGTCTTATTCCTATTCTTCTAGAAAATTCTTTTTGTTTTTCACACTTAAGTATGATATTTGTTGTTGGTTTATCATAAAGTGAAAGTGAAGTCGCTCAGTTGTATGCGACTCCATGGACTATAGCCTACCAGGCTCCTCCGTCCACAGGATTTTCCAGTCAAGAATACTGGAGTGGGTTGCCATTTCCTTCTCCAGGAGATCTTCCTGACTCAGGGATTGAACCCATGTCCCCGATACTGTAAGCAGATGCTTTACCATCTGAGCCACCAAGGAAGTCCAATATTGAAGAATGTTCCCTCTATGCCTGATTTCTGGGGAGTTTTTATCATAAATGGGTCTTGAATTTTATCAAAAGCTCTTTCTGGGTCTATTGAGGTTATCACATATATTTTTTTAATTCTTCAATTTGTTGATATATTGTATCAAACTGATTGATTTATCCATATTGACAAACTTTTGCATCACTAAGACAAATCCCACTTGATCATGGTATGTGATCTTTTTAATGTGTTGTTGGATTCAAATTTGTAGTGTTTTGTTGAGAATTTTTGTGCTTATCTTCACCAGTGATACTAAACTGTAACTTTTTTCTTTTTTTTCTGATATATCTGTCTGGTTTTGGTATCAAAGTAGTGGTAGCTTCATGGAATGAGTTTGGAAGTGTAATTTATTGTAACTTTTTAAGAAGGAAAAGTGTTAACTCTTTTCCAAATGTTCATGGAATTTGTCTGTGAAGCCATCTAGTTCTGGACATTTATTTGTTGGGAATTTTTAAAGTCACAGTTTCAATTTCAGTACTTGTGATTGGCTTTTTCTTATTTTCTATTTCTGTCTGGTGTAGTGTTGGAATGTTGTATTGTTATAAGAATTTGTCCATTTCTTCTAGGTTGTCCAATTATACAGTTGCTTATAGTAGTCTCTTATGATCCTTTGTATTTCTGTGATGTCCATTGTAATTTTTCCTTTTTAGATTCTAATTTTATTGATTTGAGTCCACTCTTTCCCCACCCCCCACCCCTTAGAAGAAAGGCTCACTTTGTGGCCCAGCATGTAATCAATTTTGTAGAATGTTCTACACACATTTGAAAAGAATGTGTAATCTACATCTGCTGCTTTGATTGGAATGCTTTATAAATAACAGTTAAGTGCATCTGATCTAATATGTCATTGAAGGCCTGTTTCCCCTTATTGGTTTTCTGTCTGGATGATCTGTCTATTGATGAAAGTAGGGTTTTAAAGTACACCAATATTACTATATTACTGTTGATTTCTTCTCTTATTACTGTTAGTATTCACCTTATATACTGAGGTGCTCAAATGTTGGGTGCATCATATTTACGATTGTTATATCTTCTTCTTTGATTGATCCCTTGATAATTAAGTAGTGTCATTTTTCTCCTGTAATTGTCTTTATATTAAAATCTATCTTGAGTATTGCTACTTCAGCTTTCTTTAGTTTTGCATTTGCTCAGAATATCACTTTCTATCCCCTCACTTTCAGTCTGTGTCCATAGATCTGAATTGGGTTTCTTATAAACAGCATATATATGAATCTTGATTTTGTAAATATTTAGGCAGTCTAAGTCTTTTGGTCAGAGCATTTAATCCATTTACATATATGATAATTATCACTATGTATGTTCTTTTTTTCTTTTATTTTTTAACTTTACAATATTTTATTGGTTTTGCCATATATCAACATGAATTCACCACAGGTATACACGTGTTCCCCATCCTGAACCCTCCTCCCTCCTCCCTCCCCATACCACCCCTCTGGGTTGTCCCAGTGCACCAGCCCCAAGCATCCAGTATCGTGCATCAAACTATGTATGTTCTTAATGCCACTTTGTTAATTGTTTTGGATTTATTTTTTAAGTATTTTTCTTCCCTTTCTCTTTTTCTTACTTCACTTGTGACTTTGTCAGTAACTTCATTCAGATTCTGTTTTCCTTTTTGGTGTCTGTATCTATTGTACATTTTTGGTTTGTGGTTATGATGAGATTTTGATATGGTATTCTGTAAATAAACAAGATATTTTTAAGTTGCTGGCCTTTTAATTCCAAATGCATTCCCATTATCCTAAACTTGTGCTCCCCTCTTGTCACAATTGCTAGTTTTGATATCATATTTTTGTTCAGATGAATTCCTATCTTTATTGTGTATTTGCCTGTACCAAAGAAGTTTCCCATTTACAGTTATCTTGGTTCTATATTTGGCCTTTTCTTTTATGTCTATAGAATTTAGCATCTGTTACAAAGCTGATCTAGTGGTGTTGAATTATATATTTTTTTTTTCCTGTAAAAGTTTTTTGTTTTTCCAACAAATCTGAATAAGAGTTTTTCTTGTTAGAGTACTTTTGGTTGTAGGTTCTTGCATAACATCACTTTAAATATATCATACCATTCCCCACTAGCCTGCAGTGTTTCTGCTGAGAAATCAGCTGATAACCTTATGGGAGTTCCCTTTTATATTATTTGTAGCTTTTAGTCTTTAATTTTTGTCGGTTTGATTATTGTGTGTCTTGGCATGTTCTTCCATGGGTTTAGACTGTGAAGAACTCTTTGTGCTTCTTGAATAGGTGTGGCTGTTTCCTGTCCTTTGTTAAGGGATTTTTTCAGCTATTTTGTCTTCAAATTTTTTCTCAGGTCCTTTTTTTCTCTCTTCTCCTTCTGGAACACCCTATAATACAAATGTGATTGCATTTAATGATCTCCCAAAGGTTTCTTGGATTTTGCGATTTTCTTTTTATTCTTTTTTTTTTTTTTCTTTTATTCTGTTCCCCAGTAGTGATTTCCATCACTCTATTTTCTAATTCATTTATCAGTTCTTTTGCCTCAGTTATTCTCATTTTGAGTATTTTTACTTCCAGAGTATTTTTCATTTCAGTTCTTGCATTGTTCATCTCTGTTTTTTGGAATTCAGTTCTTCTAGGTCTTCGTTACACACTTCTTGTATCCTCTCAATCCTTACCTCCATTCTTTATTGCAAGATCTTGGATCATCTTTACTATCATTACTCTGAACCCTTTTTGGGTACATTGCCTATATCCAATTCAGTTAGTTTCCCTTCTGGGATTTTATCTTATTCCTTCACCTAAGACATATTCCTCTGTCATCTCATTTTGTATAACTTTCTGTGATTGCAGTTTCTGTTCTACAGGATGCAGTATTGTAGTTTTTCTTGCTCTGCTATCTGTCCTCTAGAAAGGCTTCATAAGAGGCTATGCAGAATTTCTGATAGGATAGACTGCTTTACATCCACTGGTGGGTAGAATTAGGTCTTGTTCCTTTATTGGGTAGTGTTGTGTCAAGGAGAGTGGCTAGAGAGCTGTGGGCTCAGAAAGGCTTTAAGAAGCCTGTCTGCTGATTGGTAGGACTGTGTTCCTCTCCTGTTGGTTGACTGGCCTTTGGCATCTGAGCATGGAAGACTGTAGGATGTTTGGTGGACTAGGTCTTAAGAAAATAGCAGCTGCAAGTGTCCTCATAATGATCCATAGCTGACCCTGTCTATGCATGATTCTCCAATACTAGCAGATAGGTCCAGCCAGGTTTTTTATAAGGTCCCTGTTTTTCTCCCCATGTCACGGTGCACACAAAACATTATGTGCTCCCTCTAAGAGCAGAGTTTCCATTTCCTCTAATCCTGTGAAATTCCTGTGAATAAATCCCTCTGGACTCAAAGCCAAAATCTGGGGAGCTTCTCCTCTTATTGCTCAAACCCCAAGATGAAGAACCTGATGTGGGGCTCAGAACTTTCTATCTTATGGGTGAACTATTGCAGTATAAGTATTTTCCATTTTTGGGTCACCCTCCTGGTGGATACGGAGAAGGCAATGGCACCCCACTCCAGGACTCTTGCCTGGAAAATCCCATGGATGGAGGAGCCTCATAGGCTGCAGTCCATGGGGTCGCTAAGAGTCAGACATGATTGAGCGACTTCATTTTCACTTTTCACTTTCATGCATTCGAGAAGGAAATGGCAACCCACTCCAGTGTTCTTGCCTGGAGAATCCCAGGGACAGAGGAGCCTAGTGGGCTGCCGTCTATGGGGTTGCACAGAATCAGACACGACTGAAGCGACTTAGCAGCAGCCTGGTGGATATGGGATTTAATTTTATTGTGATTGTGCCTCTCCTGCCATTTCATTGTGGCTTTTTGCTTAACTTTTAATCTAAGGGGTGTTTTTTGGTAGCTTTCAGTATTTTTTGTCCTTGGTTATTCAGTTATGATTATGGTGTGTCTGTAAAAAGAAGTTAGCTCACATCTTTATACTTTTCCATTTTGTCTCTGTCTCCCTTGATGTATGTTAGTAGATACTAGTCAAATAATATTTGAAAGTTACTAGAACACTTTCATCTTCTAGTAGCAGAATATGAGGATTCTGGATATTCTGCTAACTTTCATATTGTCTCTCATTTTACTTTTAGTTAGTTACTGAGGTTTTCCTATTGTAGTTTTAGTCAACGTTCCCTCAATTACCAAAAATATTGAGAATCTTATCACACGTTTATTGTATACACATACATATGACAAGACTGTATTTTGTCATCATGCTTATTTAACTTATACGGAAAGTACATCATGTGAAATGTTGGATGACTCAAAAGCTGGTATCAAGATTGGCAGGAGAAATATCAATGACCTCATATATGCAGGTGATACCACTCTAATGAGAGAAAATGAAGAAGAAATAAAGGGAAAGCTGGCTTGAAACTCCACCTTCCAAAAACTAAGATCAGGACAACTTGCCCCATCATTTCATGGCAAATAGAAGGGGGGAAGTGCAGAGAATGACAGATTTTATTTTCTTAAGCTCCAAAATCACTGTGGATAGTGACTATAGCATTGAAATTAAAAGACACTGATACTTGGATGAAAAGCTATGACAAAACTAGACAGTGCTTTAAAAAGCAGAGACATCACTTTGCTGACAAAAGTCCATATAAACAAAGCTGTGATTTTTCCAGTAGTCACATACAGATGTGCGAGTTGGACTATAAATAAGGTTGAGTGCCAATAAATTGATGTTTTTGACTTGTGGTGCTGGAGACGACTCTTGAGAGTCTCTTGGACTGCAAGGGGATCAGACCAGTCAATCCTAAAGGAAATCAGTCCTGAATATTCATTAGAAAGACTGATCCTGAAGCTGAAGTTCCAATACTTTGGCCACCTGATGTGAAGAACTGACTTACTGGAAGGGACCCTGATGATGGGAAAGATTGAAGGTAGTAGGAGAAGGAATAACAGAGGATGACTGAATTGAAATGAATCTGAGCAGACTACAGGACACATTAAAGGACAGAGAAGCCTGGTATGCTTCAGTCCATGAATTCACAAATAGCTGGACATTACTTAATAATCAAACAACAACAACAAATATCCTCAGAAGTGCTCTAATATCATTAAGAAACAAATTGGTCAGAGTCTCTCTGCCATTATCTTTTTTAGCTAAATTGTTTTTAGAGACTGAAAGTAGATCACTACTAAGTGTAACCAACTAAGTTCAAAGACTTTCCTTTATTACATTTTTTTTTAATTAAGGGTAGAAGGTGCTGAGAGGAACAAACCTGTTTAAAGCAACAACAAAATATACCTATACCTATACATATATAAAATATATATGTAAATTGTTGTTTATGCTCAATCACTCAGTTGTGTCCAACTCTTTGTGACCTCTTGGACTGAAGCATGCCAGGCTTCTCTGTCCTTCACTAACTCCCAGAGTTTGCTCAAACTCATGTCCATTGAGTTGATGATGCTATCCAACAATCTCTTTCTCTACCACCCCCTTTTCCTGCTGCCTTCAATATTTCCCAGCATCACTTGTTTGCAGTGTGCCTTTCCTATTTCTTATTCATTTCCATTGGGTTTCTTTGTAAATTCCTTATGGATTTTAAGAGCTTTTTTAGTTTTTAATTTAGGATGCAAGTCTTTTGTGAGTTATACATATTACAATTATCTGGTCTACTCTGCAGATTGTCTTTTCACTCTTATTTTGAATTACAGAAGTTTTAACTGTAATGTAGCTAAATTTATCAAACTAAATTTATAGACAATGCTTTATTTGTTTTGATTGTTTAAAATGTTCCTATCTACCTCTGATTCATGTCAACAGTCAAATAACTTTCTAAAACATTTGCTCATTTTTCTTCCATACAAATATTTATAAATTTCTTGGAATTAACTTTTGTGAAAAGTGTAAAGTGAAAGTCAAATTTCACATTTAAAAAAATACAGATAGTTCATTAACTTAATATTTTAATACAGACATGTCTTCCCACTTCTGCTTCTTATTTCCAATTTTGTTATAAGTCATGTATCCCTTTAAGAGTGGAAATTTACCTGCACTATCAATATTATTCTGTTGTTTATTGATCTATATCATGGTTGGTATTTTTGTACTGTGAAGAATCTTTATAAATATTAAAATCAGATGGTGGTCAAATACAGGAATATGACCACTGGAATTTTAATTGAAATTTCAATAAAATTATATTTCAATTGTGGGAGAATCTGTGCCTTTATAATATGGGCTATTTCAAATATTTTGCATGGTATATCTAATTAGTAATTTTTCTGTAAAATGTCTTAAAATATATTTAAAACTTTCTGTATAGATTTCTTAAATATATTCAGTTTATTAGTTGGTATTTTATAGTATCAACATTATTTTAAATGTTTTTTCATCATTAAATTGTATGTCTTTTTTCTTGAATATTACAGTTATTATGTATTGAGACTGTATGCAACAACCCTCTAAAATAATTTGCTATCCAAATTATTAATCTGTAGATTCTTCTGGATGTTTCTACAAGTATGATTATATTATCTTGAGGTGTGTTTCTACTTTACAAATTTTATAATGAATAAAATTATGACTCCTTAAAAATATTCATATCTTTCATAAAAAGAAACTCCAGTATGAAATGGTTTTAATGATGATTGCTACACATAATTAATTCAGAAATTTAAAAGTTGGAAGACTTCAATTTGTTCTATGAGAACAGCCTAACTTTGATAATGAAACATGACTAGTAGTAGTAGTGTAGTGTTAGTCACTTAGTCGTGTCTGACACTTTGAGACACCATGGACTGTGGCCCAAAAGGCTCCTCTGTCCATGGGATTCTCAACATCACTGGAAAGTTACAAAAAGAAAATCATAGACTATTCTCATGAATATAGACGTAAAAATCTTGGAAAAAAAAAGCAAATTGAACCAAGAAATTCAGAAAAATAATAATATAATACTACTTAGTTGGGGTTATTCAAGAAATGTAAAGGTTCCCAAGTTGCACTAACGGTAGAGAAAACACCTTCCAATGCAGAAGATGCAAGAGACACAGGTTGATTCCTGGCTTGGAAAGATCCCCTGGAGAAGTAAATGGCAACCCATTCCAGTATTCCTTCCTGGAGAATCCCATGGACAGAGAGGCCTGGTGGGATAAAGTCCATGCATCACGAAGAATCAGACAGAACTGAAGTGACAACACACAGCACACACAAGGGGCTTATTACATTTTAAAATTAATCAACATATTCAACATTATACTAGATATTTTAGCCAGTGGATTAAAAAGGAAAGAAAAGATATACGTGTGTGTGTGTGTGTGTGTGTGTGTGTGTGTGTGTGTGTATTATTGTTTTTCAGTGACTAAGTAATATTCAACTCTTTCTGACCCCATTGACTGAAGCATGCCAGGCTTCCCTGTCCTTCACTATCTCCTGGAGTTTGCTCAAACTCGTGTTCATTAAGTGGGTGATGCCATCCAATCTCTCATTCTCATTTTCCCCCTTCTCCTCCCACCTTCAATCTTTCCCAGCATCAGGATCTTTCCCAGTGATTTGGCACTTTGCATCAGGTGGCCACTTCAGCTTCAGCATCAGTCCTTCCAATGAATATTCAAGGCTGATTTCCTTCAGGAGTGACTGGTTTGATCTCCTTGCTGTGCAAGGGATTCTCAAGAATCTTCTCCAGCACCACAATTGGAAAGAATCACTTCTTCACTGCTCAGCCTTCTTTACGGTCCAACTCTCACATCCATACATGACTACTGGGAAACCCATAGCTTTGACTATAGGGACACAAGTTGGTAAAGTGATGTCACTGCTTTTTGGTACAATGTCTAGGTTTGTCATAATTTCTTCCAACAAGTGAGTGTCTTCTAATTTAGTGGCTGCAGTCACTGTTTGCCGTCATTTTGGAACCCAAAAAATAAAATCTGTCACTGTCTCCACTTTTTCTCCATCAGTTTGCCATGAAGTGATGGGACTGAATGCCATAATCTTGAGTTTTAAGCTAGTATTTTCACCTTCATCAAAAGGCTCTTTAGTTTCTCTTCTCTTTCTGCCATTAGAGTGGTCTTCTGGGTATAGGAGGTTGCTGATGTTTCTCCCAGTAAAGTTGATTCCAGGCTGTGTGTATATATATATATATGTGTGCATCAGTTCAGTTCAGTTGCTCAGTCATGGCCAACTCTTTACAATTCCATGGACGGCACCATGCCAGGCCTCCCTGTCCATTATCAATGTCCATCAAGTTGGTGATGCCATCAAACCATCTAATCCCCTGTCATCCCCTTCTCCTCATGTCTTTAATCTTTCCCAGCTTCAGAGTCTTTTCCAATGAGTCAGTTGTTTGCATCAGGTGGCCAAAGTATTGGAGCGACAGCATCAGACCTTCCAATGAATATTCAAGGCTGATTTCCCTTAGGATTGACTGGTTTGATCTCCTTGCAGTCCAAGGCACTCTCAGGAATATTCTCCAACACCAAAGTTCAAAAGTATCAATTCTTTGGCACTCAGCTTTCTTTATAGTCCAACTCTCACATCCATATGTGACTACTGGAAAAACCATAGGTTTGACTAAATGGACCTTTGTTCGAAAAGTCATGCCTGCTTTTTAAATTGTTGTCTAGACTGGTCATAGCTTTTCTTCCAAAGATCAAGTGTCTTTTAATTTCATGGCTGCAGTCACCATCTGCAGTGATTTTGGAGCCCAAGAAAATAAAATCCCTCACTATTTCCATTGTTTGTCTATTTGCCATGAAGTGATGGGACTGGATGCCATGATCTTAGTCTTTTGAATATTGAGTTTTAAGCCAGCTTTTTCACTCTCCACTTTCACTTTCATCAAGAAGCTCTTCAGTTCCTCTTCACTTTCTGCTATGAGGGTGGTGTGATCTGCATATCTGAGGTTATTTATATATCTGTCTGCAATCTTGATTCCAGCTTGTGGTTCATTCAGCTTGGGATTTCATTTGACATAATGTACTCTGCATATAAGTTAAATAAGCAGGGTGACAATATACAGCCTGGAGATACTCCTTTTCTGATTTGGAACCAGTCCATTTTTCCATGTCTGGTTCTAACTGTTGCTTCTTGACCTGCATACAGATTTCTCAGAAAGCAGGTTAGGTGGTCTGGTATTCCTATCTCTTTAAGAATTTTCCACAGTGTGTTGTGATCCACACAGTTAAAGTCTTTGGCATAGTCAATAAAGCAGAAGTAGATGTTTTTCTGGAACTCTGTTGCTTTTTCTATGATCCAATAGATATTGGCAATTTGATCTCTGGTTCATCCAGCTTGAACATGTGGAAATTCTAGGTTTACGTACTGTTGAAGCCTCACTTGGAGAATTTTGAGCATTGCTGAGAGAGTCAGTTCCTAGGCAGGTTGATAAGAAGTCAAGAGTCCCTGAGGAGGAGAAAGGGGTCTGGGGCTCTCAGGAGGAGAGGAGGAGATAGAATCTGGAATTCTCAAGGAGGAAAGGATAAACTTTCTTTCTACATTCCTTAGTAAGGATATATCAGAGAAGGCAATGGCACGCCACTCCAGCACTCTTGCCTGGAAAATCCCATGGATTGAGGAGCCTGGTGGGCTGCAGTCCATGGGGTCGCGAAGAGTCGGACACGACTGAGCGACTTCCTTTTCACTTTTCACTTTCCTTCATTGGAGAAGGAAATGGCAACCCACTCCAGTGTTCTTACCTGGAGAATCCCAGGGACGAGGGAACCTGGTGGGCTGCCGTCTATGGGGTTGCACAGAGTTGGACACGAATGAAGCGACTTAGCAGCAGCAGCAATATACCCTGCTTGAGGACATATTCTTCCTGGAAACATTTTGACTAATTCTGTTATCTCTGAAATGTTTATTGTGGGAGTGGATCTAGTAAGATCTTTACAACCTTGAGAAATTTTTAAAATTTATAATCAATTTAAAAGATATATAACTCCCTTACTAACATTAGCAAAGGGGGCACTTTCCATCCCCCTTCCGATGTCTGTGTCAGAAGCTTTATCTGTCCCTTTTCATACTTTAGTAAAATTCTGCTACAGAAAAGCTCTTGAGTGATCAAGCCTGGTCCCTGGTTCCAAAGGTAAATCTTCTTTGAAAATCATGAATCCAATACTGTTCACCTGTAAGCTATCATTACTTTGCTAGCGTGTCAGATAAGTGAAATTGTATGGTAGTTTGAACATTCTTTGGCATTGCCCTTCTTTGGGATTAGAATGAAAACTGACCTTTTACAGTCCTGTGGCCACTGCTGAACTTTCCAAATTTGCTGGCATATTGAGTGCAGCACTTTAGCAGCAGCATCTTTTAGGATTTGAAATAGCTCAGCTGGAATTGCATCATCTCCACTAGCTTTGCTTGTAGTGATGGTTCTTAAGGCCCACTTGATTTCACAATCCAGGATGTCTGGCTCTAGGTGAGTGATCACACCATCGTGGTTATTTGGGTCATGGACATCTCTTTGGTATAGTTCTTTTGGGTATTGTTGCCACTTCTTAATATCTTCTGGTTTTGTTAGGTCCATAATATTTTTGTCCTTTATTGAGCCCATCTTTGCATGAAATATTCCCTTGTTATCTCTATTTTTCTTGAAGTCTTTTCTCTAGTCTTTCCCATTCTACTGTTTTCCTCTGTTTCTTTACACTGATCACTGAGGAAGGCTTTCTTATCTCTCCTTGCTATACTTTGGAACACTGCATTCAGATGGTATTATCTTTCTTTTCTCTTTGGCTTTTAGCTTCTTTACTCAGCTATTTAAAAGGCCTCAGACAACCATTTTGCCTTTTTGCATTTCTTTTTATTAGGGATATCTCGATTACTGCCTCCTTTACAATGTCATGAACCTCCATCCATAGTTCTTCAGGCACTCTGGCTATCAGATCTAATCCTTTGAATCTGTTTGTCGTTTGCACTGTATAATCGTAAGGGATTTGATTTAGGTCATTCCTGAATGTGGTTTTCCCTTCTTTCTTCAATTTAAGTTTGAATTTGGCAATAAGCGGTTCATGATCTGAGCCACAGTCAGCTCTTGGTCTTGTTTCTGCTGACTGTATAGAGCTTCTCCATCTTTGGCTACAAAGACTATAATCAATTTGACTTTGATGTTGACCATCTGGTGATGTCCATGTGTAGAGTCGTCTTTTCTGTTGTTGGAAGAGGGTGTTTGCTATGACCAAAGCGTTCTCCTGGCAAAACTCTATTAGCCTTTGTCCTACTTCATTTTGTACTCCAAGGCCCAACTCGTCCATTACTCCAAGGGGCTCTTGACTTCCTACTTTTGCATTCCAGTCCCCTATGATGAAAAGGACAGCTTTTTCTGGGGGGTGTTAATTCTAGAAGATTTTGTAGATCATCACAGAATTGTTCAACTTCAGCTTCTTCAGCATTAGTTGTTGGGGCACAGACTTGGATTACTGTGATATTAAGTGGTTTGCCTTGGAAAGGAGCAGAGATTATTCTGTCATTTCTGAGATTGCACCCAAGTATTGCATTTTGGATTCCTTTGTTAGCTTTGAGGGTTACTCCATTTCTTCTGGGGAATTCTTGCCCACAATAGTAGACATAATGGTCATTTGAATTAAATTTGCCCATTCCAGTCCATTTTATTTCACAGATTCCTTAAATGTCAACATTCACTCTTGCTGTCTCCTGGTTGACGACTTCCGATTTGCCTTGAGTCATGGACCTAACATTCCAGGTTTCTACACAATATTGTTCTTTACAGCATCAGACTTTATGTCCATCATCAGTCACATCCACAACTGAGCATTATTATTCCTTTGCCTCCATCTCTTCATTCTTTCTGGAGTTATTTCTCCATTCTTCTTCAGTAGCACACTGGACACCTATTGACCTGGGTAGTTCATCTTTCAGTGTCATATATTTTTACCTGTTCATACTATTCATGGGTTTCTCAAGGCAAGAATACTGAAGCGGTTTTCAATTCCCTTCTCTGGTGGACTATGTTTTGTCAGAACTCTCCACCATGACCCATCCGTCTTGGGTGGCACTACATGTCATGCCTCATAGTTTCATTGAGTTAGACAAGGCTGTGGTTCATGTGATCAATTTAGTTAGTTTTCTGTGATTGTGGCTTTTATCTATCTGCCCTCTGATGAATAAGGATAAGAGGCTTATGGAAGCTTCCTGATGGGAGGTAGTGATTGTGAGGGATACTAAGTCTTGTTCTGATGGGCAGGGACATGTTTAGTAATTCTTTGATCCAAATTTCTGTTAATGGTCAGGGCTGCATTCCCTCCCAGTTGTTTGACCTGAGGCCAAACTGTTGACCCATGCCTCCACTGGAGACCCCTGGACACTCACAGACAAATCTTGCTCAGTCTCCCGCTGGCCTCCAAAGTCAAATTCCCTGGGGGTTCTCTTTCCCTTTGCCGGATCCCCAGTGGAGATCCTCAGATTCCCCGTGCTGGATCTGTTGTGAGTCCTAGATGTTTCTTAACAGTGTGAGAATTTCTTTGGTGTAATTTTTTCTGCAGTTTGTGGGTCATATCCCCAGCAGCTCTATGGTGGGGCTAATGGCAATTTCCTCCATGAGGGCTTATGCCACATGATGGGTGACCCAGGTCTGCTGCATCCAGCGCCCTTGTCCCTGCAGCACGCCACTGCTGACCCATGACTCTACAGGAGATACTCAAACACTCAAAGATATGTCTGCTTAGTCTCTGTGGGGCCTCTGCATCCAGATGCATACATATCTATACATATGTGTACATATGTATATATATATATATATATGTGTGTGTGTGTGTGTATGTGTGTGTATGTGTGTATATATATATATAATTCATTTAACAACTGTTTTATGTTGATGTCTCATGATATTTGGATATTTTAACAAAAAAGTAGTAAGCATGTGTACGGAATGCTACATATTGTTTCACATAAAATGTTCTTTTTTAATATCTGAATTGTACAAAATTCCCTTTATTAGCTGTGTGCTAAAATATATAGATGAAGTAGACTTCACTCCTACTTTAAAGAAACATACAAACTAGTCTTGAGGATGAGCAATGGGTTATTTAAAATACAATGCAATGCAGTATACGTCACCTCTTTCATAACTAACAGAAGAGGTATATCCTTGATTTAACCTATTCAGGTTAAAGGCTCAAAACACATAAGGACAATCCATATGTTTTGTATACTCTAGAATATGACCCTTTCTGAGAATATTCTTTCCCATGTTTTCTAATATTTTTTTCGATTTATTTTTTGAAGGGGAAAATATTTATGTGTTCTTTGGTTTGTTGAAATCTAATGAAACAACTTTTTTTTAACTTTTTAAATAATCTTTTCCAGTTTTATTTATTTATTTTACTTTACAATATTGTATTGGTCTTGCCATACATTGACATGAATCTCCCATGGATGTACATGTGTTCCCCATCCTGAACCCCCCTTTCACTACCCTCCCCATCCCATCCCTCTGGGTCATCCCAGCCCTGAGCACCCTGTATCATGCATTGGACCTTTTAAAATAAAATTTTAAAGATTAACTCCATTTACAGTTATTACAAAATATTGGCCATATTCCCAATGCTTTTCAGTTTATTTTGTTTGTTAAAATATTGCTAGTTAAAGCTTTCAGAGTGGCTTAAACACACAATTAGCCATTCAAGATTTAGTGCAAATTTCTTCAATCATATTACTATCTTCTAGTAACTAATTAATCCACCTGCTCTAAAGGAAGATTAACACTGTTCTCAGGAAGTACATGTAAATGGCTTTGTGGAGAATATAGTCCCTTAGTGTAAGCAAGTACAGAACACTCTTACAGAAATAGCAAATCTGACTGTTATGTATATGTTCATGAATGGGAACTCTTTTGGTACATAAAAAACACTCAATACTTCATTACTTAAAACCACAGAATCTTTTTTTTTTTTTAATTATCCTGACATTTGTGCAGTGTTGGTATGAGGCTCTCATCACTGGCTCCTTTACTCCAGCTTGACTGGAGCCCGAAGATAGTTTTTGAAGATGAGCTCACTCATATGGCTGGAAAATTGGCATTGACTGTCAGCTGGGACCTCAGCTTGGACTATAACATACTTCAGTTCCTTCCTACAAGAATCTTTCTTAAGGACTAGTTAAGCTTCCTCAGAGCATGGCAGCTGGTAACCAAGATGAGTATGCAATGGACAGGCAGCAGAAGCCACCTAAACTTCTTAAATCTAGGTCTGGAAACTAGTGATATCATTTTCACACTATTCTTTTGGGCATGTAGTCTACAACCTTTGCCTGGATTCAAGGTGAGAGAACTAGACCCCACCTAGAGGGCTTCCCTGGTGCCTTAGAGGGTAAAGAATCCACCTGTACTGCAGGAGACCTGGGCTCCATCCCTGGGTGGAGAAGATCCCCTGGAGGAGGGCATGGCAACCCACTCCAGTATTCTTGCCTGGAGAATCCCCATGGACAGAGGAACCTGGTGGGCTATAGCCCATGGGATCGCAAAGAGTCTGACATGCCTAGGCAATTAAGCACAGCACAGAACATTAGTGGGATGAGTGTGAAACAATTGAATCTATTACTGTCGGTGAAACCTCTGTCCCATAGATAAAGGACTCTAAGGACAAAGGAAAGTAAATATGTTAAAAAAAAAAATGACAAACTTTACTGCTATGGCAATTGAACTGTCATTTTTAAAACTAAGAATTGGGAAGAAAACAAATTCATTATTCACAATATCTCTCCCATTTGCTTATGTGCTTTTCCCTTTCTTCAGAAAGTGTCTTTACCTTTAGGATTGAACTCTCAGAATTGACTCTTACTAATATTATACTTAAGCTGTACTATGAGTTTTTTTTTTTTTTTTTTTAAGTAGGATAGGGAAGAAGCTATTACCATTTACCACTTCTTTTTCTTTAAGAATATTTACAAATTTTTATAACAAAACATGCTTTCGAACATTAAAAAAATTGCAAAAATGCAAATATATCTGAAGGCTATAGATAGACTGACATCAGCAGAAATATAGTGATTAACTTCAGACAGCAATGCCTGTTCCAAGATCACTTACTGTTGATGATATTTTGACAGATACACATTAATATTTTCTGGAACAGCAGAGCTAGTAGAGTGAAAGGCCTTGAGCTTTACAAGGGTCTCAAAACCATGTCAGCAGCAATATCCTGGCCCAGGTGTAGAAGCTGGGGAATGAGGCAATAATAATGGACTTTTACGAGGTGCAAGTGATTCAAAGAACCCTGCTAAGAAAAGATGTCTTTTAGCAAATTCACAAAATCCAAATAAAAACTAAAGGAATAGAAGATAGCAAATTGATTCATATTCCAGAAAACTCAAAAATAAGCGAAAAAGTCAGCTTTAGTTATTTTAAGTGATCTTGGAGAGTTGAAGTGAGCCTATCCAGCAATATTTTTTGAAAGTAGCTGAGTTCCTTCCAAAAGTGATACCCAAATTTCCCTAGTGTTAAAAAAATATTTTTATGCTATTCCTATTGAAAGCCTAAGGATAAAGCAGTTTTACTGTATAAAAATTGGCTTTTCTGTCTTCAATAAATTATAGGTAATATTTCATGGAGAAAATGACAACAAGGTTCTGTATTGTCATGTCACTTTGAAAAAGGTAGTGAATCATGCAGCTTACTGTATTCAATACTAAGCTAGATGCTATAGCAAGACAACCCCTGGGAGCTTACTTTGTGTGTGTCAGCAGGGATAATAGGAAAAACAAACTGCCTGTCATTGAAAGGGCCTAATTTCTAGTCCCAACCCCATTCTGCCAATAATTTTGTTTCTCTGTATACAATTTTATCATCTGCAACATGCAGTGGTTGGACCCAGTCCTCTTTGCAATCTTGTTTGGCTTTAATGTCTAGGATCTTATTCATTTAATTTTTGCTTGGGGAAGGAAATAGTTTTTGAAATGTGTGCATACTGATATGGATTCTTAGGGTTATTTCACCTTAACTTAGGTGGACACCTGACATTGAGCCCTGGCCTTTATGTAGACCCTTAAAATCTGATCTCCTTCAGTACCAATGCATTTGCTTTTCCCTAAACTCAGGCAGCACCAC
This sequence comes from Bos indicus x Bos taurus, assembly GCF_003369695.1. Lineage (NCBI taxonomy): Eukaryota > Metazoa > Chordata > Mammalia > Artiodactyla > Bovidae > Bos > Bos indicus x Bos taurus. The sequence goes on along the minus strand of NC_040090.1, from coordinate 80,749,205 downwards.
AATCAGATTATCTATCAGATGCCTGCAGGGCTCCATTACCTTTTGGAGGTCTTTATTCAAATGTCAGAAAGAGACTGTTTCCTGACATACAACCCAATATTCCCTAACTTCTAACAGTTATTTTTCTTCATAAATTTTAATATTTCTGATACTGTAATTATTCATTTATTATATCCATTTTCTCACTCTAATGTAGCATCCATAAGGGCAAGAAATATACTCTAATTCTTTGTTGTATGTAAGAATGCCTGGCACATTACTAATTATTTCAACTTGTATCTGATCTCAGTGCTTATATTTTTCATGATTTTCTTCTGCTCTTTTAAATTAGTTTCAATTTGCAAGCTTATTTTCAATGCTTATATGACTTTTCATCAAATATTCTATCAAATTGCCTTTGAGAGATCTTTCCCCACAAATCAATATTTAAGCTGAGCACCAAAGAACTCTGAGCACTGTTGTTACTTCATTTTCCATTTTTTAACTAATCCAATTGCCCCTTTAGATGACTTGTTTATAAATTGATCTCATCTTTCAGACTTTGTACTTTATCTGATTAATGTTTTAATCTGTGTATCTCTAGTAACTAGCACAGATTGTTTTTTTCACACAGAAGGCAGTTAAAAACTCTTATTAATTAAATAGGTATTTTAAAAAGCTGTCAGAATTAAAGTTTTCTATTCTTATAAAATGTATATATTAGTTTAAGTTTTAGGTTGAATATAGCAAAGAAAGGATAATATACATTTTATTAGGTAGAGTAAATTACCCAGGAAGCAACAGTTAGAACTGGACATGGAACAACAGACTGGTTCTCAATAGGGAAAGGAGTATGTCAAGGCTGTGTATTGTCACCTTGATTATTTAAATTACATGAAGAATACATTAGGCAAAATTCTGGACTGGATGAAGCACAAGCTGGAATCAAGATTGCCGGGAGAAATATCAATAACCTCAGATATGCAGATGATTCCACACTTATGGCAGAAAGTGAAGAACTGAAGAGCCTCTTGATGAAAGTGAAAGAGGAGAGTGAAAAAGTTGGCTTAAAGCTCAACATCCAAACAACAAAGATCATGGCATCTGGTCCCATCACTTCTTTTTTTTTTTTTAATTTATTTTTTAATTTTTCTAATTTTATTTTATTTTTAAACTTTACATAATTGTATTAGTTTTGCCAAACATCAAAATGAATCCGCCACAGGTATACACGTGCTCCCCATCCCGAACCCTCCTCCCTCCTCCCTCCCCATCACTTCTTGACAAATAGATGGGGAAGCAGTGGAAACAATGACAGACTTTATTTTGGGGCTCCAAAATCACTGCAAATGGGGACTGCAGCCACGAAATTAAAAGACACTTGCTCCTTGGAAGAAGGGCTATGACTAACCTCAACAGCATATTAAAAAGCAGAGACATTACTTTGTCAGCAAAGGTCCATCTAGTCAAGGCTATCATTTTTCCATTAGTCATGTATGGATGTGAGAGTTGGACTATAAAGAAAGCTGAGTGCCGAAGAATTGATGCTTTTGAACTATGGTGTTAGAGAAGACTCTTGAGAGTTCCTTGGACTGCAAGGAGATCCAACCAGTCCATACTAAAGGAAATCAGTCCTGAATATTCATTGGAAGGACTGATGCTGAAGCTGAAACTCCAATATTTTGGCCACCTGATGCGAAGAAGTGACTCATTTGAAAAGACCCTGATGCTGGGAAAGATTGAAGGCAGGAGGTGAAGGGGATGACACACGATGGGATGGTTTTATGGCATCACTGACTTGATGGACGTGAGTTTGAGTAAACTCCAGGAGCTGGTGATGGACAGGGAGGAATGGCATGCTGCAGTCCATTGGGTTGCAAATTCAGAAACGATTGAGCGGCTGAACTGACTGAACTGAAATTACCCAATAAAGTATTTTTTAACAATGATATCTTTGTACAGATAGAGAGATTTTGGAAATAATTCTTTCTGTGGTTAGCACTTAGTATTTTTCTATCACTTGGGAAAGTGCTTATTATTTTGGCCATGAAACTTTCAAGCCTTGGCACTTGGCTACTCATTTCTAGACCCATGTTTTCCAGTTTCATTAGAAGACACAATTCACGCCTTTCAGTTTCTGTAAGGCACCATGTGCTTAGTCTCCCAGTTGTACTGAATTCTTTGTGACATTCTGGATTGTTACCCTCCAGGCTATTCTGTCCATGGGATTTTTCAGGTAAGAATACTGGAGTGGGTTGTCATTTCTTCCTCCAGATCTTCCTGATCCAGGGATTGAATCCTTGTCTCCTGTGTGTCCTGCATTGCAAGCAGATTCTCTACCCACTGAACCATCAGAGGAACCCAGATAATGCACCATTGTCTCCATCAATTTTACATCTTCTCTCATGCTGTACTTCAGTGTGGAACATGGTTTATCTCCCCTGTCCAAATATTAACTTTTGCTTGACTAATATGTATTCATTTCTCAAAGCAACATTGATCTCTAGTCTATGTGATAAGTCTATGCTAAGCCTGCTATTTGCTTTTGGACCCATTACTACTGTTGTACGTCTTAAAGAGACCTGTGATCATTTCCTTTCATTCCATCTGCTGAATGACATATTCATGTGTTTACTGTTGCTGTTTCCTAAGCACCTCCATTCTATGCTTTACTATTTAAAGTTTTGACTTGCCATAAGTATAAAGCATTTCAACAGTTATGTGTAATGTTATCTTACAGAGCAGTTCCAGGTGTTCCCCCCAAAGCCATGTTTATATAACCTTGCCTTCCATCCTACAGTTAAAGGGGTGTGATATAAAGAGTGTCTTCCTTTGGTCCCAGCAGATGATTTAAACTTTGTAATTGAATTTAATTCTTTCATTTCCACACAAGAGACTGGAACACTGACCATTTTCTACTCCATATATTCACTTTAGAGTCAGCTATTCTCATGAAAAGACTTATGTAATGTTCACTTACTTGTTTTTCTAGAAGCAAAAGCAGTGCTTGCCAAGTTTAATTTTTTTTTTTTTGTATTAGCTATGTGCAAAGGCTTAAAACCAATAAAAAGGATTTATCACTTAAAGATAAATCTCAAAATTCTTTCACTGTTATTACCGCATCCTTCACATAGTTCTACACCAGTTTTATTTTAGCTTTATGTCATATTTCTTCCAATCACGACCACTTTGTTCCACCAGGCTTTATCTACTGCTCACAATTTTACTGCTTACATTGTCCATGTCTTCTCTGTTCCTAATGGGAATACCTAATTTTCATCTAATCCAACCCTGTATTTAAGCTTCAACTCACATCCCATCACTTCCCTGAAGCCACTCTGCACTAATTGGCTTATAATCCAATTTTCTTACTTAGATATCTTACTGTCAGATTTTATTTCTGTGTTGACTTCCTTGTAACTTTAGATTATTATCTTCTCTTTGCTTATCTATCCATATGAAGGTGCAAATCAATAAATGATGCATGCTTTATCCTTATTAGTTTTAGGGACACGACTTAAATAATGTCTGCCATCAAATTGTATAGCCAAGGATTACCATGCAAATTTTGCAGCTGTACGTTAATCCCTGGCAAAAATCCATGGCGAACTAATCAGGGAAAGCTAGAGATTATGTCTATATTAAGTTCTCAATCATCACTCTTGCTTATACCTCTGGAAACACAAATGTACCTCTTTGCCTAAAAACCAATTCAGGAAGTGAATTATTTATTAGAAAATAAATACACTGTTCTGTTCTTCATTTAATCCAAGTGAAAGACCACAATGCATCCCTAAAATGCATTTTAACTTTTTTTTTCTCAACTGATTTCAGACAAAGAAGCAAATGTGTCAAGCCTTGTTTCCTAGGATGCCATTCATCAGATATGGCACAGTATTAGAGGTCAGAGACATACTGAGATTAGTCATCACAGAATTAGTTCTTCTGCCAAGGAGCTGAGAATAACATTTGCACCTTGATGTCCCTGGGGATCATCAAAGGAAATTGTCCATGACATGAAAGACTTTTCAGTATGTGTCTAATGCTGTGAATATAGCATTTCAAAATTCTGGTGACCTAGCAAAATATGGGCAGAATATTAGAATATTTAGTTAACTGAGCAAAATAATAAAACATAATATTAAATATTTTCATTATATATATATATATATATATATATATATATATATATATACACACACACACAGTGAGTGAGGACCAAAGTGACTCAGGTTAAATAGGTAGTAAAGGATCAATTAGACCCAATTCCTAAAGTTAAGAAATATGCCAGGTTCAGACACAGTTGATCATTGGTTCAAACAATGTTAAAGTAATATAGTTTATCTCTCTGTCTCTTATCTTTTTTTATTATTCTTTGTTTTATTATCAAAGAGTTCCTCTTCTCTTTGTCACATGAGGATTTTGCTGCTCTAGAATTTCACTCTCAAAACTCCACATCCAGCTTAGTGATTCTGATTGGTTTGATCTAGGTCATGGACCCATTTTTGAACCTTTGTGGTCATATGGAAGAAATCTACCAATTGGCTTAGTCCTCAGTTCGTGTCTAGCTCTGGGAATGACTTAAATCATGTAATAAAGGCTGCATGATTAGGACACAAAGCAAAAATGAAGTTCTGTTACCAGAATATAGAGTGTATTCTAACTGGCAAAAATAAATGTTTTCAGGAAATACCAAATGATCTGATCTCAAATAAATGTTTTACTTCTTATAAAAAAGTATATCTAAAACATTTAATGCAGCAATTACTCCAAATGAATAAACATAGAAAGATAGTTCATTCTGAAGTAATCATGAACTATGATCTTCAAAAATATAAAGGCTAGTGGAAAACTCAGAGCATTTCCCAATCTGCTGAAATATGTTTGGAAATTTATATCAGAACTTGCCTTAATAATTATGAAAAAATCGAATGAGGTAAGATAAACATGCATATAAAACATATATAAAACCTGTCTTTTATTATTCATTAAAATGTTAAGTTGGACTCTAAAAAATATTCATTGTAACAGTCAGTGAGCAATTTTTCTTTTCAATACAGGCTTGACTAAGAAAAATATATTAATATTTGGAATTTAATGTAAAAAATTTTCCAACTTCCAGCAAGCTAAGAAGTCTCTACTAGCTAGCTCCAGCGAAATACTGCTACAGTATGGGAACCATAGTATCTAGTCTATATGTTATAGACCTTATTCCCTAAATTAGTCAACCAATATAACATTAGCAACACAAAAGGAGACTTAATATCCTTAAAGGAAGAAAGTGTTCAGGTGTATGGGAAAGAGAAGATATTAAATAAATAAAGAGCACAGAAAGAGGAAATGAAACTGTTTATAATCAATAATCATATGATTCATTATTAACACATTCTGCACATCTTTATACTTTATTATCTGTAACTTGAAACTAAATTATTCCACAATTTTTAAAAGTCTTCCCATTTCTGAGTGCTAGCTAAGTATAGTTGAATAATAATTTTAAAATTATTAGGTAGTATTATAGACATAGAAAATAATAAACAGTCACACATCTGCCCCCATCCAAGGAAATAAAACATCACCAACAGGAGTGCAAGCTCCTCTGTATTTCTTTCTGACTTTGTTTTCCTTCTTCTTTAAAAATGAAACAAAGCAAACAAAAACTTTGTAAATCAATTAGGTAGCTATAAAATATTTGTCAAGAAAATATTTTAAGGATCATGCAAATGAATTATTTCAAATGATAGATTCACTGTAACTGTAGTCACTCCAACCCAGCATTTATATGTATGTATACAAGTAGACACGAAGGAAAGTTGAGATAAATGCATGAACATTTAATTTATATATCCTTCACACAGACTCTTCCCTCTACTCATATTTTTGACAGTTATGAACTTTATGAAGCAAATTAGTTCAATGTTCTTACTAATTTGTTTCTTTTAATCTTGATATCATCTCTTTGAGGTAAATATTATTGTATCCATTTGAAAGATGAGGGAAATTAAAGATCAGTCAATGCACTTCCAAAATCTATACAGAAAGCATATGCAAAGTTGAAATTTAACTTTGGCTCTATTGATCCAAACCAAACATCTAAACCATACTATTTCTGTTTGTTTCTTTGTTTATTTCTCAGTCACAGGTTATTTATTTTAATGTTCCACATAAGCCTTCAACATCACTAAATATTTCCTCTATACTCTTCTTTAAAGATAATTTGTTTTATATGATTGTTTTAATATCAGCTGTCACTGTTATCACTCAGTAGGAATTGTACATTTTCTCTGGCAGCTTTCATGCTTTAAAAAATAATTTAAAAATTTAAAAATTATATAATATAAAAATTTAAAATAATTTTAAAAAGAAATCAAGCAATAAAAAAGAAACTTCTGTTTTCAGCAATTTAACTTTTATGTACTTTTGTACAGTTTTACATACCTGGAAGTTGAGACCAAAAATATTAAAAACTTGTCCAATGTTAAACTCTTAATTGTCAGAATCAAGATTCTAATCCATGTGTCTGTGATGCACATGTTTGTTTGAGTAACAGGCTCTTCCTTTAGTGTTCCAGACAATCCTTTGACATCCTAGACACTTCCTCTGTATTCTTTTTCTTTGCTGTTTGCATTCTAGGAAAAATATTTATGGTGATAGGTATCTCAGGCAATTGTTTTTCTGTTATCAATGGGCAATTAGAAAAAATCTGCCTGTGTGAGAACTTTCTACAACATATTTCTTAATCTCCTCAGCAAAAACAACAATGACAGTAAAAACGAGACTGCAGGAAAGACATGTAATTCTTAATTAAAAAAAAAAAGGAGAGAGATTTAAGCTGCATTTCAACCAGTTGCAATATATGGATTTTATTTGACTTTTCAAATATTACAAAAATATATGTGATAATTTTAAAAACGTAAACTGACTACACATTTTATTTTATTTTTAAGAAAAAATTATTTGTATGCATAACATTAAATTTAATGATATCATTATCACTATTATACATTATATTACTAATATTCAGCACTTAAAGCCAATAATCATCATGCCATGAAAGGACATACAGGAAACAAATGAACACCACTAAGTAACTGAGACAAATGTGAAAAGGCTACATACAGTATAATTATAACTCTGTCACATTCTGGAAAATGTAAAACTATGGAGACAGTAAAAAGATCAGGGTTGCCAGGGATTGTGAGGTGGGAGGAATAAATAGGTGAAAACAGGGCAATTTTAGATCGGTGACACCATTCTGTATGACAGCATAATTATGGTTGCATATCATTGTACATTTGTCCAAAGCCAGAAAATGTAACAGCACCAAGAGTGAAACACAGTATAAATTTTGAGTGATAATGATATATCAAGGCAGGTTCATCAATTGTACCAAATGTACCACTCTGGTGGGAAATATTGTGCATGAGTGGGGCAGGGAATCTATGTGCTATCTCTGTATATTGTTTTTGATTTTACTGTAAACAGAAAATTTCTCTGAAAATAAATCTATTAAAAAGACAAATTATTTTTTATAGGAACATGTTAATACTGTTGTAGATATATTTATTAAAGAATATATATTTATTAAAGAATATTCTAGAATTACATACTGAAATATTTATTTCTAAAAGTTTTAGTTCCTGGGACTCATTTCTGCATAATCAAAGGACAAAGAGTCTGAGTATGGTTAAGAATAAAAGAAATTGTCATGATGTAATAATTGTTGAGGCTAGAATAGGTACATGACAGATATCTAACACTATCATTTCCACTTTTGTAGTAATGTGACTAAAAGGTGAGATTTAAAAATAGTTTTTCTTAAGCCTATTAAGATTCCCATTATATTCACTGGAGCTTTAACTTAAGCTCATGCTTACTCTTTGTATCTTTATTTAAATAATAACATTCTAATCATAGTCCCCTGGAGAACATGAAAATTATGTTGTCTGTTCTTTCCTTCACAGTAAAATTAAGGGGCAAAAATAAATAGTGGAGAAAAACATTTCAGGTACATGAAGAATGGTTCATTTATGATTACACAGATTAATAAGAAATTGTTAAGTGAAATTACACTCTGAGTTTCTTATCACCAATTTTTTTACCTTCAATTTGGATTTGCCTTTTATATTCCATTATTTTGTAATTTTTTGATGACCCTAATGTGTTACAAATTTAGTACCCAATTATTTATATTCTAGATTGGTAAGACTGAAAGGCCTTGACCTTTCAGAAAATATTATAAATGTAACCATAGCTACTACTAGGTGAAAAACAAAAGGCTTATTACATTTTCATAAAAACAACAATGAAGTCAGACATCCTGGTTTGTGTGTGTGTGTGTGTGTGTGTGTGTGTGTGTGTGTGTGTATAGTGTGAGCATTCTTCTTTGATTGCAAAAGGTATAGAGAGTAAAATCTGAATTTGTGAAGCTTTCCTCTTTTCCATCCCCCATCAATGGAATGAAATGCTACATGAGAAGGAAACTCTACCCCACTTTTGTGTATCTGACTCATTTGTAGACTATGTTGAACAAAGTTTAGAATTACTTCTTTCAATTTGAGTATTCTACTGGACTGTAGTAGCATGTAGGCTTGGGTGACAATATAAAATAATTGTTATCATGTGGAGTGTAGAATATATTTTTATTCCATTATGGCAACCCACTCCAGTATTCTTGCCTGGAAAATCCCATGGATGGAGGAACCTGGTAGGCTACAGTCCATGGGGTCGCAAAGAGCTGGACACGACTGACCGATATTTACTTTACTTTAATGTGTTATGGCTCAACTCCCCAAACTTCCTGCGTTGAAGTTTTAGCCTCCAGTACCTCAAAGTGTGATTCTATTTGGAGATAATGGTGACTATTTGAAGAGTGGTGTCCTTATAAGAAGGGGGAATTTGAATATACTCATATAGAGAGAAGACCACATGAAGACACAAGGAGAAGATGACCATCTATAGGGGTGACATCTCAGAAGCAACTAGCCCTGACAACACCTTGATCTCAGCCTTCCAGCCTCCAGAATTGTGAAAATATGTATTTCTGTTCTTTAAGGCTCATTATTGGTGGCATTTTGTTATTGCAGCCCTAACTAACATACAAAATTTTAGAAAAAAATAATTTTGGCAGAGAGGAAGGCCCCTCATATTTAAAAATAGAATTTCCATGTGTATGACCATAATACAGTGGAAGAATGATGTCAATTCTTATGAAGTGATCCTACTGTTACCCACCAGTGGCTGCCAATTCAATGCTTTTGATAGTTGGTCCATGAGACTACGTTGATTGTGGTACTCTTATTTCTCATCAATTGATTCCAGTAATTATGTGATAAGCCACCAACCATTGATAGGTACTGTGTATGTAATCACAGTTCCCGTTTCTCATTGACCATGTAAGCCATTCAGGACTTGGAATGAGTATTAGTTCAGTCACTCACTCATGTCCGACTCTTTGCGATCCCATGGACTGCAGCATGCCAGGCTTCCCTGTCCATCACCAAATCCCGGAGTTTGCTCAAATTCATGTCCATCGAGTCGGTGGTGCCATCAAACCATCTCATCTTCTCTTGTCCCCTTCTCCTCCTGCCTTCAATTTTTCCCAGAATCAGGGTATTTTCCAATGAGTCAGCTCTTCACATCAGCTGGCCAAATTATGGGAGTTTCAGCTTCAACATCGGTCCTTGCAGTGAATATTCAGGACTGATTTCCTTTAGGATAGAAAATCTAAAACCCTACTTAATTTTCACGCTTTATTCACCTTACCAAGAGGTAGAACTGTAAATACTATATGTAGTGACAGTCTAATAGTACTAGAGAATCACTAAAAATCAGATAACTTTATCCTCTTGAATTGATTTCATAAATAACAGGCTTACTCACCAATGTTTTACATTGCATTGAACACACACATGCAAGTAGATACACTATAGAACAGTGTACTATTTAAGATAATAATCTCTAGAATCAATGTGTCTGGGATTATATTTTGACTTCTCAATTTAATAATATTCAAGTTACTAGAAACACTCATCATATTTTTTTCCACTTGAAATAGGATTTCAGTTTACCTGATTTAAAAAAAAAAAAATGGAGGAAAACTTAGTTGAATCTAAATATGTAAAGTGCCAAGAACTGCAGCAGAAACATAGTAGGCAATTAATAAATATTTACTGTTAGTATAGTCAAATGTGAAGAACCATTAGGGCCACCAAATCATTAACCCATCAAACTACTAAAAATATGTATGTATACCAATGAACTTCCTCAAAATAATGATATAACTCATTTCTAGGAATAAATAATTCTTATTTCATACTTTCTCATGGCTCAAGTATCTCTGTTTTACTAAACTTCATTGATTATACTCACTAAACTCTCATTCTTCCTCCTTATCCATATTTATTTTTCTAAGACATTTTTATTCTAAGGAAATTTGTTAACACTTCTGCTCACCACAAAAATTAATAGTAATAACAATAATAGTTGTCATTCATGGAATAATTACAATGTACTAGACACTATAATAAACTCCGTAATTACAAAGAATATCCCCACTTTACATATTTGGAAACTGAGTCTAGAATTCAAGTAACTGTTTGAACTCGCCTATTAAGTGGTAAATGTGGAATCTGAACCCAGACATACAGACTCCAGAGCAAAAGAAATGTGACTATTTTACCATATGGAATACACTCTATAACATTTTCTCTCTACCAAGTATTCACTGAAATTTTCTTTGCAATTATAAGTTTGTAAGATGCAGTTACATGACTCCATTTTCAAAAGACATAAATCCTGGTATTAAATATTAATTTGGGTGTGTACAATTATGTAACTTTATAAAACAGAGCCATCTGCAATAATTCCACAATGGAAATGTATCCTAATAAATATATTTCACAGTATTCAAGTGCATTTATAAAGACATCAATCTCTCATCTAGATATGCAAGCTTTAATTAGGGATTGTTGAGCAAAGTCTTTTTCTAGAGAACATTTTTGGCAATATCTGTTTCTTTAGAAGTATCTGCTATTTTCTTAGAAATGCTACCTTTCCCATAGGTCTTGTTTGTTCCTTTATTCCTTGGCCTCTAATAATTCTTTCCTTTCATTTTGAATTGCACCAGATAGTTTTAAAAACACACACACACACACATCTCTCTCCTTGTAGGTTTATCATTCTGATGATTTTCACAGCTTTATTTTAAGATGTGGAATTATGAATTCTTATTGCTTGCTCCTGGCTTTTCAGTGTTATTTAGGTGGAATAGAGGCAGACCTCATGGACTGAACCAATTTTAATTGTATCTTCTGTAATTTGTCTGCCGCACCTCAGAAAGTTGGTTTAGGGAAAAAAAAAAAGCAAGCAGGCCTCTCCCATTTGTCCCCTCTGACACAATAACTTTACACTATTCTATTTTCTGTGATCAATACTTCTCTTTTTAGAATCTCTCACTTTCCTTTTGCCATTCATCTTCTGAGCTACCTCCAAATGCTTGTCAATTACAAACTCTGTACTTAAGTTTTCTGCTGAATTTTTAGAGGCTGAGTTGAAGTTTAAGTTTAAAAGTTGAAGTTTAAAAGACTTCCCAGGTGGCTCAGTGAGTAAAGAATCCACCTGCAATGAAGCAGATGTGGGTTCGATCCTCAGGTTAGACAGATACCCTGGAGGAGGGCATCATAACGTTCTCCAGTATTTTTCTCTGGAGAATCCCATGGACAGAGGAGCCTGATGGACTACAGTCCATAGCTTTGCAGAGTCCCTCGGACACAAATGACTGAGCCTGCTTGCATGCCTCTTTAAGGCTTTTAAGTACTCTGTCTAAAGAGGCAAATTCTGGGAACACTGAATGATAATCTAGTGAATGGGATTCATCTAGATGTTTGTGGTGGATCCTGTGATGCCCAGGCCAGATTTCCCTTTCTTTACATCCAACTCCTATTCCCTGAACCGCTAACCACTAGCTGCTCTCAGGTGTGTGATTCCCCTGAAATTGCTTTAGTTGAAGAAAGGTCTCTCACCAGGGTTACAATATTTTCCTAAAGGGAGCCCATATCCAACAACTGTTTAATGGAGTCAGTGGCAAAGTTTGGGCCCCTTTTTTTTCTAAAGAGCTATCATAGCCCCTAAACCCAATGTGAGATCAACTGAGGGCTCTATGATAACTGAATTGTGGAAATGTAGTTCAAATTCTTCCTCCACTCAGATGATTTTTCCTCACCTCTTCAAGCACCTTTGCTGACTGTACTTACTGAAAAGCCCCCTTTCAAATTGCCAGTTCAGAATCTGTTTCCAGAAAACTGGCCTAAGACAGTGTTGAAATGAATCCTTGCAGACTGCATTTAATTATGTAAAACCTCACCACTATTTTTAACTAAGCTATTTATATAATTGTCTTCCTTTTCCAAATTCTATTTCCCCTATCTTCTAAAAGGCAAATCAGCTACAATGAAGGAATGAGAGTTCTGCTTATTGAAGTTACCTTATGGAATAGTGGGCTTCCCTGGTGGCTCAGATGGTAAAGTGCCTGTCTACAATGCAGGAGATCTGGGTTCCATCCCTGGGTTGGGAAGATCCCCTGGAGAAGGAAATGGTAACCCATTCCAGTACTCTTGCCTGGAAAATCCCATGGATGGAGAAGCCTGGTAGGCTACAGTTCATGGGGTTGCAAAGAGTTGGAAATGACTGAGAGATTCCACTTTATTGAATAGTGATTAATGCTATTATAAGCTAATTCCATTTTTAAAGTAATTAACAAGCCAATCTCAATCTCTCTTGTCTTTCTTTCCTTCTAGTTCCATCTCTTTATCTCCATCTCTCTCTCTATGACACATACATGCTTTTTCTCTCTCTCCATGAACCAGGTCACTGAAGAAACTAGGGATGTTGTTAATTACACTTTATTGCTGGTATATCTTCATTGAAGATATACTTCCTTCTCTTTGCCCATTAGACTCTCAACTCTAAGGGGTTAATGAATTATAATATTTTAATCCCAAGTATGTATTAGATACCCAAATAATTTGGTATGGGTAGAAGAACATTCTAAAATTTTAACTTTCATTCTGACAGCTTGAAGCAGCAATTATAACCCCACTATACTACTGAGAATTATGCTTTATTTATAATTTATTATATTAATAATGTTTATATAATTTATATTTGATAAATTATGCATCAATAAATTATATTTCTAAACACCATATCATTTGTAATAATAATAATGCTATTATTTTAAAGTATATGAAATTGACCTCTCCTACCAAGCACCATTTAGGGCCTAACTTTGCTGTCATATTCTAGGACAGGTGTTGGTACTTAATCATTTCAATTAAACCATACTTGTTTGCCTTTTTCAGGATCTAGCTCTTATCACCCTATGCAAACTTTTCTTACACATTGTATTCCATCAAAGTCAAAATTAGCCACAATAAATATTCTGATAACTCTTAATGGAATGAGAAGTAAGTATCCCCTGCATTTACTGAAGTATTCAGAGGCAGTTTTCTTCCCCACCTACTTCAGCACCTTATCATGCTGTTCACCTGTGATCCATTTCCCAGTCTCCTATCAGCAAAGGTAATTATAGTCTCAAGCTCAGCTTGCAGCAAGAGAGTCATAATTCACAGAAAGGCATCCTGTTTTAGCTCCTGTAGACACGTCCACAGGAAGGTAACAGGGAGAGGACCCACAACAGTCTGTGAGACACAGAGATTTTCACAGAAGGGATGAGTACCAGAGAGGAAAATCACATGCTAGAAATTCCTCTTATGTTCCAACATTTTTTTAAACTTTATTTTCCCCTATGACTCTCAAAGCTATTTGCTTATTAATTTTATATCCTTTAAGGTGATAAGGAGAGGCTGTTCCTCTCCCTTTCTAAAGCAAGCTTTTCTTTTCTTGATCAGACATTTCAGATAATCTTCCTGCTTTCAACGTCCTCTTGCAGGTGGTCCCGTGACACGCCTTTCATCTCTCCACCCCTTTGATCTAGAAGCAATCACTAACACAAAATTCTTTCTAAAATAGGTCACTGAAAACAGTTTAGTATGTATTTACTGAGATGACCCCTAATACCTCTTGACAATTTACTTTCCTGAATTAATAAAGTCATTTAGGACACAGCTTTCTTGGTCACACTAGAAATCTTAGAAATTGCTGAATCTTAAAGATGTTGATTATGTACTGCATGGTTGATCATAAATATGAGAATAGCTGACATGTAAGAGAAAAATCATGAATTTAGAGTTAAGACAACCTCTTTGGATGGATTCTATTAGCTCCGTTGATTTTGTATGAGGTAATTTCCTACAGCCATGAGTGAAACACACAGGCATACACACATATTTGCACAGATATCTGTACCACTCAATTTATATACAACACACATTTATTTAACTTCCCTGACAGTCACAGCTGATTGATTTTGGCAGTCAACTAAATACTGACATATTTTCCACACAAACTGCTGTTGAGGACTTTTCAAATACTGATTGATATGCAGTATATTAACCATTTCTCTCAGCTTTTTGTCACCTGAAAATTTTATGAGCATACATTTTTGTCTTTATCCAAGTCAATGATAAAAGGGTTACATAGGACAAGGCTTAGGACAGAGTCTAAATGATCACTTTTTTTTTATTTTAAGTGATCAGTGGAGGAGATGTAATTCAACCGTCTAAATGTACTATCATCCAACTCTGATCAAACTTGATTTTTCTCTCATCTGGCCTACATTTCTCCAACTGGTAAATAAATAAATCATGAGAAATTTTAACACTTTTCTGAAATCCAGACCATCTTGTGAGTTTTGACCATTCTTACTAGATACCACTTTACTTAAAATACTAATGGAGTGAGGTTATGCTTCCATGTTGATTCTGTAACTATGCTAATCCCTTGTGATACCTTCTTTTTTTAGGTTCTTAGAACTCATTTAGTTTTACAAACAAGTGTTGAGCATTTATATGTATCATGTGCTATGTTAGGTTCTTCAGTTATAAAGATATCTATTCTATAATGCCTGTTCCCACTATGCTCACTGTCTGCTCTATAATATGTTATAAAGTGTTTCCAGAATCTGATATTAAGCTCATGCATTTATAGTTTTATCATTGATACCAAAATTGATACCTATTCCAGTACCTATTTTATGTGACATTACAAAAAGTATCAAAAGTAATATCAATGCCAAAAACTCCGCCTCTGTGTACTGGTGCTGAATCAAATCTCAAAGACAGAGTTTTGGGTGAAGTAGAAGAGAAAATCTTTATTACTTTGCCAGGCAAAGGGAGACACAGGGGAACTCAAGCCTTGAAAAACTGTGTGTCCTAAGCCAGGAGGATTTTGTAAATTTGATATCAATGATTCAAGGGCAAGGTTGCTGATAGGGATGAAGGGGTGTACAGGGCCTACATTCTTTTAATCTGGCCTCAAGAGGTCTCCTGATAAGGTTCTTGAGGTTATCAAATTTATCTCTGGAATGAAGAAAGCTAACATTTTCCGTTTGTGGGAGTTTTAGTTCTACAAAAGAACTAAAAAATGTTGTTGTGTGTACTGCTTGAGTGGAACCAGGACCCTGCTCCAAGGCTGCACTACTGTTCTTTGAATGCTCCTCCCTTGGCCCTCCCTTCTCTGATTGTGTTTATACTTATGCTCTTAGTCACTCACTCATTTCCGACTCTCTGCGACTCCATTGGACTGTAGCCCAACAGGCTTCTCTGTTCATGCGATTTTCCAGGCAAGAATACTGGAGTGAGTTGCCATTTCTTTCTCCAGAGGATCTTCCCAACTCAAGGGTTGAAACTGAATCTCCTGTGTCTGCCGCATTGCAAGCAGATACTTTACCTGCTGAGCCATTGAGGAAACCGTCCCTTCCATTATTAACAGCTGTTAGATTCTTTTTTTTTTAAATATAAATTTATTTTAATTGGAGGCTAATTACTTTACAATATTGTATTGGTTTTGCTGTACATCAACATGAATCCACCACAGGTGTACACGTATTTCTCATCCTGAAACCCCCTCCCACCTCTCTCCCTGTACCATCCCTCTGGGTCATCCCAGTGCACTAGCCCCAAGATTCTGCCCTTTCAAACTCAGGGAAGATCATGGAGGCTGAAGTCTATTCCCTACAAACAAGAAACAGAGGATATGAAAATGTTTCCACACCCAGGAGCCGCACAAGGTCTTGCTCCATTCAATATTGATAATATAAATACTGTTTACTGTAGTAGTTAACTGTGTAATTCATCTGAAACTATGTGCATTTATAATGATTATTCCAATTTTCTCTCCATTATGGATCTCCAAGGCCATTCTCAGGCTTGAAGATTCACTAGAACTCATATAATTTATTCAGAAGATCTGTTATGCTCATGTTTACAATTACAGTCGAAGGATTCAGAGTAAATTCAGAAAAGGGAAAAGGCACATGAGATCAAGAATAGGTAAAGAACAGGCACAAGCTTTCAGGTGTCCCTCTCCCAGTGGACTGGTACAAAGAAATGATTCTTCTAGAAACAATGTCTAACAACACAAGAAAAATATTGCTGACTAGGAAAGCTCACCTGAGCCTTGATTTGTAGAATTTTCACTGGCTGTCAGCCATTTAAGCATTCATAGCTTGTATGACAGACTTTAGCTACTCAGACTCTAGCTTCCCCCAGAGCAAAAACAGATATTCATATACATTATACTATTAGGGTAAACTTGCCTGGCCATTCTGGAACAGCAAGTCCCAAGACCTCAGACATACAAAAACATTCTTATTGGGCAGAAGAGACACGTGTACCCCAATGTTCATTGCAGCACTGTTTATAATAGCCAGGACATGGAAGCAACCTAGATATCCATCAGCAGATGAATGGATAAGAAAGCTGTGGTACATATACACAATGGAGTATTACTCAGACATTAAAAAGAATACATTTGAATCAGTTCTAATGAGGTGGATGAAACTGGAGCCTATTATACAGAGTGAAGTAAGCCAGAAAGAAAAACACCAATACAGTATACTAACGCATGGAATTTAGAAAGATGGTAACAATAACCCTGTATACGAGACAGCAAAAGAGACACTGATGTATAGAACAGTCTTTTGGACTCTGTGGGAGAGGGAGAAGGTGGGATGATTTGGGAAAATGGCATTGTAATATGTATAATATCATATATGAAACAAGTTGTCAGTCCAGGTTCGATGCACGATACTGGATGCTTGGGGCTGGTGCACTGGGATGACCTAGAGGAATGGTATGGGGAGGGAGGAGGGAGGAGGGTTCAGGATGGGGAACACATGTATACCTGTGGCATATTCATTTTGATATATGGCAAAACCAATACAATATTGTAAAGTTAAATAAAATAAAATTTTAAAAAATAAAGGTGAAAAAAAAAAAAAAAAGGAATCAGAGGTTATCTCCCAGAAGAAAACTAAGAGCCAGTCTTAAAGACAGATGTCTATTAGGAATATGCAACCCAGGCCTGCTGAGTCAAATCTGCCTAGCTATTTCTATGTCTTTAATTCTGTTTAGTCATGTGTTTTTTCAACCTTTTATCACTCAGAAGTCATTTTCTTTTTTGATAATATGAAAGCAAAATGGACATAAAGTAATTCTGAATTCTCTCTATGATTAGCATTTTATATTTGCACTAGCTCTGTGGAAAATTCTGAAAGAGATGGGAATACCAGACCACCTGACCTGCCTCTAGAGAAATCTGTATGCAGGTCAGAAAGCAATAGTTAGAACTGGACATGGAACAAAGGCTGGCTCCAAATAGGAAAAGGAGTACATCAAGGCTGTATATTGTCACCCTGCTTATTTAACTTATATGCAGAGTACATTATGAGAATCGCTGGGCTGGAAGAAGCACAAGATGGAATCAAGATTGCCAGGAAAAAATATCAATAACCTCAGATATGCAGATGAACCACCCTTATGGCAGAAAGTGAAGAAGAACTAAAGATCCTCTTGATGAAAGTGAAAAAGGAGAGTGAAAAAGTTGGCTTGCTCAACATTCAGAAAACTAAGATCATGGCATCTGGTCTCATCACCTCATGGAAAATAGATGGGGAAACAATAGAAATAATGTCAGACTTTGTTTTTTTGGGCTCTAAAATTTGGAGCAATATCAATTTTTGAACTACATCAAAATAATTCCTTTTAATTTAAAATTTAGATTTTGTGGTTATATTGAAGCAACATACTCAAAACACTAAAGCACACTAAAACATACTAAAAATAAGTGTCTCTTGATGTTTTGTTATTATGCATACCAGTCTTTTTCTATTTTCACAAATACTTTCTTTTTCTTGTACATTTCCATCATCTAGTAGTGGATGTATGTCTTGTGAAGTGTAAATTAGAGATTTTAGACAAATTATAAAAAGGAAATTAAAACTGAAGAAGAAAAAAGTATAAATCATGACAGCTGACCACTAGATGACTCAGTACCCTGGAATTTGCCTTATAAAAGATGAAAAAAAATCAAGAAGTCTAAAATTCTTAATAAATTAATTTTAACTAAATGAAATACCACAGTATTAACTATCCATAACTGCATATCAAGCTACCTCAAAATCTAGAAGCTTAAAACCAGACTTTTATTATCTTACAGTTTCTGAGATCAACATGCAGACACAGCAAACAAAGTGTCACTGGGATCTGCAGTCATTTCAAAGCACAACTGAAGGAGGGTCCCCTTCCAAGCTCACTGGTATGGTTTTTACCAGTGGTTTTACCTATGGGCTGTTGGTTGAAGTTGTCCCTCAGTTTCTCTCCACCTGGGTCACTTTATAGGGCAGCTGTCTTTCATCAGAGGGAGCAAAAGCAAGAATAAGAGATGATCAAGACATAATCTAGGGTAAGTTTATTCCTGAAGTTACGTTTCATCACTTTTGTCACAGAAAATTAGTTAAAGCAAATCATTAAGTCCATCTGACACTCAAGGGAAGAAGTTTATGCAAAAGCATAAACAAGGCAGTGACAGAAGATGAGATGGTTGGATGGTGTCATTGACTTGATGGACACAAGTTTGAGCAAACTCTGGGAAATAATAAAGGGCAAGGAAGCCTGGTGTGCTGCAGTCTATGGAGTCACAAAGAGTCAGACAAAACTTAGCAACTGAACAACAGGGAGCTAAGAATTATCGGCAGCCAACTTAGAAGCTCCCTATCATAGTTATTTATATAACAATACCATTAAATACCATGTATATACATGTATGTATGTATATATATATAAATATGTGTATATATATATATATATATATATATATATATATATAATTTCTGAGTAAATGTCACTGGTTCTCAATTTATATTTTCCCATGATATCTGGAGCCGGTTTTTATTGTTTTGACTGCAGGAGCACTCTTGGTATCTAGTAGGTAGAAAACTGGAATGCTGTGAACTAATTAACATTGCACAGAACAATTCCTTTTGAAACAAAGAATTTTCCAGTTTACCATGGCACTATTTCTGAGGTTGCAAAAACCTGTAAATGTTAGTAAATATTAAAATTTGTTAGATGAGTACAAAGCCTGGGATGTCCTTTAGGCAAAATATGCTGATGTCTTAGAAAATAACATATATAATCACTGACTTGGTTTAATTAATCGGAAATACAAGTGTTATATGAAATAGTTATTATAGATCCATCTATACAGAAGCCAAGTCAGTTCTTTTTAGTAAAATGAAACTGCCTAGTGATTTCTGCCTCACAGATATGTTTATAATCTTCCCAATATTGACAACCACTAGAACAGAATTTCTTCAGAAATTAGTGAAATAATCTGAAATGCTAGTCATTCAGTTGTGTCTTTCTCTTTGCAATCCCATGGGCTGTAGCCTTCCAGGCTTCTCTGTACATGAAATTCTCCAGGCAAGAATACTGGACTGGCTTGTATTTCCTTCTCCAGGGCATCTTCCCAACCCAGGGATCAAACCTGAGTCTCCCATATTGCAGGCATATTGTTTACCAACTAAGCCACCAGGAATAATCTAATGATGTGCTAATATTGTGCTAATATTACAAAATTAAATGTGGGACTGTTGAAATATCCTTTATTCATCTCTAGATAGATTAACACTATAATGAAAAGGTAGGTATTCTAAAAATCTATTTTTAACTTTGTAAGGATTTATACCTGGTGGACATCTGAGATAAATCTGGATCACCATCTGTTTTTATAAATATATAGTTTTATCAGAATACTGCCATAGCCATTTGTTTGTTTGTTTTCTATGACTGTTTTTTAGTATAATAGCAGATTTAATGATTTGCAGCAGAGACTGTATGGCTGACAAAGCCTTGAATATTTAATTTAATCTGTTCCATTAAAGAAAATGCTTTTCAAGTTCTAATCTATTCCAATACTAGCAGAATTTCTTTTCATTGGATTTTTGGTATTTATTATTATTTGTTTCTGGTCCCTCTCTTAATGGTGTATTTCAATATGAAGAATTTAAAATGTGGTAAGACAGAATGGGGGTAAATTCTAAAATAAGCAATATTTCTTTGTTTCCATATATGCTTCCAAACATATATGTCTCCCAAATCACTGCAGATGGTAACTTACTCCTTGGAAGGAAACTTATGACCAACCTAGACAGCATATTAAAATGCAGAGACATTACTTTGTCAACAAAGATCTGCTAGTCAAGGCTATGGTTTTTTCCAGTAGTCATATATGGATGTGAGAGTTGGACTATAAAGAAAGCTGGGCCCCAGATAATTGATGCTTTTGAACTACGGTGTTGGAGAAGACTCTTGAGAGTCCCTTGGACTTCAAGGAGATACAACCAGTCCATCCTAAAGGAAATCAGTCCTGAATATTTATTGCAAGGCCTGATGCTGAAGCTGAAACTCCAATATTGTCCACCTGATGCAAAGAGCTGACTCATTTTAAAAGACACTGATGCTGGGAAAAATTGAAGGGAGAAGGGGACAACAGAGGATGAGATGGCTGGATGGCATCACTGACTCAATGGACATGAATTTGAGTAAACTCCAGGAGTTGGTGATGGACAGGGAGGCCTGGTGTGCTGCAATCCATGGGGTCTCAAAGAGTCAGGCACGACTGAGAGAATGAATTGAACCAATGCTAAATTTATTATACACTACCTTTTATTGTGTAAACACAATGTCTTAAATCAATTTTTATTTACTTACAGTAAAACAAATACTTTTAGACTATGATTTTCTCCCTTCGAGTCAACTGAAACAGTTAATCATTACTCTACAGATAATAAAAGCAACCATTTATTGTAACTTACTTAAGGTTACATAGTAATATAATGATTCAGATACAGAAGGCAATCTTGGGAGTCTGGGCTTTTTATGCATGAAACAAAACCTGTTTATGTATAAAGGACAATCAGTTACTGTTAGGTAGGTAGAATAGAAAAAAGGAGCCCAGAATGGTGGTGGCTAAAAGACAAGGAAGGGAAAAGCCTGAGAAAATAGAACTGAAGAAGGTCAGAGGGCAGAGTGAGAACCTCAGGTAAAACAAACAGCACTCCTGGCTAGCCCAGTTTACATAGGGCAGGCCCAAGGGAGCAGGAAAAAACCATATAAAAAGAGGAGCCAAAATTGGACCGGGGCTTCTCTTCTCTTTGTGTCTTTTGGGTTGGCCCGCCCTCACACCTCAATATATTTTCCTTTACTTTCTAAATAAAATTGAGCTGTAACATGGAGCTGTAACACTGGTCCATCCAAGGAAATTACACAGGGCTGTAACACTGGTCAGTCTGAGGGCTGTAATACCAGTCTGTCCATCGCTTCAAATTTTTGTTGCAATAAGACAGAACCAAGGAAATTACACACTCCCCTGACACTTTAACACTGCATATTCCAAAACTCCTGAAAATTTAAATTAGATCATTTTTATTCTTAAAGCTGTCTACTTAACTTTTAAATATAATTGCAATTTTTAAAAATATATTTTAATGCCTCATGTTATGTTTGCTTACAAAAATAGATAGGTTAAGTGTCTTACTAAAACTACTTTATGTTTCAAGTAGAGTCAGTTCTTCCATCACACTTATTTTGAAACACATGTGTGTCCCAATGCAATCTATTAGGAAGCAATTTAAGAACAATGCAAAACTTCCATTGGCTTGTATGTAAATTTATGTGCAAGAAATACTGGGTGAATACAAAAAATGTACCCAGCTGAACTGAGCCACAAAGGAATGCACAAAATGAGTACATGAGCATGTTACTGAATCCAAGTTCTCTCTGTTCGCTGCACAACGGGCCAATGAATTCGAGAGATGAGGTGTTGAGACAAGGAAGAGACTTTAATTGGGGAGACAGCTGACTGAGAAGATGGCAGGCTAGCACCTCAAAATAACCATCTTGTCAGGGCCTAGTTGCCAGGTTCTTTTATGGATCAGAGATGGGGGAAAATGAGAAAGTAAAGTAAAACACTATTCAATCCTTGCAAACGTCCCCTAGAATGGCAAGCCCCAGACTGGGGAATGTGCTAGTTTCACTTCCTTAAGGTTCTTCAGAGGTTGGCTGCTCAGGTTATAGGGTATTAAGTCTGCTCACAATAACAAAAAACGGGTTAAAGTCACAGAAGCATATCCAGTGTAAATTTAAAATTAACCCTTCCAAGTTACAGGCATACCTCAAACATTCTGTTTTATTGGCTCACTGTTCAGTACATGTGTTATGCTAAAGGATCATTTTAATATTTATTTATTTGTGCATTTTTGGAGACTCATTCAACATACCAAATATATCTCAGTGATCAGGAAACACAGAGCAATTTATTAAAAGGAAAAAAGAAAAGAAAAAGCCTAAATATTGGAAAGAAGCTGGAAATAATTGAACGTTTTGAAGTAAATGAACATGTGATAACTTTCAAACAACAAGCATGCAGGGAATGTACATTGGGGACCATCGGAGACAATGCTATGAAAACAAAAGAACAATTGTGGTTGGAAAAACATCAAGCACTGCAAAGTCAGTAAGAACAAGACATAAAGAAGTAGAAGTAATAGAAAGATTGTTTCACTTATACTGAAGACCAAACATTAAAATGTCAGAAAACCTTTTCCATAATCAAATATAAAAAACTATTTATAAAATAGGATTTTAAACAGAAATTGCCAAATCCTGCAGAAGTGGCTCCTATTAATACCAGTTTGTGATTTCAAAAATCAATAAAATTTCCAGTTTTCAGTTATTGAACAAAGCCATGATTTAAGATTAAAAGCTATAAAAGCAATTCCAGAATTTATACAGAAAATTATTTAAGATGGCTATGAATCATATACATTTTTTTTTAATTTTTATGAAACAAATATCTTCTATAAACAGAATCTTTGAAGGACCTGCCTCTCAGAGGCAAAAAAAAAAAAAAAGAAGAAGAAGTTTCAGGCTTTGAGTCTGCAAAACATTACACTTTGTGTATTGTTTCTGTCATTTAACAATAAATCACAAGATTTAATCCATCTTATGTCCCTTTACAGAAAAGTCTTTTCTTTTTCCACAAGGTAATTGCAGTATGTATTATGATATGAATATTTTCTTGATGGTTTAGCATGTATAAAACAGGCAATTATTTATTTTTTAGTTCCTACTTTTCTCTTTGTGCCCTTGATGAAGTTTTTGAGGAGTTTTGCTTCTAACTTCACACTTACCCTCAGTTCTTTTTTTTTATTGATGATTTTGCATATTGCAATTATTTTTAGTAATGCATATGTTGTGTTATAGCTGTAACAGGAAGTCTTTCAAGTGAGATTACACAAAAAAGAAAGGAATTACCTATTTCTCACACAGCCGAAACCAGGAAGTGTAATAAGGACTCAGGAGGCATCCTAATTGGATTCTATAAACTCGGAGACACAAAGAGAGGTACTACTCTCATTTCTGCAGGGCCAAATTATCCCTTTTATCTTCTTCCTACAAGCCTGTTCATTGTTTTGTTTGTGTGTTTATTTCTATTGATAGATATTTCGTTCCTAACAAGTACATGAAAAAGATGGCCTCCATTCAGCTTCTCAGAGTAGGTAAGCAGAACAGACTGACTATTGTAGAGACTAATTTCTCCAAATTTTTGTGAGAGATAATTTGATAAACCAATTTTGAACTAGAAAATAATACAAAATTGTCTAGACTTTATTTTTATTCTCATTAGCACAACACTGAGTTCAATTATTAAATGAGATAAATTATGAATTATGAAATGTGTTACAAAAATTGGTTTAAGCTTTGTATGAGTGAAAAATGTTGCCTGTCACATCAATAAGCAAAAGCTGTTGCAGCCATCAAGCCATCACATTACAGTCACCCTACAATGAGCCCTAAGGGAACAAGATAGAAACAAGATGGCTGTCATTTAGCAATCAAACCTGGAGCACCCCCCAACCCCTGCCCCTGGACAGGAAACTCAAAATTAGAAAGAATAGGATACTGGTCACAGATAGCTGAGATGCATAGCAGAGAAATGATTTAAATGAACCCAGGCTATTGCATCTTCTCATACACAGAAAAACACTACATTTCTTACATTATGATATCTGGTTTTCTTTAATAGTAATTATTTTATGTCCTGACCACCTGGTCTTGTTGCAAAAGCTCCTATATATCCCAGCCCCTCCCTTATCACTTTGGAGCAGTCTCTTAGAGTTATCTGAGATGATGTGTCTGAGGCTTATGTCCTCAGTTTGGCCCACTTAATAAAATATAACTCTCAACTTTTATGTTGTGCATTTTTTTTTCAGTTGACACCATATTGGAAATGTGAATATTTTTGTTCTCCACAGTAATAATTCTAGGAATAGTGGATTGTCCACTTTGTTTTGTTTTATCTTGTTTGTTTTAAAAAATCCTGCCTTTATATTCAACAATACATAAAATGTTAACAGGAAAGGATTTGCCATTTTCATACTCTTCATGGGGTTCTCAAAGCAAGAATGCTAGAGTGGTTCCTCATGCCTTCCTCCAATGGATCACATTTTTTTCAGAACTCTTCATTATGACTGTCTGACTTGGGTGGCCCTCCACAGTGTGGCTGATACTTTCACTGAGTTACACAAACCCCTTCACCACAAGAAGGGTGTGATCCAGGAAGGGGAATTTCACCACTAAAAAAAAAAAACACTAAGATCATGGTATCCAGACCCATCATTTCATGGCAAATAGATGAAGAAAAAGTGGAAGCAGTAAAAGATTTTATTTTCTTGGGCTCTAAAATCATTGGTGATGGTGACTACAGATATAAAATTATAAGATGCTTTCTCCTTGGAAGAAAAGCTATGGTAAACCAACATAGCACATTAAAAAGGAAAGACATCACGTTGCTGACAGAGGTCTGTATAGTCAAAGCTATGATTTTTCCAGTAGCCATGTACTGATGTAACACTTAGACCATAAAGAAAGCTGAGCATCAAAGAATTAATGCTTTTGAATTGTGTTGTTGGAGAAGACTCCTGAGAGTCTCTTGGACTGCAAAGAGATCAAATCTGTCAATCTTAAAGGAAATCAATCCTGAATATTCATTGGAATGACTGATGCTGAAGCTGAAGTTCCAATACTTTGGCCACCTGATGCTAAGAGATGACTCACTAAAGATTGAAGGCAAAAGAACGGGGCAGCAGAGGATAAATGGTTAGATAATATCACAAACTCAATGGACATAAATCTGACCAAATTCCAGGAGATAGTGAAGGACAGGGGAGCCTGGCATGCTGCAGTCCATGAGGCTGCAAAGAGTCAGGCATGACTCAGAGACAAAACAACAACCAAAACAGAGGATTTTGATGATCCAGATAGCCATCTAACTCCCAAGGAAAGACTCTGAGTTCCTGAGGGATTTTTAATTCCCCAAGATAATATTTGGAAAATTCAAAACAGTTTGGCCACCTAATGCAAAGAGCTGACTCACTGGAAAAGCCCCTGATGTTGGGAAAGATTGAGAGCAGGAGAAGAAGGGAGACAGAGGCTGATATGGTTGGATGGTATCACTGACTCAGTGGACATGAGTTTGAGCAAACTCCAAGACATAGGGATGGACAGGGAAGCCTGGCTTGCTGCAGGCCCTGGGGACACAAAGAGCCAGACGCAACTTAGTGACTGAACAAAAACAAAGATAATATTATAGATAATATTATAGAGTGATATTGGAGTAATTATTCCTGGCAGCTAGGAACCAAGTAGAACAATAAAAAGCAAAATGAAGAAGATTCATCTTAATTTTATCTAAATGTATTCCTGGACCTCATATTAATAATCGGTAAAATAAGCATATATTACTGCCTATTAGAAACAATATCAAAAGTTTCTGCCTGGTGAGAATTTTTGAGCAATGAAAACTAAAATCTGGGGTGAAAGGCAAAACTTTGAATGTTAAAAAAAATAACTGAATAGAAAGAGAACTCCAGACAGATTTACGTCTATGTATTTACATTTACATTTCAAAGAGGGATAAAGCCCAGAACACTGGGGTATTCCAGTGATTGTAAACCAGGGACAAATATCTTATCTGCCCTACTGAAGAGATATTTTCATTCCAAAGGGCAAAAACCAAGGGACCTTAATTTTTACTTTCTATGGAGACTTGTTTTATTTAGGGAAGCTATTCTAATTCTATTCCTCTCTCAGAATAGAGACCAGCTGTGTAAGCCATACTATATAAGCACATAGATTTATAATTGTGTGGTTCTTTTCCAGTGGTAGAACCCCTGTAGCTGCAGGCCTAATTGTTTGGCTCTTAGCACTTCAGTAAGGTGGATAAAGTGGAATATGCTGAAATGATACAATTATTGTTTTGGGTAATAAAAATATCCTCTGATCTAATACTTCATGTTTGCATTCAAGAAAATATAAACAAGTGTAGATATTAAAAATGTATTACTGAGTGATGTTGTTATAAAAAGCTCTGTGTATATATTTCCCAATGAATCACCCATAACTGGTGAAAGTTATAGAAAACAAAACCATGAAAAAAATTAAGTGAATTTATTGCTCTCAGGCACCTGATGAAAAATATGTAAAGAAACCCTTCAGACTGAAAGCAAGTGACACCAGAAAATAACTTGAATCCACATTAAAGAAAAAAAAATGATAAAAGTAAATATCATTGTAAAATATAGCATTAATATCTATATCTTCTTTCATTCATTAATTTATACAGTATATATGATGATGTGTATACATATATATTATTGAAAATAGAAATGTAAATTATGTAACAACAATAGTACAAAAGGGAGAAGAGGGAATAGAGCTCTATGAAATTAACATTTCTTTATTTCAATGGAATTGAGTGTAAATCTGAAGGAAATCCTGATAAGTTGAGATGTATATGGTAAGCCCTAGAGCAACCACTAAGAAAATAATCAAAGGAGTGAAAAATCATGAAAAGAATTAAAAGGTTATGCTAGCAAATACTCACTCAATCAAAAAGCAAGTGGAAACAGAAAAAAAAAAAAGGTAAAATGTCACATATAAATATATCATTAACAATATCAAACATGAATGGATTAAATAAATTATTAAAAGGAAAAGATTGACAGTCTAGACAAAAGCCAAGATTCTACTTGATGCTATCAATAGGGGACATATTTTAAATTCAAACATGTAAAGAGCTTGAAAGCAAAGCTTAAAAGGGAAGAAAAATATATGCCACATAAATGGTAAGCATAAGACAGATGAAATGTCTGTACTACTATTAGGAAAAATAGATTTTAAGCAAAAAAATATGACTAGAGTTGAGGGACATTTTATACTGATAAAATGATCAATCCATCAAAAAGATACAACAATTATAAACATATGCATTTAAAAGGGCTTCCCTGGTGGCTAAGTGATCAAGAATTTGTCTGCAATGCAGGAGGCATAGGAGACATGGGTTCGTTCCCTGGGTAGGGAAGGTCCCCTGAAGAAGGAAATGGCAACCCGCTCCAGTATTCTTTCCTGAAAAATCCCATGAACAGAGGAAACTGGCAGGCTACAGTCCATAGGGTCTCAAAGAGTTGAACATGACTGAGCACATGTGCACACCAGAACCACTCATTTAAAAACAGAACTCAAAATACATGAAACAAAAATGATCAAAAGTTGAGGAAGACACACAACTCAACAATGATAGTCAAAGACAACAACGATCATATTCAGTAATGGACAGAAAAACTAAATGGATGATCAACAAGGAAATAGTAGACTTGAACAACACTATTAATCAACTAAACCTAATTGACATCTATAAAACACTCCACCCACCAACAGCAGAATATACATTCTTAAGTTCACATGAAACACACAGAAAAACTCAATAGCAGAAAGAAGCCTCATGTACATTTGGAAATTTAAAACATACTCCTAAATTATCAATGAATCAAAGAAGAAATAACAAGAGGAAATAAAAAAGATACTTTAAGATGAATAAAAGTGAAAACCAGCAACATATCAAAATGTAGGATGCAACTAAGGCAGTGTGAGTGGAAAATTTAAAGGCTTATGTGCTGCCGTCCATGGGGTCGCAATGAGTCAGACACAGCTTAATGACTGAACAATAACCAGGCGGTTAAGGAAAAATTAATACAAATCCTTTATAATTACATCCAAAACTCATAGGATGAGGAGATAACGCTTCATAACTCATTTTATGAGGATTGTATTACCCTGAATCCAGACAGATAAATGTTTAGCAAGAAAGTTATAAACCAATTATTTATTATGAATATAGATATGAAAGACCCCAGCAAAGTATTAACAACAACAACAACAGCAAAAAGCATCCAGTAAAATAAAAAAGGGATTTAAAAAAACGGGATTATATACCACAATCTAATAGAATTTATTCCAGGAATTTTCTATTGATTTAATATAAAATCAACTGATGTAGTCCACCATGTCAGTAGAAAAAGGACAAAACTTCATGATCATTTAAATAGACACACAAAAAAGCCTTTGGCTGAATCCAACATCTTTTAAAGATAAAAACATTTTAAAAATTAGAAATGGAATCTATTTCCACAACTTGATAAAATACATAAAAATCATGCAAATATCACACTATGTTGAAAGACTTACTGTTTAAGAATGTGAACCAGACAAAGATGCCTGTTCTCACCTTGTCTATTTAACCTTGTCCTAGAAGTTCTAGCCAGGGCAATGGGACAATAAAGTGAAATAAATGCATATGGGTTGGAAAGAGAAGAAAAGCTGTCTATGTAGATGATATGGTCAGGTTGGAAAGAGAAAAAAGCTATGTCTATTTGCAGATGACATGGAATTGTATATAGATATCCTAATAAATCTTCTAAAAACTATTAGAACAAATAAAGCAGGTGAGTGAGATTGGAATGTCCAATACCAATGTTTGAAAAAATTGTATTTCTATTAGCAATCAGTGAATCATGTAAAAATGCAATTAAGTAAGCAATTATATTTGCAGCAGCATAAAATTAATATATATATATATATATATATAGAATTTAATGTAAGTTTTTAAACTTATACCCTGAAAATTGTAAAACACTTTTGAAAGAAATTACAGAAGACATAATAGATAGAAGGAGAAGGCAATGGCACCCCACTCCAGTACTCTTGCCTGGAAAATCCCATGGACGGAGGAGCCTGGTAGGCTGCAGTCCATGATGTCGCTAAGAGTCGGACACGACTGAGCGACTTCACTTTCACTTTTCACTTTCATGCATTGGAGAAGGAAATGGCAACCCACTCCAGTGTTCCTGCCTGGAGAATCCCAGGGATGGGGGAGCCTGGTGGGCTGCCGTCTATGGGGTCGCACAGAGTCAGACACGACTGAAGGGACTTAGCAACAGCAGCAGCAATAGATAGAAAGACAATCCATGTTTTTGAATGAGAAGGTTTAACACTATTATTTCTCCAAGGAGGACATGCAGACGGCCAAAAGGTACATGAAAAGATGCTTAACAGAACAAATTGTTGGAGACATGCAAATCGAACTGCAATGAGATATCACCTTACACCTCTCAGAATGGCCATCACCAAAAAATCTATAAATAATAAATGCCAGAGAGGGTGTGGAGGAAAGGGAACCCTTCTACAAGGTTGAAGGGGATGTAAACTGGTACAGCCACTATGAAGAACAGTGTCTAATTTAATGGCTGAGTAATATTCCATTTTATATATGTGTCACATCTTCTTTATCCATTCCTCTATCTATGGACAATTATGTTGCTCCCATAACATCCTGGCTACTGTAAATAGTGCTCTAATGAACACTGGGGTACATGTATATTTTTTGAAATTATGGTTTTCTCTGGATATAAACTCAGGAGTGGATTACTGGATCATATGGTAGATCTATTTTATTTATTTATTTATTTTTTAGAACCCTTCATACTGCTTGTGAGTCACATATATAATGAGAGATTTTTATCTAGAATATATAAAAAACAAATATAATAAAAATAAATTAAATTTCAGAAATTAGATATAAAAATTGAAAATGGACAAATGATCTGAATAGAAACTTCTTCAAAGAACTTCTACAAATATTTAATAAGCACACAAAAAGATGTTCAACACCATTAGTCATTAGAGAAATGCCAGTCAAACCCATAAGATTTTGTACTCACTAGAATGGCAATAATAATAATAAAAGACAGATAGTAGCAAATGCTAACAAGAAATCAGAGAGAGATGTGGGGAAATTAGAACCTTTATACATTGTTAGTGGTAATATTACCTACTCCAGTGTTCTCTCCTGGAAAATCCCAGGGACGGGGGAGCCTGGTGGGCTGCCTTCTATGGGGTCGCACAGAGTCAGACACGATTGAAGTGACTTAGCAGCAGCAGAAGCAACAGTGGTAATATTAAATGGTAAAGCACTTTGGAAAACAGAGTTTAGAAGTATCTTAAAAACTTAAACTTGGGAAATTTCCAGGTGTTACAGTGGTTAGGACTCCATGTGATTTCAGTACTGAAGGCCTGGGTTCAACCCCTGGTCAGGGAGCTGAGGTTCCACAAACTGCAAGGTGCGGCCAAAAAAAAAAGTTTTAAATATAGAGTTATCATATAAACACCATACTTAAGAGAACTGAGAACAAATACATACACAAAAGTCATGCATGACTATACATTGCAGAATTATTCAGAATAACTAAACAGTGGAAGCAACTCAAATGGCCATGGGTAAATGTTGTCTATACATATTGGGCTGACCAAAACACAAAGCAGGAATTAGTCAGACATGTGGAGGGAAAAGGGGAAAAGAATTAGAAAAAAATCAGTAGTCTATTTTATGCACGACTTGGTCAGGTACATTAATTGGTTTATGTTTTATCTTAGGAAATACTGTCTGTAAATAGTTGTAAAGATGAAGAGGGAGTATTCAAACTTGTATCTCAGAATATTTATTTTGACTGCAGTATTCAGATTTTATTTAATAAGGTTCAATATCTTTTAACCATTAGATTTCCAGCTTCCCCTAGGGCTTCTCAAAGTATCTCACCCTAACAACTCTAAAATCTCCTAATAATTTCACAACTTATGAACCTTTGGTAACATAGTCTGCTGCTGTTGCTAAGTTGCTTCAGTCGTGTCCGACCCTGTGCAACCCCATAGATGGCAGCCCACCAGGCTCCCCTGTCCCTGGGATTCTCAAGGCAAGAACACTGGAGTGGGTTTCCATTTCCTTCTCCAATGCATGAAAGTGAAAGTGAAGTCACTCAGTCGTGTCTGACTCTTAGCTACCCCATGGACTGCAGCCTACCATGCTCCTCCGTCCATGTGATTTTCCAGGCAAGAGTACTGGAGTGGGTTGCCATTGCCTTCTCTGAACATAGTCTGAGTTAAGGTTAAAATTCAGGAGGAGCCAAATCAGGGAGAAAGAAATAGAAGAGAGTAAATCAGGGACACCTGCCCTTTCAAAGATTCCTTTCTAGAATACAGCATGTTTTCTCCACACCATAGCATCATTTTTATTGATGGTCTATCTACTATATTCCCAATATCATGCAAAGTGCTATAAGCATGCGAAATAGATAAGACACTATTCCTTATTTTGAGCAATTGAAGGAGAGAAAAACTTTGGTACACTTTAGTCTATGAAAACTACCGGTTGACACCATATGTTCTGTAAAGTCAGAGAGATCTGAACTTATTTAGCACTGGTTCCTAGTTCTTGGGATTCCTCAATAGCTAAACTGGTAAAGAATTCACCAATAATGAAGGAGACCCGGTTGGATTCCTGGGTCAGGAAGATCCCCTGGAGAAGGGATGGGCTACCCAGTGCAGTACTCTTGGCTTCCCTGGTGGCTCAGCTGGTGAAGAATCCACCTGAAATGTGGGAGACCTGGGATCAATCGCTGAGTTGGGAAGATCCCCTGGAGAAGGGAAAGGCTATCCACTCCAATATTCTGTCCTGGAAAATTTCTTAGTATATTTTCCAAATATAGCTGGAATTCAGAAATTACACAGTGAATAACTGTGAAAATGTAATATAAATTTGGTGTAATTATGGTTTAGGGATAGTCATTTCTGGCTGTGGAGGTAACAGCATCCAGGAATTGGTAGCATTTACCTAAGAAATATAGGTTAATATCATACAGCAAGAGAAGGAGATAGATAAACAATGCTTGAGAGACTTCCAATGAACATTCTGGACTGATTTCCTGTAGGATTGACTGGTTTTATCTCCTTGAAGTTCAAAGGACTTTCAAGAGTCTTCTCCAGCACCACTATTTGAAAGCATCAATTCTTTGGCACTCAGCCTTCTTTATGGTGCAAGTCTCACATCCATACATGACTACTGGAAAAACCATAGCTTTGATTAGATGGGCCTTTGCTGGCAAAATGATGCCTCTGCTTTTTAATACACTATCTTGTTTTGTCATAGCTTTTCCTCCATAAACCAAATATATTTTAATTTCATAACTACAGTAACAATCTGCAGTGATTTTGGAGCCCAATAATAAGTCTACCATTATTTCCATTGTTTCCCCATCTATTTGCCATGAAGTGATAGGACTGGATACCATGATCTTTGTTTTTAGAAGGCTGATTTTTAAAAATTAATTTATTTATTCTAATTGGAGACTAATTATTGTGGTGGTTTTTGCCATACATAAACATGAATCAGCCAAGGGTGTACATATGTCGCACATCCTGAAACACCCACCCACCTCCCTCCCAATCTCATCCCTCAGGGTTGGCCCAGTTTACTGGCTTTGAGTACCCTGCTTCATGCATTGAACTTGAACCTTATATTGATTTCACATATGGTAATATACATGTTTCAATGCTATTCTCTCAAATCATCCCACTCTTGCCTTCTCCCACAGAGTCCAAAAGTATGTTCTTTATATCTGTATCTCTTTTGCTGCCTTGCATATAGGGTCATTACTATCATCTTTCTAAATTTCATATATATGAATTAGTATACTCTATTGGTGTTTTTCTTTCTGACTTACTTTGCTCTGTATAATAGGTTCTCGTTACATCCACCTCATTAAAACTGATTTAAATGTGTTCTTTTTAATAGCTGAGTAATATTCCATTGTGTATATGTACCACAACTTGCTTATCCACTCATCTACTGATGGACATCTAGGTTGCTTCCATGGCTAGCTATTGTAAACAGTGCTGTGATGAACATTGGAACACATGTGTCTCTTTCATTTCTGGTTTCCTCAGTGTGTATTCTCAGCAGTGTGATGGCTGTGTCGTATATCAGTTCTATTTCCAGTTTTTTAAGGAATCTCTACACTGTTTTCCATAGTGGCTGTACTAGTTTGCATTCCCACCAACAGTGTAATAGGGTTTCCTTTTCTCCACACACTCTCCAGCATTTATCGTTTGTAGACATTTTGATGACAGCCATTCTGACCCATGTGAGATGGTACCTCACTGTGGTTTTGATTTGCCTTTCTCTGATAATGAGTGATGCTGAGTATTTTTTCATGTGTTTATTAGCCATCTGTATGTCTTCTTTGGAGAAATGTCTGTTTAGTTCTTTGGTCTATTTTTTGGCTGGGTTGTTTATTTTCTGATATTGAGCTGCATGAGCTGTTTGTATATTTTTGAGATTAATTTTTGGTCAGTTGCTTCACTTGTGCTTATATTTTCCCATTCTGAATGCTGTCTTTTCACCTTGCTTATAGTTTCCTTCATTGTGCAAAAGCTTTTAACTTTATTTAGGTCCCATTTGTTTATTTTTACTTTTATTTCCATTACTCTGTGAGGTGGGTCATAGAGGATCTTGCTGTGATTTATGTCAGAGAGTATTTTGCCTATGTTTTCCTCTAGGAGTTTTATAGTTTCTGGTCTTAAATTTTATCTTTAACCCATTTTGAGTTTATTTTTGTGTATGGTGTTAGAAAGTGTTCTAGTTTCATTCTTTTACATGTGGTTGACCAGTTTTCCCAGAACCACTTGCTAAAGAGATTGTCTTTTCTTGATTGTATATTTTTGTTTCCTTTGTCAAAGATGAGATGTCCAAAGATGCAAGGATTTATATCTGGACCTTCTACTTTGATTCTTTGATCTATATTTCTGTCTTTGTGCCAGTACCATACTGTCTTGGTGACTTTATCTTTGTAGTATAGTCTGAAGTCAGGCAGGTTGATTCCTCCAATTCCATTCTTCTTTCTCAAGACTGCTTTGACTATTCAAGATTTTTTTTTATTTCCATACAAATTGTGAAATTATTTGTTCTAGCTTTGTGAAAAATACCATTGGTAACCTGGTAGGGATTGCATTGAATCTATAGTTTGCTTTGGGTAGTATACTCATTTTCACTATATTGATTCTTCCAATCCATGAACATGGTATATTTCTCCATCTATTTGTGTCATCTTTGATTTCTTTTATCAGTGTTATATAGTTTTCTAAATAAAGTTTTTGTTTCTTTAGGTAGATTTATTCCTAAGTATTTTATTCTTTTTACCATAATGGTGAATGGGATTATTTCCTTTATTTCTCTTTCTCTTTTCTCATTGTTAGTGTATAGGAATGCAAGAGACTTCTGAGTATTAATTTTATATCCTGCAAGTTTATTATATTCATTGTTTAGCTTTAGTAATTTTCTGCTAGTGTCTTTAGTGTTTTCTATGTAGAGAATCATGTCATCTGCAGTGAGAGTTTTACTTCTTCTATTCCAATCTGCATCCTTTTTATTTATTTTTCTTCTCTTATTCCCAGAGAAATAAAGAAGAGTCAAACAATAATGACTAATGCAATAACTGAGATCAAAAGCACTCTGGGGGGAACCAACTGTAGAATAAGTGAGGCAGAAAATAGGATAAGTGAGGTGGAAGATAGAATGATGGAAATAAATGAAGCAGTGAGGAAAAAAAGAATTGAAAGAAAGGAGGACAACCTCAGAGACCTATGAGATAATGTTAAATGCCACAACATTCAAATCATGGGAGTCCCAGGAGAAGAAGACAAAAAGAAAGGGCATGAGAAAATACTTGAGGAGATACTATTTGAAAACTTTCCTAAAATGGGGAAGGAAATAGCCACTCAAATCCAAAAAACACAGAGAGTCCAAAACAGGATAAATCCAAGGCAAAGCACCCCAAGACACATATTAGTAAAACTAACAAAGATCAAACACAAAGAAAAAATATTAAATGCAGCAAGGGAAAAGCAACAGATAACACACAAGGGAATCCACATAAGAATAATAGCTGATCTTTCAATAGAAACTCTTCAGGCCAAAAGAGAATGGCAGGACATATTTAAAGTGATGAAAGAGAAAAAACTACAACCCAGATTACTGTACCCAGCAAGGATCTCATTCAGATATGAAGGAGAAATCAAAAGCTTTACAGCAGGTAAAAGCTGTGAGAATTCAGCACCACCAAACCAGTTCTTCAACAAATGCTAAAGGATCTTCTCTAGACAGGAAACACAGAAAAGATTTATAAATTTGAACCCAAACAACAAAGTAAAAGGCAATGGGATCATACTTATCAATAATTACCTTAAATGTAAATGGGCTGAATTTTTCAACCAAAAGACAAAGACTGGCTGAATGTATATGAAAACAAGACCCCTATATATGCTGTCTACAAGGGACCCACCTCAAACCAAGGGACACATAGAGACTGAAAGTGAAGGTCTGGAAAAGACATTTCATGCAAATAGAGACCAAAGGAAGCAGGAGTAGCAATACTCATATCAGATAAAATAGACTTTGAAATAAAGCCGGTGTGAAGAGACAAAGAAGGACACTACATAATGATCAAAGGATCAATCCAAGAAGAAGATAAAACAATTATAAGTATATATGCACTCAACATAAGAGCTCCTCAATACATAAGGCAAATGCTAATAAGTATGAAAGGGGAAATTGCAAGTAATACAATAATAGTGGGGGACTGTAATACCCCATTCATACCTATGGATAGATCAACCAAACAGAAAATTAGCAAGGAAATACAAACTTTAAAAGATCCAATGGACCAGTTAGACCTAATTGGTATCTATAGGACATTTCACCCCAAAACAGTGAATTTCACCTTTTTTTCAAGTGCACATGGAACATTCTCCAGGATAGATCACATTCTGGGCCATAAATCTAGCCTTAATAAATTTTTTAAAAAATTGAAATCATTTCAAGCACCTTTTCTGATCACAATGTGGCAAGATTAGATGTCAACTGTAGGAAAACAACAACAAAAACTTTTTAAAATACAAATATATGGAGGCTAAATAACACACTTCTGAATAACCCAAAAAATGGAAGAAATCAAAAAGGAAATAAAAATATGCATAAAAATGAATGAAAATGAAAACACAACAACCCAAAACCTATGGGATTCAGTAAAAGCAGTTCTAAGGGGAAGGTTCATAGAACTGGAAGCTTACCTCAATAAACAAGAGAAAAACCAAACAACCTAATTTTATACCTAAAGCAACTAGAAAAAGAACAAATGAAGAACCCCAGGGTTAGTAGAAGGAAAGAAATCACAAAAATTAGGGCAGAAATAAATGAAAAAGAAACAAAGGAGATTATAGCAAAAATTAACAAAACTAAAAGCTGTTTCTTTGAGAAGATAAATAAAATAGACAAACATTATCCTCAGTGGTGAAAATTGAAAGCATTTCCCCTAAAGTCAGGAAAAAGACAAAGGTACACACTCTCACCACTACTTTCCAACATAGTTTTGGAAGTTTTAGCCATGGTAATCAGAGAAGAAAAAGAAATAAAGGAAATACAGATTGGAATACAAGAAGTAAAACTCTTACTGTTTGCAGATGATATGATCCTCTACTTAGAATGTTGAGTTTTAAGCCAGGTTTTTCACTCTCCTTTTTCACCTTCATCAAGAGACTCTTTAGTTCATCTTCACTTTCTGCCTTAAGGGTGGTATCATCTGCATATCTGAGGTTACTACTATTTCTCCCGGTAACCTTGACTCCAGCTTGTGCTTCATCCAGACTAGCATTTCGCATGATGTACGAAATATACTTATATGCATTTCTGCATATAAGTAAAATAAGCAGGGTGACAATATACAGCCTTGACATACTCCATTCCCAATTTTGAACCAGTCTGCTGTTCTATGTCCAGTTCTGTTACTTATTGACCCACATACAGGTTTCTCAGGAGATAGGTAAAGTGGTCTTATATTCCATCTCTTTAAGAATTTTCCACAGCTCTTTGTGATTCACACTGTCAAAGGCTTTAGTGTAGTCGATGAAGCAGAAGATTTTTTTTTTTTAATTCCCTCTATGATCCAACCATGTTGGCAATTTGATTGTGGGTGGAATCAGGTCCTAAGTTGCTGGGTCAGAAGCCCTAAGGGTTGGGCCCAAACTGGCTTCTTTCCATTTAAGTGTGTGTTCTCTTCCCACTCTCAGCCCTTGCACCCTCACTCCAAAGGGGAGTGATCCTGGAGCAAGAGGAACTGGTGTTGTCACTGGGCATGGGTCTGAGCATGAACTGTTTCCAGCCTAGCTGGGGTCGGAGACCTGGACTCCTGATGTATTACCTGTGCAACATGAGTTATAAATGTCCCTGCCCTGCTCAGATGCCCCCCCCCCAGATCTGAGCTTACTTTGTCCCTAATAGCTGAGCTAGCCCCTCAGCCTCTGTCACTCTTTCTGATGTGGAGGTGCACCACAGGGCAGGAGGGACTTGTGCTGTCCGCAGCACAGGTTGGGACATGGACTGTGGTAGCCCCAGACAGAGACTGGTACCTTTTCTGATTTGCTTTTTGTATAAGCAACAGTATATAAGCTGCCCCTGCCCTGCTCAGATGCCATGTTGGTCAGACCTCTTCTCAGTGTGGAGTTGCATCTTGAAATAGGTGGTGCTGGAGCAGTTGCTTGTCTCAGGCTGAGCCACGCACCAGATAAATTATGGGAAACTGATCAGCCACTTGTGCCATCTCAATTTACCTTCTCTCCTCTGCTTCAGGATCAAGCAAATTAGCATGCATTCTTCACAGGGGGAGTCCAGGCTTCCCACAGCCCTTCTGTTAGTCCTGTTGTCTCTCCCAACCAGCCAAGGGAAGTAGTGCTCCCTGTGTTGAATAGGGCTGGGATGCCCAATATGCACCTTAAACAGCTCACTTCCTCAGGGACGATGCCTACCTGTGTCACCTTCCTTTACTTCTCAGTCCCTTCCCAGGGGCATGGGTCCCAACCTGATTTCTTTTCTTCCCTTTCTATGCAATTCTGTATGGATCTTTCTTACAGCCTTGGTTGTACAGAAGTCCTTCTGCCAGTAGCTCCAGTTAGTTTTCAGTGAGAATTCTCCCACATATAGATGTATTTTTGTTGTGTTCATAGGGGGAGGTGAGTTCCACATCCTCCTACTCCAACATATTGCTCTTTTCTAAATGAACTTTTTAACCATAATTACACCTTACAATATGTCTACTTTAAAACAATTTCCTTTTTTTTTTTTTTCCGGTAATTTGAAAATCAAAAGTTATACTGAGATAGATTAAATGATGGGTACTTATCAAAAACCTAAATTACTTCCAAATAAGACAAAATACTGAAACATTAACTATTAAACACAAATGTATCTACTTTTGTCTTATCATAAAGGAGCTAAAGACATCTGGGTTTGTCAATTAGCATATCTTGTGTCACATTTCAAAACTTACCGTAAGAAATAATATACAGCTAAAAATTATAAAAACATTAAAATTTTTGCCATTCAAGAGAATAATAGTTTTAATAGATATTCCACAATTGCTTACTTTTTAGTCTTCACCAGGAATAAAGATTCTAAAAGTTAAAGATTCCTCTTGATAAATGTAATGAAAATGACAGAAATAATTAGTTAAAGAAAAAAATTATATATGAAAAGCAGATAAGGAAAGCAAAATGACTGTTCTGAAATAATAAAAAATACAATAAAACTAAGATAAAATCTTACATAAAAGGCTAGGGAAGACTTGTGAAAATGAAATTTATGTATGGTCAACCTGGAAAAGATAGAAATAAATTTATTTGTTTTTAAAGAATAAATTTTAGGATTGGTTTTCTCTTTGTTAGAAAGACAAGGTATTATTTGACTACTAATCTTCTCTTGATAAGAGATTGTGAAAGTAATTTTTGTTTTTGTTTTTAATCTTTTAGGAAACTTGTAAGCAAAGATTTTATGTCTTATCAAAATAATTTTCTCTACTTCATTTGTCATGATCAGGTCTTTGATTACTTTAAAAAACCAAGTCCTCTCAGTATTAAGAAAGCTAAGTTTTGTTCACAACTGTGTAACCTGTATTTGCCTTTAACATCTTCTTTTGTCACTTTTAATAGTTTATTAAGTATTACTTACTAATAATCTATGATACCATTTAATCAAATATTCAAGCTTTGTAATGCCTTGACAGCTTCTTAAAATCAGTATTTTTAACTTCCAAGTAATTTTGAGTTTTCCCAGAAGGCCTGTGGAAAGTTTCAAAGTATTTGTCTCTCACCATATAAAAGAGAAATATTAAACTAATTCGACTTATTGTATGTTAAATTACATGGGAAGCATTGTCAAATATATAATGGCAAGCACACTTAAGTTATATTTAAATACATAAATATTATTAATAACAGGATTCTAGAACTTTTATAAAATTCCTTAAAAATCTAATATGTCCTGAAATTTTATCAGTCATAATTCCATTTATTATCTTTAAAAATGTTACACATCACGGGAATAACCCAATTTTCTTGTCAAGTCTATTTTAACAAACTCTCATTAGATCTTTCACTACTTGCATCTGGTCTGTGCAAATGCTAGAGATCTTAAAGTTAAATTCATAAAGAATAGCAGTAGCTCACAATGAGGTATGATGCTTCCTTTCAGGATGTTGTATCAAGAATATTTCTTTCTAGCCTGTCTTCCCTCTCTGAATAATTTTTCCTAATTCTTACACCACGAAGATCTTTATGAGTCTTTGGTTCATTTTTTGCCTTACTCTGGTTTGGAAAAATAATGCTACTGTTGATATATTTCAGGACATTGTGTGTAGTGGAGAGTAATTCAACCTCCAAATGACTGTTGAATTTGCCATGATTCAATAGTTCTCCCTGTCACAAAAGTTTCCTTGATTCCCAATGTCTCAGTTTCTCTGGAAGATAACTCAGCCCTGTCTCTATCGTGTCAACCTCTCTAACCCTGGAAGTCCATTTCTTTACCTCTGCCTAACAATTCCAAACCCAGGGAACCTCATATCCAGCCTCTATACAAAGAAAGGAACACAAGGCATGGATAATCACAATAAAACCACCTGTGTGTCTACAGATGGCTAAATATCATTAGTCTCATGTAAGTAACAACATATAGTATTTGTATTACTCTGACTTATTTCACTAAGAATAATACCTTCTAGGTTCATAGATGTTGTAAATGGAAATTTTCATTTTTTTATGATTAAAATTCCATTGCTGTGTATTTTCTTTATCCATTCATATGTTGATGGATACTTAAGTTGCTTTTATATCTCATCTATTATAAATAATATGAACATTAGAAAACGTGTATCTTTTTGAATTAGTGTTTTCTTTTTTTTTTCAAATACATACCCATGAGTGAAATTGCTGCATCAGTTTTTTGAGGAAATTCCATACTTTTTTCATAGTGGCTGAGTCAACTTAATATCTTACCAATGCTGCACAATGGTTACCTTTTCTTCACACCCTCTCTAACATTTGTTATTTGTAGACTTTTTGATGATAGCCATTGTGATAAGTGTGAGGAGATATCTCAAAATTAATATATAACAAAACAGAAACAGATTGTATACAACCAAACAGAAACAGACTCACAAATAGAAAACGAACTAGAGACTACCACTGAGAAGAAGGAGAGGGACAGAATGGGGTATGGAATTAAGAGATACAAGCGACTACACATGAAATACATAAACAATAAGGATATAAAGGAAAATACATCCATTAATACATTATTTTATAATAGCTTTAAATGAGTATAATCTATAAAGGGTTGAATCACTACACTATACACCTGAAAATAACATAATATTCTAAATCAACTATACCTCAATTAAAAAAAAAAAGAATGATAGCCTCCACTGTCACTTTTCCAGCCCCATGCTATAGACTCAAATAGGGAGTATCAGGAAGTATTCATGGGTCAAAATTAGCGTCCACTGTCAGGTACCTAGTCCCCTGGTTAGGAATAAGGGCAAATGAGACATCCAGGATTGTCTCCTTACTCCTGAAGATATTGCAGAATCGGCTGCTTAAACAATAGCCACCTCACAAAAATCCCAGGATTGTTTGATTAAATTTTTTCTTGATAATGGAATAGCTTTTGATCATCTTTTATATGAGCAAGGAGGTGTTTGTAATCAGCACCACTTGCTGCACTGAGATTAACATCACTGGGGAGGTTGAGACACTGTGTGTATGTGTGTGTATATTATACATATATATATATATATAATCACTAAACAATCATTTTGCCTTGACAGAGGTCTTTGTTTGACATTTGATTCTGATTGGTTTGGGTCTCAGGGACCATGGCTCTGAAGTGCACTCTAAACATTAGGAATAACCTTGTTGATAATAATCATAGTAGTCTCCCTGGTGTGCTGTTTTCTCTCAAAAGCTTTACATGCACATTTCAGCCACTGACCACTAAACAGTCACTCTAAGACTAGAATGTCAGAAAAGGAAAGAAAATGTGAATCTAAAATTATGCTTACAAATACCAGACTGAGATTCAGCAAAAAAATAAATAAATAAATAAATAAATAAAAAGCAAGAACTCCAGAGTCATAGCTGGGAGTAGTACTAAAGCTTTAAATTTTATAACATCTCTCAGACTGAGAGTATGATCGAAAGCGGAAATTGTTAAAAAAGAAAACAATCCAAAATGGAGTCAGTTATACTAAGCCTCATGTCACCAAGCCAAAACTTAATTATAGTTTCAGCTCTCCCAGAAATGAGATCTATAATAATCAATCAGAAGTTGCCTGATCAGGACTAGGTATATAATCTGCTTAATAGAATCCTGCTGTTCCCGAAAGGAAAGTAATTTTTCATAAATGACCAAGTTTTTGTCTGGTATAATGTCCTTGTTCTGCTTCTTTATGCCTATAAATGTTTATCATTTTGTTCAAATCCTAGAGCTCTTTACTACCTGCATGCTTTTGAACTGTGGTGTTGGAGAAGACTCTTGAGAGTCCCTTGGACTGCAAGGAGATCCAACCAGTCCATTCAGAAGGAGATCAGCCCTGGGATTTCTTTGGAAGGAATGATGCTGAAGCTGAAACTCCAGTACTTTGGCCACCTCATGTGAAGAGTTGACTTATTGGAAAAGACTCTGATGCTGGGAGGGATTGGGGGCAGGAGGAGAAGGGGACGACAGAGGATGAGATGTCTGGATGGCATCACTGACTCGATGGACGTGAGTCTAAGTGAACTCCGGGAGTTGGTGATGGACAGGAAGGCCTGGCGTGCTGTGATTGATGGGGTCACAAAGAGTCGGACAAGACTGAGCGATTGAACTGAACTGAACTGAACTGAGACTGAGTGCTGCCAAGTTTGAATCAATTTCACTCAAATAAATTCTTAATACTTGCAATATGTCTCAGTTTATCTTTAACAATTCACATACATAGATATACACAAAAAACTTTTAACACACACAAGAAAGTATTCTGGTCTTTAAGAATTTAGGGAGTGATCACTTTTGGAGTTTCATCCTTTTGTAATGTCACTTATCAGTACTAAACTTGTTTTATCTTAAATTCATATTATTTCTTTCTATAAAGCTACCAGGGACTTAGCTCATAATACATGGTGATGAGAAATTGCCTGCCAAAGCCCTCATCACTTCCAACCCATCATGAAATTATGACAGACTGTGTGAAAACACTCCATCAACTAGACTTATTACAGGAGAATGGCCAGTTACAGAAAACCCTCGGTCCCTAACACTGAACTTCCTCTTTTGAAGTGTCCCCAAACTGCTGGCTTACCCCTTCCAGCAACCAAGGACTGTCAACTACACATTAATAAGTCTCTTTCACTTCTACATTCCACATTAATAGATGGTTTCAGTATTCTTTTTACTCTGTACAATTTACTCTCCTTTTTAATAACCAATACAATATTGCAAAGTTAAAAAATAAAATAAAATAAAAAACATAATTCCTACTGAAATGAAAAAGATGGTGGATGTGTCCCTTGATACTTATGAAAGAACTTTTTATTATGTGTTAAATTTGTCTCGGGCTCAGTTTTGTCTTTGACGATAGTGTAATGTATATTTACTTGCTTCTTCCCCACACAAGATGGGGGCTTTCTGTGAACAAGAGTGTACATGTATTTTTTTTTTTTTTTGTATTGTGTGACAAAGTGCTTGGCTTACTGAGAGACCCAACTCATATTAGGTGGACAAAAGTACGCTATTTCAATAAACTGATTATTTTTAAATGAATCTTTAATTTTAATTGCACATTTTGTGGAAATAAAGAACACATAAATGAGAACAAGCAAAATCTATTTCTCCAGTTTTTAATGGTATTCAAGTCAGCAGATTTGTGTTTTGTACAGATAATCAAAGGCAGGCAGAGTAGTGGGAAAGCTTTAGAGTGGCTAAAAGAGGAAGGTTTCATAAATGTCCTGAAAAGATGCTGTTAGTATGGGGTAGGTATATGAGGACAACTAGAAATGAAATATTCTGTGTGATTGATTAGGAGTGCATTTTGGCTTTCTCTGGTTTCTCTTCCTAAGTTGGAAGCAGGGGCAAAAATAAGGGAAATCATAAAGTCCTTGCCACTTTGGGCCTAGTTGTTAGAGGGATTATTGCTTGTTTGTTTGTTTGTTTAATTTATTACATCTGACTTACAGATAGCAGGTTGGCTCCCTGGGTCTGTTACTAGAGAAAATTGGTTGGCTTACTGGGTTGGTTGCTGCCAATTGTG
Organism: Bos indicus x Bos taurus; assembly: GCF_003369695.1. Classification (NCBI taxonomy): domain Eukaryota; kingdom Metazoa; phylum Chordata; class Mammalia; order Artiodactyla; family Bovidae; genus Bos; species Bos indicus x Bos taurus. Next base: position 80,704,867 of record NC_040090.1, on the reverse strand, counting down.
GATTTCTATTACCATGCACGGTCGGGCCTTGACCATTTGTATAGTCTCTCACGTCCTAGAAAACATGTTATTGTTATTGCTAGTTTGTTCTTAAAGAGCACATCATTTTATCCAGGTGATAAAACTTTCATGGATCCTCCTGACCTACCAAGAAAAGTAAAAAATATTTAACCTGACAGATTCTAATCTCAAAAGCTGTCTTCTCATCCTTTATAACCTGCTATTCTCTTCCAGGCCTCCTGGGCTGCAATCAAATTTGAGTCCTTGAGGCTTTGAAATATATCCATGCCTTCTTGTTTCTGTATTTTTGAGTCAGTTCTTTTCCTTTTTCTGTTCTCTTCTCTACCCATTCCACATTTCTGCCAATTGGTATTATATTATTCCTAAATGCCACTCTAAATATGCTTTCCTCATCTGAATATTCCATAAAATTTCACTTTAAGTGCTTTTTCATGGTTTAGCAGTAGGGAAGTATAATATATATCCATTGTTTTTATCTATGCACAGGAAAATATCTAAACATTGAAAGTGAGGAAAAATGTGGGCAGCACATTTTTCATATGAAAGCAAAGCATTATCTACAGGAATGTAAATGGTTAAATTCACTGTTTACCCATGATCCTAGGCTTCAGTAAAGTAGAATTTAGCTTGTAGGTTTTCTTAAGAAAAATCAATTTCTATTTGGGGGGGAATATAACCCCCAAAATACTATTTCCCCTTTGAATTTTAACTGTGTTTTTGTTTCTCTAATGTAGTGATCTTAACATAAAATTACCTGTATGTCATTACTTCAGAAATACGTTTTAAAGCATCTTATGAGTTCTCTCATTAATTAATGAGTTAAATTAAAATTTTGACATTTGTACATTTTATATGTTATGAGTCATGGTTTTAATCTTGTGAAAATTACCCTTTAATATAGATGTGTTTAAAAAAAAAAAAAACACCACCAGGGGTTCTTTATGTCTTGTCCATTGTTTATTGCTCCTTAGAGGTCTTCGTCCAGTGTGTTGCACATTATATATGCTTAATACTTGTTTGATGAGATAGATAAATTTCATTTTATCACAAGACTATAATCTTATATCTTTAATAAAAAATAATATTTCGTGTTGTTTTCACAAGTGGTTAAGGGTATTTGACTTGCCAAAATAATCTGATTGAAATATGGAAATAAAGTTTATATGTTTGTTTATACATCCAGTGGCAAGAAATAATTTTCATTTTTAATGAAAAATGTGGAGTATACAAATAAACTGCAATCTCAATGAAAAAAGCAAGCACTACTCTTTAAAGACTCATATTACCAGGTGACATTACTCAGTTATCAGTATCTTCATAAATACCAAGCCCATAATTTGGCCTGAAATAGCACTTGCAGTGAGCATAATTTCTAATGTCAATATAACAGCTTCAAACTAAAGTCTTCTACAAATCTGTAAGGAAGCTCTTAAGCTACTTTATAGAAACCAATTTACCTCCTAGAAAAGATAGTCAGCTTTGTGCTGGAAAATATAAGAAAATAAACTAACAGACTGCATGAAAGATAATGCTGTCACTTGAAGCTCTGAAATAGACATATACTTGTCAGAAAATAAATATTCTTGTGAAGTAGTTCTAGTCTAAAGAAAAGCAGTGTCATATAAATTGCAGCAGCAATATATAGAAAATTATGATGCATTTCCCCAGTAGGCTCTGTCTAGAGAATGAAAAGCTGAACTAACTCTAAAAAATCAATCAGTGTAATTCACCCTATTAACAGGATAAAGAAGAAATACCTTATGATCGTCCTAATAGCACCCTCCCCCAAAAAAGAAAAGAAAAAAAAATCAATACCTATTCCTGAAAACCACTTTGAACAGACTAGGAAGAGATGGAACTTCTTCAGTACAATAATGGGCATTTTAAGATAAACTTATCTTTAGCATCATATTTAATGGTGAAATATTGAACTCTTTCTTGATAAGATCAGAAGTGAGTCAAGAATTCTCATTGTCAGAACTCTTGTTCAATATTGAACTATAGGTTTGTTTATGTGAAAAATCCTAAGGCATTGATAAACATCTATTGGACATACTATGTGAATTCATCAAGGTCATAGGATGCAAGGTTAATATGGTAAAAGACAATTTTTTAAATTTATTTATTTTAATTGGAGGCTAATTACTTTACAATATTGTACTGGTTTTGCCATACATAAAACTATGATAGCAGCAAACATTTAAAAATGAAAACCGAAATTTAAAATCCATTTACAATTGTCTCATGAGATGTACATTATTTAGAGCTTCTTTATTTAAAAATACCAAAGATATTCTTTCTTGATAGTCTACATTCATGTTGTATTTTGGGCATTATTTTATACATGGCCTAATTTAATCCTGACAATGATTTTTAAGTTAGATAATTTTATTTATTTTACTCGTCTAAATGACTCAACTAGAAGTAAATAGAAATGGAGTTAAACTCCATGTTGAGACATGCTAAGCTCATCTTGTTTTAAATATATATCTTGGGAAAAGATATAAACTATGATGTTGGTCTACTAATGTTCTAATGAATCATTTTTCCATAGTCAGCAATAGGCTCAGAGTAGCTTTGGCAAAATGTATATATTTCAAATTAATTTTATTCATTATAGACAGATGTTATAGGGTAAAATGGACATTGATTCATTTAGAAGCAGTAAAATAGAATCAACAAAATAAAAAAGAGAGAAAACCATTTAATTACTATAGAAACTTCAATATGCTTAGCTTTCTTAATGTATTAAAATTGAAAGTATCAATTCACATGAAATTGTAATAAAATATTAAAAATGCATGCATTAAAAAACCTATTCCTATCAGCAGTTTTTGGCAGTCTTAACTACTACTTTGGTGACTAGCTGGAAGGACCTACATGGCTTAACATAAAATTATACTCATGGCCAAGCTTTATTACAGCAAGGGATACAGGGCAAGAATAATAGGAAAATTAGAAGGCTAGAAATGTCAGTTACAGGATCTTTTGTCATTTAGCATGTACTGCACAAACAAGCTTTTTCTTCAGCTGTGAACTTCAGGGCCATTCAAGAGGTATTATTGTCCAGGAAAGACTTTAAAGGTAGTCAGTCACAAACCTACCATATGATTATAGATGATACAGACCTCAAGTCAGGCAGTAGGTGTATATCATGGAACATAATGTTTCCTTTCAGTATGGTAACAAAATCTTTCATTCTGACCTACCTCTTGCCAGTATATAGAATAATATCACTACCCAGTGATGTGAGCATCCCCATTGTTTAGTTCTCAAAGTTTGACAGAGTCACCATCATGGCTATAGCAGAGGCAAAAAGTGAATGATACAGACTTGCTACTTTGATTGGTTCCTTGAGATTGTATAAAAATCATTCATAGGAAAAATGTTGATAGAACTTTTTCTTGGAATTCTGATACTTTTATTGAAAAGGAAGGAAGTGTTAGCACAGAATGATCTGGCTAATAGACAAGCCTTTCCAATATTCTAAGGTTAAGAGATACTTTAATGTAATTTTAGTGAAATAGCAAAGTCACAATAAAAAATTAATAAAAATAAATACATTTATATTAAAAAAGAAACTAAAGAAGGTTATTTGGAGAATTGATCAATAAAAGTGTTTTTTTTTTTTTTTCCTGAAAAAAAAGTAAAAACTAAAAATAAATTTCTATCTATAATAGACCTATTCCTGCCAGGGCTCAAGCTTTAGGGATGCATGCTGGGATCATGAGTAGACTCTTATAAGAGTCTGACTTCCTCCCAATTGTGCATTATTGAGTAGTTTCCTAATATATATATAGACAGATAGATAGATAAACCATTTGGGCCACCTTTTGAAATTTTGGAAAAAAAATTAATGTGTAATAGATGTATGTCTCATAAGCACTAAAAGAGTTTATACCTACATCTGATACATCCTTATATAATCCACTCTAACTCAATATACACTTAACATAAATTGATGAATTCTGATAAAAAGTAATAGATATACATATTTTTTTTTTCCCTAAAATTACTTTGATTTATACATGAAAATAGCTACCTAAGTCCGAGGTCAGGGGTGGTGGAAAACCACTAGACCGTTCAGGTATGACCTAAATCAAATCCCTTATTATTATACAGTGGAAGTGAGAAATAGATTTAAGGGCCTAGATCTTATAGATAGAGTGCCTGATGAACTATGGACTGAGGTTCATGACATTGTACAGGAGACAGGGATCAAGACCATCCCCATGGAAAAGAAATGCAAAAAAGCAAAATGGCTGTCTGAGGAGGCCTTACAAATAGCTGTGAAAAGAAGAGAAGTGAAAAGCAAAGGAGAAAAGGAAAGATATAAGCATCTGAATGCAGAGTTCCAAAGAATAGCAAGAAGAGATAAGAAAGCCGTCCTCAGCGACCAATGCAAAGAAATAGAGGAAAACAAGAGAATGGGAAAGACTAGAGATCTCTTCAAGAAAATTAGAGATACCAAGGGAACATTTCATGCAAAGATGGGCTTGATAAAGGACAGAAATGGTATGGACCTAACAGAAGCAGAAGATGTTAAGAAAAGGTGGCAAGAATACACAGAAGAACTGTACAAAAAAGATCTTCACAACCCAGATAATCACGATGGTGTGATCACTCACCTAGAGACATCCTGGAATGTGAAGTCAAGTGGGCCTTAGAAAGCATCACTACAAACAAAGCTAGTGGAGGTCAGGGAATTCCAGTTGAGCTATTTCAAATCCTGGAAGATGATGCTGTGAAAGTGCTGCACTCAATATGCCAGCAAATTAGGAAAACTCAGCAGTGGCCACAGGACTGGAAAAGGTCAGTTTTCATTCTGATCCCAAATAAAAGCAATGCCAAAGAAGGCTCAAACTACTGCACAATTGCACTCATCTCACATGCTAGTAAAGTAATGCTCAAAATTCTCCAAGAATTCGTGTCCGACTCTATGCGACCCTATGGACAGCAGCCCACCAGGCTCCTCAGTCCACAGGATTCTCTAGGCAACAATACTGGAGTTAACATTATTCATTAATCATGGCCCAATCAGAGATGAAGATATTACCTCACATTAAATCTAGTTACATGTATAAAAAGATTTAGCTCTTATTTCAAATAATTTATATATTTTGGTAAGTAAAGATATCATAAAATAATGGGAAAGCAAAAGACATAAAATCAATTAAAGTAAAAACTTTAAAAGTACTTCTTGAGGGATATAAGTTTGAGATGAAAAATATTCATGTTGCTGTACAGCAGAAACCAACACAACATTGTAAAGCAATTATGCTCCAACTTGAAATAAATTAAAGAACTAAAAACTTGAATTCATCAAAATACAGTTCTTGGAAATCAGCAAGTCACAGACTGGGAGAAGAAATTTCAAATTTATATGTGAGAGAGGATTAATATCCAAACATGTAAAGAACCACCCCAAGCAAAGAAGGAAAGAAAATACGTAATTTATATAGTATACACAACTCTGGAAAATATCCTAACTAAAGAGGATCTCCAAATGGGCAATAAAGTTATAAAATCAGTCTTATCACAGTGAAATATTGCTACACATCCCAGGATGGATAAAAATTAAAAGTTGACAAATTTATGCATTACCATAAATGTGGAAGACTTGTACTTTGCAAGTGGGAGTATAAATTGATTTAAGAAAACACTTTGGAAATCTCTTGGTTATTACCTACAAAACCTAAGCATTTTCTTTTTCCATGAGTCAGTAATTTCATTCTTATTTATATGTCAAAAAATAAGTTTGCACATTTAGCTATAAAAGCCATGTAATTGTTTATAGCAGCTTTCCTCCTAATAGTACCAAAATATTAACAACTATTTGCTGTCAAAAGAAAAACTAAAATTAAAAAAATTATCCAAATGTCTGTCTGTGAAAAGAAGAATAAATGAACAATAAAGAACAATATAAACAATAAAGAACAATATCACATGCATCAAAATTCACTAATTCATGTGATAAATGTTCATTTAGAACCTAACAAAACCTAGGCATTTTGCTATATTCCTTGAAATATGCAAAGATGAATGTCATAGTCTCTGTTCTCAAGAAGTTTGCCCTCTGTTAGGTAAATAAGATAAATATATGTAATTGTAGCATTTGGTACATTTAACAATACAAGAGAGGCTAATAAAGACTTATAGTATTAGTTGCCCAGTCATGCCTGACTCTTTGCCACCCCATAAACTGGGTTCCTCTGTCTATGGAATTCTCCAGGCAAGAATGATGGAGTGGGTAGCCATTTCCATCTTCAGGGCATCTTCCCAACCCAGGGATCAAAGCTGGGTCCCCCACATTGCAGGCAGATTCTTTACAATTCAAGCCACCAGGGAAGCCCCATAGGGTATTAGAAATTTTAATTCTGTCATATTCTATTTGTCAAAGTTGTCAAAGATTAGGCTGTTTTAACAGCCAAATAGACTAGGTAGTGATATAGAATCCATTGCTTGATGGAGGAGCTGCAAGGTCACATTGCAGATGAGCATATATTATGTGGAGGCCATCTTTAGAAAATACAATTGAACTAAGTAGACTTGAGGAAATTCTAAGCAAAAGAAGAATGTTAGGAATGATGAGGAATATTCTATATGTTTCATAAACACTGATTAGTTTACAGCAGTTAAACAGAGGATATGGTTAAGAAACTGGTGAAATATTAAATTCATATCTTGAGAGGAGAGCTTTGAGCAAAGCCTAAGATTTGTTTAATTCCATAGCCCATGGTTATTTTCAGTAGTAGAGGAACATAATCAGACTTTTATCTTACCATACTTGATTGTTTGTTTGTTTTTCAGTTGACAGGTTTGACAAGTCAATAAAAGCATGATAAAAAGACTGGAAATGAAAGCCAGTAAGGAGGTTATTGTGATTATTCACATGAGGGGGTAGTTTGAACTAATATTTAAGATCTAGAAATAGGGAAGAGGGAACAGATTCAAAGGATGATTCAAATGTAGAGATGTGTAGAGTCAACATGTAAGGGAGGGCCACAGCAAAGTATCAGTGAAATATTTCTGGATCTAGGTAACACTGAGGAGATTATTGCATATTTTCCTCAGTAGTCAACCAAAGAGATACTTTACAAGCTTTTTAAATGATCTCTTATCCTCATTCACCAGTGGGCAGACAGAAGAATAAAAACTATAATCCCACAGCCTCAAAAATGCAAATCACATCACAGAAAGCTAACCAAAATAATCACATGGATTAGAGCTTTGTGTAACTGAATGAAGCTATGACCCACATTGTGCAGGGCCAGGGAGAAGAGATGGGCCATGATGGAGATTGCTGAGAACACCATGAAGACTATGAAAAGGTAAGCAAAAAAAAGAGAGAGAGAGAGACTTGGAAATAAGCGCCCCCCCACAACCCAGGTCTGTGGGTATCCCATATGCCACTAGGGTAGAATGGAGAAACACTCCAGAAAGAATGAAGAGGCTGAGCCAAAGCAGAAACTATGCTCAGTTGTGGATGGGCCTGGTGGTGAAAGCAAAGTTAAATGCTGTAAAGAACAATATTGTATAGACCTGGAATGTTATGTTCATGAATCAAGGTAAATTGGGAGTGGTCAAGCAGGAGATAGCAAGAGTGAACATCAACATTTTAAGAATCGGTGAACTAAAATGAAAGGGATTGGCAAATTAATTCAGATGATCATTATATCTGCTACTGTGGGCAAGAATACTTTCAAAGAAATAGATGCCCTTATAGCCAACAAAAGAGTCTGAAATGCAGTACTGGGATGTAGTACTCATCTGCATACTCATGTACTCATCATCTAAGTACTCATGTCTAAAAATGACAGAATGATCTAGGTTTGTTTCCAAGGAAAACCATTCAACACCATAGTAATCCAGTCTATGCCCCAACCACTAATGCCAATGAAACTGAAGTTGAACCATTCTATGAAAAACTACAAGATTTTCTAGAACAAATAACAACAAGAACAAAAAAACATGTTCTTTTCACCATAGGGAATTGGAATGAAAAACTAGGAACTCAAGAGATACCTGGGGCAACAGGCAAATTTGTTCTTTGAGTACAAAATGAAGCACAGCAAAAGCTAACAGGGTTTTGCCAATAGAATACACTGTTCATTCTCAAAGAGTCGGACATGACTGAGCAACTGAACTGAACTGAATTGAACTGAACTGTTCATAGCAAACACTCTCTTCCAACAACACAAGAGATGACTACATATGAACATCACCAGATAATCAGCACCAAAATCAGATTATATTCTTTGCAGCTGAAGTTGGTGAAGCTCCAAAGATTCAGCAAAAAGAAAACCTGGAGCTGACTGTGGCTCAGATTATGAGCTCCTAATTGCAAACATCAGACTTAAATTGTAGAAAGTAGGGGACACCACTAGGCCAATCAGGTATGACTTAAATCAAATCCCATATGATTATACAATGGAAGTGACAAATATATTCAAGGGATTAGATCGAATAGACAGAGTGCTTGAAGAACTATGGATGGAGCTTCATAACACTGTACAGGAGGCAGTAGCAAAGCCATGCCCAAGAAAAAGAAATGCAAGAAAGCAAACTGATTGTCTTAGGAGGCCTTACAAATAGCTGAGATCTGGCACAAAGACAGAAATATAGATCAATGGAACAAAATAGAAAGCCCAGAGATAAATCCACGCACCTATGGACACCTTATCTTTGACAAAGGAGGCAAGTACATACAATGGATTAAAGACAATCTCTTTAACAAGTGGTGTTGGGAAAACTGGTCAACCACTTGTAAAAGAATGAAACTAGAACACTTTCTAACACCATACACAAAAATAAACTCAAAATGGATTAAAGATCTAAATGTAAGACCAGAAACTATAAAACTCCTAGAGGAGAACCTAGGCAAAATACTCTCCAACATATATCACAGCAGGATCCTCTATGACCCACCTCCCAGAATATTGGAAATAAAAGCAAAAATAAACAAATGGGACCTAATTAAACTTAAAAGCTTCTGCACAACAAAGGAAACTATAAGCAAGGTGAAAAGACAGCCTTCAGAATGGGAGAAAATAATAGCAAATGAAGCAACTGACAAACAACTAATCTCAAAAATATACATGCAACTCCTGCAGCTCAATTCCAGAAAAATAAAGACCCAATCAAAAAATGGGCTAAAGAACTAAATAGACATTTCTTCAAAGAAGACATACAGATGGCTAACAAACACATGAAAAGATGCTCAACATCACTCATTATCAGAGAAATGCAAATCAAAACCACAATGAGGTATCATTCACGCCAGTCAGAATGGCTGTGATCCAAAAGTCTACAAGCAATAAATGCTGGAGTGTGTGTGGAGAAAAGGGAATCCTCTTACACTGTTGGTGGGAATGCAAACTAATATAGCCACTATGGAGAACAGTGTGGAGATTCCTTAAAAAACTGGAACTAGAACTGCCTTATGATCCAGCAATGCCACTGCTGGGCATACACACTGAGGAAACCGGAATTGAAAGAGACACGTGCACCCCAATGTTCATCACAACACTGTTTATAATAGCCAGGACATGGAAGCAACCTAGATGTCCATCAGCAGATGAATGGATAAGAAAGCTGTGGTACATATACATGCCAGTCCAGGTTCGATGCACGATACTGGATGCTTGGGGCTAGTGCACTGGGACGACCCAGAGGGATGGTATGGGGAGGGAGGAAGGATGAGGGTTCAGGATGGGGAACACATGTATATCTGTGGCAGATTCATTTTGATATTTGGCAAAACTAATACAATTATGTAAAGTTTAAAAATAAAATTAAATTAAAAAAAAAAAAAGAATACTTTTGAATCAGTTCTAGTGAGGTGGATGAAACTGGAGCCTATTATAGAGAGTGAAGTAAGCCAGAAAGAAAAACACCGATACAGTATACTAACGCACATATATGGAATTTAGAAAGATCGTAACGATAACCCTATATGGGAGACAGCAAAAGAGACACAGATGTATAGAACAGTCTGCTGGACTCTGTGGAAGAGGGAGAGGGTGGGATGATTTGGGAGAATGGCATTGAAACATGTTTAATATCATATATGAAATGAATAGCCTGTCCACATTCAATGCAGGATACAGGATGCTTGGGGCTGGTGCACTGGGATGACCCAGAGGGATGGTATGGGGAGGGACATGGGAGGGGGGTTCAGGATGGGGAACACGTGTATACCTGTGGTGGATTCATGTTGATGTATGGTAAAATCAATACAATATTGTAAAATAATTAACCTCCAATTAAAGTAAATAAATTTATATTTTAAAAAAAAGTTAAAAGAGAAAGAGAAAGATAAACACAACTGAATGCAGAGTTCCAGAAACTAGCAAGGGGAGAAAAGAAAGCCTTCTTATATGAACAATACAAAGAAATAGAGGGGAAAAAATAGAATGAAAAAGACTATATATATCTTCAAGAAAATCAGAGATATTGAGGGAATATTTAATGCAAAGATGGGCACAATAAGGAAAGAAAAGGAAACGACCTAACAGAAGCAGAACAGATTAAGAAAAGGTGGCAAGAATACAGAGAAGAACTGCACCAAAAGGCTCTTAACGACCTGGATAATCATGATGGTGTGGTCATTCACCTAGACCCAGACATTTTGGAGTGTGAAGTCAAATGGGGCCTTAGAAAGCATTACTGCAAGCAAAGCTAGTGGAGGTGATGGAATTCCAGCTGAGCTATTTAAAATACTAAACGATGTTGCTGTAAAAGTGCTGTACTCAACATCCCATCAAATTTGGAAAACTCAGCAGTGGCCACAGGACTGGTAAAGGCCAGTTTTCATTACATTCCCCAAAATGGCAGTGCCAAAGAATGTTCAAACTACCATACAGTTGTAAACATTTCACATGCTAGCAAGGAAATGCTCAAAATCCTACAAGCTAGGCTTCAACAGCACGTGAACCAAGAATTTTCAGATGTACAAGCTGGATTTAGAAAAGGAAGAGGAACCAGAGATTAAGTTGCTAGCATCTTTTGGACTATAGAGAAAGCAAGAAAATTCCGGAAATATATCTGCTGCTGCTAAATCGCTTCAGTTGTTTCCGACTCTGTGTGACCCCATAGATGGCAGCCCACCAGGCTCCCCTGTCCCTGGGATTCTCCAGGCAAGAACACTGAAGTGGGTTGCCATTTCCTTCTCCAATGCATGAAAGTGGAAAGTGAAAATGAAAGTGAAGTCGCTCAGTCGTGTCTGACTCCTAGCGACCCTATGGACTGCAGCCCACCAGGCCCCTCCATCCATGGGATTTTCCAGGTAAGAGTACTGGAGTGAGTTGTCATTGCCTTCTCCAGAAATATATCTACTTATACTTAATTGATGATGCTGAAATCTTTGATTGTGTGGATCACAACAAACTGGAAAATTCTTAAAGAGATGGAAATAACAGACCACCTTATCTGTGTCCTGAGAAACCTATATGTAGGAGAAGAAGTAACAGAACTGGACATGGAACAACAACAGACTGGTTCCAAGTGGGGAAAAGAGTATATTGTCACCCTGCTTATTTAACTTATATGCAGAGTACATCATGACAGGCTGGATGGAGCTCAAGCTGGAATCAAGATTGTGAGGAGTAATATCAACAATTTCAGATAGGCGAATGACACCACACTTATGGCAGAAAGTGAAGAGTAACTAAAGAGTTTCTTGATGAGCGTTAAAAAGGATAGTGAAAAAGCTGGCTTAAACATCAACATTCAGTAAACTAAGATGATGCAGTCTGGTTCCATCACTTCATGGCAAATAGTTGGGGAAAGAGTGAAAATAGTAGCAGATTTTATTTTCTTGGACTCCAAAATCATTGCAGCCTGTGACTGCGGCCACTAAATTAAAAGACTTTTACCCCTTGGAGGAAAAAGCTATGACAAAAAGCTAGCTATGACAAACCTAGACAGTGTATTAAAAAGCAGAGACATCACTTTGCCAACAGATCTATATAGTCAAAGCTATGTTCTTTTTTTCTAGTAGCTATGTACAGTTGTGACAGTTGGACTATAAAGAAAGCTGAGCACTGACTATTGATGCTTCCAAATTGTGGTGCTAGAGATAAATCTGAAGAGTCTCTTGGACTGTAAGGAAATCAAACCAGTCAATCCTAAAGGAAATCAACCCTGAATATTCACTGGAAGGACTGATGCTGAACCTGAAATGTCAATACTTTGGCCACCTGATGTGAAGAGCTGACTTATTGTTAAGAAAGATTGAGGGCAGAAGGAAAAGGGGATGACAGAGGATGAGATAGTTGAATGGCATCACCAACCTAACTGACATGAGTTTGAGCAAACTCTAGGCCGTAGTGAAGAACAGGGAATCTGGTGTGCTGCAGTTCATGGGATCATGAAGAGTCAGACATAACTGAGGAACTGAACAACAGTAATAAAAATATCTCATTTAGCTTACATAAGCTCCATGACAATTGATGAAAATCAACGTCCTGCACAAGGCAAAACTTTCCTAAAACACTGACCCCTCAAAGAGGGTCACATTTGGGAGATGTTGGGATTATATTCATAGGCAGAAAGTCCTGAGTATCCCAGAGGAGAGACAACAAGGGCTCTATCCAGGGCTTTTTTAAGTTCTACTCTCCTGCAGATGGAAAGGAAGTTGGGTCTGAAAAGCGGGGGCCTCCATGGAAGCAGGGCATGGGATACAAGACTTCATAAAGCCCTTTATAATCATTATTTATTTTTATCATATTGCTTATTCTTAACACTTGCTGATATATGTTTATATATTTCTTCCTAAATTATAGCAAATAAATATGCAGAGAAAACTTATAAAAATGTGGGCCCAGCACAGAATAGATCCTTATAAAGTAAAATCCTATTTGAAACACTTTTGTGCATAATATCAATGTTTAAGTACAGCATTTATGTAATCATGTGTCAGTTTTATTTCATCCATTAGATTGTCTACAATTATGAATCTTTCTACTCTTTTATATTTCAACTGATATCAACATTACTGATGAGTATAAAATCTCAGGCTACTATCAGTTCAGTTCAGCTGCTCAATCGTGTCTGACTCTTTGCAACTCCATGGACTGCAGAAGTCCAGGCTTCTCTGTCCATCACCAACTCCTGGAGTTTGCTCAAACTCATGCCTGTTGAGTCAGTGATGCCATTCAACCATCTCCTCCTCTGTCATGCCCTTCTCCTCCTGCCTTTTTCTGTGATTCAGCTCTTCACAGTAGGTAGCCAAAGTATTGGAGCTTCAGTTTCAGCATCAGTCCTTCCAATGAATATTCAGGATTGGTTCCCTTTAGGATTGACTGGTTGATCTGACAGGCTTCTATAGGATTTTAAAAAATTTATAGATACAGGTATAAATATATTATACAAATATTAATAGAATATTCGATATTATACATTATTTTGACACACAAAATTTCATAAAAAATAACATTTGAGCCATCAGGGAAGCCCCACATACATACTTATATACATAATTTTTTATCTTGACCAAATATCAATTACACAAACTTATTTTAGGCCTTCATCTATTAATACAGAAAATGGTATAAAGAGAAATGTGCAAAAGATTATCAACTTGACAACAATCTTGAAGTTTAGCCATGTCTCCAGAATTTCTTACTTATCTCTAGCACCTCCTGTGGCTAAAACACCCCTGTGCGTGTGCTAAGTCACTTCAGTTGTTTCTGACGTTTTGTGACTCTATGAACTGTGTCCTGCCAGGCTCCTCTGTCCATGGGAGTCTCCAGGCAAGACTATTGGAGTGGGTTACGTTGCCCTCCTCTAGGAGGTCTTCCTAACCCAGAGACTGAACCTGAGTCTCTTATGTCTTCCGCACTGGCAGGTGGGTTGTTTACCACTAGTGCCACCTGGGAAGCTCAAAACACCCCAAACCCCACACAATTTCTCTAACTTGCACTTTATCATTGGGTCTCTTGTTTGTTTATTTGACCACACTGTGCAGCATGTGAGATCTTAGTTTCCTGGTCAGGTACCGAACTCATACCCACTGAACTGGAAGTGTGAATTCTTAACCACTGGACTGCCTTCTATTGTAGTCCTGAGTCTCCAAGTTGGTTGCCTAATTTATAAAAATGTGTTGTTGTCCTTTTCAATTTGCTTTAAATTTATGTCCATTGTTTCAAGAGCAAAGAGTGATAATGGAGGCCCCTTTTGAGGTTAGTGTATAATAAAGTTTAAAGTGAAGTCACTCAGTCGTGTCTGACTCTTTGTGACCCCATGGACTGTAGCCTACCAGGCTCTTCCGTCCATGAAATTTTCCAGGCAAGAATACTGGAGTGGGTTATTTCCTTCTCCAGGGGATCTTCCCAACCCAGGGATTGAACCTGGGTTCCCTGCACTGCAGGCAGACACTTTACCATCTGAGCCACTAGGGAAGCCCTTAGTGTATGATGATGTAACCCTATGGCAATTCTGGTCTCTTGATTTGAATGATTTTCAAAAATACAAATAGTAAAAGTAATCTAACTCTTTTAAGAAATGGGCAACAGTTCCTACAAACCCTGTCATCAGATGGAATGTCACCTCATTCTTTTCACTGATTCAGCCATGTTTCTAATTTCTGTCCAGTGACCTCAAAATTGTATGTATGAGAAGTTTCACACTATTTGTAACACTCTGTAGCACACAGAAATTCCACTGTGGCATGAAACAAGCCACGGTTGTAGAATGGAACGAGAAATAACCTTTATTTTTATTTTTTTCTCACAGATAGTTAAAGCTACTCTGTAAGGCTAAGTCAGGTTTCCAGGTTTCTCTGCGATCTTTGGGACATTAAAACATCCTTCCGTCAATTTTTTTTTTTTTCCTACTAACAGTCTCATTTTAGTTATTGAAATAGATATTCCTATGCAGTAAGCATGAGTTCTTTGGATACATTACTACTAAGGATCTCTCATTTTTCCTTAAAATATTCGTTTTAATTTAGGTTGACTTAAAGTGCTTCTCCCCTAGTGATTCATTTAGCATTTATTATTCATTTTCTGGACCCAGCCTGAGACTCTCTAACACCTTTAACCCAGTGACCCTTAGAACTACCTTTTCATCTTCTCTGCCTCAGTTACTGGTTATTACATAGACCTGCCAAGCAACTGTCAACTTTGACTTTACCTACATTATAGAAACTCCTTTTCCCTCTCTCTTTTGTGAGATTCCCAGCTTTCTGGATCTCAGGAGGCTTGTGTCATTTTCAATGGCACATTTCCATCTGAGAATGAATACATTAGCCTTTTAAAAATTCTTGAATACAAAGTATCTATACTTGCAGACTATGACTATATGAATACATGTTTATTTTTTGCTTATTCTAGATTGTGTATCAAGCTGGGTATTAAGTTCTAGATTTTGAAAACTGATTGTAACACTGTAACATCTTCTACATGGCTATATAAGTTTTAATATTTGCTATAAGGGGTGTGTGTCTGTGCATGAGTATGCATGTAAGCATATGTGTCTGGAGGCATTGGTGAGCTGTGTATGATTGATTGTATTCTGGAAGTTTTTATAATATTTTTAGCATTACCTGATATCCTGACATTTTCTTACTATGTGGTGATATAAATAATTTTTCACTTAATGTGCTGGACACTTAGTAGTAGTCTTTTCAATTTAGAAACTCATCTTCTGGGAAAATTTCCCTTTATTTATTCTCCATCCAATTTCTTCTTTCTCTTTCTGTGTCTGCTCTTGGACAGATATGAAATTTCCTGGGTGCTAATTTCTTATTGCTTTCTATTTCCCCATCTCTTTGTTTACCTTATGTACTAGAAAGTCTTGTTGCTCAAAGAGTGAAACTGACAACAGCAACATCATCTGAAAGCCTATTCAAAACGCACAATCTCAGGTCCAACACCAGAAATACTAAACCACAATTTGCATTTTGTCAATTTATCTAAGTGATTTGTGTGTACACTAAAATTTGAGATACACTGCTCCAGAATCATTATCAATATGTGTTTCTTTTTTTTTTTTTTACAGTCTTTGAAATTTTTTTTTCTTTAATAGAAAATTATTTAATTAGTATACATGTGTTCCCCATCCTGAATCCTCCTCCCTCCTTCAATCATTATGTTTAATGTTTAAATTTCTGCTGTCACATTTTATTTCCCTTTCTTTTTTGTTCTCTGGATATTACTTTTTAAATAGCTTTCTTTACTTGTTTTTTTTTTAATAAGGTAAAGCTACTTTATCTCTTTGATGATATAATTAGACATTTTGAAGCTTTTCCTTTGTTTTTGCTTGGTCTCTCTTTCTCTAAATTTCTTTAGTATGTTCATTTGTTTTTGTTTCTGTTATTCATGGTAGAGTTAGTTTTCAAATAGCTGGTAATTTTCACTGTTCATTTTTAAAACGAGACAATAAAAAGCTGAGTGGCAGCTTTTGAGTTGATTGAAATGGAGATGAGGTGATTATCTGGCCTTATCATATCAACATGTGAAGGTTTTTTTTTTTTCTTAGATCATCAATCAATTTCTACCAGACTTAAAAAGCCTAATGTTGTCAATATTCTGGTGAATTTTGGGAACAGTTGAGGGGCAATCATCATTCAGAATACAGATCTTATTTAAACTTCTCTGTATTCAGTAAGACTAAATACCCATCTTAAGTCAGCTTAATGTCCCTAAACTCAAAGCCTATGCTTCAATATGTTTAGAGATTAAATCTCCCCTCAGTCTCTGAAGGGGCAGAGAAGGAAATCTCTGCTAGTTGGTGTGTGGGATGTAGCAATTTAAATGCCCCAGTATCAATTTTTCCATGTTTAGCATCACCCAGCATCCTCACCTTTGGATGTACCACCAATTCCCAAAATTTTCTGAAGTTTTTGGGAACACGAGTCAGCTTCCTTCTTAGCCCTACTCCTGTAGATACTTAATTTTCAGCTTTTTGATTATAATTAAAATGTTGCTACTCAAATTCCAGCTTTCCAAATTAAATGTTTTTCTGTGTCGATTTTTCTTGTCTCTGGCATCTTTTCTCCTACCATTTTTTTTTCCTCATGAATTTACACTTTCCATTTCCATTACTTCACATTTCAGTTTGGGGTGGGCATGTGATGGGATGGATTTTTATAAATTATGCATGATATGGTTATTGCTAACTAACATGTCTATGTTCATTCCTTTTATCTTTGCAGCAATCCTGTCCCTTATTGATTATAGTGTGATGAACTAAAATGGGAAATTAAAAAAAAAAACGTGTTTAGCTTCTGTTTCCCAGATGATGCTAGTGGTAAAGAAGCTTCCTGCCAATGCAGGAGACACAAAAAATGCAGGTTCAATACCTAGGTTGGGAAGATCCCCTGGAGGAAGGCAGGGCAACCCACTCCAGCATTCTTGCCTGGAAAATCCCACAGACAGAGGAGCCTGGTGGATTACAGTCCATAGGGTCACAAAGAATTGGACACACCTAAAGCGACAAGGAATGATGCTAAAGCTGAAACTCCAGTACTTTGGCCACCTCATGCTAAGAGTTGACTCTTTGGAAAAGACTCTGATGCTGGGAGGGATTGGGGGCAGGAGGAGAAGGGGACGACAGAGGATGAGATAGCTGGATGGCATCACTGACTCGATGGGCATGAGTCTGAGTGAACTTCGGGAGTTTGTGATGGATAGGGAGGCCTGGCATGCTGCGATTGATGGGGTCACAAAGAGTCGGACACGACTGAGCAACTGATCTGATCTGAAAGCAACTTAGCACACAGGCACACAACGTGTTTGGCTCAGCTCAAAAAACTTAAATATGATTGATTTGAATCCACATTTTCTCAATTAAAGTCCTCTGGCCCTTAGACTATTTTTCAAGGTGGGCCTGCAAACTAGGCTCATAATGCAAACCAGGTCCACAGAATGTTTTGCAAATAAAGTTTTTTTGAAATGTAGTTAATAAATTTGTTCGTGCATTATCTGTGGCCAGTTCCACATTGTAATGGAAGGGCTCAGCATTTTCAAAAACCAAACAGCCTAAAATATTTACTATCTAGACCTATACATAAAAAGTTTGCCAATCCCTATTCTAAATCCTTACATGGATGCTAACCTTAATCACCCTTTCTACTCACCTTCTGGGAAATGTACATCTCTTTCTCTGTACAGTGCCATTTTAAAAACTGTGTGTGTGTATGCACATGTGTGTAACTGGCTCCTTATATAATTGTTTAAGACATGTAAACTCTCATTTTATTTCTTTATACCCCAGATTACCAGAGGAAATATTTTTTTCACTTTAAAACTCACTTGGTTCATAAAAAATATTTATAACAGTCTCGGTACTTGGTGGAAGATTTTTGAAAATGGTCATTTGGACACTTTCTTCAGCCTTTTGTTCCAAAATGATTGATGATTCAAAATGTCAGCATAAGCTATATAAACACAGCTATATTTGGTCAAAGTGTGTCATCATGTTCTTGTTGAAAAATAGAAGCATCTGTCATGTCTGTGTATCTTATTAAATCTTAAGTAAGATTTGCCATGTTAAGCTTGGAAATTCAAACAAATTCTTAGGCTTTATCTCATTCATGTGATAATCCACTTATATGTTTATGTATTTATTTATTTTTGGCTCTGAACCACAAAATTAGTGAATCCAAAAAGATAATCTAATGGTACAAGTAAGCAAATCTCCAGAATGAATTTAGCTGCTTTAATAGTTTTATGTTTTTAATTTGTGTCTTATTGGGAACACTGTTTTTAACTCAAAGCCTAACTATGATGAAGAATATTCATGTATATAATTCAAACCACAAAAATGATCATTTCCAGCATGATGGAATTTATTCCTGTGCTATCAAAGACACATTCTTTGGGGATTAGCTACAATATAATAAAACTTCACATTCAGAAAAAAAATGAGAAAATAAACCAGCAGTGAGGGAATATGTTTCAAAGTGAAGAGAACAATGCATTGAAATAATTCTGTTTTGACAGAATATTGCCAGGAATATATTTAAGCAGATTCACAAATATATATATATACATATTCATATATATGTATATAATCATATATAGTATTATGCAAAGCAAGAAGCAAAGGTAGGATGGTAAAGTAGAAAAGCACCTGGACTGAACATCAAAGGACTTAATTTTTGTGTTTGCACTAACAATACACAATTGTAAGTTGGATTAGGTAATTTCATAGAGTCTTTCCAGGTCTCTTAAATTTTATCTCTTCATACAATTTACTGACAATTGTATTACATAGATTATAATATCCCTTCGTGGATCAAAATGTTGTCATGGTGAAGGGGCTTCCATAACTCAATGAAGCTATGAAACATGCTGTGCAACCCCACCCAAGAAGAGTGGGTCATAGTAAATAGTTCTGATAAAACATGGTGTGGTTCACTGGAGGAGGGAATGGCAACCCATTTCAGTATTCTTATCCTAAGAACCCCATGACCACTATGAAAAGGCAAAAAGATATGAGGAAGGTGAGCCCCCCAGGTTGGAAGGTGTCCAATATGCTACTGGGGAAGAATTGAAGGCAATTACTAATAACAGAGAAGGCAATGGCACCCCACTCCAGCACTCTTGCCTAGAAAATCCCATGGACGGAGGAGCCTGGTGGGCTGCAGTCCATGGGGTCACTACAAGTTGGACACGACTAAGCGACTTCACTTTCACTTTTCACTTTCATACATTGGAGGAGGAAATGGCAACCCACTCCAGAATTCTTGCCTGGAGAATCCCAGGGACTGGGGAGCCTGGTGGGCTGCCATCTATGGGGTAACACAGAGTTGGACACGACTGAAGCGACTTAGCAGTAGCACTAATAACTTCAGAAAAAATGAAGAGGCTGGGTCAAACTGAAAATAATTCTCAGTTGTGGATGTGTCTGGTTCAGGATTGAGAAAAAAGTACATCAAGGCTGTTTGCTGTCATTCTTTAACTTATATGCTGATCACATCATGAGAAATACTGGGATGGATGAGTTACAAGTTGGAATCAGGATTGGCAGGAGAAACATCAACAACCTTAAATATGCAGATGGCAGAAAGTGAATTGAAACTAAAGAACCTCTTGATGAGGGTGAAGGAGGAGAGGGAAAATGTTGGCTTAAAACTAAATATTAAAAAAAAAAAAAGACTAAGATCAGGGCATCTGATGCCATCATTGGCAAATAGAAGGGTAAAAGGTGGAAGCAGTGAATGATTTCTTCTTCTTGGGCTCTAAAATCACTGCAGATGGTGACTGCAGCCATGATATTAGAAGACAATTACTTCTAGTCAGGAATGCTATAACAAACCTAGACAGTGTGTTCAAAAGCAAAGACATCACTTTACTGACAAAGGTCCATACAGTCAAGACTATGGGCTTTTCAGTAGACATGTACAGTTGTGAGAGCTGGACCAAAAAGAAGGTAAAGCCCTGAAGAATTGATTCCTTCAAACTGTGGTACTAGATAAAACTTTTGAGAGTCCCTTGGACAGCAAGGAGATCAAACCAATCAATCTTAAAGGAAGTCAACCCTGAATAGTCATTGGAAGGACTGATGCTGAGACTGGAGATACAATATTTTGGTCACCTGATATGAATAGCTGACTCATTGGAAAAGACCTAATGCTGGGAAAGATTGAAAGTAGAAGGAGAAGAGTGCTGGATGAGAAGGTAGAGGATAAGATGGCTGGATTACATCACTGATACAATGGAGATGAACTTGGGCAAACTCTAGGAGATGGTGAGGAATAGGGAGGCCTGGCATGCAGTCCTTGGAGTCATGAAGAATCTGACACAACTGAATGATTCAACAACAACAACTGCTGGTAAAAGTAAAGTCCAGTGTTGTAAAGAACAATATTGCATAGGAATCTGTTAGTCTATGGATCAAGTTCAATTGAAGTGGTCAAGCAGGAGATGGCAAGCATGAACATCATTATTTTAGGAATCACTGACTAAAATGGATAGGAATGAGTGAATTTAATTCAGATGACCATTATATGTGCTATTGTGTGCAAGAATCACTTAGAAGAAATGAGATAGTCAAAATAGTTAATAAAAAAAATCCAAAATTGCACTTGGGTGCAATCTTAAAAATGACAGAATGATCTAGGTTTGTTTTGAAGGCAAACCATTCAATATTACAGTAATCCAAGTATATGACCCATCATTAATGTCAAAGAAACTGAAGCTGACCTACACTGAAGACCTACAAGACTTTCTAGAACTAACAAAAAAAGATCTCCTTTTCTGACTCCCATAAGGGATTGAAATGAAAAAGCACTAAGTCAAGAGATACCTGGAGTAACAAGCAAATTTGGCCAGGTAATACAAAATGAAGCAGGGCAAAGGCTAACAGAGTTTTGTCAAGAGAACACATTGTTCATAGCTAGCATCCTCTTCCAACAATATGAGAGATGGTTCTATACATGGACATTAACAGATGGTCAACACCACAAACTGATTTTGTTTGCAGCCAAAAATGGAGATTCTTTATATTTATCAGAAGCAAGATCTGGAGTTAATTGTGGCTCAGATTGCAAAATTCAGGTTTAAAATGAAGAAAGTAAGGAAAAGCACTAGGCCATTCATGATTATGTGGTAGAAGTGATGAACTGATTCAAGGGATTAGACGTGTTAGACAGAGTACTTGAAAAAATATGGACAGAGGTTCATAACATTGTAGAGAATGCAGTGGCCAAAACTACCCTAAAGTAAAAGATGTGCAAGAAGGAAAAGAGGTTTTCTGAGGAAGTCTTACAAATAGCTGAGAAAAGAAGAGAAGCAAAGGGAAGGGAGAAGGGACGATATACCCAACTAAATACAGAGATCCAGAGAATAATAAGTAGAGATAAAAAAGATTTTATTAAGAAAATAATGCACAAGAATAGAGGAAAACCATAGAATGGGAAAGACTAGAGATCTCTTCAAGAAAATTGGAGAGATCAAGGAAATATTTCATGTAAGGATGGATACAATAAAGGATGGAAATGTTAACAACATAAAAGAAGAAGAAAAGATTAGGAAGAATTGTCAAGAATACACACAAAAAACTATACAAAAAAGATGTAAGTGATTCAGATAACCTCAATCTTGTGGCCTTTCACCTAGAGGCTGACATCCTGCAGTGTGAAGTCAAATTGGCCTTAGGAAGCATTACTGCAAACAAAGTTAGTGGAAGTGATGAAATTCCAGCTAAACTATTTCTAATCCTAAAAGATTATACTGTAATAATGAAGCATTCAATATGTCAGCAAATTTGGATAACGTCTCAGTGGCCATAGGACTGGAAAAGGTCAGTTTTCATTTCAGTCTCAAAAAGGACAATGCCAAAGAATGTTCATACTGTTATACAGCTGTAAACGTTTAACATGCTATCAAGGTTATGCTCAAAAATCTTCAAGCTAGGCCTCAGTAATATGTGAACCCAGAACTGCCAGATGTACAAGCTAGAGGAACAAAGACCAAATTGCCAACATTATTTGCATCATAGAGAAAGCAAGGAAATTTCAGAAAACATATGCTTCATTGATTAAACTAGTCTTTGTGTGGATCACAACAAACTGGAAAATTCTTAGAGATGGGAATACCAGACCACTTTATCTGTCTCCTGAGAAAGCTATGTCAAGGTCAAGAAGCAACAGGTAGAACTGAACATGGAATGATGAACTGGTTCAAAATTGGAAAATGATTATGGCAAGGCTGGATCTTGTCACCCTGTTTACTTAACTTATATGCAGAGTACATCATGTGAAATGCCAGGCTGCAAGAGTTACAAACTGGAATCAAAATTGCTGTGAAAAATATCAACTATCTCTGATATGTAGATGATACCATTCTAATGGCAGAAAATGAAGAGGAACTGAAAAGCATCTTGATGAGGGTGAAAGAGGACAGTGAAAAAGCTGGCTTAATACTTAGCACTTAAAAAGCTAAGATCACATCATCTGATCCAATCACCTCAGGGAAAATAGAAGGGGAAAAGTGTAAACAGTGACAGATTTTATTTTCTTGGGCTCCAAAACCACTTCAGACAGTGAATGCAGTCATGAAATTAAAATACACTTGCTCATTGGAAGAAAAGCTACATCAAACCTAGACAGTGTATTAAAAAGCAAAGACATCAATTTATTGACAACATCCCTATTGTCAAAGCTATTGTTATTCCAACGTCATGTATGAATGTGAGTTGGACCATAAAGAAGGCTGAGCACCAAAGAATTGATACTTTTGAATTGTGGTGCTGGAGAAGACTCTTGAGAGTACCTTGGACTGCGATGAGATAAAATGAGTCAATTCTAGAGGAAATCAACTCCTAATGTTCTTGGAAGGACTGATGCTGGAGCAGAAGCTCCAATATTTTGGCCACCTGATAAGAAGACCCAATGCATTGGAAAAGATCCTGATGCTGGGAAATACTGAAGGCAAAAAGAGAAGGATACAGCACAGGATGAGATGGTTAGATAGTATCACAAACTCAATGGACATGAATTTGTGCCAAATCCATGAGACAGTGAAGGTCAGAAAGCCTGGCATGCTACCGTCCATGGGTTTTGAAAGAGTTCCTCATGACTTAGTGGCTGAACAACAATGATATGTAATTATGTAAACAGTGTGCAAAGAAAATTCTCACCATGTATTCTAGTGTAATAATGAGTGAGAACATTTTCCTTAGTCTGATGTTTTCTGATAGGATCTTGACTAGTTTTGAATACTCTGTAGTTGTTGTCTCTCACTCACGTCCAATTTTTGTGACCCCATGGACTGCACCATGCCAGGCTTCCCTGTCTTTCACCATCTCCTGGGCTTGTTCAAACTCATGTCATTGGGTACTGGTGCTTCAGCTTAAGCATCAGTCCCTCCAGTGAATATTCTGGTTGATTTTCTTTAGGATTGATTGAATTGATCACCTTGCATTCCAAGGAATTCTAAGAGTCTTCCCCAATACCACAGTTTGAGAGCATCAGTCTTTCAGTACTCAGGCATCCTTATGGACCAGCTCTCACGTCTTTATATGGAAAAACCATAGCTTTGATTATATGAATCTTTGCGAAGTAATGTCACAGCTTTTTGTTATGCTGTCTAGGTTTGTCATAGTTTTTCTTCCAAGGAGCAAGTGTCTTAGAATTTCATGGCTACAGTCACCATCTGAGGCGATTTTGGAGCTTAAGAAAATAAAGTCTGTCACTGTTTCCATTGTTTTCCTATCTATCTGCCATGAAGTGATTAGACCAGATGCCATGATCTTAGTTTTCTGAATGTTGAGTTTTAAGCCAGTTTTTTTCACTCTCATCTTCATTTTCATCAAGAAGCTCTTAGTCCCTCTTCACTTTCTGCCATAAGCATGGTGTCATCTGCATATCTGAGGTTATTGATATTTCTCCCAGCAATCTTGATTCCAGCTTATACTTCATCCAGCCAGGCATTTCATATGATGTACTCTGCGTATAAGTTAAATAAGCAAGGTGACTATATACAGCTTTGACACGTTCCTTTATCAATTTTCAATCAGTCTGTTGTTCCATGTCAGGTTCTAACTGATGCTTCGTGATTTGCAACAGTTTCTCAAGAGGCAGGTAAAGTGGTCTGGTATCCTCATCTCTTAAAGAACTTTCCACAGTTTGTTGTGATCCACACAGTAAAAGGCTTTGCTGCTGCTGCTGCTAAGTGATGTCAGTCATGTCCGACTCTGTGCGACCCCATAGATGGCAGCCCACCAGGCTCCCCCGTCTCTGGGATTCTCCAGGGAAGAACACTGGAGTGCATTGCCATTTCCTTTTCTAATGCATGAAAGAGAAAAGTGAAAGTGAAGTCGCTCAGTCGTGTACTCCTAGCGACCCCATGGACTGCAGTGCACCAGGCTCCTCCATCCATGGGATTTTCCAGGCAAGAGTACTGCAGTGGGGTGCAATTGCCTTCTCCCAAAAGGCTTTAGCAGAGTCAATGAAGCAGAAATACAATTTTTTTTTCCTGAAATTATCTTTCTTTTCCTATGATCCAAAGGATGTTGGCAATTCGATCTCTGGTTCCTCTGCCTTTCCTAAATCTAGCTTGAATAACTGGAAGTTCTCAGTTTATGTACTGTTGAAGTCTAACTGGGAGAATTTTAAGAATTACTTTGCTAGCATGTGAAATGTGCAATTGCATGGTAGTTTGAACATTCTTTGGCATTGATTTTTTGGGATTGGAATGAAAACTGACCTCTCCCAGTCCTGTGGCCATTGCTGAGTTTTCCAAATTTGCTGGCATATTGAGCAAGGCACTTTAACAGCATCATCTTTGGGGGTTTGAAATACCTCAAATGGAATTCCATTACCTCCACTTGCTTTGTATGTATTGATGCTTCCTAAAGTCCACTTGACTTTGTACTCCAGGATGTCTGGCTCTAGGTGAGTGATCACACCTTCATGGCTATCTGAGTCATTAGGATTTTTTGGTATAGTTCTTCTGTGTATTCTTGTCACCTCTTCTTAATAACTCCTGCTTCTGTTAGGTCCATACCATTTCTGAAGAAGGTAAAGTTCTCTCTAAAAAAAAAAAAATAGGTTTAGAAATCCTTAAGAAAATATTAGCAACTAAAATACAATAATATATAATAGATTCATTCATTGTTACAAATTAGAGCTTATAAACATGTAAAAAATTACGAGAAAGTTTTAAAACATAACCATTTTTATATGATTTTTTTTCAGCAGGAGAAAAATGAATAAGTTTACAAGAGTCTTTTAATACTTAAACAATATGAAAACTAAAACTGAGCACTAGACTGTGTATATAAGTAAATCTAAAATACAAGAGTTAAATAAGATTTTCGCTTTCAAAGAAAAAAAGAATTTAAGTTTCCTTACATTTAACAAACTTCACAGAACAGATGCTAAAGGGAAACAAGCCCTCCTGACTCCATTTCCACCTGTCTACCATCAGGAAGTGATCATCTGCTGTAAGTCCTGGGTTTGGCCTAGCTCCCATAGCTGTCTGGCAGCAGCAGCAGCAGCAGGTGGGGCCTGAGGAGGGGCAAGAGGGTGTTTGGCAGCCTCCTTTGATCAGAGCTTACTGGATCAGAGCTTAATCAAAGCTATTCAAAGTTAATTAACACAGAAGCCTGCAAGAGTCCTTGTGCTTGCAAGGAGTCAGATATGACTGAGTGACTGAACTGAACTGAATGTATGTTTGTTCTCTTATATGAGAAAACCTGGGAGCAGTGGTACAACCATGGTCATGAGCACATTAGGGACACACATCTTATTTTGTATATAATATTCAACAGAGAAAGGAACCAACACTTGGTGGGAATGTTTGCTTATAGGTCTGGGAAAGGGAAAGTTCAAGAAGAGCCTGGATTATTTTATTCCAGAAATTAACGTAGTGCACAAAACCTTAAAAGGACCTGGGAAAACCACCCTGAAGCCTTCTTGAAAGGACTTTCTCTGATCAAATCTGGAATACGCTTAACAAGAACATAAATAATCATCACACACACACACACACACACACAACTGCAGGCCGATATCACTGATGAACATAGATGCAAAAATCCTAAATAAAATTCTAGCAAACAGAATCCAACAGCATATTGAAAAGGTCATACACCATGACCAAGTGGGCTTTATCCCAGGGATGCAATAATTCTTCAATATTTGCAAATCAATCAATATGATATACCACATTAACAAATTCAAAGATATAAACCATATGATTATCTCAATAGATGCATAGAAAGCCTTTGACAAACTTCAACATTCATTTATGATGCCAAAAAAAAAACAACCTTCAGAAACCAGGCATATAAGGAACATACCTCAACATAATAAAAGCCATATATGATAAACCCACAGTGAACACTATCCTCAATGGTGAAATATTGAAAGCATTTCCCCTAAAGTCAGGAACCAGACATGGGTGCTCACTTTCACCACTACTATTCAACATAGTTTTTGACATTTTAGCCAAGGCGGTCAAAGAAGAAAAAGAAATAAAAGGAATCTAGAGTGGAAAAGAAGTAAAACTCTCACTGTTTGCAGATGACATGATCCTCTACATAGAAAACCCTAAAGATACCACCAGAAAATTACTAGAACTAATCAATGATTATAGTAAAGTTGCAGGATATAAAATCAATACATAGAAATCCCTTGCATTTCTATACACTAACAATGAGAAAACAGAAAGAGAAATTAAGGAAATAACCCCATTCACCATTGTAAGAAAAAGAATAAAAAAAAAACTTAGGAATAAATCTACCTAAAGAAACAAAAGACCTATATTTAGAAAAATATAAAACACTGATGAAAGAAATCAAAGATGACACAAATAGATGGAGAAATATACCATGTTCATGGATTGGAAGAATCAATATAGTGAAAATGAGTATACTACCCAAAGCAATCTATAGATTCAATGCAATCCCTGTCAAGCCACCAATGGTATTTTCCACAGAACTAGAACAGATAATTTCATAATTTGTATGGAAATACAAAACACCTCAAATAGGTAAAGCAATCTTGTGATAGAAGAATGGAACTGGAGGAATCAACCTACCTGACTTCAGACTCTACTACAAAGCTACAGTCATCAAGACAGTATGGTACTGGCACAAAGACAGAAATATAGATCAAAGAATCAAAATAGAAAGCCCAGAGATAAATCTTCCCACCTATGGACAACTTATCTTTGACAAAGGAGGCAAAAATATACAATGAAGAAAAGACAATCTCTTTAGCAAGTGATGCTGGGAAAACTGGTCAACCATGTGTAAAGTAATGAAAATAGAACACTTCCTAACACCATACACAAAAATAAACTCAAAATGGATTAAAGATCTAAATGTAAGACCAGGAACTATAAAACTCCTAGAGGAAAACAGAGGCAAAACACTCTCTGACATAGGTCAGAGCAGGATCCTCTATGACCATCTCCCAGAGTAATGGAAATAAAAGCAAAGATAAATGGAACCTAATTAAACTTAAAAGCATTTGGACAATGAAAGAGACTATAAACAAGCTGAAAAGACAGCCTTCAGCATGGGAGGAAATAATCACAAATGAAGCAACTGACAAAGAATTAATCTCAAAAGTATACAAGCAGCTCATGCAGCTCAATACCAGAAAATAAATGACCCAATCAAAAAAATGGGCCAAAGTACTAAACAGACATTTCTCCAAAGAAGACATACAAATAGTTATCAAATACATGAAACAATGCTCAACATCACTCATTATCAGAGAGCTGCAAAGCAAAATCACACGTGGGTCAGAATGGATGCTATCAAAAAGTCTACAAAAAGTAAATGCTGGAAAGGGTGTGACGAAAAGGGAACCTTCTTACACCATTGGTGGGAATGCAAACTAGTACAGCCATTATGAAGAACAATGTAGTGATTCCTTAGAAAACTGGAAATAAAACTGCCATACGACTCAGGAATCCCACTGCTGGGCATATGCACTGAGGAAACCATAATTGAATGAGACACATGTACTCCAATGTTCATTACAGCACTGTTTACAATATCTCACCATGGAAGCAACCTAGATATCCATTGGCAGATGAATGGATAAGCAAGTTGTGGCACATATAAACAATGGAATATTCAGTTCAGTTCAGTCACTGAGTCGTGTCCGACTCTTTGCGGCCCCATGAATCACAGCACCCCAGGCCTTCCTGTCTATCACCAACTCCCGGAGTTCACGCAAATCCATGTCCCTCGAGTCGGTGATTCAGCTATTAAAAAGAATGCATTTGAATCAGTTCTAATGAGGTGGGTGAAACTGAAGCCTATTATACAGAATGAAGGAAGTCAGAAAAAAAAAACACCAATACAGTATATTAACACATATATATGGAATTTAGAAAGATGGTAACGATGACCCTATATGAGAGACAGGAAAAGAAACACAGATATAAATAATAGACTTTTAGACTCTGTGGGAGAAGGCTAGGATTGGAAGATTTGAGAGAATAGCATTGAAACCTGTACATTACCATATGTGAAATAGATGTAAGGTCCAAGTTTGATGCAAGAAAACAGGGCACTCAAATCAGGTGCACTGGGATAACACTGAGGGATGGGATGGGGAGGGAAGTGGGAGGGCAGTCAGGATGGGGGGCACATGTATAGCCATGGCTGATTCATCAATGTATGGCCAAAACCAGCACAATATTTTAAAGTAATTAGCTTCCAATTAAAATGAATAAATTAATTTAAAAGAAAAGGGTCAATTGATAAAAAAAAAAAGAATTCTTATACACACTAAATTGTTGGTAAGTCTGGAGAGGTATATATATATATAGGAGCTACTTGTTTTATTCTTTAACTTCTCTAATTTTGAAATAACAAAGTAAAAAGAAAGAGAAAAAGAACTTAGAAAAATTCTGCAAAAGTGGGTTGGTAAATTTAAAGTTACAACGGGTTGACAGATGGAGCTGATTACTCAGAAGAGTGGATTTTTATAGAAGGATTTTCTTTTTCTTGAGTAGTTACTTCTGTGTGATATAATCGGAGCATTTTCAAGGAGACGCACAATAATATTAATTTAACTACAAAATGGATTTCATTGCAAATAAATCATTTACTTTTATTAAATATTTTGAAAATATTTATTTTTAGTTGGAGTATAATTGTTTTATGATATTGTGTTGGCTTCTGCCATATATCACCATGAATGCATCATAAGCATACTTGTGCCTCCTCCCACTTGAAACTTCCTCCCACTGTCCACTCCTTCCCATCCCTCTAGGTTGTCACAGAGCACTGGGTTTGAATTCCCTGCATCATACAGCAAATTTACACTAACTCTTTATTTCACATGGGTAATATATATGTTTCAGTGCTACTCTCAATTTGTCCCACCCTCTTCTTCCTTATATCATGCCAGCCTCCCCTCTCCACTGTGTCCACAAGTCTGTTCTCTATGTCGATGTCTCCATTGCTGCTGCTGCTGCTGCTAAGTCACTTCAGTCATGTCCGACTCTGTGTGACCCCATAGACGGCAGCCCTCCAGGCTCCCCCATCCCTGGGATACTCCAGGCAAGAAAACTGGAGTGGGTTGCCATTTCCTTCTCCAATGGATGAAAGTGAAAAGTGAAAGGTAAGTCTCTCAGTCGTACCCGACTCTCAGCGACCCCATGGACGGCAGCCCACCAGGCCCCTCTGTCCACGGGATTTTCCAGGCAAGAGTGCTGGAGTGGGGTGCCACTGCCTTCTCCAAAGTCTCCATTGCTACCCTGCAAATAAGTTCATTAGAATCATCTTTCCAGATTCCATATGCAAATCCTTTGGTTTATAAAACTTCTTGAAAGCAATTCTTCCCACACAGGTCCACATCCTACTCTCTTCAGTAGCTCAGTCGTGTCCGACTCTTTGCGACCCCATCAATTGCAGCATGCCAGGCCTCCCTGTCCATCACCAACACCAGGAATTCACTCAAATACACGTCCATCGAGGCGGTGATGACATCCAGCCATCTCATCCTCTGTCGTCCCCTTCTCCTCCTGCCCCCAACCCTCCCAGCATCAGAGTTTTTCCAATGAGTCAACTCTTCCCATGAGGTGGCCAAAGTACTGGACTTTCAGCTTTAGCATCATTCCTTCCAAAGAAATCCCAGGGCTGATCTCCTTCAGAATGGAGTAGTTGGATCTCCTTGCAGTCCAAGGGACTCTCAAGAGTCTTCTCCAACATCACAGTCCAAAACCATCAATTCTTCAGTGCTCAGCTTTCTTCACAGTCCAACTCTCATATCCATACATTACTACTGGAAAAAACACATCCTTGACTAGACGGACCTTTGTTGGCAAAGTAATGTCTCTGCTTTTCAATATGCTATCTAGGTTGGTCATAACTTTCCTTCCAAGGAGTAAGTGTCTTTTATTTTTTTATTTTATTTTTTTTATTTTTATTTTTTTTAATTTTATTTTATTTTTAAACTTTACATAATTGTATTAGTTTTGACAAATATCAAAATGAATCCACCACAGGTATACATGTGTTCCCCATCCTGAACCCTCCTCCCTCCTCCCTCCCCATACCATCCCTCTGGGTCGTCCCAGTGCACTAGCCCCAAGCATCCAGTATCGTGGATCGAACCTGGACTGGCAACTCGTTTCTTACATGATATTTTACATGTTACAATGTCATTCTCCCAAATCTTCCCACCCTCTCCCTCTCCCACAGAGTCCATAAGACTGTTCTGTACATCAGTGTCTCTTTTGCTGTCTCGTACACAGGGTTATTGTTACCATCTTTCTAAATTCCATATATATGCGTTAGAATACTGTATTTATGTTTTTCCTTCTGGCTTACTTCACTCTGTATAATAGGCTCCAGTTTCATCCACCTCATTAGAACTGATTCAAATGTATTCTTTTTAATGGCTGAGTAATACTCCATTGTGTATATGTACCACAGCTTTCTTATCCATTCAT
The DNA here is from genome assembly GCF_003369695.1 of Bos indicus x Bos taurus. Classification (NCBI taxonomy): domain Eukaryota; kingdom Metazoa; phylum Chordata; class Mammalia; order Artiodactyla; family Bovidae; genus Bos; species Bos indicus x Bos taurus. The sequence continues at coordinate 80,673,473 of NC_040090.1, read as the reverse complement.
CTGCTGATGGACATCTAGGTTGCTTCCATGTCTTGGCTATTATAAACAGTGCTGCGATGAACATTGGGGTACACGTGTCTCTTTCCCTTCTGGTTTCCTCAGTGTGTATGCCCAGCAGTGGGGTTGCTGGATCATAAGGCACCGACAAATAGCAAATAGTAAGTGTCTTTTAATTTCATGGCTGCAGTCACCATCTGCAATGATTTTGGAGCCCAGAAAAATAAAGCCTGACACTGTTTCCCCATCTATTTCCCATGAAGTGATGGGACCGGATGCCATGATCTTCGTTTTCTGAATTTTGAATTTTAAGTCAACTTTTTCACTCTCCTCTTTCACCCTCATCAAGAGACTTTTTAGTTCCTCTTCACTTTCTGCCATAAGGGTGGTGTCATCTGCATATCTGAGGTTATTGATATTTCTCCCGGCAGTCTTGATTCCAGCTTGTGTTTCTTCCAGTCCAGCATTTCTCATGATGTACTCTGCATATAAGTTAAATAAGCAGGGTGACAATATCAGCCTTCACGTACTCCTTTTCCTATTTGGAACCAGTCTGTTGTTCCATGTCCAGTTCTAACTGTTGCTTCCTGACCTGCATTTAGGTTTCTCAAGAGGCAGGTCAGGTGGTCTGGTATTCCCATCTCTTTCAGAATTTTCCGCAGTTTATTGTGATCCACACAGCCAAAGGCTTTGGCATAGTCAATAAAGCAGAAATAGATGTTTTTCTGGAACTCTCTTGCTTTTTCCATGATCCAGCAGATGTTGGCAATTTGGTCTCTGGTTTCTCTGCCTTTTGTAAAACCAGCTTGAACATCTGGAAGTTCACGGTTCATGTATTGCTGAAGCCTGGCTTGGAGAATTTTGAGCATTACTTTACTAGCATGTGAGATGAGTGCAATTGTGCAGTAGTTTGAGCATTCTTTGGCATTGCCTTTCTTTGGGATTGGAATTAAAACTGATGTTTTCCAGTTCTGTGGCCACTGCTGAGTTTTCCAAAATTTCTGGCATACTGTGTGCAGCACTTTCACAGTGTCATCTTTCAGGATTTGGAATAGCTCAACTGGAATTCCATCACCTCCACTAGCTTTGTTTGTACTGATGCTTTCTAAAGCCAATTTGACTTCTAATTACAGGATATCTGGCTCTAGGTCAGTGATCACACCATCGTGTTTATCTGGGTCATAAAGATCTTTTTTGTACAGTTCTTGTGTGTATTCTTGCCACCTCTTCTTAATATCTTCTGCTTCTGTTAGGTCCATACCATTTCTGTCCTTTATCGAGCCCATCTTTGCATGAAATGTTCCCTTGGTATCTCTAATTTTCTTGAAGAGATCTCTCGTCTTTCCCATTCTGTTGTTTTCCTCTCTTTCTTTGCATTGATCACTGAAGAAGGCTTTCTTATCTTTTCTTGCTGTTCTTTGGAACTCTGCATTCAGATGCTTATATCTTTCCTTTTCTCCTTTGCTTTTCACTTCTCTTCTTTTCACAGCTATTTGTAAGGCCTCCCCAGACAGCCATTTTGCTTTTTCACATTTCTTTTCCATGGGGATGGTCTTGATCCCTGTCTCCTGTACAATGTCACGAACCTCTATCCATAGTTCATCAGGCACTCTATCTATAAGATCTAGTCCCTTAAATGTATTTCTCACTTCCACTGTATAATCATAAGGGATTTGATTTATGTCATACCTGAATGGTCTCGTGGTTTTCCCTACTTTCTTCAATTTCAGTCTGAATTTGGCAATAAGGAGTTCATGATCTGAGCCACAGTCAGCTCCTGGTCTTGTTTTTGTTGACTGTTTAGAGCTTCTCCATCTTTGGCTGCAGAAAATATAATCAATCTGATTTCAGTGTTGACCATCTGGTGATGTCCAAGTATAGATTCTTCTTTTGTGTCATTAGAAGAGAGTGTTTGCTATGACCAGTGCATTTTCTTGGCAAAACTCTATTAGTCTTTGCCCTGCTTCATTCCGTATTCCAATGCCAAATTTGCCTGTTACTCCAGGTGTTTCTTGACTTCCTACTTTTGCATTCCAGTCCCCTATAATGAAAAAGACATTTTTGGGGGTGTTAGTTCTAAAAGGTCTTTAGGTCTTCATAGAGCCATTCAACTTCAGCTTCTTCAGCGTTACTGGTTGGGGCATAGACTTGGATTACTGTGATATTGAATGGCTTGGCTTGGAAACAAACAGAGACCATTCTGTCGTTTTTGAGATTGTATCCAAGTACTGCATTTCAAACTCTTTTGTTGACCATGATGGCTACTCCATTTCTTCTGAGTGGTTCCTGCCCACAGTAGTAGATATAATGGTCATCTGAGTTAAATTCACCCATTCCAGTCCATTTTAGTTCACTGATTCCTAGAATGTCAACGTTCACTCTTGCCATCTCTTGTTTGATCACTTCCAATTTGCCTTGATTCATGGACCTGACATTCCAGGTTACTATGCAATATTGCTCTTTACAGTGTCAGAGCTTGCTTCTATCACCAGTCACACCCACAAGTGGGTATTTGTTTTTGCTTTGGCTCCATCCCTTCATTCTTTCTGGAGTTATTTCTCCACTGATCTCCAGAAGCATATTGGGCACGTACTGACCTGGGGAGTTCCTCTTTCAGTATCCTATCATTTTGCCTTTTCATACTGTTCATGGGGTTCTCAAGGCAAGAATACTGAAGTGGTTTGCCATTCCCTTAACCTTACCTGTGTTATTTCCCTCAACTTTCCGTATCTTTATGTCATATCAAGATACTCTCCTGAATTTATTCCTGCCTCAGAGGGCAAAAAAAAAAAAAAAAAGTTCCTTTTTTTTCTAAATTTAACTTTATTCTTTCCAGACTAATTTTTTAAATTTCTATCTCATCCTGTTAAGCCTCCTAAGTAAGCATTTCATTCTATCATATTCTCAAGTAGCTCCCCATCCTCTTCCTTTCACATTTATTTCTATCTTTGTTTCTATTGATACTTGTTTCCACATGTGTATGTGTGTGTGTATATTTATACATAGTTACCTTAAAAAATGGGACTTCCCTGAAGGCTCAGTTGTAAAATAACCACCTGCAATGCAGGAGAAATGGGTTTGATCCCTGGGTCAGAAAGATTCCCTGGAGAGGAAATGAAAACCCATTCCAGTTTTTTTGTCTGGAAAATGCCATGGACAGAGGAGCCTGGAGGGTTACAATCCGTATCGGCACAAAGAGTTGGACATGACTGAGTGACTGAGCATAGCACCTTTAAAAAATAGCTGAAATCCCAAACCCAAAACTCAAATTCCTTTGAATGCATTAAAGATATTGTCTCTTTGAATGATCTTTTCTTTTTCACATATATATATATATATATATATATATATATATATATATTTTTTTTTTTTTTTAAATTAGAGGATATTTACTTTACAATATTGTAGTGGTTTTGGCATACAGCAACATGAATCAGCATTGGCTATATATATGTCCCCTCCCTCTTGAACCCCTCTCCTACTTCCCTTCCCATTCCACCCTTCTAGGTTGTCACAGAGCACTGGCTTTGAATTCCCTGCTTTTACATGGAACTTCCACTGGCTATCTATGGTCTCTTCTCATACTTCTACCTTTCAGCCCTGAAATCTCACTAGCACTTATGTATTTGGCTTTTTTAAATCTTTATTTTTCTAGAGAGGGTTTAAGTTTTCAACAACATTGAAATGAAGATGTAGAGATCTCCCACATAGCCTGGGCCCACACTCATAAATAACCTCCTTTATTAGCAATATCACTTATAAAAATGGTACATTATTTTTTTTTACCAAGGGTGAACTTAAAAGTCATTGATACTATTTTTTTTTTTTTAAACAAACCAGGAATGATTTTCTTTTTCTTTCTTTTTTTTCTTTTTTGGAGTGTATGCCTTTCTTTGTTTTGTTTTTTGTTTGTTTGTTTGTTTGTTTGTTTTTTACTTTACAATATTGTATTGGTTCTGCCACACATCACCATGAATCCACCATGGGCATACATGTGTTCCCCATCCTGAACCCCCCTCCCACCTCCCTCCCCATACCATCCCTCTGAGTCATCCCAGTGCACCTGCCCCAAGCATCCTGTATGGAACCTGGATTGGTGATTCGTTTCTTATATGATATTATACATGTTTCAGTGTCATTCCCCCAAATTGTCCACCCTCTCCCTCTCCCATAGATTCCGAAAGACTTTTATACATCTGTGTCTCTTTTGCTGTCTCACATACAGGGTTATTGTTGCCATCTTTCTAAATTCCATATATATGTGTTAGTATACTGTATTGGTGTTTTTCTTTCTGGCTTACTTCACTCTGTATAATAGGCTCCAGTTTCATCTACCTCATTAGAACTGATTCAAATGTATTATTTTTAATGGCTGAGTAGTACTCCATTGTGTATATGTACTGCAGCCTTCTTATCCATTCATCTGCTGATGGACATCTAGGTTGCTTCCATGTTTTGGCTACTATAAACAGTGCTGCAATGAACATTGAGGTACACGTGTCTCTTTCAATTCTGGTTTCCCTGGTGTGTCTGCCCAGCAGTGGGATTGCTGGGTCATAAGGCAGTTATATTTCCAGTTTTTTAAAGAATCTCCAAACTGTTCTCCATAGTGGCTGTACTAGATTGCATTCCTGCCAACAGTGTAAGAGGGTTCCCTTTTCTTCACACTCTCTCCAGCATTTATTGCTTGTAGACTTTTGGATCGCAGCCATTCTGACTGGTGTGAAATGGTACCTCAATGTAGTTTTGATTTGTATTTCTCTGATAATGAGTGATGTTGAGCATCTTTTCATGTGTTTATTAGCCATCTGTATGTCTTCTTTGGAGAAATGTCTATTTAGTTCTTTGGCCCATTTTTTGATTGGGTCATTTATTTTTCTGTAATTGAGCTATAGGAGTTGCTTGTATATTTTTGAGATTAGTTGTTTGTCAGTTGCTTCATTTGCTATTATTTTCTCCCATTCTGAAAGCTGTGATTTTTTTTAAATTTAAACTTAAATATATACATATTATGTATATGACACAGTTTTTGTACTTCAGAAATCTGCAGACATTTTTGTTTGGCATTAATTTCACTATGCTGTAATGTCTGAAGAAAGCCCAATTATTTTTTCTTATACATCACCCATTTTTTTCCCCATTTGTCTATAGCTATTTTTTTTATTCCTAACTTGAAATATTATGAGGACACAGCCTGCATTTGTCCTCAAAGTCCTTGAGATATCTTTTCAAGTAAAAGATATAATCTTTATTTCAGAAAGTAGTTTTATATTATATAATCAAAATTTTTCTAGTTTTGTGAAAAATGTCCTGGTCTTTTGACAGGAATTGTATTCAATCTGTAGATTACATTGGGTAGTATGATCATTTTAACAATATTTATTCTTCCAACACATGAACATGGTATATCTGCTTGAGTATGATTTTAGCTGTGGGCTTGTCATATAAGACCCTTATCAAATTGAATTTTATTCCCTATATGCCAAGATTCTAGAGAATTTTTATCATAAATGGATGTTGAGTTTTATCAAAATATTTTCTGCATATATTAAGAAAATCATAGAGTTTTATTCTTTTTGAGCTATGAGGGCTTGCCTCATAGCTCAAATCCATCTACAATGCAGAAGACCCCAGGTTCAATTCCTGGGTCAGGGAGATTTGGTGGAGAAGGGAAAGGCTACCCACTCCAGTATTCTGGCCTGGAGAATTCCATGGATTGTATAGTCCATGGGGTCACAAACAGTTGGAGAGGACTGACTTTCACTTTATTTGTTAATATATCACATTGAAAGATTTGTGGATATTGAAAAATCCTTACATTCCAGAAATAAATTGCAGTTTATCATGGCGTATGATCCTTTTAATATATTGCCGAATTCAGTTTATTAATATTTTGTTGAGGATTTTTGCATCTATAATCATAAGTGATATTAGCTTTTCATTTTTTTGCTATATTTTTATTTGATTTTGATATCAGGGTGACACTGGCCTTACAGAATGCATTAAGAAGCATTTCGTCCTCTGCAATTTTTGGGCTAGTTTAAAAGGATAGATTTTAACATTCTCTACTGTGGAATTTTTGATATGTGGTTACCATGAAGTTTATTTATAGCAAACTATACATATATTTGATTGTTTTAAATTGCTGATCTCTTTACTCCAAATTCATTAACAATCTTAATTGTGTGGTCTCTATCTTCAAACTAATTGTTTCTGATATCACATTTATGTAACGTCACTTTTCCTTTGCTGCTTTTGATATTCTCTTTATTTTTAGATTTTTCCACTTTAATTACTATGTGGCTTTTAGTGTGCTTCTCTTTGGGTTGATTTTATCTGGAGCTCTATATTTGCTGGACTTGAAAGTTTATTTCTTTTTCCAGGTTAGGAAAATTTTCAGCTTCTATATCTTCAATTATTTTCTCAGTCCCTCTATCTCTTCTTTCTGGGCCATTTATAATGGGAATACCTGTGCACTTAATTTTATCTCATATTTCTCTTAAACTGACCTCATTTATTTTCATTATCCTTTCTTTTTTTTTTTTTTCTATTCACAGTTCTTACTCTGTCTTCTAGCTCATTGATTAATTCCTTTGAATCATTTAGTCTACTATTGATTCCTTCTAATTTATTTTATTTTTCATTTCAATTATTGTATTATTCATCTCTGTTTCCTTGTTCTTTATATATGCTAACTCTGTTAAAACATCTAACTTCTTGGTCTGTGCATCCATTCACTTTTCAAACCATTCACTTTCTCTGATCATTTTTACAGTAATTAACCTGACTCTTTCTTGGGTAGAGTGGTTTTCTTCACCTCACATAGTTCTTCTTCATTGGTTTTATATTGTTCCTTCATCTGGAACTTGTTTCCCAGTTGCCTCATTTTGCCTAAATTACTCTATAGATGAGTTATGTTTTCTGACCTTAGACAAGGGATGTTTTGTAGGAGATATCCTATGTGTTCCAACATTTCTCTCTTATCAACAGTGGTATATGCTCTAGGACTTCCACCTATGATGACTGCATGGGTCTTTCTACCATGATCACTTAATTATGTAGGCAGTCTAATAGTCTTTGTTAGCCCTTAGTCCAATTGACTGTTAGGCCCTGACTTGTGTGGAGGATGCTAGCTACTGATTGGTGTGACCAGGTCAGGAAGCAGCTGACTACAGGAACTGGAGGGCTCTGGAACTAATGCTAACTTAGTGGTGGATGAAGTCAACATCCAAGAGATCCTGAGGTTGTTCTTTGCCCACTGGTGGGTGAAGCCAGTCCCTGGGGCCAGTGGTGGTCGATTGATTACTCAGGTCCTGGAGTTTGGTTGCTGGGTCCAGAGATCCCAAAACTGGTTTCAGATCACTAGTGGGTGGAAATGGTTCTTGATACAGTTGGCTGTGGTGTCTGGGCTCTGTTAACCTACTAATGGGAAGATTGAGGGCCAAAATAGTCCTAGGACAGGATCTGGCCTGCTAGTGTTTGAGTCAAAATTGTAGGTTATGGAGCTGTGCTTTTCATGCTGCTAGTACATACCCTTGGAGAAGGGAATGGCAACCCACTCCAGTACTCTTGCCTGGAGAATTCTGTGGATGGAGGAACCTGGTGCGCTGCTGTCCATGGGGTTGCACAGAGTTGGACATGACTGAAGTGACTTAGCATGCATGCATGCATTGGACAAGGAAATGGCAACCCACTCCAGTATTCTTGCCTGGTGAATCCCAGGGACAGAGGAGCCTGGTGGGCTGCCATCTATGGGGTTGCACAGAGTCGGACACAACTGAAGTGACTTAGCAGCAGCAGCAGCAGTGCCTACTCTCTTGTGGGTAAGGCAGGTTCAGGTAGGCTAGATCAGGCTCATTGGTGGGCAAGGAAAAGGTCAGGTGATTCTGAAGCTGGTGCCTGGTACCTGGCCTCTGTGAACTCTGCCCCAGAGTCTCTGACTGGAAGTCCTTGAGAGCCCCAAGTATGGGGCCTGCACAGTGATGTATGGGGCAGGGTCCTTGGCCCTTTGGTGGACTGGATCTCACCAATATCAATGTTCACACAGTCAAAGGAACTCCCTTAAATGGATGCCGCTTGTGTCTGCACTTGCCTACTGCCTTTGTGGAAGGAACTCCAATATCAAAAAGTAGGTCTCACTCTTGTTTTTGTTATTGTTCAGTCACTAAGTCCTGTCTGACACTTTGCAGATCCCTTGATTACAGCATGCCAGGCTCCTCTGCCTTCCACTACTGCCCAGAATTTGCTGAAATTCATGTCCATTGAGTCGGTGATGCTATCTAACCATTTCATCCTCTGCTGCCCCCTTCTCCTTCTGCTGACAATCATTCCCATCATCAGGGTTTTTTCCACTGACTCAGCCCTTCATATCAATTAGTTGAAGTATTGGAGCTTGAGCTGTAGTATCAGTCCTTTCAATGAATACTCAGGGTTGATTTCCTTTAGTATGGATTAGTTTGATCTCCTGGCAGTTAAAGGGACTCCAGCACCATAGTTTGCATCATTTTTTCAGTGCTTTTTGCTTATTTATGGTCTAAATCTCACATCCAAACATGACTAATGGAAACATCATAGCTTTGACTATACGGACTTTGTCGGCAAAAAGATGTCTCTGCTTTCTAATATGCTGTCTAGGTTTGTCATAGCTTTCCTTTCAAGGAGCAAGCAGCTTTTAATTTCATGGCTGCAGTCACCACTGCAGTGATTTTGGAGCCCTAGAGAATAAAATATGTCACTACTTCCACTTTTTTCTCCACTATTTGCCACAAAGTGATGGAAACAGATGTTGTAATCTTAGTTTTTATAATGATGAATTTCAAGTCTGTGTTCTCACTCTCTTCTTTATCTTTCATCAAGAGCTCTTTAGTTTCTCTTCACTTTCTGTCATTAGAGTGGTATTACCTGCCTGTATGAGATTATTGATATTTCTCCTGGCAATCTTTATTCTAACTTGTGATTCATCTAGCCAGGCATGTTGCATGATGTATCATGCATATAAGTTAAATAAGTAGGCTGACAATATATAGCATTGTCATGATCCTTTTCCAGTTTTGAAATAATAGAATGGGAAAGACTAGAAATATTTTCAAGAAAATTGGAAAGATCAAGGGAACATTTCATAAAAGGATGGGCACAATAAAGGACAGAAATGGTAAGGACCTGACAGAAACATAAGAGATTAAGAAGAGGTAACAAGAATACACAGAAGAACTATATTAAAAAAAAAAAAAAAAAACGATCCAAATAACCATATTGGTGTGGCGACTCACGTAACGATGGACATCCTGGAGTGTGAAGTCAGGTTGGCCATAGGAAGCATTGCTATTGTTCAGCAATGCTGAAAAAGTCGGTTGTGTCTGACTTTTTTTGACCCCATGGACTGCAGCACTCAAGGTCTCTCTGTCCCTCACTTCTCCTGAAGTTTGCCCAAGTTCATGCCCATTGTATCTGTGATGCCATCCAGCCATCTCATCCTCTGATACCTTTTTCTCCTTGTATCCTCAATCATTCCCAGCATCAGGGACATTTCCAGTGAGTCAGCTGTTCATAGCAGATGACCAATAGTGGAATTTCGGCTCAGCATCAGTCCTTCCAATGAGTACTCATGGTTGATTTCCTTTAAGATTGACTAGTTTGAGCTCCTTGCTGTCCAAGGGACTCTCAGGAGCCTTCTCCAGTACAACAGTTTGAAGGCATTAATTCTTTGGCACTCCACCTTCTTTATAGCCATCTCTCACAATTGTACATGACTGCTGGGAAGACCAGTAAAGCCTTCTTTATAGTCCAGCTCTCACAACCATATGTGACCACTGGGAAGAAGTAGGAAGCATTAATGTGAACAAAGGTCTGACTCTGGCTCTTTTCAGATCATTAGTCTGTCTGGCTCCTAGAGTATATGAGGGTTTTTTTGTCCACCTTTTAAGAATGAAATCTCTTTCTTCCAGCTTTCTGAGAATCTAGAAAGTAGCCCAGCTGTTCTTTGAAGCCTAGTGTTCTGGGGTTTAATTTTCCAGTTCAGGGGCCCCATGCTGGGGAGCCAAATGTGAAGCTTGAACTTCTCATTTCTTTGAGAGAAACTCTGTAACAGAATATATTCCATGAATCACTATATTTTATGTCTATAATTTATATATTATTATACATTGACTAAACTTCAATTGAAAATAGTAATTATTCTCCTGTTTGTGGTTTGCCCACCAAAATTATAAGTTGCTTCAGTCATATCTGACTCTTTGATACCTTATGAAATGTTGCCTGCCAAGCGGCTCTGTCCATGGTATTCTCCAGGCAAACATACTGGACTGAGTTGTCATCTCTTCTAGAGGATCTTCCTGACCCAAGGATAAAACCTGTATCTTTTATGTCTCCTGCATTGGCAGGAGGGTTCCTCACCAGTAGCACCACCTGGAAAATCCAAAGTCATAGACTTAAATATATTTACACCCTTGGCTTATTTATTTTACCATGTTTTAAAATTTTTCTTTAATTTAGAGATGACTTTATGGTCTCCAATATACATACATAACTTATCACGTTTATAGGGCATACCACATTTCTTATAGAGTTACAAAACTGTACAAAAAACTACTTCCAAATTGTCCCTGCCATTCTGTGTATCATTTCTGTCACACACTTTAAGTTTTACTAGTTTATAAACTCCAGAGTACATTATTCTTATTTTTTTTTAAACATTGTGTAGTCATTTCAAGAGATTCAGTTCAGTTCAGTCACTCAGTCATGTCTGACTCTTTGCAACCCCATGAACTGCAGTATGCCAGGCCTCCCTGTCCATCACCAACTCCCAGAATTCACCCAAACTCATGTCCATCGAGTCAGTGATGCCATCCAGCCATCTCATCCTCTGTTGTCCCCTTCACCTCCTGTCCTCAATCCCTCCCAGGATCAGAGTCTTTTCCAATGAGTTATTAACTCTTTGCATGAGTTGGACAAAGTACTGGAGTTTCAGCTTTAGCATCATTCCTTCCAAAGAACACCAGGGCTGATCTCCTTCAGAATGGACTGGTTGGATCTCCTAGGGTGGGTTTTAAAACAATAATAGTCTTCTCTAACTTCTTTAAAAGTATTGTTCTAAAGCTGTATATTCTTTGTTCTGTTTTATTGAGCTTGTTTTCTTTTTGTATTTCAATTTTGTTTTGTGTATAATTCTTCAAGTTCACAAATTCCTTCTTCACCTTCCTTGAATGTACTAATGACTTTCTCAAAGTACTTTTTCATCAATAGTTTCTTTTATTTTAACTTGATTCATTTTTATAGCTTCTATAACTATTTAAAAATTTTTATCTAGCCATGACTACTATTTTTGAGACCTGCCCCATGGGAGAGAGTGGTGAAAGAGGAAAGGTTCCTTCATCCTTGGAACTCCCTTCACAAGCTGGGAGATCAACCAGGAAGGGTAGACAGTTTCAGAGACCCTGAGAAGGCTGCAACAGTCAGCTTTCAGTAGGCAAAACAGACAGAGAAAAGCACAGACAGTCCTGGCCACCTCACTGTACACCCTAGCCTGAGGCATGCTTTAACTTGTGCGTGCAGTACTGTGACAACCACATAGAAAAGAGGAGGTCCCGCTAAATATCTAGTGTAGGCTTTAGTAATCACAACATCAATCATAACCCTATCAAAGGGATAACAGCAAGTACATATCGAGCAAGGTCATGGCAAACATCCATAGTTATTTTTATTGAACTAAAGCTATTAGACTTAGGCATGCTATGCAGGAAAGCTCCCACATAAAAGATAGACCTTTGAGACAAAAATAGATAATTATTTCTCCTCAGTTCATAGAGTCAGAGAAATATAAGTGAAATGAAGAAGCAGAAGAGTCATGCCCAAAAAACAGAACAACAACAACAACAACAAAAATATCTTGAAAGAATAAGCAATGAGATAAATCTCTCTGAATTGCCAGCCAGAGAGTTCAAAAGGAGTTAATAAAAATATTGAAGAAATTCAGAAAGGAAATTGATGGAAATGCAGATCACAAAAACAAGGAACTAGAAAATATAAAGAGAAGCTAATTTATTGTCTTTAGCTTGGGAAAAACCAAGTTAATGGCAATAAATAGCAAAATAAATAATGCAGAAAAACAAATAAGTGGTCTAGAAGATAGAATAACTGAAATCACTCAATCAGAACAGCAGACAGAAAGTTAAATTTAAAAAGAAAGCATATAAAAGACATAGGATAATATAAAGTATACCAATTTATTCATAAAAAGGATACCAGAAGGAGAAGAAAGATAAAAAGGGATTTGAAAAAGGTATTTGAAGAATTTATGGCTGAAAACTTCCCAAACCTAAAGACAAAAATGTATAACCAAGTATAGAAAAGACAGAATCTCTCAAACAAGATAAACCCAAACAGACCTACACAAAGATATTGCAATTAAAATGCCTCAATTTAAAGATAAAGATAATTTTAAAGGCAGCAAGAAGTAAATATAGTTTATTTGTTTTATGGAACCCCCATAAGGTGATCATCTGATTTATCCACAGAAATGTAGGTCAGTTCAGTTCAGTTCAGTCACTCAGTCGATCCGACTCTTTGCGACCCATCAATCGCAGCACGCCAGGACTCCCTGTCTATCACCAGCTCCCAGAGTTCACGCAGACTCACGTCCATCGAGTCAGTGATGCCATCTAGCCATCTCATCCTCTGTCATCCCCTTCTCCTCCTGCCCCCAATCCTTCCCAGCATCAGAGTCTTTTCCAATGAGTCAACTCTTCGCATGAGGTGGCCAAAGTACTGGACTTTCAGCTTTAGCATCATTCATTCCAAAGAAATCCCAGGGCTGATCTCCTTCAGAATGGGCTGGTTGGATCTCCTTGCAGTCCAAGGGGTTCTCAAGAGTCTTCTCCAACACCACAGTTCAAAAGCATCAATTCTTCAGCACTCAGCCTTCTTCACAGTCCAAATCTCACATCCATACATGACCACAGGAAAAACCATAGCCTTGACTAGATGGACCTTTGTTGGCAAAGTAATGTCTCTGCTTTTGAATATGCTATCTACGTTGGTCATAACTTTCCTCCCAAGGAGTAAGCGTCTTTTAATTTCATGGCTGCAGTCACCATCTGCAGTGATTTTGGAGCCCAGAAAAATTAAGTCTGATGCTGTTTCCACTGTTTCCCCATCTATTTCCCATGAAGTGATGGTACCGGATGCCATGATCTTCGTTTTCTGAATGTTGAGCTTTAAGCCATTTTTTTCAGTCTCAACTTTCACTTTCATCAAGAGGCTTTTTAGTTCCTCTTCACTTTCTGCCATAAGGGTGGTGTCATCTGCATATCTGAGGTTATTGATATTTCTCCAGCAATCTTGATTCCAGCTTGTGTTTCTTCCAGTCCAGCATTTCTCATGATGTACTCTGCGTATAAGTTAAATAAGCAGGGTGACAATATACAGCCTTGACGTACTCCTTTTCCTATTTGGAACCAGTCTGTTGTTCCATGTCCAGTTCTAACTATTGCTTCCTGACCTGAATTTAGGTTTCTCAAGAAGCAGGTCAGGTGGTCTGGTATTCCCATCTCTTTCAGAATTTCCCACAGTTTTTTGTGATCCACACAGTCCAAGGCTTTGGCATAGTCAATAAAGCAGAAATAGATGTTTTTCTGGATCTCTCTTGCTTTTTCCATGATCCAGCAGATGTTGGCAATTTGATCTCTGGTTCCTCTGCCTTTTCTAAGACCAGCTTGAACATCTGGAAGTTCACGGTTCGTGTATTGCTGAAGCTTGGCTTGGAGAATTTTGAGCATTACTTTACTAGCATGTGAGATGTGTGCAACTGTACACAATTCTTTGGCATTGCCTTTCTTTGGGACTGGAGTGGTCAGAGGGAGTGCCAAAATGAATCCAAAGTGGTAAAAGGGAAAATCCTGCAATCTAGGAACTCTACCCAGCAAGATTATCATTTAGAATAGAAAGAGAGATAAAGAATTTCTCAAACAAGCAAAAGTTTAGAAAATACAGCAATATTAAATTACTCTAAAGGAAATATCGATAGCTAGTCTCTAAAGAGGAAAGAAGCAAGCATCTACAGGGAAAAGAAAACCACAATTGGAAAGTAAATTACTAAATAGGCCACTGCAAAAAATTTTTGTTTAAATTGTGAGAGGATAAGTATAATAAAAAAAAGTATACATGAAAATGTAAAAGAAGACATCAAAATCATAAAATATGGGAGTAGGGAGTAAGAAAAATGGAGATTAGTTTAAGAATGTGTTTAGGCCTATATGACTACCAGTTTGAAACAAGTAGATATAAAAATGGGTTAACATATCTGAAAAACAGGGTAATCAGAAATCAAAAACACACAATAGATTCACAAAAACCAAAAATAAAACTCAAGCATAATACAAAAGACAATCATCAAAACACAAAAGGAAAAACAAAAAGGAACAAAGAAAAAATAGAAAATAACCTCAGAAACAAGATTTAAAAATGATAATAAACATACATCTGTCAATAATTACCTTGCAGTACAATGGATTAAATCCTCTGATAAAAAATATATAGCATGACAGAATGGATAAAACATTCAGTAACCTGAAGTATGCTGCCAATAAGAGACTCACTTCAGGGCAAAAGAAACACTTATACAGAAAGTGAGGGGATGAGAAAGATATTTAAGCAAATGGAAATGATAGGAAAATAGAGACAGCAATACTTATATCACACAAGATATACTTTAAAAAAAGACATTAAAGAAAGAAAAAGGATACTATGTAATGATAATTAATCCATATAAGAAGATATTAAACTTGTTAACACCCAATATTGGAGCACCAAAATATATAAACAAATATTGGTAGAAATAAAGTGATGAATTGACCAGTATGAAATTACAGTAGGAAACTTTAGCACCTTATTAAAATCAATGAGCAAATATTTCAGACAGAAAATCAATAAAACAACTGTGATCCTAATTGACACTATAGCAGTTACACTTAATTTATACTTTCAGGGCACTATATTAAAAAAAAAAAAAAAGAATACACAGTGTTTTCCAATGCACAAGGAACATTCAAGCATTCTCTGGAATAGACAATACACTAGTATACCAAACAAGCCTCAAGAAATTTAAGAAGATAGAAATTACTTCAAGCATCTGTTCTAACAACAACAGCATGAAACAAGAAATCAACCACAGAAAGAGAAACGAGGAAAAATAATTACATGGAAAATAAACAACATGCTAATAAATACCCAATGGGTCATGATGATATCAAAAAGGACATTAAAAGAAAGACAAATGACAGTGAAAACACAATCACAAAATCTTCAGGATGCAGCTAAAGCAGTCCTAAGTAGGAATTTCATAGTGACGGAGGTTCACTCAAAAAAAAAAAAAAATCTCAAATAGACAACTTGAACTACCACTTGAAAAAATTAGAAGGACACAAACCTAAAATTATCAGACAGAAGTGTCAGGGGAATGTTTAATTTCTTCGGTTCTGTCTCATCTCAACAAAAATTTGAAGCAAGGGACCAGTGTTACAGCCCTCGGACAGACCAGTGTTACAGCTCTCAGATGGATCAGTGTTACAGCTCCAGGTTTCAGTTCAGTTTTATTTAGAAAATAAAGGAACTACATCCTCAAGGCGTGAGGGCATGCCAACCCAAAAGTTGCAGAGAAGAGAGAGACCCCTACCGTTTAGCTCCTGTTTTATGTTTGTTTGTTTGTTTTTTCTCTTCCCCTGGGCCTGCCCTGAGTAAATTAGGCTAACCGGGAGTGCTGTTTGTTCTACCTGAGGTCTTCACTCTAGTCCTCAGATCTTCCTTTGTTCTATTTTTGCAGGCTTTTCCCTTCCTTGTATTTTAGCCACTGCCATTCTGGACTCCTTTTTCCTATTTTAACTACCTAACGAAGGAAATAATGAAAATCTGAGACAAAATAAAATTTTTAAAAAGCAATAAAACCTTAATAAAACCAAGAGGTCTCTATTTAACATGGTAAAAAAGTTAACAAACCTTTGGCCAAGCTCACCAAGAAGGAAAAAAAAAGGGGGCCCAGATAAACAAAATGATAAAGGAAAGAGGAGAAATAACAACTGATACTACAGGAAAACAAAAATCATAAGACAATACTAAGAACAATTTTATGCTAAAAAATTTGACACCCTAATGGCCCAATCAAGTTTCCAGACAAATATAGCTCATGAAAACTGAATCAAGAAGTAAGAAATAATTTGAATAGACATCTTTAGAAGTGAAATAAAATCTGTAATTAAAAAGAAAAAAAAAAAACCTGCAATAAAAATTCAAGGCCCATGGAAAATATCACCATGATAGTTTCATTGATGAATTCTACCAACCATAAAATGAAGAATTTATACCAATCTTTCTCAAACTCTTTCAAAAGGAGGAACATTCCCAAAGTCATTCTATGAAGCTATCATCACCTTGGTGCCAAAGCCAGGTAAAGACATGTCAGTAACTCTGAAGAATACAGAGGCAATATTCTCAACAAAGGGCTTCCCTGGTGGCTTAAACAGTAAAGAATATGCCTGAAATGAGGGAGACCTATGTTTGATCCCTGGGTTGGGAAGATCCCCTGGAGGAGGGCATAGCAATCCCTTCCAGTATCCTTGCCTGGAGAACCCCACGGACAGAGGAGACTGGTGGGCTTCAGTCCATTGGGTCGCAAAAAGTCGAACACAACTGAGTGACTAAGCACATTCACAACAAAAATATTAACATGACAACATAACATTAAAAAATAATAATAATAAATATTTAAAAAGATTTTAAAAAAATGATCTTACACCTGATCAAGCAAGATTCCTCCCAGGATCACAAGAATATTTCAACATTTGCAAATCAATCAGTGTGATATACCACTTTCAGTTCAGTTCAGTTCAGTCACTCAGTTGTGTCCGACTCTTTGAGACACCATGAATCGCAGCATGCCAGGCCTCCCTGTCCATCACTAACTCCTGGAGTTCACTCAGACTCACGTCCATCTAGTCAGTGATGCCATCCAGCCATCTCATCCTCTGTCATCCCCTTCTCCTCCTGCCCCCAATCCCTCCCAGCATCAGAGTCTTTTCCAATGAGTCAACTCTTCACATGAGGTGGCCCAAGTACTGGAGTTTCAGCTTCAGCATCATTGCCTCCAAAGAAATCCCAGGGCTGATCTCCTTCAGAATGGACTGGTTGGATCTCCTTGCAGTCCAAGGGACTCTCCAAGGAGTCTTCTCCAACACCACAGTTCAAAAGCATCAATTCTTCAGCGCTCAGCTTTCTTCACAGTCCAACTCTCACGTCCATACATGACCACTGGAAAAACCATAGCCTTGACTAGATGGATCTTTGCTGGCAAAGTAATGTCTCTGCTTTTCAATATGCTATACCACTTTAGTAAAAGACAAAAACCACATTATCCTCTCAAGAGATGCAGAAAATACTTTGATAAAATTAAACATCCATTCATGTCAAAAAAAAGAAGGAAAAAAAAAACTTACCAAAGTCAGTATGCTGCTACTTAGTCATGTCTAACTCTCTGTGACTGCATGGACTGTAGCCCACCAGGCTCTTCTGTCCATGGGATTACCCATGCAAGAATACTGGAGTGGGTTGCCATTTCCTTCTTCAGGGGATCTTCCCAACCCAGGGATCAAACACAAATCTCTTACGTCTCCTGCACTGGCAGGCAGATTCTTTACCACTAGTACCACCAAAGTCAGTATATCTTAACATCATAAATAGTATTCATGACAAACCAACAGCCAGTCTATTACTCAGTGGTCAAAAGCTAAAAAGCTTCTTGCTAAAATATGAAAAAAAGACAAGGATGTCCACTTTCACAACTTGTATTAAATATAATATTGGAAGTCTTAGCCAGAGTAATCAGAGAAGAAAAATAAATAAAAGCCATCCAAGGAGAAGAGGTTTAAAGAGAAGAGGTAAAATTGTCATTATATGAAGGTGACACAATAGTATATATAGAAAACCCTAAAGACTTCACACAAAAACTATTAATACAGATAAACAAATTCAGCAAGGTAGCAGGATAGAAGATTAACACAGAGAAATCTGTTGGATTTCTTTACACAAACAATGAGATATTAGAAAGGGAATATTTTTAAAGTACTTTAAAAATTCCACCCCCCAAAATTAACATACCTAGAAACAAACCTGATTAAAGATATTAAAGATTTATATGCCAAGAACTATATGATTGAACTAGATGATTCAAATAAATGAAAAAATATCCCATAATTTTGTTTGGAAGAATTAATGTTGTTGAAATGTATATACTAATCAAAGCAGTCTACATATTTAATATGACCCCTATCAAGTTATCATGACATTTTTCATAGAACTAGAACAAATAATCCTAAAATTTTTAGCTTTCATAAAACTAAAACAAGTAATCCTAAGTCATGTCTGACTCTTGCAATCCCATGGACTCTAGCCCACCAGGCTCCTTTCTCCATGAGATTTCTCAGGCAAGATTACTAGAGTGGGTTGCCATTTCCTTCTCCAGGAGATCTTGCTGACCCAGGGATCAAACCCAGATCTCTTGCATTGCAGGTAGAATCTTTACTGTCTGAGCCAACAGGGAAGCCCCTAAAATTTATATGTAACCATAAAAATTCCAGAAACACTAAAGCAAACCGGAGGAAAAAGAGTAAAGTTGGAAGTATAACCTTCCAGACTTCGGACAATATTGCAAAGTTACAATAATCAAAATAATGTGATATTGCATAAAAACAGATGTATGGATCAATCAAACAGAATAGAAAATATTAAAATAAACCCACACACCTATGGCCAATTAATCTATGACAAAGGAAGCAAGAATATACAATGGAGAAAAAACAGTCTCTTCAGTAAGTGGGGTTGGAAAAGTTGGACTGTTGCATGTAAATTAATGAAGTTAGGACATGCCCTTACACCAAACACAAAAATAAACTCAAAATTGCTTGAAGACTTAAATATTCATTATAATACCATAAAACTCCTAGAAGGGAACATAGGCAAAACATTCTCTGGCATAAATCATAGCAATGTTTTCTTATATTAGTCTCCCACAGTAATTGAAGATGCAAATCACTATATATAAAATGGATAAATGACAAGTCTATACTGTATAATGCAGAGAACTATATTCAATATCTTGTAATAAACTATAAAGGAAAGAATATAAAAATACATATCTGAATCACTTTGTTGTGATTAACAAAATATTGTAAATCATCTATACTTCAATTAAAAAAATAAGAGAAATGATATTATATTTGGAGAAGAGGAGATATGGGGGAATTTCCAATACCCAAGGCTTGTCATATGGAATATGGAGTATACTGTTCCATGTAATCCCATAGAGAGAAAACTGACCAAAGGACAGAGGTGTACATTGATTCAATAGGACAAAGTTCAGTGGATCTAACGATGATCCAATAAAGCTCTCTATTTCTGCAATATTTTAACTAGACTGAATCTCTAAAGATGCAAGTACAAAATTGAACTGCGTTCTGTTTATCATAGTAATCTTGTGAGGATTCAAAACATAAAGTCTAATCAATAAAACAGTCTTTCTCTGGCCCATTTTCTGTAGTGGTCCTGTTCCAAAACGATGCTTTCATTTACTTAACTGAGGAATAATTGCTGCCCCAATTCATTCGGCTCTCTAGCTCTTAATGGTTATTTAATTCTAAAAGTTTAAATTTTTTTTTCCTGAAATTTTTTATCAGAATTTTTCTCTTCAGCCAGGCACATTTATTGTTTTATATATTCTTGTGAAAAACATTGTCTTTTTTCTCTGTATACATATATGCACATCATATAGGTATATGTATACCTATATGCATACTATATAGGTATATAGTATACCTATATGCACATCACTCTATATGGCTAAATCCTTAACCACTAAGCATTCCTAAACATTCATTTCCGTGTCAGTCACATATGTGTGTTGGTTATTCAGTCGAGTCTGATTCTTTGAGATCCCATGGACTGTTGCCACCAGGCTCCTCTCTACATGGAATTCTCCAGGCAAGAATACTAGAGTGGGTTGCCATTCCCTTCTACAGGTGATCTTCCTGACTAGGGATCAAGCCCAGGTTTCCTGCAGTGAGGCAGATTCTTTACTGCCTGACCCACCAGGAAAGCCAATGAGTCATAAACCTTTTAATTTGAGCAGGGATAATTCTCAAAGATACCTCCAGTGACAAAGACATTTTTCTCAGTCCACTTCTGTCTCTCAGGCATGTCTGATTCTCTGTGACCCCATAGACTGCAGCATGCCAAGCTTCTCTGTCCATCACCAATTCACAGAGCTTCTTCAAACTCATGTCCATCAAGTAGGTGATGTTATACAACAATCGCATCATCTGTCCCCCCTTCTCCTCCTGCCTTCAATTTTTCCCAGGATCAGGGTCTTTTCCAATGAGTTAGTTCTTCATATCAGGTGTAAAAAGTATTGGAGTGTCAGTGACAGTCCTTCCAATGAATATTCAGGACTGATTTCCTTTAGGATGGACTGGTTGGATCTCCTTGCAGTCTAAGGGTCTCTCAAGAGTCTTCTCCAACACCATAGTTCAGAAGTATCAATTCTTCAGCGCTCAGCTTTCTTTAATGTCCAACTCTCACAACCATACATGACTACTGGAAAAAAACATAGCTTTGACTACATGACCTTTGTAGGTAAAGTAACGTCTGTGCTTTTAATATTCTTTCTAGGTTTGTCACAGCTTTTCTTCCAAGGAGCAAGCATCTTTGAATTTCATGGCTGCAGTCATTATCTGCAATGATTTTGGAGCCCAGGAAAACAAAGTCTGTCACTATTTCCAATCTTTCCCCATCTATTTGCCATGAAGTGATGGGACCAGATGACATGAGTTTAGTTTTCTGAAGGTTGAGTTTTAAGCCAGCTTTTTCATTCTTGGGCTTCCCTGGTGACTCGGACGGTCAAGCGGCTGCCTGCATCTGGGAGACCCGGGTTTGATCTCTGGGTTGGGACGATCCTCCAGATAAGGAAATGGCAACCCACTTTGGTACTCTTGCTTGGAAAATCCCATGGACGGAGAAGCCTGGTAAGCTACAGTCCATGGGGTCACAAAGAGTAGGACATGACTGAATGACTTCACTTTCTTTCTTTCTTTCTTTTTTTTTTTTCATTCTTCTCTTTCACCTTCATCAACAGGCTCTTTCATTTCCCTTCACTTTCTGCCACAAGGGTAGTACCATCTGTGTATTTGAGATTATTGATATTTCTCCCTTCAATCTTGAATCCAGCTTATGCTTCATTCAGCATATTTCACATGATGTACTCTGCATTAAGCTGAATAAGCAATGTGACAATACGCAGCCTTGACATACCCTTTCCCAATACAGAACCAGTCTGTTGTTCCATGTCTGGTTTTAACTGTTCTTTCTTGATCTACATACAGATTTCTCAGGAGGAAGGTAAGGTGGTCTGATGCTCCCATCTCTTTAAGAATTGTCCACAGTTTATTGTGGTCCAAAAGGTCAAAGGCTTTAGCATAATCAATGAAGCAGTAGTAGATGTTTTTCTGGAATTCTCTTGCTTATTCTAATATCTGGTGGATGTTGGCACTTTTATTTCTGGTTCTTCTTCCTTTTCTAAATCCAGATTGAACATATGGAAGTTCTCATTTCATGTACTGTTGAAGCCTAGCTTGAAGAATTTTGAGTATTACTTTGCTAAGTTTGAGTTGAGTGCAATTGTGTGGTAGTTTGAGCATTCTTTGGCATTGCCTTTCTTTGGGATTGGAATCAAACCTGAACTTTTCCAGTCCTGTGGCCACTGCTGAGTTTTCCAAATTTGCTGGCATAATGAGTGAAGCGATTTCACAGAATCATCTTTTATGATTTGAAGTAGCTCAGCTAGAATTTCATCACCTCTACTAGCTTTGTTCATAATGATGCTTCCTAAGGCCCACTTTACTTCACACCCCAAGATGTCTGGCTCTAGGTGAGTGATCACACCATCGTGGTTATCTGGGTCATGAAGATCTTTTTTATGTAGTGCTTCTATGTATTCTTGCCACCTCTTCTTAATATCTTCTCCTTCTGTTAGGTCCATATCATTTCTGTCCTTTATTGTGCCAATCTTGCATGGAATGTTCCCTTGGTATCTTTAATTTTCTTGAAGAGATCTCTAATCTTTCCCATTCTATCGTTTTCCTCTATTTTTTTGCATTGATCACTTAGAAAGGCTTTCTTATCTTTCCTTGCTATTCTTTGGAACTCTGCATTCAGACAGCTATATTTTTCCTTTTCTGCTTTGCTTTTTACTTCTCTTCTTTTCTCAGCTATTTGTAAGGCCTCCTCAGACAGCCATTTTAACTTGTTGCATTTCTTTTCCTGTGAAATGATTTTGATCATTGCTTCCTGTACAATGTTACAAATCTCTGTCCATAGTTCTTAAGGCACTTGGTCTATCACATCTAATCCCTTAAATCTAATTGTCACTTCCACTGTATAATCATAAGGGATTTGATTTAGGTCATACCTGAATGACCTAGTTGTTTTCCCTACGTTCTTCAATTTAAGTCTGAATTTTGCATTAGGGAGTTCATGATCTAAGCGACAGTCAGCTCCTGATCTTGTTTTTACTGACTGTATAGAGCTTCTCCATCTTTAGCTGGAAGGAATATAGTCAGTCTGATTTCAGTATTGACCATCTGGTGATGTCCACGTGTAAAGTCTTCTCTTGTGTTGTTGGAAGAGGGTGTTTTCTATGATTAGTGTATTCTCTTGGCAAAACTCTGTTAGCCTTTGCCCTGCTTCATTTTGCAGTTCAAGGTCAAACTTGCCTGTTACTACAGGTATCTCTTGACTTCCTATTTTTGTATTCCAGTCCCCTGGAATGAATGTAATACTTTTCCAGTACCCTGCAAAGAGTGTAATAAAGACTTTTAGTGGATTTACACAGTTTTATCCAAATACCTAACATTTTAATTATGTCAACAAGATCCTAATGACCTATCATCTCCTTTATGCTCTATAAGTATCTCCCGCATCTGGCCTATCATTTACACTAGGTCCATAGAGTTTCTTGCTCTTCTTTTGCTTACCAGGAATGCTCTTTAAGATCATTGCTCATGCTGTTCCTTTGATTTCTTCACAGTTACTAGAAAGCTACATGGTATTTTCTCACTTTTTCTTTAACCTAATGACATTCTGTCAGATATGCTTTCCTTGAGCAACCTAACTTCCTTGCTTTCTTATATTTTTTTTCCAAACACTATCACTTCATAACAATCTTTTTACCTATTTCTTTCAGTCTTCCTGTAGTATGAAAGCTGAATGAGGACAAGATTTAATCAATTTTGAATATTGATTTATCCTCCGTGTTCATATCAATGCCTCACACACAATAGGTACTCAGTAAAATTTGTCAAATGGATGAGTAAGTGAAAGAATGAATAATAGGGACATTTGTTCTTGAAAATTATGACTTTCCAGTCAATCTAAGTGGTAAAGCAATGTCCTGAGTGTCCAGGACTCCTACTTTTTCCTGTACTGAGATTATAGGTCTCAGAAAGGAATCCATACAAAGAGAGGTAAGAGGACTGAAATAGCCTAGATTTTCTTTATTTTAATGATAATTGTAAAAATATGTGCTAGTTAATTTAACTCATACTGGAGTACACAAAAGATCCATCATGGACAATTATAGAGGCATGTAAAACCACAAGCAATAAGAGATGCACTACAAAGGTGCAGGCTGTGCATTATTATACTTTCAAGGTATAATATTATATTAATTTCTACAAAGCATATCCTTGCAGCAATAGCATAGTAATTCAATTATCAGTTCCATTTAACTACTGGGTAATATACTTAATTGACATACTCTGATTTAAGTTCTGTTAGATATAGCAAATCTCTGGAATGAAATAATTTTAATTAACAATCAACATAAAAACATTAATCACATTAGTGTAATTTCATATTCTGTATAAATTTTACAGTTTAGCTCAATTAATTAAAGTTTAGTTAAAATTATCAGATCAGATCAGATCAGTCGCTCAGTCGTGTCTGACTCTTTGCGACCCCATGAATCGCAGCACGCCAGGCCTTCCTGTCCATCACCAACTCCCGGAGTTCACTCAGACTCACGTCAGTCGAATCAGTGATGCCATCCAGCCATCTCGTCCTCTGTCGTCCCCTTCTCCTCTTGCCCCCAATCCCTCCCAGCATCAAAGTCTTTTCCAATGAGTCAACTCTTCGTATGAGGTGGCCATTAAAATTAAAATTATAATTATAGTTTTGTTAAATAAATAAAGCATGCATTACAAATATGAATGGTTTGTATACATAAGTGGTTTGAGTTTAAAATAGCTGCCCTTACAAATACATTGTAAAAGTAAATTTATCAAGTGAACTCGATTTAAATTTCTTTGAAGGATACATTTGGAGAAATAAAATATTTGAGTTATCAGAAGTTTCCAATTGCTTATGAAGTTTTCAACACTGTTGTTGTACTATAAGGCATTTGTTAATTCATTTTTAGTTATGTTTCTAGACTTTCTCTTATTACTTCCTGTACCCCTATGTTGACAGCACAAAAATCTGCCTTAATCAAAAGCCTCATTGTTCTCTTTATGGCAAAGTCCTATATAAATTCTAAAATGAGTCAATATAATCTGAATTACTTGTTTCTTCTCATTAAGAAATTTTATTTAATTTGGAATTGTATGAAATTCTTTATACATAAAGGAAATCAAAATGAGCAAATAATTTATATAATCAAATATTCCCAAGTGCTTACATATATTACAAATATTCCCAAGGCTTACATAAAGCCAAGTGTGCTTGAAAATGCACTGCAATGGTTTAAATAAATAAGTAAAAGAAGAAAATAAAAGAAAGAGTAACAACAACAACAACAACAACAAAGTCACTTGGAAAAGATGAGCCTGAAAAGAACTCTCATTGTATATTGGAGCAAAAAATGTAGATGGGAAGACAAATGATGACACCAAGCCCAAGGCAAAAGTACTAAAGCCCAAGACCTCTCTTTAAATAATGAAATGCAATTTTTCTAAAATTTTAAGGTTATTTTATAGTAGCTATGAAATGTTTATAGTATAGCATCTATTAAAATTTATTTTATACTAGCCTGGCATGCTGCAGTCCATGGGGTCTCAAAGAGTCAGACTGAGGGACTGAACTGAACTGAACTGATAGTAGCTATATTGCCAGCGGTGTCATGAGGAAAGAAAGAGAGAGACAGAGATACATAGAAACACAAGTATCAGATTAAAAATACTGCAGAGATGAATCAGTTGTAGGGCATGGAAACCAGGCACTTGTTTTATTTATTTTACAACTGATTTTTAATGTTTGTTTTATCTCCATTACTCATTGAATGAAGGAGATACCCTCTTCTCATTTATCCATTAAGTACCCATACATTTGATTTTTCCTCTGGAATTTCTGAATATTGAATACATCTTTAGACCTGACATTTTACATTTGGCTTATAATCTCTTGAGAAATAACTTCTTTGTTTCAACATCATTTTCCATTAGACACCTATTTTAAGTCCTAGTGGAACTTCAACTTTTCTGAGCCTTAGCATTTTTATCTGTGAAATGACATTAATAATATGTCTTACATATGTTCCGAGGCTAATTTTAGAGACCAATAGCAATTAAATCCGGAAAGTTTATATATATATATATATATATATATATATATATATATATATATATGTGTGTGTGTGTGTGTGTGTGTGTGTGTGTGTGTGTATTAAGGAGGCCAGTGAGACAGTTGTTTGGTTTTCTGTCTCATAATCCATCTCATTTTGACCAATGGGCATGGAGAATCAAATTTTACAAAAAGCAAACCTTTACCTTGGCAACATATGTAGCTTTACCTATAACCTTGTCTTCCTTCACAATTCATGACTTACTCTTGAATTCACAAACCAGTGTTGTAGCCAGTCCAAACATATCTACTTCTCTCTGCTGCTGCTGCTAAGTTGCTTCAGTTGTGTCCGACTCTGTGTGACCCCATAGACAGCAGCCCACCAGGCTCCCCCATCCATGGGATTTTCCAGGCAAGAACACTGGAGTGGGTTGCCATTTCCTTCTCCAATGCATGAAAGTGAAGTCACTCAGTCCTGTTCAACTCTTTGCAATCCCATGGACTGCAGCCTACCAGGCTCCTCCATCCACGGGATTTTCCAGGCAAGAGTAAAGGAGTGGGTTGCCACTGCCTTTTCTGATCTACTTCTCTCTAGGATACCTTAAATATTTTTCTTCAAATCATTACCTAAGTAATATCCTATAAACTGCTGTATATGAATTAAAAAATACACTTCCATTTAGAGCAATTTTAGATTTACAGAAAAATTAGGAAAAAGTATAGGGTTCTTATATACCTTCCATAGTTTCCACTATTACTAATATATTTTATTGTGTTCTGTGTTCAATTGCTCAGTTGCCTGACTTTCTGCGGCCATATGGATTGCCAGACTTTTCTGTCTATGGAATTTTCCAGGCGAGAATGCTGGAATGGGTAGCTATTCCTTCTCCAGGGGATCTTCCTAACTCAGGAACTGAACCCCAGTCTCCTGCATTTTAGGCAGATTCTTTAAAGTCTGATCCACCAAGGAAACACATCGTTCATTAGTGTAGTACCTTTTCTTTAATTGATGAATCAATATTGATATATTGCTATTAACTAAGGTCCATATTGTTATTAACTAAGGTAAAGCTACTAGGTAAACCTACATATGTTTCTTCCAAGTCAAGAAAAACCTAGAGTAATGGGCAAATTTGGCCTTGGAGTATGGAATGAAGCAGGGCAAAGACTAATAGACTTTTGCCAAGAAAATGCACTGGTCATAGCAAACACCCTCTTCCAACAACACAAGAGAAGACTCTACACATGGACATCACCAGATGGTCAACACCAAAATCAGATTGATTATATTCTTTGCAGCCAAAGATGGAGAAGCTTTATACAGTCAGCATAAACAAGACCAGGAGCTGACTGTGGCTCAGATCATGAACTCCTTATTGCCAAATTCAGACTGAAATTTAGGAAAGTAGGGAAAACCACTAGATCATTCAGGTATGACCTAAATCAAATCCCTTATGATTATACAGTGGAAGTGAGAAATAGATTTAAGGGCCTAGATCTGAAAGACTGCCTGATGTACTATGGATGGAGGTTCGTGACATTGTACATGAGACAGGGATCAAAACCATCCCCATGGAAAAGAAATGCAAAAAAGCAAAATGGCTGTCTTACAAATAGCTGTGAGACTTTACAAATAGCTGTGAAAAGAAGAGAAGCAAAAAGCAAAGGAGAAAAGAAAGATATAAGCATCGGAATGCAGAGTTCCAAAGAATAGCAAGGAGAGATAAGAAAGCCTTCTTCAGTGATCAATGCAAAGAAATAGAAGAAAACAACAGAATTGGAAAGACTAGAGATCTCTTCAAGAAAATTAGAGCTACCAAGGGAACATTTCATGTAAAGATGGGCTCGATAAAGGACAGAAATGGTATGGAATTAACAGAAGCAGAAGATATTAAGAAGAGGTGGCAGGAATACACAGAAGAACTGTACGAAAAAGGTCTTCACAACAAAGATAATCACGATGGTGTGGTCACTCACCTGGAACCAACATCCTGGAATGTGAAGTCAAGTGGGCCTTAGAAAGCATCACTATGAACAAAGCTAGTGGAGGTGATGGAATTCCAGTTGAGCTATTTCAAATCCTGGAAGATGATGCTGTGAAAGTGCTGCACTCAATATGCCAGCAAATTTGGGAAACTCAGCAGTGGCCCACAGGACTGGAAAAGGTCAGTTTTCATTCCAATCCCAAAGAAAGGCAATGCCAAAGAATGCTCAAACTACCACACAATTGCACTCATCTCACAAGCTAGTAAAATAATGCTCAAAATTCTCCAAGCCAGGCTTCAGCAATATGTGAACCATAAACTTCCTGATGTTCAAGCTGGTTTTAGAAAAGGCAGAGGAACCAGAGATCAAATTGCCAACATCCACTGGATCATTGAAAAATCAAGAGCATTCCAGAAAACATCTATTTCTGCTTTATTGACTATGCCAAAGCCTTTGACTGTGTGGATCACAATAAACTGTGGAAAATTCTGAAAGAAATGGGAATACCAGACCACCTGACCTGCCTCTTGAGAAACCTAAATGCAGGTCAGGAACCAACAGTTAGAACTGGACATGGAACAACAGACTGGTTCCAAATAGGAAAAGAAGTATGTCAAGGGTGTATATTGTCACCCTGTTTATTTAACTTATATGCAGAATACATCATGAGAAACACTGGGCTGGAAGAAGAACAAGCTGGAATCAAGATTGCTGGGAGAAATATCAATAACCTCAGATATGCAGATGACACCACCCTTATGGCAGAAAGTGAAGAGGAACTCAAAAGCCTCTTGATGAAAGTGAAACTGGAAAGTGAAAAAGTTGGCTTAAAGCTCAACATTCAGAAAACGAAGATCATGGCATCTGGTCCCATCACTTCCTGGGAAATAGATGGGGAAACAGTGGAAACAGTGTCAGACTTTATTTTTCTGGGCTCCAAAATCACTGCAGATGGTGACTCCAGCCATGAAATTAAAAGACGCTTACTCCTTGGAAGGAAAGTTATGACCAACCTAGATAGCATATTCAAAAGCAGAGACATTTCTTTGCCAAGAAAGGTTCGTCTAGTCAAGGCTATGGTTTTTCCGGTGGTCAAGTATGGATGCGAGAGTTGGACTGTGAAGAAGGCTGAGTGCTGAAGAATTGATGCTTTTGAACTGTGTTGTTGGAGAAGGCTCTTGAGATTCCTTGGACTGCAAGGAGATCCAACCAGTCCATTCTGAAGGAGATCAGCCCTGGGATTTCTTTGGAAGGAATGATGCTAAAGCTGAAACTCCAGTATTTTGGCCACCTCATGTGAAGAGTTGACTCATTGGAAAAGACTCTGATGCTGGGAGGAATTGGGGGCAGGAGGAGAAGGGGACAACAGAGAATGAGATGGCTGGATGGCATCACTGACTCGACGGACATGAGTTTGTGCGAACTCCAAGAGTTGGTGATGGACAGGGAGGCCTGGCATGCTGCGATTCATGGGTCGCAAAGAGTCGGACACGACTGAGCCACTGAAGTTTGGGCTTCCCTGGTGGCTCAGATGGTAAAGTATATACCTGCAATGTGGAAGATCTGGGTTCTATCCCTGGGTTTGGAAGATCCCCTGGAGGAGGCCATGCAACCCACTCCAGTATTCCTGTGTGAAGAATCCCCAAGGAGCCTGGAGGGGAATAGTTCATCAGATAGCTAAGTGTCGGACTCGACTGAACCACCAAATGCAGCACAAGGTCCATAGTTTACCTTAGGGTTCACACCTTCAGTTCAATCGCTCAGTCGTGTCCAACTCTTTGCAACCCCATGAACCGCAGCACACCAGGCTTCCCTGTCCATCACCAACCCCCAGAGTCTACCCAAACCCAAGTCCATTGAGTCAGTGATGCCATCTAACCATCTCATCCTCTGTCGTCCCCTTCCCCTCCTCCCCCCACTCTTTCCCAGCATCGGGTCTTTTCCAATGAGTCAGCTCTTCACATCAGGTGGCCAAAGTACTGGAGTTACAGCTTCAACATCAGTCCGTCCAATGTACACCCAGGACTGATCTCCTTTAGGGTGGACTGGTTGGATCTCCTTGCAGTCCCAGGGTTCACACCTGGTGCACATCAAATGGGTTCTGAAAAATGTATAACAAGTATTCACCATTATAGTGTCATGCAGAACAGTCCAACTGCTTTATAAAGCCCTTTGTAGGCGGGCTTTATAAAGCCCTTGCCTCCTTCTTCCCAGCTTTTCCCTCCCAATAGTTTTCCTATAGTTTTCTATAGTTTCTACGGTTTTGCCTTTTCCAGAATGTAACGTTTGTGTGTTAGAATCAAACTTTACATATCCTCTTCAGACTGTTTTTTTTTTTTCCCCCAATTTGGAAATACACATTGAAGCTTCTTCTCTTTCTGTGGTTTGATAATTTAACATTAAAACGCTCTATTATATGAATATATCACTGCTTGTTTATCCACTCACCTATGAAAGGACATCTTGATTGTTTCTAATTTGTATTTCTATTTTGTATTTCAGTATTTCTAAGATTAATTCAACATAAAACTTTTGGTGTTTTAATGAGGGAGAGGAGAGATGCAGCTGGAAAGCTGACATGGAATTAGATTGTGGAAACTCTCATATCCCCAAGTAAAAAGATTGGAATTTATCTAAGAAGTGAAAAATAGAAATACATGAGGAAAAGTCAAACCTGAATAAAACTAGAGTTCCATGGCTGAAAAGAAGTTCAGAGAGAAACAAAGCCTAGGTAACAAATGATATCTGCCTCTATAACATGTTTATACAAAATGGTTTACAATCAAAAGCAGCAATATGACTGCTTCCAAGGAGGAAATGGGCAGGGTTTCAAAAGAAATCACTTTGGTCTCAAGGAACATGCAAAAGTTCACCAGCAGAGCTTTGAAGTTGAGTTAAGCAAACAGTACGAAAAGGAATGAGAAAACCAGTAATGATACATAACTGATAACATGACAATGAGGCAAAAAGTCCTTTGTGAGGATAGATTTTCTCACTAGCTTTTTGAAACAAATCCTAGTGCCTAATTAAATGAAAATGTCTCCACTTTTTTATGCAGCTGTCTTCATGATGTGAATATACAATGATCACAATAGTTATTTTATGCATTATATTATGTTTTGTAAAACTTCAACTCCAGATAAATGAATCTGCATTTAAGATATTCAAGGCATTTTCACCAAGGTGCCCCTTAATTGGGTAGCTCACTAACCTAAACATTGTTCATTTAAATGTGCTTAAGAACATAAGAAATTATAATTTTGTCTCATTAAAAAGCTCAGCTTAGCTAGGCTTCCACCTAGAACAAGAAAACTGTAAGAAGTAGTGTTTTCATTCTAACAAGAAGAAGGAAGGAAAAAAAAACTACAAAATCACAAGCTTTCTTAAACCCATCAGGAAGCTCGTGTTTCATGGCAATAATGTAAACCTGAAATCTAAAGAACAATAGGACTTTCCTGGAAGAGCTAGGACCTGTGCCCCACATTACTTGTGACAGAGTGTGGAGGAAAACATGCCAGGTGCTGTAAAAAGCAGTAAGAATTTAACTACATTTTGGTAAAGAATTTACCTGCAATGCAGGAGACTTGAGTCCAACCCCTGAGTCAGGAAGTTTTCCTAGGGAAAGGAATAGCAACCCACTCCAGTATTCTGGCCTGGAGAATCCCATTGACAGAGGAGCCTGGTGGGTATGGTCCATCAGGTCACAAAGAGTTGGACATGACTGAGTGACAAGCACAGATATATAAAGGTAGGGTGCAGGTATATGCTCTCTCTTAGCATAAGAGAGAATGGAACTCCTGAAAGCCACAGACATACAGATATTTCATTCACAGTCACAAGTTCTTCTTCACAAACCTTATGTGAGTGCTTGCCAGAAAGATCCGGAACAGGCAAGAGGCCTGCTGATGCATGCCTAGAAAGACAGTTTGTCAGTTTCTTATAAAGTTAAACAATACCACTGAACACTCTTATGCCTAAGTATTTACCCAAAAGAAATTAGCAAATTAACACTTTTATTCATACAATATCCTATATGTGAATCTTTATAGTGGTTTTACTCATAACTACTCAAAACTGGAAATAGCCTAAATATCCATCAAATAGTGAATAGATACATTTTGATGTATCCATAAAATGAAACAGTAGTCAAAAACAAGAGGAAACATGCTTCTGATACACTTTTAAAGCATGGATGAATCACACATTTACTATAAACTGGATACAAGAAGGGCTTCCCTAGTGGCTCAGATGGTAAAGAATCTTCTGCAATGCAGGAGACTTGGATTTTCAGTATTCTTGCTTGGGAAATCCCATGGACAGAAGAGCCTGGCAGCCTAGACTCCATGCGGCCACAAAGAGTTAGACACGACTGAGTGATTCACACACACACACAAGAAGGCAGAATGGAAAAGGTACATACTAAATTTCATTTATATTACATTATGAAATGTAGTAGAGGAATATAGGAATAGAATACAGATCTGAGATTTGTATAGGTTAGTGTGGAGTTAAGGTTTGACTTCAAGGGCATGGATGGATTTTTTAAGCAATTTAACTATCCTGTATTTTGATTGTGTTAGTGGTTACATGAATGTATATGTCATAGAACTGTGCACTGAAAAGGGTGAATTTTCATTTAAAAAAAAAAATAAAGTAATATAATGAAATCTCCTCCTCTTTGATAAGTGGAGCATTGTCCCTGGCTTGATGAGTGGAAGGAGAAGCATGGAAACCAATTTTAGTTTTAGAGGTCAACCATCTAATGCAACAGTTTTCACCATAATTCTGCTCTCTTTTCTTTAAAACCAAACTATAAATAGCTGAGCAGTCTATTTGGAAAGTTCAATTCAAAATAGCTGGTTAAATTTGTCAGTTTGTATATTTAGGCCTATATATTCATATTTGAAGCAATATCCTAGAAATACTCTGAGAAAGATACAAAATATTTTAAACAAAATATTTCACATTTCAAACAAAATGAATAATCTTATATTAGTTTTTAATCAGCCTTTTAATTTTAATATTTTAAATATAAATTTAATATAAATTTATGTATTAATATAATACAAATATAATATTTTAAGTGATACTACCACCTAATTTTAGAAAATACTTATTTTTATTCTGAATGCATAATGTAAAATTCAAACCTAAAAGTTTGCATTTGTGCGCATGTGTGTGTGTGTGTGTGTGTTTAGCTTACATTTCCCTAAGCTGATAACTGGAGAAAAACCTCTACTACAGATCATATTTGCTGTGAAATGCAAAAACAGACAGTGCCCTTTGGCCTTCTGAAAAATGGGTACATATGCCATCTTTAATTTTCTCTTATTATTTGCATGTAGGAATTGCAACCAGACTTGTTATGAGTGGAAAAAATAAATAAATAAATTAAGACTTTAACTAATCTGTTTTCCACCCCAATATTGAAGAAAACAGTAAAGTGCCTACCTTTGTCCCTAGTTGAGTGCAAAAGAACACTCTATCCCAGGAGTCCCCAACCTCCAGGTTGCAGATGGGTACCTCCTATCAGGTTAGTGGCAGCATTTATTAGAAATAAAGTGCACAGTAAGTGTAACATGCTTGAATCATCCTGAAGCCATCTTCCCCACATTTGGTTTGTGGAAAAATTGTCTTCCACGAAATTGGCTCCTGGTGCCAAAAAGGTTGGGGACCACTGCTTTAGCACACCTGAAATCACAGATATCATATTGTGAGAAATTGCTCTTTCCACAGTGTCAAACTACTTGGCAGACTCTTCTAGAAGCAGTTGGTGAGACTAGAAGGTTCTGAACTGCCTTGAGGGCTGTCATATGCCTTATTTGTTGTTGAATTAATGGTCTGTTCAGGAATCCTGACCTCAAATTCTGAAGTTTGCATACAGAATCAAGTTAAGTGAATAAAAAATAAAAAACAAAATTAAAGTAAAAGCATCTTATTATTTCAGCAGTCTTACAAAATCAAATCACACCATTCCCAGATGTGATATTTTGTGATTGGTGTGTCATAGAGTAAAATAGCTGAAAGTCAGCAATTTATCTTGCTATTGAATGCAATCTGAGCCATCTCTTTGATCCCTCCTTTACTGAGCAAGCACTGTATGATCTCGATTGTAATAGGCACTGGTGTACATAAATGAACAAGATATGGGCCCTGTGGTAAAAAATCTAAGGCAAGAAAGATATGTAAAAAAAAATTGATGCATTGCTTCCCAGTGAAGTTTTATATATGTGTATATATATATATATATATACACACACATATATATACACATATAAATAAATAAATATATATACACATATATACACATATATATAAATATATATACATATATATAAATATATATACATGTATTTATATATAAACATGTATCCATGAAACACAAGGAAAGGGCAACAAAATCTCCATCAAATCATTGGGAATCTTACGAGGTTGTATGTAATCCATCTCAGTATTAAAGAATAAATATGAATTTTCCAGATAGAAAAAAAAGAAAAAGGCATTTCAGGCAGACAAAAGCAAGTATAAGGGAAAGGAAAATATGTGCTAAGAAAATGGTGAAATATTAGTAATAAATAAGGAGAAATGCTTTGAAGAAGTTACAGGATGCAAGACAGAAGAGTTAGATATAAATAAAATTTAGAAATAAAGTTATCTTTATTCTAGATATTGCTCTTCTGTTGCAAGTCACAGAAAACCTTAAACAGAAAATTTGAGGCAATGATGAAATTTGTGTGGATGTAAGGACAAAAAAAAGTCGGCTTAAAGCTCAACATTCAGAAAACAAAGATCATGGCATCTGGTCCCATCACTTCATGGGAAATAGATGGGGAAACAGTGGAAACAGTGTCAGACTTTACTTTTTTGGGCTCCAAAATCACTGCAGGTGGTGACTGCAGCCATGAAATTAAAAGATGCTTACTCTTTGGAAGAAAAGTTATGAGCAATATAGATAGCATTTTGAAAAGCAGAGACATTACTTTGCCAACAAAGGTCCATCTAGTCAAGGCTATGGTTTTTCCAGTGGTCATGTATGGATGTGAGAGTTAGACTGTGAAGAAAGTTGAGCACCAAAGAATTGATGCTTTTGAACTGTGGTGTTGGAGAAGACTCTTGAGAGTTCCTTAGACTGCAAGGAGATCCAACCAGTCCATTCTGAAGGAGATCAGCCCTGGGATTTCTTTGGAAGTAATGATGCCGAAGCTGAAACTCCAGTATTTTGGCCACCTCATGCGAAGAGTTGACTAATTGGAAAAGACCCTGATGCTGGGAGGGATTGGGGGCAGGAGAAGAAGGGGACGACAGAGGATGAGATGACTGGATGGCATCACCAACTCAATGGACATGAGTTTGAGTGAACTCCGGGAGTTGGTGATGGACAGGGAGGCCTGGCATGCTGCGATTCATGGGGTCGCAAAGAGTTGGACATGACTGAGCGACTGAACTGAACCTAAGGACAAAAAGCATAATATATTCACACCTTAAGTGCAATACAAATCTCACAGGATCTCTATACTCTCTTTATTGTTCAGTGACCACATGGCCTCATTCTTGCTTCTTTTTTCTTTTTATTCCATTTTTTTCTTTTAAAAAACTTTTTATTTTGTACTGGGGTATAACTAATCAACAGTGTTGTGGTAGTTTCAGGTGAACAGTGAAGGGACTCAGTCATACTTATACATGTATCCATTCTCCCACAAATTCCCCTTCCATCCAGGCTACCACATAACACTGAGCAGAGTTCCCTGTGCTATACACTAGTTCCTTGTTGGTTGTTGTTGTTATTTAGTCACTAATTTGTGTTCAACTCTTTTGCAGCCTCATAGACTGTAGCCTGTCAAGCTCTTCTCTCCATGAGATTTCTCAGGCAAGAATACTGGAATGGGTTGCCATTTCCTTTACCAGGGGAACTTTCTGACCCAAGGATTGAACCCACATCTCCTGAATTGGCAGGCGGATTCTTTACCACTGAGGTTATTCATTTCAAATATAACAGTGTTTACATGTCTTCTCTTCTGATAGACACTGTCTTTTTGCATGGTTGTCAGTTTTTGATATGTTCTTAAATTGAGCAATTGCATCCTGAAATCTAAATGAGCTTCATCTCGGGAATAGCCAACTGGTTAAGATACAGTGTATTTGTCATTCTGTGATCATTCTGTATTTGAAGATTTGAGGCAAGCTTCAGGACAGATTTTTTTTCTTTTTTCTTTAGGTTGTTATAGACTTTTTAATTCATCTTTTCTCCTAAATATCTATTAGACATTGTTGGAAACTCTAGGTTCATTATATATATATCATAGCTCTGTACATCATATACCTTTGTCCTTTTGCATTTCAATTTGAGAGAGTTGCTTAGGTCAAGTTTCTATTGCCTACTTAAATTTTCTAACGTGCTCATTCTAAAAAGTCTATCTATTGAAACATTTCTTCTCTTACTCCACATCCTTTTCTTCCTTTTCCTTCTTCTTCTAGTGAATTTAGAGCGACTTCACTTTCACTTTCCACTTTCATGCACTGGAGAAGGAAATGGCAACCCACTCCAGTGTTCTTGCCTGGAGAATCCCAGGGACAGGGGAGCCTGGTGGGCTGCCATCTATGGGGTCGCACAGAGTTGGACACGAGTGAAGTGACGTAGCAGCAGCAGTAACAGCAGTCTCCTTTTTTTAAATGAAATTATGCTATGCTACATTGGGGTAACAAATTAATCCTGAATTTTTAGTGGCTTATTATAGTAATACTTGTTATTGTCTCAATAAAATGATGGATTCAGGAAATCTTCCTCTACCTGGGGACTCTGAAATCAGAAACTTATGGCATTCAGGTAATAATGTCAGGGAAAGAAAGTCTGAATAAATTCATGAAATACTATTAAGGACCAGGTCTACATAATTTTTACTCACATTCCGTTGTCTGTAACCCAGTAACTTAATTTAACTGCCAAGAAATTTGGCATCATAAAAAAGGAAAAGGAAAAATATTTGATAAAGAGTGCATACCTTTGTTGTCGCCAAAATTGTAGTCTTCAAGATATTAATAGGTGATACTATTCCTTTTATATTATTTGTATTTATCTAAAGTTCTCTTTGTTTTCTTCAATTTCAGCAAATAGTTTTCAGCAAAACTATTGTTTCTGCTGCAGCAATCGACCCCAAAGTATAATCGCTGTTCATAACCTCCTTCTTTTACTGGCTATTCTAAGTGCTATTCACTCTCAGGCAATAATTTTGCTGATCTAGGGGGCCACATCTTCACCCATGGTGGGATAACTCAGATCTTCATCCTGGTTGCATGCACTTTCAGACCAAATTTGCTGCAATTTTTCACCTAAATTTGCCACTGGGCATGAATGAATAAATCAGAACCTCTGTGTATCCTGATTTCAGACACACTCCTCCTCACCCCAATAGTATAGCAGCAACATTCTCACCTCAATCTAATGTCCAACCAATGGTAAAGAATCTGCCCACCAGTGCAGGAGCTGTGGGTTTGATCTCTTGGCCTGGAAGACCCCCTGGAGAAGAAAATGGCAATCCACTCCAGTATTCATGCCTGGTAAATCCCATGGGCAGGGGATCCTGGTGGGTTTCCATGGGGCTGCAAAAGATTCGGACATGACTTAGCCACTAAACAACAATTTTTGCTAGAGTACTAACTCCTTTTTTCCTTTCTAGCCTGTCCACTGGCATAGGAGTGGACAAAATATCCAGTGCCAGCTAGATCTCCAGGCTTGAGGAAACCTTATTGTGCCCTGGTGAAACTACCCTCCCTTTAAAACGGAACTCTAGTTCAGTTTGGGGGAAAAGTGGTAAAAATTACCCAAGTGAGTCAGTGCTATTCATTGATAGTGAACAGTATGTACTCATAATTTAAGAGACATCCATTCTACTATTGGGACATCCCAGGTGGTCCTAGTGGTAAAGAACCTGCCAGCCAATGCAGAAGACATAAGATATGAGAGTTTGATCCCTGGGTCAGGAAGATCCTCTGAAGGAAGGAATGGCAACCCACCAGTGTTCTTACCTAGAGAATCTCATGGACAGAGGAGCTGGGGGCTACAGTCCATAGGTTCTTATAGAGTTGGACATGACTGAAGCAACTTAGCATGCAGGCACACACATTCTACTATTGAAGATATAGCACCATATAATACCTGTTGACTTACACTTGAATTCCTCAAAGATTCATCTAAAAGAGCTCAATTCAGATGTATCTTTTATGAAATCACTCTAATGTCCTATCAGGAAATAGTTTTTAAATGATGCAGTATAATATAGGACAAATGGATCTTATGTTTCCATAATATTTCTTTCCTATATTTTGTATATTTCCTATATTTTAATATTCCTTGTCAAATAGGCTCATTAGCCCAAAACTATGTTATGATAATTCCATGATCATAAAATTGATACTTTGTGAGCCTGAGATCGTAATGCTAGCTGAGACAGTGAGGATAAATCTATATCTAGAAAGCATGGTAAGCATATTATTTCATGCAGTGCCTCAAATAAGGAAGAAAAAGGAGATTATGTCATGATAAAATGGTCATT
Organism: Bos indicus x Bos taurus; assembly: GCF_003369695.1. Taxonomy (NCBI): domain Eukaryota; kingdom Metazoa; phylum Chordata; class Mammalia; order Artiodactyla; family Bovidae; genus Bos; species Bos indicus x Bos taurus. Next base: position 80,635,293 of record NC_040090.1, on the reverse strand, counting down.
CTAAAATTTATTTTATTGCGTTGTCTTTAGTAGCATGTTTCAAAATATTACTAAAGGTAGATATTCATTAATCCTGATAGTGATTGACTGGATATTACTCTTATCAAACAACAAGTATATCCTCTAATATAGATTCTCATTTCATCTTGTAGACTAGTTTGATTATAATTGACTGCTACCAAAGACATTTATTAGACATCTACTATATCTAAAGCACTTAGGTAGATGCATGACCTGGAAAGCTGACAGTTTATTGGCAGGACTAAGAGATAATAGCATTAATAGGAGTCAAATATATAGAAGAATAAGCAGTATTATGAAAGTGCTGATGTGGGAATAATTTATTTTATCTAGGTAATTAGGAAATGATCACAGAAGAGTGAACAATTGGATTGGGCAATGAAAAATTGGTTGAATCAAGTCATACAAAGTTGTAGGAGCAAAGATATGGAGGAATGAAAACTTGTAATATATTTGGGAAAGAGAGAAAAACTCAGGGATACAATTCAGTACAAAGAGAAGTAGTATGGGAATGATAGAATATGTGACCGGACAAATATGTTAAATGACATATTATTAATATCTAATGCTCGTGAAAATGCATGAGTATTCAGATTCCAATCCCAAAGAAAGGCAATGCCAAAGAATGTTCAAACTAACACACAATTACACTTATCTCACATGCTAGCAAAATAATGCTCAAAATTCTCCAAGCCAGTCTTCAACAGTATGCCAACTGTGAATTTCCAGATGTTCAAGCTGGAGTTAGAAAAGGCAGAGGAACCAGAGATCAAATTGCCAACATCCATTGGATCATCGAAAAAACAAGAGAGTTTCAGAAAAACATTTCTGCTTTATTGACTAGGGTAAAGCCTTTGACTGTATGGACCACAACAAACAGTGGAAAATTCTCCAAGAGATGGGAATACCAGAAAACCTTACCTGCCTCCTGAGAAGTCTGTATGCAGGGCAAGAAGCAACAGTTAGAACTGGTCACGGAACAAAGATGGTTCCAAATTGGTAAAGGAGTATGTCAAGACTGTATAGTGTCACCCTGCTTATTTAACTTATATGCAGTGTACATCACGTGAAATGCTGGGCTAGATGAAGCACAAGCTTGAACCAAGATTGCCGGAAGAAATGTAAATAACCTCAGATATGCAGATAACACCACCCACCCTTATGGCAGAAAGAGAAGAACAAAACAGACCCTTGATGAAAGTGAAAGAGGAGAGTGAAATTTGGCTTAAAACTAAATATTCTAAAAACGAAGTTCCTGTCATCTGGCCCCATCACTTCATGGCAAATAGATGGGGAAACAGTGGAAACAGTGACAGACTTGATTTTCTTGGGCTCCAAAATCACTGCATATTGTGACTGTAGCTGTGAAATTCAAAGATTCTTGCTCCTTGAAAGAAAAGCCATGATAATCCTAGACAACTTATTGTAAAGCAGAGGCTGCTTTGCCGACAAAGGTCCATATAGTCAAAGCTGTGTTTTTTCCAGTAGTCATGTATGGATGTGAGAATTGGAGTATAAAGAAAGCTGAACACCAAATAATTTATGCTTTGAACTGTGGTGTTGGAGAAGACTCTTGAGAGTTCCTTGGACTGCAAACAGATCCAACCAGTCAATCCTAAAGGAAATCAGACCTGAATTTTCACTGGAAGGACTGATGCTGAAGCTCCAATACTTTGGCCACCTGATGCAAAGAACTGGTTCATTGGAAAAGACCCTGATTTGGGGAAAGATTGAAGACAGTAGCAGAAGGGCATGACAGAAGGTTGGGATTGCATCCCAGACTCAGTGGACATGAGTTTGGTCAAGGTCTGGGATTTGGTGATGGACGGTGAAGCCTGGGGTGCTACAGTCCGTGGGATCCAAAGAATCAAACACGACTGAGAGACTGAACTGAATTGAGTTGTTCATAAGTTCTATTTCTTCCTCGTTCAGTCTGGAAGATTGAACATTTCTAAGAATCTCTTTTCTTTCAGGTTATCTATTTGATTGTCACATTCAGTTCAGTTCAGTTCATTCCCTCAGTTGTGTCCGACTCTTTGTGACCCCATGAATCACAGCAAGCCAGGCCTCCTCATTCACCACCAACTCCTGGAGTTCACCCAAACTCATGTGCATTGAGTCAGTGATGCCATCCAGCCATCTCATCCTCTGTCGTCCCCTTCACCTCCTGCCCCCAATCCCTCCCAGCATCAGGGTCTTTTCCAATGAGTCATATAGTTGTTCATAATAATCTCATAATCCTTTGTATTTCTGTATTGTCTGTTGTAACCTCTCTTTTTTTATTTCTAATTTTGTTGATTTGATTCTTCTCTTTTTTTTTTTTTCTTGATGAGTCTGGCTAAAGGTTTGTCCATTTTGTTTATCTTCTCCAAGAATCAGTTTTTAGTTTTATTAATCTTTACTATAGTTTCTTTCCTTTCTTTTTCAGTTATTTCTGCTCTGATGTTTTGATTTCTTTCCTTCTGCTAATTGTGTGTGTGTGTGTGTGTGCATGTGTGTGTGTGTGTGTGCTGTTGTTGTTCTTCTTTCTCCAGTTGTTATAGGCATAAAAATAGGTTTTCTATTTAATGCTTTTCTTGTTTCTTGAGGTAGGATTGTATTGCTACAAAATTCCCTCTCAGAACTGCTTTGGCTGCATCCCATAGGTTTTGAGTGGTCATGTTTTCATTGCCATTTGTATCTAGGCATTTTTTTATTTCTTTCATAACCTGTTGATTATTTAGAAATGTATTGTTTAATCTCCATGTGTTTGTGTTTTTTATCCTTTTTTTCTTGTAATTTATATTTAATCACATAGCCTTGTGGTCAGAATAATTCCTTGATATAATTTCAATTTTATTATATTTATTAAGATTTGATTTGTGACCCAAGTTGTGGTCTATCCTGGAGAGTGCTACTTGTGCACTTGAGAAGAAAGTATATTCTTCTGCATTTGGATGGAATATCCTGAAGTTATCAATGAGACCCATCTCATCTAATATATTATTTAAGACATATGTCCTTATTAATTTTCTGTTTTGATGATCTGTTCATTGGTATAAACGGGGTGTTAAAGTCTTATACTATTATTGTGTTACTGTCAATTTCTATTTTCATGTCTGTTAGTGTTTGTCTTATATATTGAGGAGCCCCTATGTTGGGTGCATATATAGTTACAGTTGTTATGTCTTCCTCTTGGACTGAACCCTTGATTCTCATGTAGTGTTCTTCCTTATCACTTGCAATATTGTGTTTTAAGGTCTACTTTGTCTGATATGAGGATTGCTACTCCAGCTTTCATTTGCTTTCCATTTGCATGGAATATATTTTTCCATCCTCTCACTTTAATCTATATGTGTCTTTAGGTCTGAAGTGGGTTTCTTGTAGACAGTGTGTATATAGGTCTTGTTTTTGTATCCATTCAGCCAGTCTGTGTCTTTTGGTTGGAGGATTTAATCCATTTTAATTTAAAGTAATTATTGATAAATATATTCCTGTTGGTATTTTCTTAATTATTGGGGGTTTGCTTTGTAGATTTTTTACTTCTCTTTTATTTCCTGACTATATAAGTCCCTCTAACATTTGTTTGGTGGTACTGAATTCTATTAACTTTTGCTTGTCTGAAAAGCTTTTGATTCCTCCATCAATTTTGAATGAGTTACTTGCCAGGTAGAGTAATCCTGATTATAGATTTTTCCCTTTCCATACTTTAAATATATCCTCCCATTCCTTTCTGGCTTGCAGAATTTCTGCTGAAAGATCAGCTGTTAAACAGATGGGCATTTCCTTTGTATGTTACTTGTTGCTTTTCCCTTTCTGCTTTTAATATTTATTCTTTGTGTTTAATCATTGTTAGTTTGTTAGTATGTTCCCTGCAATGTTTCTCCTTTGATTTTTCCTGTATGGGACTTTTTGTGCATCTTGGACTTGATTGACTATTTCCTTTTCCATGTTGGGGAAAGTTTCAACTACAATATCTTCAAAAATTGTTTTCTCATACTCTTTCTTTTTCTCTTCTTCTTCTGGGAGCCCTATAATTCCAATGTTGGTTCATTTAATATTGCCCTGGGGTCTCTGAGACTATCCTCAGTTCTTTTAATTCTTTTTACTTTATTATGCTCTTCAGAAATTATTTCCACCATTTTATCTTCCAGTTCACTGATCCGTTCTTCTGCTTCAGATATTCTGATATTGATTCCTTCTAACACATTTATAATTTCAGTAATTGTGTTACTGGTCTCTGTACGTTTATTCTTTAATTATTCTAGGTCTTTGTTAATTATCTTGCATTTTCTCCATTCTGTTTTCAAGGTTTTGATCATCTTTACTATCATTATTCTGAATTATTTTTTGAGGTAGTTTGCCTATTTTCTCATTTATTTGGACTTCTGTGTTTCTAGTTTGTTCCTTCAGTTGTGCAGTATTTTTCTACCTTTTCACTTTTTTTTTTTTTAACTTGTTGTGTTTGAGGTCTCCTTTTCCAAGGCTTCAAGGTTGAATTCTTTCTTCCTTTTTGTTTCTGCCCTCCTAAGATTGATCCAGTGGTTTGTATAAGCTTCATATAGGGTGAGATTTGTGCTGAGTAGTTTTTTTCCTCTGATGGACAGGGCTGAGTGAAATGGTAATCCTGTCTGCTGATGATTAGATTTGTATTTTTGTCTTGTTTGTTGTTTGCATGAGGCTTCCTGCACAGGGTGCTAATGGTGGTTGGGTGATGCCAGGTCTTATATTCAAGTGGTTTTCTTTGTTGGAGTTTTCATATTTGATACTCCCTAAAGTTAGGAGTTCTGTGGCAATCTAGGGTCTTGGAATCAGTGTTCCCACTCCAAAGTCTCAGGGCTTGATCTCTGAACTGAGCCTTAAAAAGCAAACATATCTTCTACACCTGGTTATCAGAGGCCATGCCATTATATTGTAGGCATTTAAAAACTGGCTTTTTTTGAAGACTTGGCAGAAGCTGGACAGACTCCTATTTTGATGCACAACAAACACACTGGCACAGAGTTCTCCCGAGGCCAGAAGCACTAACACAGGGCACTAACAAGATGCTTACCCATGTTAACAACATGGAAATAACCTGAAGAAGCAGCTTCATATGCAGAAGAAAGTTACAAGAAGCCTCACGTGCAGGAAGACCAGGTCTCACTTGGACTGTATGGTCTCATGTGGACTATAAATGTGGTAAACCTGAGCCTGCGCCTGCTGCACTGGCAAGTCTATGGTATTTTAATTAGATTCACTCACCTTGTGTCTGAACTTACTGAGGCTCAGGTTTTTGTGTCTTAGCTCAGAAGGAATTTAGAGAGAGTCAAAGTGAAAGACAAGAAATAGTTTTATTAATATAGAACACTCGCAAATGATGCAAACAGGCGAGCAAGGGAGTTCTGCCCTAAGGATTAAGGGAGGCTACAATTTTATAGTCAAAGGAAAGAGGGAGGAGCAAAGACCATCTTCTTCAGGTAGACATGAGGCTTACATCACTAGTTCCTACATTGTATCAGGAATGAGAGTGTCTGACCCTACAAAGTCAAAGTAGGATTATCAATGGATTTACCATGTGGTGCAATGGTAAAGAATCCTGCTAATGCAGGAGATGCAAAAGACTCCCTAGATTGGGAAGATCCTTTAGAGTAGGAAAGGTTATTATAGTTCTTATTCAAATCAGTAGATGGGTGGTGAAATTTTTATTTGACTTAATGTCCTGGGGCACATTTCATGCTTTTATTTATGGCTTTATAGTTGGCAACCCACTCCAGTACTCTTGCCTGGGAAATCCCATGGACGGAGGAGCCTGGTAGGCTGCAGTCCATGGGATCCCTAAGAGTCGGACACGACTGAGTGACTTCACTTTCACTTTTCACTTTCATGCACTGGAGAAGGAAATGGCAACCTACTCCAGTATTCTTGCCTGGAGAATCCCAAGGACGGGAGCCTGGTGGGCTGCCGTCTATGGGGTCACACAGAGTCGGACACGACTGACATGACTTAGCTTAGCTTAGTTAAGCTAGCCTGCTTAATTCCATGGGAGTTCCAATAGCTTTCTTGAGCAATCATTAACTTACAGTGGTCTCCCAAAGTTTCTTAGGTTTCCGTCTATCCATAGTCCCTTACTGGGATTTCTACAGCTACATATTCATGGGGTTCTCCAGGAAAAAATGCTGAAGTGGTTTGCCATCCCCTTCTCTGGTGGATCACATTATGTCAGAACTCTCCAACATGACCCATCCAACTTGGGGCATGACCCATCTACACCATGACCCGTCCTACACAGCATAGCTCATAGTTTCACTGACTTAGACAAGACTGGGATACATGTAGTCAGTTTAGTTAGTTTTCTCTGATTACGAGTTTAATTCTGTCTGCTCTTTGATGGATGAGGATAAGAGTTTGTGGAAGCTTACTCTGATGCTGGGAGGGATTGGGGGAAGGAGGAAAAGGAGACAACAGAGGATGAGATGGCTGGATGGCATCACCAACTTGATAGATGTGAGTTTGAGTGAACTCCAGGAGTTGGTGATGGACAGGGAGGCCTGGCATGCTGCAATTCATGGGATCTCAAAGAGTCGGACACGACTGAGCGACTGAACTGAACTGAACTGATGGTGGGGGACTGGCTGTGGGGAAAACTGGGTCTATGCTGACCAAAGGTCTATATAGTCAAAGCTATGGCTTTTCCAGTAGCCATGTACAGATGTAAGAGTTGGTCCATAAAGAAGGCTGAGCACCGAAGAACTGATACTTTCGAACACTGGTGTAGGAGAAGATTCTTAAGAGTCCCTTGATATTTGGCAAAACTAATACAATTATGTAAAGTTTAAAAATAAAATAAAATTAAAAAAAAAAAAAAAAAGAGTCCCTTGGACTGCAAGGAGATCAAACTAGTCAATTCTAAAGGGAATTGACCCTGAATATTCACCGAAGGACTAATGCTGAAGGTAAAATTCCAATAATTTTTCCACTTGATGTGAAGAGTCAACTTATTGGAAAAAATTCTGATGCTGGGAAAGATTTAAGGCAGGAAGAGAAGGGGATGACAGAGGGCAAGATGGTTGGATGGCATTACTGACTCAATGGACATGAATTTGAGCAAACTCTGGGAGACAGTTAAAGACAAGGAAGCCTAGAGTTCTGCAGTCCATGGAATCGCAAAGAGTTGGAAAAGACTGAATGACTGAACAACAACAGCTACATTTATAACTATTATATTCTATTTATATCAGGTGAATATGTACTAACAGAGGAATGAGAAACTCCTCAAGGTTATGTCTAAGGGGATAACCACGTATTCATTACCTCCAGGATCCTACCAGATTCTCACAGTGAAAATTCAAAAAAATAAATAAATAGCCTTTGAGTTTGTATCAAGAAGAAATAACAGCTTCTTTGATATATTTTCAGAGATAACAGTGACCTACCCTCTAAAGAAAAGGACTATTTAATACTTTCTAAGGAAGGGCATTTATCCCATTCAGTCCTATCTAGCCTTTCTATGTCACCTACAGGTAAGGGAAAAAATATTCAGGGACATTTGTGAAGGTCACAGGCCTGGGGCCCAAGTCCCTAAAACTAAGATTTAATCATAAATTTATATAATACTTGTCTTCCCACACATTTTACCGCCACATAAAAAAGACTTTGATATAAAAATGTAGTTTACAGCTGAACTGTATGACACAGACTCTACTTAAGAAGGAGATCTTTGTTCCTCTTTGCCAAAATTAACAGGATAAAAATAAGGACACTAGAAGAAATTGAACCTCTGACTCTTATGTCTACAACAAACATTAAATACAACCCAATGTCTACCAGGATTATTAAAACCTCACACTGAAAGCTTACATACCACAGCTCCTGTTACCTGATACATAGTCTGGTTTTCCACAGCAACAAAAAATCATGTCATACTAAAAGTAAAAAACAAAGTTAGAAGACTTGATCCAGCACACATGAGTGGCTTATTTTTAAACTAGCAAGCAGTGACAAAAATATGATGAATAAATATTTGCAATATTCTGAGTGACCATTTATAGTGTTGTTTCTTTTAATCTCAAAGCATTTCTAGGATATGCAAGCTGAAATCAATAGGAATATGTGATATTTGATTTTGAAGTTAAATGACCATAATTTAAAAGCTATTTTTATAGAAGTATTTTTATAGTATTCCTGCCTATCAGATAGATTCTTCAGGGTTTTTTTTTTTGGGGGGGGGTGTCTGAGCCTCTTATTCTTAAGGAATTTTTTTTCTATAAATAAAAGCTTCCTCTGAATAAAATAAAAAGAGAAAAAAAAAATGAAAAGAGAGCAATGGCTTTGACTGTACAATTCATTGACAAAACTCTTGTTGACTTGTTGAAGAAATAATATGTGACAAGGTTAACCCAAGCAATTTAATCCAAAGGTGAATGTCATTTCACTAAATATAGAAAAGTTTCAAAGAAAAAAGAACACAGAAGAAAGAGAGTCACTATGGACAAGTGAGCAATTTTAACCACTTTGGGTGACATAGCAACTGAAGAATATACATAGATGAAAATTAGGTATTTAGTGGAAAAGCCTAAACTGTTCAAACAAAAGCTAGATTTCAGAGGGTTGGACTCAGAATGGTGAAGAAATAGAAGCCAAGAAATGCAAAACTCAATGCATTAAAGTAAATCAGTTGTAGTGACTTAAAAATTACTATATATTTCTTGATGTTATATTAATGTTTCATTGTTGACAAACAATGTACAAAAAATAGCAATGTTTCCTTCAGATACATCATCAGGGGTCACTGTTCAGTCAATCAGTCATGTTTGACACTATGCAACCTCATGAACTGCAGAACACCAGGCTTCCCTGTCCTTCACTGTCTCCCCAAGTTTGCTCAAACTCATGTCCATTCAGTTGGTAATGTCACCCAGCCATCTTGTCCTTTGTCAACCCCTGCTCCTCCTGCCTTCAGTCTTTCCCAGCTTCAGGGTATTTTCAAATGAGATAGCTCTTTGCATCAGGTGGCCACAGTATTGACATGTCAGCTTCACTACCAGTCCTTCCAATGAATATTCAGGACTGATTTTATTGACTGGCTTGATTTCCTTGCTGTCCAAGGAGATCTCTAGTGTCTTCTACAGCATCACAGTTAAAAAGCATCAGTTCTTTGCCACTCAGTCTTCTTTATGGTCCAACTCTTACATCAGTACATGACTACTGGAAAAAACAGCTTTGATTATATGGAGCTTTGTCAGCAAAGTGATGTCTCTGCTTTTCAATAGGCTGTCTAGGTTTCTCATAGCTTTTATTCTAAGAAGCAAACATCTTTTAACTTCATGTCTGCAGTCACCATGGTTTTGTAGCCCTAGAAAATAAAGTCTGTCTCTGTTTTGATTTTTTCCCCTATTTTCCATGAAGTGATGGGCCCAGATGTCATGACCTTAGTTTTTTCAATGTTGAGTTTTAAGCCAGCTTCTTCATTCTCTTTCATCTTCATCAAAAGGCTCTTTAGTTCCTCTTCTCTTTCTGCCATTAGAGTAAGTAGTGTCATCTGCATATCTGAGGTTATTGATATTTCTCCCAGCAGTCTTGATTCCAGCTTGTGCTTTATCCAGCCTGGGATATAAGTTAAATAGAAGGAGGACAATATACGGCCTTGACATATTCCTTTCCCAAATTGAACCAGTCCATTGTTCTATGTCCAGTTCTAACTATGTTTCTTGACCTGCATAAGAGTTTCTCAAGAGGCAATTAAGGCAGTCTGGTATTTCCATCTCCTTCAGAAGTTTCCACAGTTTGTAGTGATCACACAGTCAAAGCCTTTAGCTTATTCAATGAAGCAGAAGTAGATGTTTTTCTGGAATTGCCTTGCTTTTTTTGTGATCCAGTGGATGTTGGCAATTTGATCTCTGGTTCCTCTGCCATTTCTAAATCCATCCTGTATACCTGAAAGTTCTCTTTTCACATATTGTTGAAGCCTAGCTTAAATAATTCTGAATTTTACCTTGCTAACATGTGAAATGAGTGCAATGGTGCAATTGAAGGGTCAGAAGTAGGTAGGGATACAGATTAAGCAGCATTAGCTACCAGTAGATAATCATTAAAACTGTGTGTTGGAAATATGTTATTTCATATTACCCTGTCCTTACATTTTTATTTGCTCAAAATTGTTCTCAATAAGATATTTCACACTTTTCCTGTCACTTCAAAAACATAAATGCATTTTTAGATGTTTTGCTACCCCAGTATATAGAGGCACTTCACTGGTGACTCAGTGGTAAAGAATCCTCCTGCAATGAAGGAGAATCTGAGAACACAGTTTCGATCCCAGTGCAGGGAAGATCCCCTGGAAGAGGAAATGGCAACCCACTCCAATGTTCTTGCCTGGAGAACCCTATAACCCTATGTATAGAGGAGTTTAGTAGGTTGCAGTCCGTGGGGTTTGAAAGAGTTGTATATGACTGAAGTAACTGAGCATGCAATCAGGTAGAAATATTTGTTACCTGTTCCTTACATACCTTATGCCATCTCTGTCTCTACATTTTTCCTCATGCATCCTTTAAAACTTTAGTATTTTTCATTGTTTATAAATATAGAATTTGCACCTGTAAAAGAACACAGATAATCTTATAATATCTAATTTTATTTTACTTTGCATTTTATTTTTTAATTTTCTAGTTTCTCTATTGGACTAGTGAAAGCAAGAACTGTATGTTACTGATTTTTTTATCTCTCACAATATCTTATATATTACAGCTGATCAGTAACCCTTTGTTATGTGAAATGAATTAATGAATGAATAATGAAGTGGTTAGTATATGTGTTAGTGTGTGTGTGTACCAAGTTGATTTCTGTGAACTTAACTATGAAGATTTAGCCATGCATGTCCTAAGTCTATTTTTTAATAGATATTATATTGAGTATTTCAGTTAAATTTATCATATAAATGATTGCATAATAATTAACAGGCCATCTAGCCATTCTAATAGCTAAAAGCAATTATTTAAAATCTTTCTAAAAATAAAATAATGAAAAAGCAGACATTGTAGCAGTACAGAACAGAACTGAAAGAATTCGAAAAAGCACATAATACACATTTTATTTTAAATACTGAAATCTTGAGCAAAATTATTAAGAAGAGGAAAAAGAGAGAGAGAAAAAAAAAAGATTTTGAAAAGCTTTCTGACAAGAAGAAAGAAATTGACTTAGATCAATCAGACCCAGCTCTCAGAAGGCATGAAAACTTAATCTCACAGTACTTCTAATTAGACTACTTTTAGATCATGTTGACATCTCATTAATTTGAGTGTGCTGACCGTAATATGTTAGGCATTCTAATAATTACTTTGAGACTAGTAGAAGGTTTCCTTCTTTGTAACAATAATTTCTCTTAATTTAGTAAAATACCAAAAACCACTGGTTCATTTCAATTTTAGTGTTTCACAGACTGTATCTACCACTACATTTAACATGGAAATCATCCATGTGATCAAAGAAAAGATGTGGTTACAACAATGAAAACCATAATTATAAGTAATTATAAATCATTTCATATTACAGAATCATTACTAAAAGAAAAATTTTTATTTAGATATGATAAATAAACCATTTATGTCAATGAAGTAGTATTTAAAGAAAAATCTTATACCATGCAATTTATTTATAAATTCTATTTCTAGAAATTGAAAATATAAAAATAAATACAAAGATTCGGCTAAAGAAATGATTATTGCAGCACTATTCATTAGAAAATCCAATAAGACTATGTTCAACAATAATACTGCATTGAATACTATGTAATCCTTAAGATAGTGATTAGACTTATGTTTACTCACTTGGGTAGTTATTCACAAATGCAAAAGAATATATGTAACAATAATATGATTAAAAATTGTATAGTGTAGAGGTTAAAAATTGGGCCCAAGGCCTGGTGTCAGCACATCAGGCCTTCAATGATCTTGTTTCATTACTTATGGGTATATCATCACTGAGACTTGTTTACAATTTCTGGTTCTACATTTCTTCAAGTGTAAAATTATTTATCTAGTAGAATTGTTTTAGGTACCTAATTTATCATGACAGATTTTTATTTAAATTTTAGGCACAACCAAAACAATTTGAAAAAAATACTTCTCCAACTCTCCCTCACATACACACAACTCTACTGTGTTTCTAATTTGTAATATTTAATCATAGAGATGTGAAGTAATGAAGTGGTGCTCAAAAGCTATATATACTCACTGCCTTTTGTTATTTCTCACCATCTATTTAGGAACTAGAGTGAAAAAGTGATTTCAGTGCATTATTATCCTAGGTTATGCAAACATACTGATATTGTACTTAACAACAAGAAATCTATCATATTTTGAAAATATATATCAAGTTTCAACTATGTTATAATACCAGCATTAAATTTTGTTTTCACCATGTTTATATTCTTCTCACAAAGCAAGAACAATATCTCCTGAAGAATCTATGCCTTAGTCTAACTGCATGATTACTTTGCTAAAAACTATGATTCAATTATTATCCTTAATCTATTTACCTTCTAAACCTGGTGTTTCTGGATTACTGAAATTGTTAGGGATGCCCTCTCATGCTAACCCAGAGAAACTGGCGTTTCCTCTTTCCTATTCCTTTTTGCCTTGTGTATTAGTTTTATATGTAACAGATTACCACATATATAGTGGGTTAAAATAATACAATAAAAATGAATTGTCTTACAGTTCTGGAAGCCAAAAGTCCAAAATAGATTTCACTAGGCTAAAATACAGTTGTCAATAGGACAGCCTTCCTCCCAGAGGCTCTAAGAAAAAATCCATTTCCTTCACTTTAATAATTTCTAGAAGCTGCATCTTTTCCTTGGCTCACAGATTCTTCTCTACCCTCAGAGCCATCAGGGTAACACATTCAAATCTCTCTTTCTCTCCCTCTCACACACACAGCTCTTTCTGATTCCAGTCTCATTCCTTTCTTTATATGTGCCCTTGTGATTACATTGAAGCCTGATGGATAATCCAGGATAATCTCCATCACAAACTCCTTAACCTTCTAACATGTAATGTAATACATTCACATGTTCCTGGGATTAGGGCACTGACATTTTTAGAATGCCTACGATTCCAAATCATCCTGCCCCCTACCCCCTCCACAACTTCCTACACATAACCTCCTCCTTGGTCCACATGAGAGACAAAGATAGGAATAAATTAAGCAGTAACAAGATAAACAGAGAAAAGAGGAGAGTTTAGTGGTATACTTAGGAAGTAGAATTATCTTTGCTTAATGATCTCTTAATTGTGTGGTAGGTTGAGCTATTGAGGGGAAGAGAGGAAGTCACGAAAATAAAATTCTCAATCAGTCTTATGGACTCTGTGGGAGAGGGAGAGGGTGGGGAGATTTGGGAGAATAGCATTGAAACATGTATAATATCATGTATGAGACGAGTCGCCAGTCCAGGTTCGATGCACGATACTGGATGCTTGGGGCTGGTGCACTGGGACGACCCAGAGGGAGAGTATGGGGAGGGAGGAGGGAGGAGGGTTCAGGATGGGGAGCACATGTATACCTGTGGTGGATTCATTTTGATATTTGGCAAAACTAATACAATATTGTAAAGTTTAAAAAATAAAATAAAATTTAAATTAAAAAAAAAATTCTCAATAAATTTTTGGGTGGAGAAAAGCCAAGAGTGCAGTTTGTGAAAAACTGCAGGTGAAAAATCTACAGTAGATGTTAGGATAAGAAAATTATTAAGTGTCATGGACTTTTGTATAAAATTCAAGCCTACTTTTTATGTCAATGACTTACTGTGCATTTTAATTACTTATATATTTGAATTACACATTTTAAAAAGAAGATAAACATATGACAATACAAGCAGCTGTTGTCATCTAAAAATATTCCCCTTAATGGCCTATAGATATTCCTTTTTAGCTGTTCTGCACAGTCTTGTAAGACTGATGTAAATTATAAATGATGAAATTACTTTTTATTTGTGTGAAAGTGCCAACAATCTTGTCAGCTGTAAAGACAGTTGGCCCACAATCTTTAGATGTTAGTCTATTCAGTGTTTTTGGTTTCATTCCAGGGACAGGCTATGAATAGCTAACTTGGTGAGGTTTGTCTTTGGTTTTCTTGCAAAGCTTTATTTGATGCCGATTCATAAATTATACTTGCTGCATTACAGAATTTCATTATCTGTCATTCATTAGAAAAAGCATACTAAATAGATGTTAGTATTACTTGTCAGGTATTGCCTGAAGGATGAAAAAAGTGGATGAAGGCATTGTAGTTTACCAGCAGAGAGGCAAGAAAATGCAGGCTCTATTCCTCTTGTCCTTGATATGAAACATGTCTTATAATGAAGTCCAAATTTAGGCTAATTAATGGATAAGAACCATTAGTAAACTCTTAAATGAGAAGATGTTTATTATATCTCAGCCCTCCACAAATAGCTGTGAGAAGTGCAGTGCTACAATGCCTGCAACTTAATAAATTATAGATAAATAAATGTAACAAACTTTAATTATTTCCGTGAATGAAGTCACTAATATTTGTTAATCAGAAAATTTTGAATCCTCATAAAGAAATACTGAGTATTCTTTACACCACAATTTTAACAAAGATTTATGATGTTTATGATTTTCCTTCATACACACATAAATACAAACAAATCAATGAGAGAAAGATTCAACATCTGTCTGTAACTTTCCCCCTATTTTATTAATATAATGTTTGAAAAGTATCTTAAGTTTACAGAAATAGAAAACATGATCCCTTACCTCAAAAGCTTATGGTACACAAAGAATAATAAATACAGTGACAAATATAAAGAGCAACCAGAATGTTTCTAACAGTCAAGTCACTAATTCCAGTTACTTTTATATAATTTTTCAGAAATGCATAGTAAATTTCTAGGAGATGAGTATTAATATAAATCAAAACAATGCTTTTTACTGAAATATTTGAAATTGATGATTTATGTTATTTTTAATTTTATTTTTCAGGCAAGTCTTCTTTGGGGCCCCTACCACAGCAGGGGCCAGCAGGAATAAGAAACAGGTTTGTTTGCTCTCTGGGGGAAGGGAACTGAACTGATTCCCTAAATGGGGTGAGGGTAAGAGTGTGTCCAGGAGTCTGGCCAGAGGCCCGGCTTAGATGAAACTGTCTTTTTTTTTTTTAATTTTATTTTATTTAACTTTACAATATTGTATTACCGTTTTGCCTATTATACAGAGTGAAGTAAGCCAGAAAGAAAAACACCAATACAGTATACTAATGCATATATATATGGAAATTGTCTTTTTAAATGAAGGAGCATTAGTTAGAAACAGGAGAACTTGGATTTTGGAAAAGCCAGTTTTGAAGGGGTTTTAGAAACAATTAGAAGTTAATGATTCAGAGAGCACAAGATATTAATTACAGCTGGACAGAACTCTGCAGGCAGCCTAAGGTCTTCATGGTGTTACCACCACTCCTTTCCTAGTCCCTAAATCAAAGGGCACTAAGACCTAGATTCAAAGAAACAATGGGATGATAGGATAATAGAGCCCACTTGTAAGAGAGCTAGAAAGATTTTTAGAATATATGCCCAAATTGTTGAGTTATAGGGTAAGGGTAATGGGGGTGGAGGTAGGTAATGACAAATACTGAGCTATGTAAAGGAGCAGTTCAGTTATGAATGGAGATAATTATATATTTCTTAACTTTTTCTAGGACTATTTTTTAATCAAGTAGAAATTTCTGATTGGATTGTCAAAATATCATTTATCTGATTAAGAGAAAAGAGAGTTCATATAAACTCAAGCAAGTAAGATGAAAGAATTTGAGAGAATCTAACCAATTTAGAAAAACCAATGCAGAAATAGTTGACCAGATTTCCATAGGGAGCCATTAACAGCCATAATAAATGAAACATCAGAATCAATGTGCCAGAAAGATGATCATCATGATAGATCTATGTGTTTCACTTACGAAATAAAATTGGGACAAGAGAGGAGAAAAAGGGTACGACAGAGGATGAGATGTTTGAATAGTATCACCAACTCAACGACATGAGTTTGAGCCAACTCTGAGAGTTGGTGAAGGATAGGGAGGCCTGGGGTGCTATAGTCCATGAAGTCACAAAGAGTCAAACATGACTGAGAGACTGAACAACACAAGGAAAAGTAAATTTCTGGGGGTGTTAATTGACATTAAAGACAGAAGAAGAAACAATCAAAAACATTTGGTCTCCAAAACAGTTTTATCCTTTTTCCTAAAGAAATATTTCATAATTGCATGTTATCTTTTTTTTTTTTTTTTTTTAAGCTGAAAACATGTACTTTTGTAATGCCATCTTTTTTCTGATGGTTGTTCTTTTTTTTTTTTTTTTTAATTTTATTTTATTTTTAAACTTTACATAATTGTATTAGTTTTGCCAAATATCAAAATGAATCCGCCACAGGCATACATGTGTTCCCCATCCTGAACCCTCCTCCCTCCTCCCTCCCCACACCATCCCTCTGGGTCGTCCCAGTGCTCCAGCCCCAAGCATCCAGTATCGCGCATCGAACCTGGACTGGCAACTCGTTTCTTGCATGATATTCTACATGTTTCAATGTCACTCTCCCAACTCTTCCCACCCTCTCCCTCTCCCACAGAGTCCATAAGACTGTTCTATACATCAGTGTCTCTTTTGCTGTCTCGTACACAGGGTTATTGTTACCATCTTTCTAAATTCCATATATATGCGTTAGTATACTGTATTTATGTTTTTCCTTCTGGCTTACTTCACTCTGTATAATAGGCTCCAGTTTCATCCACCTCATTAGAACTGATTCAAATGTATTCTTTTTAATGGCTGAGTAATACTCCATTGTGTATATGTACCACAGCTTTCTTATCCATTCATCTGCTGATGGACATCTAGGTTGCTTCCATGTCCTGGCTATTATAAACAGTGCTGCGATGAACATTGGGGTACACGTGTCTCTTTCCCTTCTGGTTTCCTCAGTGTGTATGCCCAGCAGTGGGATTGCTGGATCATAAGGCAGTTCTATTTCCAGTTTTTTAAGGAATCTCCACACTGTTCTCCATAGTGGCTGTACTAGTTTGCATTCCCACCAACAGTGTAAGAGGGTTCCCTTTTCTCCACACCCTCTCCAGCATTTATTATTTGTAGACTTTTGGATCGCAGCCATTCTGACTGGTGTGAAATGGTATCTCATAGTGGTTTTGATTTGCATTTCTCTGATAATGAGTGATGTTGAGCATCTTTTCATGTGTTTGTTAGCCATCTGTATGTCTTCTTTGGAGAAATGTCTATTTAGTTCTTTGGCCCATTTTTTGATTGGGTCATTTATTTTTCTGGAGTTGAGCTGTAGGAGTTGCTTGTATATTTTTGAGATGAGTTGTTTGTCAGTTGCTTCATTTGCTACTATTTTCTCCCATTCTGAAGGCTGTCTTTTCACCTTGATAATAGTTTCCTTTGATGTGCAGAAGCTTTTAAGGTTAATTAGGTCCCATTTGTTTATTTTTGCTTTTATTTCCAATATTCTGGGAGGTGGGTCATAGAGGATCCTGCTGTGATGTATGTCAGAGAGTGTTTTGCCTATGTTCTCCTCTAGGAGTTTTATAGTTTCTGGTCTTACGTTGAGATCTTTAATCCATTTTGAGTTTATTTTTGTGTATGGTGTTAGAAAGTGGTCTAGTTTCATTCTTTTACACGTGGTTGACCAGATTTCCCAGCACCACTTGTTAAAGAGATTGTCTTTAATCCATTGTATATTCTTGCCTCCTTTGTCAAAGATAAGGTGTCCATATGTGCGTGGATTTATCTCTGGGCTTTCTATTTTATTCCATTGATCTATATATCTGTCTTTGTGCCAGTACCATACTGTCTTGATAACTGTGGCTTTGTAGTAGAGCCTGAAGTCAGGTAGGTTGATTCCTCCAGTTCCATTATGGGCAAACAAAAAGATCATTAAAGAGGAAAAGAATGGAATGTTTGAGATTTTTAAAAAATGTGTCAAAGTTGCTCAGTCCTGTCTGACTCTTTGTGACCCCCTGGACTATAATCTCTAGGCCAGAATACTAGAGTAGGTATCCTTTCCCTTCTCCAGGGGAATCTTCCCAACCCAGGGATCAAACCCAGGTCTCCTGCACTGCAGGCAGATTCTTTACCAGCTAAGCCACAAGGGAAGCCTAAGAATACTGGAGTGGGTAGGCTATCCCTTCTCCAGCAGATCTTCCCAACTGAGGAATGGTACTGGGATCTCCTGAATTACAGGTGGATTCTTTTCCAACTGAGCTATCAGGGAAGCCCTTTTAAAAAATGTATTCCTTTAAGACACTTATTCAGGGTTTTCCAGAGAAACAGAACCATCACCATGATCTTTTTATAAGATAATAAAAGAAGGAAATTTAAATAACAGTTGTAATAAATATAACATTAACTCTCCATCTTTAAAACCTAATGTGTCCACTACTTGTGTCATTTTTTTCTGAATGTTTATGGAAGATAGAAACATAGTTCTTTTACTTTCTGAAGAAGGACTGAAAATGGATGAGCTTTTTGCCTAGTATTAGTAAACTTCAGGAAATTGCCGTATTCGATGACATATAGCTTTGAGGACCTCAAGTTTAGCTGGGTGCATGTGTACTCAGTTAGGAAAGATTCTTTGAGACCACATAAACTGTAGCCCATCAAGTTCCTCACCCATGGGATTATTCCGGAAAGAATACTAGAGTGACTTAACATTTTCTCCCCCAGGGGTCTTCCCGATCAAGGGACTGAACTAGGTATATTTTTCCCCCTTTCAAATTAAACTGCTTATGAATTTTCAATTTGCAATTTTAGTGTCTAAAAGAAACATTTTAGGTATTTAATATACTTGTCCTGTGTGTTGTTTTAAAATATTGCTTTACTTGCAATCCACTTGCATCACCCTGGCCAAGTATTATAATGCATGAGAGCAAAATACTTAAAGCAACTTAAAACTGACTTGCTGCTGCTAAATCCTAATTTATTTTTAGGGTTTCCAAGAAACCAAATTGTTCAACCGTGTTCAACTCTGCATTTAATATGTAATGTCAAGTCAGAAAATGACTTTATAAAAAATTTCAACATCATAAGTACACTTCAGAGAAAGCACTATTGAAGAGCCCTGCACTGTCTGGCTTTAAACATGCATCAAGACCAAAATATGGTCACAAAGCAAGAATTCTTTGAGATCATGGTTTTGCCACCTCGGAAAAAATAAATAAATAAATTGCCAATATTAGTAACTTTTTCTGCTGAGATTGGGAGAAGGGTAAAGAAAAATTCATAATAGCTTCATTATAAACTTCCACGTCACTTAAAGAAATGGAAATATTTTAATATATTATTGTAAATGGATATGAATAGTTTAGACTTTGCAATAGTAATTAGAGTCAGGCTAAAATGTGCTACATTTTGAAGCCCTTGTAATTCAGTCTTATTTCCATGGATAATTGAATATTCACTGCTTATTTTCCCTCAGGGTGATCAATTGCTAAGGGAAATATCCTCCACATTTTCCTACAAATAGGAATGATTCATGTCTGTTTCTATGCATTTTTTATTATGTTTTGTATAAAATTGGCAGCCTTGCATATTGTACATTTCTAAATAGGGGATCATTGCTGAAAGGATTTCCCCACTAATTGGTTCTGGTTTAGAAACACCCAAACTTACATCTGTATATTTAGTAGCCCATGTGTCACAAATACAAAATAGCCAAAAATAACTTTACTTTGTTAAAGTTGTTGTTTAGTCACTAAACTGTGTTTAACTCTTTGTGACCTCATAGACTGAAGCAAACCAGGTTCCTCTGTCATTTATTATCTCCAACAGTTTGCTGAAATTCATATACATTGAGTCATTGATGGTATCCAACCATCTTCTCCTTTAGCCTTCAACATTTCCCAACATCTGGGTCCTCTCCAAGAGTTGGCTCTTTGCATGAGTGGCCAAAATATCAGAACTTCAGCTTCAGAGTCAGTCCTTCCAATGAATATTCAGGGTTTATTTCCTTTAGGAATGAACAGGATTGATCTGCTTGCAGTCTAACAAACTCTCAAGAGTATTCTTCAGTACCACAATCCCAAAGCATCAATTCTTTGGGGCTCATTCTTCTTTAAGGTCCAACTCTCACATCTGTACATGACAACCACAGAAATCATAGCATTGACTAAATGGACCTTTATTGGCAATGTGATGTCTGTGCCTTTTAATATATTTTCTAGTCTGGAAATAGATTTCATTCGAGGGAGCAAGTGTCTTTTAATTTCATGGTTGCAGTAATCACCTGCAAGTGATTTGGGAGCCCAAGAAAATAAACGCGTCACTGCTTCCACTTTTTTTCCTTTCTATTTGCCATGAAGTGATGGGACTGGATGCCATGATCTTAGCTTTTAGAATATTGAGTTTCAAACTAGCTTTTTCACTCTCCTCTTTAAGCTTCATCAAGAGGCTCATTTAGTTTCTCTTCACTTTCTGCCATTAGAGTGCTATCATTTACATATTTGAGGTTGTTGATATTTTTCCAGTAAAATTGATTCCAACTAGTGATTCATTAACCCCAGCGTTTCACAAGATGTACTCTGCATGTAAGTTAAATAAGAAGGGCGACAATACATAGCCTGGTTGTATCCCTTTCCCAATTTTCTACCACTCAGTTGTTGCAAGTCTGGTTCTAAATGTTGCTTCTTGACTTGCATACAGGTTTCTCAGGAAACAGAGAGATTTCTAGTCTTTTTCAATGCTACTGCTTTCCTCTCAGGTCAGTCAGTTCAGTCACTCAGTCGTGTCCGACTCTTTGCAACCCCATGAATCCCAGCACGCCAGGCCTCCCTGTCCATCACCAACTCCCGGAGTTCACCCAGACTCATGTGCATCGAGTCAGTGATGCCATCCAGCCATCTCATCCTCTGTTGTCCCCTTCTCCTCCTGCCCCCAATCCCTCCCAGCATCAGAGTCTTTTCCAATTAGTCAACTCTTTGCATGAGGTGGCCAAAGTACTGGAGTTTCAGCTACGGCATCATTCCTTCCAAAGAAATCCCAGGGCTGATCTCCTTCAGAATGGACTGGTTGGATCTCCTTGCAGTCCAAGGGACTCTCAAGAGTCTTCTCCAACACCACAGTTCAGAAGCATCAATTCTTCAGCGCTCAACTTTCTTCACAGTCCAACTCTCACATCCATACATGACCACTGGAAAAACCATAGCCTTGACTAGATGGACCTTTGTTGGCAAAGTAATGTCTCTGCTTTTCAATATGCTATCTACATTGCTCATAACTTTTCTTTCAAGGAGTAAGCGTTTTTTAATTTCATGGCTGCAGTCACCATCTGCAGTTTTTGGAGCCCCTAAAAATAAAGTCTGACACTGTTTCCACTGTTTCCCCATCTATTGCCCATGAAGTGATGGGACAGGATGCCATGATCTTCGTTTTCTGAATTTTGAGCTATAAACCAACTTTTTCACTCTCCACTTTCACTTTCATCAAGAGGCTTTTTAGTTCCTCTTCACTTTCTGCCATAAGGGTGGTGTCATCTGCATATCTGAGGTTATTGATATTTCTCCCAAAAATCTTGATTCCAGCTTCTGCTTCTCCCAGTCCAGCATTTCTCATGATATACTCTGTATATAAGTTAAATAAGCAGGATGACAACATATAGCCTAGACGTACTCCTTTTCCTATTTGGAACCAGTCTATTGTTCCATGTCCAGTTCTAACTGTTGCTTCCTGACCTGCATACAAATTTCTCAAGAATACCCAGCTGTGGATGTGACTGGTGACAGAAGCAAGGTCCGATGCAGTAAAGAGCAATATTGCATAGGAACATGGAATGTCAGGTCCATGAATCAAGGCAAATTGGAAATGGTCAAACAAGATATGGCAAGAGTGAATGTCAACATTCTAGGAATCAGTGAACTAAAATGGACTGGAATGGGTGAATTTAACTCAGATGACGATTATATCTACTACTGTGGGCAGGAATCCCTCAGAAGAAATGGAGTACCCATCATGGTCAACAAAAGAGTCTGAAATGCAGTACTTGGATGCAATCTCAAAAACGACAGAATGATCTCTGTTCGTTTCCAAGCCAAACCATTCAATATCACAGTAATCCAAGTCTATGCCCCAACCAGTAACGCTGAAGAAGCTGAAGTTGAACGGTTCTATGAAGACCTACAAGACCTTTTAGAACTAACACCCAAAAAAGATGTCCTTTTCATTATAGGGGACTGGAATGCAAAAGTAGGAAATCAAGAAACACCTGGAGTAACAGGCAAATTTGGCCTTGGAATACAGAATGAAGCAGGGCAAAGACTAATAGAGTTTTGCCAAGAAAATGCACTGGTCATAACAAACACCCTCTTCCAACAACACAAGAGAAGACTCTAGACATGGACATCACCAGATGGCCAACACTGAAATCAGATTGATTATATTCTTTGCAGCCAAAGATGGAGAAGCTCTATACAGTCAGCAAAAACAAGACCAGGAGCTAACTGTGACTCAGATCATGAACTCCTTATTGCCAAATTCAGACTGAAATTGAAGAAAGTAGGGAAAACCACTAGACCATTCAGGTATGACCTAAATCAAATCCCTTATGATTATACAGTGGAAGTGAGAAATAGATTTAAGGGCCTAGATCTGATATATAGACTGCCTGATGAGCTATGGAGTGAGGTTTGTGACATTGTACAGGAGACAGGGATCAAGACCATCCCCATGGAAAAGAAATGCAAAAAAGCAAAATGGCTGTCTGGAGAGGCCTTACAAATAGCTGTGAAAAGAAGAGAAGTGAAAAGCAAAGAAGAAAAGGAGAGATACACCCATCTAAATACAGAGTTCCAAAGAATAGCAAGGAGAGAAAAGAAAGCCTTCCTCAGTGATCAATGCAAAGAAATAGAGGAAAACAAGAGAATGGGAAAGACTAGAGATCTCTTCAAGAAAATTAGAGATATCAAAGGAACATTTCATTCAAAGATGGGCTCGATAAAGGACAGAAATGGTACAGACCGAACAGAAGCAGAAGATATTAAGAAGAGGTGGCAAGAATACACACAAGAACTGTATAAAAAAGATCTTCACGACCCAGATAATCACGATGGTGTGATCACTGACCTAGAGCCAGACATCCTGGAATGTGAAGTCAAGTGGGCCTTAGAAAGCATCACTACAAACAAAGCTAGTGGAGGTGATTGAATTCCAGTTGAGCTATTTCAAATCCTGAAAGATGATGCTGTGGAAGTGCTGCACTCGATATGCCGGCAAATTTGGAAAACTCAGCAGTGGCCATAGGACTGCAAAAGGTCAGTTTTCATTCCAATCCCAAAGAAAGGCAATGCCAAAGAATGCTCAAACTACCACACAATTGTACTCATCTCACACGCTAGTAAAGTAATGCTCAAAATTCTCCAAGCCAGGCTTCAGCAATATGTGAACCGTGAACTTCCTGATGTTCAAGCTGGTTTTAGAAAAGGCAGAGGAACCAGAGATCAAATTGCCAACATCCACTGGTTCCAAATAGGAAAAGGAGTACATCAAGACTGTATATTGTCACCCTGTTTATTTAACTTAGATGCAGAGTACATCATGAGAAACACTGGACTGGAAGAAACACAAGCTGGAATCAAGATTGCCGGGTAAAATATCAATAACCTCAGATATGCAGATGACACCACCCTTGTGGCAGAAAGTGAAGAAGAACTAAAGAGCCTCTTGATGAAAGTAAAAGGGGAGAGTGAAAAAGTTGGCTTAAAGCTCAACATTCAGTAAACGAAGATCATGGCATCCGGTCTCATCACTTCATGGGCCCTAGATGGGGAAACAGTGGAAACAGTGTCAGACTTTATTTTTCTGGGCTCCAAAATCACTGCAGATGGTGACTGCAGCCATGAAATTAAAAGATGCTTACTCCTTGGAAGGAAAGTTATGACCAACCTAGATAGCATATTCAAAAGCAGAGACATTACTTTGCCAACAAAGGTTCATCTAGTCAAGGCTATGGTTTTTCCAGTGGTCATGTATGGATAGGAGAGTTGGACTGTGAAGAAGGCTGAGCACCAAAGAATTGATGCTTTTGAACTGTGGTGTTGGAGAAGACTCTTGAGAGTCCCTTGGACTGCAAGGAGATCCAACCAGTCCATTCTGAAGGAGATCAGCTCTGGGATTTCTTTGGAAGGAATGATGCTAAAGCTGAAACTCCAGTACTTTGGCCACCTCATGCGAAGAGTTGATTCATTAGAAAAGACTCTGATGCTGGGAGGGATTGGGGACAGGAGGAGAAGGGGATGACAGAGGATGAGATGGCTGGATGGCATCACTGACTCTATGGACGTGAGTCTGGGTGAACTCCCGGAGTTGGTGATGGATAGGGAGGGCTGGAATGCTGTGATTCATGGGGTCACAAAGAGTTGGACATGACTGAGCGACTGATCTGATCTGATCTGATCCAATGTAAGATATTTTCTCCCCTAAGACTCAATAAATCTTAGTGAGGATGACCAATACGGTGGGTCAAACTTCAGAGCTGCTATAAAATGTAACTTTGCCCTCAATCTGAGCATGAAATTAGGACTCCACAGTATTTGTACCCATAAAAAGATGTTTTAGGTTTTGGATCCTATGCCAATATCATAAGGTTTCAAGTTTTCAAAAAGATAAGTTTTATAATTTACACAACAAATATATAAAACTTTATAATAAGGCAATATATTTTGAAGTTGCATAGTCAGAAAGAGGAATGCATCCTTAAAAATTAAGCAATTCTTGCCTTGGATTATGTGCTGTAAAGAGATTGCAATTAAATCTTTACCAACCTCCTTTATTCAGCTTTGAATAATCCATTTCTAGAAGGTGTCTGTCACTTAAAAGACATTCCAAGAAAATTTATTCAATGCAGGATGGTTATACATGCATAGAACCTACATTGTTCACGTTTCATTTAAAATTGAAATTTAAAGGAATAGTTTAAGGCAAAAGACTTTTAAACATGCACAATTATAATATCCAGTTTAAGAAAATAATATGAGCAATTTTGGAGTAACATCCTTTAACACACAATAGGATTGAACTTCTTTGGCAAAGAATTTTAAAATCAATAGTGTAAGAGTTAGGACTTATTTCTCTTAGCTATAAATATTCATTTACACATTTCCCCACTGTGCACTAAAGTAGTAGAAAAAGAAAATGTACACATAAGCTGGGGATAGTTGATGGCCAAAAACATTTTAGAAATCATTCATAATTTATCTCTCTCTCAAATAGTCTTGCAGCAAAAGAACATGTTCACTTGTGTAACACATTGCACTTCAAACTTACTTGGCCATGGAATATTTTATTCAAAGGATGGATATCTATTAATATCTGGTAGAGCTAGCATTCTAAAGAACATAGTTTTAGGAAATGTAATAGTATTGTATAATTACAAATATTTCCCCAAGCATTTTAAAGATTTATTGCTCTACTGTAGATGTAAGGAAGTCCTAGAGGTAGTATAGAGTTTTACTTTTTTTTCGTTTGTTTCGTACATGATATTATACATGTTTCAACAGCATTCTCCCAAATCTTCCCACCCTCTCCCTCTCCAACAGAGTCCATAAGACTGTTCTATACATCAGTGTCTCTTTTGCTGTCTCGTACACAGGGTTATTGTTACCATCTTTCTAAATTCCATATATATGTGTTAGTATACTGTATTGGTGTTTTTCTTCCTGGCTTACTTCACTCTGTATAATAGGCTCCAGTTTCATCCACCTCATTATTTTAATGTCAACAAAAATATATGTACATACATGTATACAAGTGCATAGAGAGCGAGAGAATTAATTTTTATCATGTAAAAACTTTCTGAGCTTGTTTGACTTTTTAAAAAGCTATTTAAGGATGCGAGAATTTATCAAATATATTTGTATTAGCTATTGAGATAATCATGCTGCTGCTACTGCTGCTAAGTCGCTTCAGTCATGTCCAACTCTGTACAACCCCATAGACGGCAGCCCACCAGGCTCCCCTGTCCCAAGATTCTCCAGGCAAGAGTACTGGAGTAGGGTGCCATTGCCTTCTCTGGAGATAATCATAGGGTTTTTCTTTTACTTATTACATGAAAGATTAGATTTTTTTTTTAAATATTTAAGCATTATTCCATTTTCTACTTGGTAATGGCTAATGTATTATATTTGATTTGCTAAAATTTTACTTGAGATTTTGCATCTTTATGAGTGAGATCTATTTCCAATTCTATGTACTATATCTATAGTATTTTTGTATCAGAGCTATGCTATATAATATCAAGTTATTGGGAAATTTTCCTCCTTAATGAAAATTAAGTGCTGAAAGAGTCAAATAGGGTATAATTGATTGTTTGAAGTTTATAATAAGCTCAATTTTGAAGCCTTCTGCGAACATTTTTTTTAGTAGTTTTTGGTAATTATCTCAAAAATTTTGTAAGGCTCTTTGTCTATTCAAATTATACATCATTTTGTGGTCACTTTGGTAACATATTACATAGCACATCATATCAATCAGATTCAATTTCATTAACATCATAAATACAAAGTATCATTACATCTTTTTGCTCACATTAAATTTTGTACAATTACTCTACTTTTCTTGTTTACATTAACAGTTGGTTTATATATTTTATTATGTATAGAAAAGTAATTCATGACTATGTTAATGCAAATTTTATTCCATTTTATACTTAATTATATATCTATTGCTTTTTAAAGTTATTATAATTTGTTTTCTTACATTGATTTTGTAACTATCTTTCAATATTAGATATGATTTTTAATTCATTTTGATATTATATTACAAAATAATCAAAATTTTTAAGAAGAGGAACTTTCTTCTGAGAATATGCTTTTCTGTTAGTCACTCAGTTATGTCCAACTCTTTGTGACTCTGTGGAGTGTAGCCCACCAGGCTTCTCTGTCCATGGAATTCTCCAGGCAACAATACTGGAGTGGGCTTACATTTCCCTCCCCAGTGGGTTGCCATTTCCTTCTCCAGTATATGTTTTTACCACAATTCAGAAACTTGATAATGTAGTACCATTAATATCTACATAATTTTATTTAGAGCTCATTTATAGAAATATAAAATAGTTTAAAAAATGTTTCCTGCTAGTAGAAGCATGGATGGCTTTTATTTATTGTAGTCTTGTTTTCCATCTATTACCATTTGCCTACAGTGAACATATATTATTTTTCCAGGAACAATTTTCTTTTTTCTAGTTAAGATGATCTGTAAATGTATGACTGAAAGTAAGCCCTTTATCCCCAATACAAAGCAATAAAGTAACTATCAAAGTGATATATAAAAAGAAAACTTTACAAGAATATACCCTGATTCAAAAAGAAGATAATTATCTGCATGGAGAGAGGAGATTAAGGATGAAGGCTCTGACTTGCTGGAAGCAGGAGGTTTGAACAGGGATTGGCTTCAGGAGCAGTTTAAGGATTAAAATCATTGCATGTGAGATGGAAAACATAAGAAGGTAAAGCTGGGCACCTCTCTCCCCTCCAAAAAAAAAAAAAAACTTAACCTGTGTACTAATCAGGAACAAAGAAGGAAAACAAATACCAAAATAAATCTGAAAATTTCAACTACTAGTAGAGAAATCAAAACTTTCCTATGTTACTAGTAATGGTTTTGATTGCTAACATATACTGTACAGGAAATGTGTTATAGACATTGCTTCAAATGTTTTATACACATAACTTATTTAATCTTTACTGCAGCCCAATCAGATAGATATAACTGTTATATTCATTTAACAGGTGAGAAAATTGAGTCACAGAGACATATCTTGCCAAGGTCATATAACTAATTCTGGGGAGTATGACTTCAGGATACACATAATCCTCAGAAAATAAAATAGTATAATTATTTGGAGAGTAGATTGAAAAATTATAGTCAAGTTGAAGATATATATACCGAAGAGCATATATTTCCACTTCTGGATTTCACTCCTACATCTTGTAGTTGAAATCAAAGAGGTGAGTGCATAAATGACCCTTCCAACATTATGCATAATAATAACAGATACATATAGTATTTATCTTGCACTTAGCATTATTCTTATATTTAACAACTATTTTATTCTCCACAAAAATCCTATGATGGAGATACTATTATTTCCAGTTTAAAGATTTCCAATATAAATATAAAGACAATATGCACAAATAAATGTGCATAAAATAAAATATTGAAACTACATAATTTCTCTTTGGTAAGAGAAGAGATTTTTAAGCCTGATATATTCATAGAGCACTTAAAGCAGTTATACAAGAAGTAAACTCTCCTTTTCTCTCTCTCTCTCTCTCTCTATATATATATATATAGAAAGGCATAAATCTAAAATAAAATAGAAATTTTTTTAAAGCCTATTTATGCTAGTACCTTTTTAAATGTTGTTGTTAAGTCTTGCAGTCATTTCTGACTCTTTGCCATCCCATGGACTGAGCACTCCAGGCTTCCCTGTCCATCACCATCTCTGGGATTTGCTCAAAGGGTCCATTGAGTCAGTGATACTATCCAACCATCTCATCCTCTGTCATCCCCTTCTCCTTCTGCCTTCAATATTTCTCAACATCAGGATCTTTTCTAATGAGTCAGTTCTTTACATCAGGTGGTCAACATAATGGAGCTTCAGCATCAGTTTTTCCAAGGAATATTCAAGATTGATTTACTTTAGGATTGACTGATTTGATCTTCTTAAAGTCCAAAGGAGTCTCAAGAGTCTTGAACACCACAGTTCAAAAGCATGAATACTTTGTTATTCAGCCTTCTTTATGGTCCAGCTCTCACATCCATACATGACTACTGGAAAAACCATAGCTTTGACTATACAGAATTGTTGGAAAAGCAATGCCTCTGCTTTTTATTATGATCTCTAGTTGGTCAAAATGTTCTTCAAAGTAGCAAGCTTTTATTTTTTTTTTTAAATTTGTGGCTGCAGTTACCATCTGCACTGATTTTGGAGCCCCCCAAAATAAAGTCTGTCACTGTTCACTTTGTTTCCCATCTATTTGCCATGAAGTGATGGGGCCAGAAGCCATGATCTTAGTATTTTGAATGCTGAGTTTCAAGCCAGATTTTTCACTCTCCTGTTTCATCTTCATCAAAAAGCTCCTTAGTTTCTCTTCACATTATGCCATAAGGGTGATGTAATCTGCATATCTGAGGTTATTGATATTTCTCTCAGCAATCTTGATTCCATTTGTGATCCATCCAGCCTGGCATTTTGCATGATGTAAACTGCATATAAGTTAGAAAAGCAAGGTAACAACACAGAGCCTTGATGTATTCCTTTGTCAATTTGGAATACATCCATGGAATACTTTGTTCCATGTCTGCTTCTAACTGTTGCTTCTAGACCTGCATACAGATTTCTCAGGAGGCAAGTAAGGTGGTCTGTTATTCCCATGTCTTTAAGACTTTTCCACAGTTTTTTGTGTTCCACAAATCAAATACTTCATTATAGTCAATGAAGCAGAAGCAGATGTTTTTCTGGAAATCTCTTCATTGTTCTATGATTCAACAGATTTTGACAATTTGGCCTCTGATCCCTCTGCCTTTTCTAAATCCAGCTTAAACATCTGTAAGTTCTCGGCTCATGTACTGTTGAAGCCTGGCTTGGAGAATTTTGAGCATTACTTTGCTAGCATGAGATGAGTGCAATTGTGTGGTAGTTTGAATGTTCTTTGGCATTACCCTTCTTAGGGATTGGAATGAAAACTGATCTTTTTCAGTCCTGTGGCCACTGCTGAGTTTTCCAAATTAGCGGCACAATGAGTACAGCACTTCCACAGCATCATCTTTTAGGATTTGAAATAGCTCAACCAGAATTCCATCACCTCCACTAGCTTTATTTGTAGTGATGCTTCCTAAGGCCCACTTGACTTTGCACTCCAGGATGTCTGACTCTAGGTGAGTGATCACACCATTGTGGCTGTCTGGGTTATTAAGATTTTTTTGATATAGTTCTTCTGTATATTCTTGCCACCTCTTCTTAACAACTTCTGCTTCTGTTAGGTCCATGACATTTCTGTCCTTTATTGTGCCTATCTTTGCATGAAATGTTCCCTTGGTATCTAGTTTTCTTGAAGAGATCTCTAGTCTTTCCCATTTATTGTTTTCCTCTATTTCTTTGCATTGTTCACTTAGGAAGACTTTCTTTTCTCTCCCTGCCATTCTTTGGAACTCTGCATTTAGATGGATTTATCTTTCCTTTTCTCCTTGCCTTTCACTTCTCTTCTTGTCTCAGCTATTTGTAAGGCCTCCTCACACAGCCATTTTGCCTTTTTGCATTTCTTTTTCTTGGGGATCCTGGACAATGTTATGAACCTCTGTCCATAGTTCTTCAGCATTCTATCAGATCTAATCCCTTGAATCTATTTGTCACTTCTACTGTATATTCATAAGTGATTGATTGAGGTTATACCTGAATGGCCTAGTGGTTTTCCCTACTTTTGTCAATTTAACTCTGAATTTTGAAAAAAGGAGTTCAGGATATAAGCCACCGACTGCTCCCGATCTTGTTTTTGCTGACTGTATAGAGCTTCTCCATCTTCAGCTACAAAGAATATAATTAATCTGATTTTGGTATTGACCATCTGGTGATGTCCATGTGCAGAGTTGTCTCTTGTGTTGCTGGAAGA
The DNA here is from genome assembly GCF_003369695.1 of Bos indicus x Bos taurus. Classification (NCBI taxonomy): domain Eukaryota; kingdom Metazoa; phylum Chordata; class Mammalia; order Artiodactyla; family Bovidae; genus Bos; species Bos indicus x Bos taurus. The sequence goes on along the minus strand of NC_040090.1, from coordinate 80,604,636 downwards.
GGGTGTTTGCTATGATCAATGTGTTCTCTCGGCAAAACTCTGTTAGCCTTTGCCCCCACTTCATTTTGTACGCCAAGGCCAAACCTGGCCTGTTACTCCAGGTATCACTTGATTATCCTAGTTTTGCATTCCAGTCCTTCAGGGTGAAATGACATTGTTTTGTTTTGTTTTGTTTTTGGTGTTAGTTCTAAGAAGTCTTGTAGGTCCTCATAGAACTGATTAGCTTCAGCTTCTTAGCCATCAGTGGTTGAAGCATAGACTTCGATTATTGACATGTTGAATGGTTTGCCTTGGAAAGGAATAGAGATCATCCTGTCATTTTTGAGATGGCATCCACATTCTGCATTTCAGACTCTTTTGTTGACTATGATGGCTACTCCTTTTTTTCCAAAGGATTCTTGTCCACAGTTCAGTTCAGTTCAGTTTAGTCCTCAGTCATGTCTGACTCTTTGTGATCCCATGAGCTGCAGCATGCCAGGCCTCCTTGTCCAACACCAACTCCCGGAGCCTACCCAAACTCATGTCCATTGAGTCATTGATGCCATCCAAACATCTCATCCTCTGTTGTCCCCTTCTCCTCCTGCCCTCAATCTTTCCCAGCATCAGGGTCTTTGCAAATAAGTCAGCTCTTCACATTAGGTGGCCAAAGTATTGGCATTTCAGCTTCAGCATCAGTCCTTCCAATGAATATTCAGGACTGATTTCCTTTAGATCTGACTGGTTGGATCTCCTTGCAGTCCAAAGGATTCTCAAGAGTCTTCTCCAACACCACAGTTCAAAAGCATCAATTCTTCAGGGCTCAACTTTCTTTACAGTCCAACTCTCACATCCATACATGACTAATGGAAAAAACATAGCCTTGACTAAGCGGACCTTTGTTGGCAAACTAATGTCTCTGCTTTTTAATATGCTGTCTAGGTTGGTCATAACTTTCCTTCCAAGGAGTAAGTGTCTTTTAATTTCATGGCTGCAATCACCATTTGCAGTGATTTTGGAGTCCAGAAAAATAAAGCCAGCCACTGTTTCCTCATCTATTTGCCATGAAGTGATGGGACTGGATGCCATGATCTTAGTTTTCTGAATGTTGAGCTTTAAGCCAACTTTTTCACTCTCTTCTTTCACTTTGATCAAGAGGCTCTTTAGGTCTTCTTCACTTTATGCCATAAGGGTGGTGTCATCTGCATATCTCAGGTTATTGATATTTTTCCCGGCAATCTTGATTCCAGCTTGTGCTTCCTCTAGCCCAGAGTTTCGCATGATGTACTCTGCATATAAGTTAAATAAGCAGGGTGACAATATACAGTCTTGATGTACTCTTTTTCCTATCTGGAACCAGTCTGTTGTTCCATGTCCAGTTCTGACTTTTGCTTCCTGACCTGCATACAGGTTTCTCAAGAGAAACATACAGGTAAGGTGGTCTGGTATTCCCATCTCTTTCAGAATTTTCCACAGTTTATTGTGATCCACACAGTCAAAGGCTTTGGCATAGTCAATAAAGCAGAAATAGATGTTTTTCTAGAACTCTCTTGCTTTTTCAGTGATTCACTGGATATTGGCAATTTGATGTCTCGTTCCTCTGCCTTTTCTAAAACCAGCTTGAACATCAGGAAGTTCATGGTTCACATATTGCTGAAGCCTGGCTTGGAGAATTTTGAACATTACTTTACTGGTGTGTGAGATGAGTGCAATTGTACAGTAGTTTGAGCATTCTTTAGCATTGCCTTTCTTTGGGATTGGAATGAAAACTGACCTTTTGCAGTCCCGTGGCCACTGCTGAGTTTTCCAAATTTGCTGGCATATTGAGTGCAGCACTTTCACAGCATCATCTTTCAGGATTTGAAGTAGCTCAAGTGGAATCCCATCACCTCCACTAGTTTTGTTCATAGTGATGCTTCCTAAGGCCCACTTGACTTCACATTCCAGGATGTCCGGCTCTGGATGAGTGATCACACCATCATAATTAATGGGTCATGAAGATCTTTTTTTGTACAGTTCTTCCGTGTATTCTTTCCATCTCTTCTTAATATCTTCTACTTCTGTCAGGTCCATACCATTTCTTGCCCAGAATAGTAGATATAATGGTCATCTGAATTAAATTCACCTGTTTCAGTCCATTTTAGTTCACTGAATTCTAAAATATCAGTGTTCACTTTTGCCATCTCCTGTTTCACCACTTGCAATTTACCTTGATTCATGGACCTAACATTTCAGGTTCTTATGAAATACTATTCCTTACAGCATGGGACTTTTCTTTCACCACCAGACACATCCACAACTGGGCATTGTTTTGTTTTTGGCTCAGCCTCTTCATTCCTTCTGGAGCTATTTCTGCACTCTTCTCCAGTAGCATATTGGGTACCTACTGACCTGGGGAGTTCATCTTTCAGTGTCATTTTTTTTTTTCCCCTGTTCATACTGTTCAAAGGGTTCTCAAGGCAAGAATGATAAGTTGTTTTTCATCCCCTTCTCCTGTGGACCACATTTTGTCAGAATTCTCCACCATTACCCATCTGTCTTGGGTGGCCCTACACAGAATGGCTCATAGTTTCATTCAGTACCATTTTTAAAAGTAGGAAAGCATAGGAATAATGTTCCACATGAAGATACAAGACTTCCTTTGGATTAAAAAGGAAGAAAATGATATTTGGGAATTGTCTACCAAGGGCTGCCAGTATCTATATTGTTTTATTTTGTAACAACATATATCAATTTTTTTATTTGATTAGTGCAAATACAATTTTTCTTTATGAGCTTATATATTTTCCACAGAATTGATATATTTTATACCAAAATATGGAATGCTAAATTGAAATTATGTTCATCATGTTATATCCATCATGTAATAACCAACTTGACATTAATTTTATTAGACTTACTGATAATTTACTTGTGCATAAGAAGAAGTTATCATGAAAAATAGCTAGCAGTATTTACCATTTATAAAGAATTTATTTTCTGAATCTATATAAGATTTTTTAATATAAATTTATTTATTTTAATTGGAGGTTAATTACTTTACAATATTGTATTGGTTTTGCAATACATGAACATAAATCTGCCACAGGTATACACGTGTTCCCCATCCCGAACCCCCCTCCCTCCATTTTATATTATTTTCTCATTGGGATAAATATTCTTGAAATTACTTGCTAAAGACAAAACTATTAAAGGATTATATTGGGATTAAATTTGTCCAGTACCCACTTTGACAAGGCTATTGATGTTGTTTAATTGCTAATCTGTGTCCATCTCTTTTGCAACCCTATATCCTGCCAGGTACCTCAGTCCATGTGATTTCCCAGATAAGAATACTGCAGTGGGTTGCCATTTCCTTCTACAGGGGATCTTCTTGACCCTGAGATCAAACCTGCATTTCCTACATTGGCAGGTGAATTCTTTACCACTGAGCCACATGGGAAGCACTGCCAAGGCTATGCGTGAGTGTGTGCATGCTCAGTCACTTCAGTTGTGTCTGACTCTTTGTAACCCCATAGACTGCAGCCTGCCAGGATCCTTTGTATATGGAATTCTTCAGGCAAGAATACTGGAGTGGGTTTCCATGCCCTTCTCCAACCTAGTCTATGCATCCTCTCTAAAACTACAGAGCTTCAGGAGTCCTTAGCTAAAAGGAGAAGTTGTCTCTGACCTCAGTGACTTTCTTTTCTGGAGATGGGTACAGAACAACTGAATCACTTGGGCTTGAGCCCAGTGCCAAAACCAATACTCTTTGATTGGTTATTTTACCTTCACCTCTTCCTGGTTTCTGGGTTGTGCCAGAGTTTGGGAATTGATACTAGAAAAGTGATGTCATATACTGGAGACAAGAAAAGTTCAAAAAATTCATTGAAAGGAAGGATTTCATATAGGTCAGCACAAATTTCTGAATCAAGGTGTGTAGAGTTGTCTAAAAGCCCAAAAAATGACACCACCTATGCATAATTTGTTACTTTATCAGTTATTATAGTAAAGCTTCTCAGTTATGATCTCTCTCTCTCTCTCTCTCTCTCTCTCTCTCTGTGTCTTTTTTTTTTTTTTTTCCCCCTTCCTTTAATAAAATTGTGCTGAAGTTCCAATACTTTGGTCACCTGAGGCGAAGAGTCAACTCATGGGAAAATATCCTGATGCTGGGAAAGATTGAAGGCAGAAGAAGAGGTTGACAGAGGAAAGATTGAAGGCAGAAGGAGAAGAGGACAACAGAGGATGAGATAGTTGGACTATCACGGACTCAATGGACATGAATTTGAGCAAATTCCGGGAGATGGTGAAGGACACAGAAGCCTGGCATGCTGCAGTCCTTGGGGTCACAAAGACTCGAACACAACTGAGTGACTGAACAACAACTCTTCAGGTCACTAAATCTAAAATTTCAATATTTTTCTCTGTCATTCATCTTTACCACTGAAGTTATAGCTTTTGAAATTATATGTATAGTGCTTTATATATTGTGTTTACAACCATGATCACATTGAAAATTAAGAAAATGTAGTTGTAAAAGTCAGTTCAGTTCAGTTCAGTCTCTCAGTCATGTCCGACTCTTTGCGACCCCCATGGACTGCAGCCCGCCAGGCCTCCTTGTTCATCACCAACTCCCAGAGCTTGCTGAAACTCATGTCCATAGAGTCAGTGATGCCATCCGACCATCTCATCCTCTGTCATCCCCTTCTTCTCTCACCTTCAATCTTTTCCAGCATCAGGGTCTTTTCCAATGAGTCTGTTCTTCTCATCAGGTGGCCAAAGTATTGGAGTTTCAGCTTCAGCATCTGTCCTTCCAATGAACATTCAGGACTGATTTCCTTTAGGATGGACTGACTGGATCTCCTTGCAGATCCAATAAACTTTGTGCACACCGGGACCCAGGGACCCCACAAAGACTGAGACAGAACTGTGTTTGAGCATCTCTTGTGGAGGTACGGGTCACAGTGGACTGCCACAGGGACGGGGTTCTGGGGTTGGGTTCTGGGACAGGGTTTCTTTGGGATTGGAATGAAAACTGACCTTTTCCAGTCAACATTAAATATAATACAAGAAATATGATTAGATACACCACCTTCAGTAAATTTCTTTTGTTTATTATGATATTGTAGTTTCCCTACTTTGTGATGTTAAATACAGTTGTAAAATAGAGATGCATTTCCATATATTTCCACATATATACATGACTATGAAATCCAGATTTTCCTTTTTCCCTCTGTGATTGCCCATCTAAATATATGATTCATGTATTACATGTAGGCTATATTCCAAAACACTTCATGAGTGTCAGTATATAAACACACTGCCTAAAGATATTTTACCAGCACTTTTCCTTTTAAAAATCAGAGTCTAAAAGACTGTTCTATACATCAGTGTCTCTTTTGCCGTCTCGCATACAGGGTTATCGTTATCATCTTTCTAAATTCCATATATATGCATTAGTATACTGTATTGGTGTTTTTCTTTCTGGCTTACTTCACTCTGTATACAGAGTATATAGGCTCCAGTTTCATCCACCTCATTAGAACTGATGCAAATGTATTCTTTTTAATGGCTGAGTAATACTCCATTGTGTATATGTACCACAGCTTTCTTATCCATTCATCTGCTGATGGACATCTAGGTTGCTTCCATGTCCTGGCTATTATAAACAGTGCTACGATGAACATTGGGGTACACGTGTCTCTTTCCCTTCTGGTTTCCTCAGTGTGTATGCCCAGCAGTGGGATTGCTGGGTCATAAGGCAATTCTACTTCCAGTTTTTTAAGGAATCTCTATACTGTTCTCCATAGTGGCTGTACTAGATTGCATTCCCACCAACAATGTAAGAGGGTTCCTTTTTCTCCACACCCTCTCTAGCATTTATTGCTTGTAGACTTTTGGATCACAGCCATTCTGACTGGCATGAAACAGTACCTCATTGTGGTTTTGATTTGCATTTCTCTGATGACGAGTGATGTTGAGCATCTTTTCATGTGTTTGTTAGCCATCTGTATGTCTTTGGAGAAATGTCTATTTAGTTCTTTGGCCCATTTTTTGATTGGGTCATTTATTTTTCTGGAGTTGAGCTGCAGGCGTTGCTTGTATATTTTTGAGATTAGTTGTTTGTCAGTTGCTTCATTTGCTATTATTTTCTCCCATTCTGAAGGCTGTCTTTTCACCTTGCTTATAGTTTCCTTTGTTGTGCAGAAGCTTTTAAGTTTAATTAGGTTCCATTTGTTTATTTTTGCTTTTATTTCCAGTATTCTGGGAGGTGGGTCATAGAGGATCCTGCTGTGATTTATGTCAGAGAGTGTTTTGCCTATGTTCTCCTCTAGGAGTTTTACTCTGTGGGAGAGGGAGAGGGTGGGATGATTTGGGAGAATAGCATTGAAACATGTATAATATATATGAAATGAATCACCAGTCCAGGTTTGATGCATGATACTGGATGCTTGGGGCTGGTGCACTGGGATAACCCAGAGGGATGGTACAGGGAGGGAGGAGGGAGGGGTTTCGGGATGGGGAACACGTGTATACCTGTGGCAGATTCATGTTGATGTATGGCAAAATCAATACAATATTGTAAAGTAATTAACCTCCAATTAAAATAAATAAATTTATATTTAAAAAAAGAAAGAAAGAAAATTATTGGCCAACATCATTCATGAATATTGACACAAAATTCTAATCAAAATATTAGTAAAAATAATTAGCGAAAATAATTCAATACCATGTAAAGAAAATAATGCATGATGACCAAGTGGGTTATGTTCCAGAAATGAAAATTTGGCTTAATATTTAGAAATCAAATAGTGTAATACATAACATTAATAAAGCCAAGAAAGAGAATCAAGGAAGCTGAGCAAGTCTTTGAATAAATCAATACCTATTCATTATAAAAACAAACAAAATAAATAAATAAAAATCAGTCTATATATATTTGTCTATCATAGATGTCATATATATAATTATGTATCATTGATATATATTATATCATAGATATAATAGAAAGTTATGTTTGAATAAAGTCATATCTTTTACATCTGTATTAACATTTATTAAGAGAGATTTAATTCTCATTCTTCTCCATATTGGAACATTTTCAGGAATCCAGAAAAGTAGTAATTGTCTAAAAATTTAAGTTACTGACATATAGTGTCTTTAAAGTTAATTTTAGATGCACAGCTATATCTTTTTTCACTATCTTTTATAATATATATTTTTAATCCTTGTACACACAATATTCGCATGTATATTTTCACATGATACTACCTCACACCAATATTGTGACATACATCATCTTCCTAAGTTCCAATGAATTGTTGCTACATAACAAAATACTCTAAAACTTCTTGTTTTAAAACAGCAAAATTTATTTAGTCATTAACCTGCAGTTTGGGCAGGATTCAATGGAGATGTAAGTCTGTTTACATGATTTACCTAGGTAGCTATCACTGGTCATATAACCACATTCAATGAGGAGCAGCTTAGTGGACTCCTCTCTCTACCTTCTAAAGCATAAGTTAAATAACCCCATCCCACCACCCCCAAAAAAGTGTTTATTGGAAAACAAGAACTCATATTTAGTGTGAATAGACTCATACGAATGAAAGTTCCAAAAGAATCTTTAGGGGGAAGGAAAATATATAAAAGTTGTAGAAATTATCAAGGACAGGTTAAAAAATAGAAAGGCTGGAGGGGCTGGAGATAAACATTGATCATCTAATGTCTGCCTACTTGCCTGAATATCACTTATGGAAATTGTGCACTTATAAGTGAAACTGCCAGGTATTTCTGCAGTGAAGGATCAGAACCCAAGCTTAATTTCACTTTGAATTTTATATATCCTAGAGTTGAAAGCAATTAGATAGCAAATTCTTTCAAACCCTAAGAGAAATAAATCGTTAAAAGTGTTTGAAAAAGAGAAGAGCCTAGCTGTCATTTCCTGTGATATTAACTTGTAAAACAGTTCATTTCCATATACCTTTTCAGGACCTGCAGATGTTTTAGATAGCTAATTTTAACACATGATAAATCACTGCACCCTGCAATGCAATTTTCCTCATTTTAGATGTGCAAAAGCCTGTATTTTTTTTTTTTTTTTTTAATTGAGCATCAAACCAGTATCCCGCCCCCCACCTCCAGGAGAAAATTTAAATTCAGTTTCCAATTAAGGAGATAATTGTACAGTTGAATGAAGGATCTCTCTATCAGTAAGCCACTTTTAGACTGAGATTGGATGAATTCTTTGTATATCTATCTCATTTCATGTAATTTTGATTTTCTGGCACTTAGATAATGTTGAAGTAAAGAATATGAACTGTCTTTCTTCAGTTCAAATAATGAGTCAGTGATCAGTCAGATGAATCCCCAAATCATCTTTCATTATCTTGTGAGAGCTATGTTTTTGAACAAATCACTTGGCTTTGTTTTTCTATGGTAACATTTCAAGGGCAGTTTCCCAACCTTCAAAAAAGTTTGCATAGGACAACACTAAGTGATTCTGGAAATGTAAATCTTATTTGCATAATTTAGCAATGAATTTTTTGAGTATCTACTGAGTATTCAAATTTGTCTTAAGGGACATGCAAATTATATTTATCATGACCAAGAGTTGAAAATTAATTGTAGATATTACTGTCAACTTAAAATAATGCACAATGTAAAAGCTGTGAGTTGAATTTATTCAGTGTCTTACTGATTTCTGTAGCCCAACAGATAACCTCCCAAATAGGTCTGAGAAACTGTTCTGAAAGCTGAAAGGGTGGAGAGAAGTCAATATATATGGGATTTTGGTGAAGGGGTACATGAAATTAAGCAGACATCTCTGTAGAAAGTTGCTGCTAGTCATGAAGAACAGATATCTTAGCTAAAGGTTGCAGTGCTTTTCTAAGAATGGAAAGATGCAAGAATTGTGGTTCATAAAATATTCACCTGAAACTATTTTAACTATCTGAAGGCTTATTCTGCCAGTTTCAAGAGCACATAGTGTCTTATTCCTGATCTCCACCCTGAACTCCTCTCAGGCTGTGCTAAAGGTCAGTGACTGCAGTGGCCCAGTCTTTTTAGAAATGGATTGGAAGGCACATTCTTTAACTGGCAAAACAAACCCACATAAAATAGTGTAAAATAAAACTTTAACACTTAATTTAATATTAAAGTAGTAAATAAAATAAATATTAATTTTAAAGGTCAGTGATCAAAAAGGGAAAGCTTGAGAATTCTTGAGCACTTAAAAGATTTAAATTAAATCCTATAAAATGTACAAACTTGGAAGGAGAAAGTAATATAGCAAGCAAAATGGGAAAATTAGTAATGATTTGCACTGATTTAAAAAGAAAAAACATAAAGCCTATTATTTGAAATAAAAATGCAAATACCAATTTATAAACTACTTGTTTTACATATTTAAAAAAACTATAGTAAAATGTTAATTCAAGGAAGTTAAAATGGCTGTAGTTTAAAGGAAAGTATTAAATAGTACATCTGAAGTTTCTCATGCTAGTTATGATTTATTTTTAAATTAGTGTTCATAAATTTATTAATTTAATTTAACCAAGATTTATTGAGAATGTACTTAGAAAAAGAAATATATACTATAGTCATTTACTGATACACAGAACTCTGAAAGAGATGGCTTAAAGGTTCTGAGAATTAGTTCCATTTTGGACATATCAGCATGAGCTGTTCTGCAGGATTCAAGTAGATAAGATGAATACAAAACCAGATATGTACCTGAGGAGTTTGGAATAGATGTGAAGATTGGAGATGTATATTTAAAAAATAACAGCCTAAAAGAGTGACAGGTATCAGAGAAATAAATGAGAATACCTAGGGAATATTATACAAATTCAAAATTCTTTTAGACTTAGCCCCTCTTGAAATAATAAAATAAAATAAAGGCATGTTTTAAAGTAGATTTTCATAACACAGAAAATGTGCTCATGAAATCTATCAACATATGGTCAAGATATCTTGATAATAGATGTTTTCATTGCCTGTTGTTTTCATTAGCAAGAATATCATAGAATATAATAATAGTTTGAGTGTGTAAGGGAACAAAATTTGTCAAAATGTTTCTTTGGCATGTGGATTATTTCAAGCTGAAAACAGTGGAGGTCCAAAAGACTCATAAAGCACCAATGACCTTCCCTGCTAGATGACTAAAAATTTAGTTAAAGTCCCTGGCCCTGACAGGAGGAGAAGGAGATGGCAGAGGATGAGATGGTTGGATGGCATCACTGACTCAAGGGACATGAGTTTGAGCAAATTCTGGGAGATGGTGAAGGACAGAGAAGCCTGGTTTGCTGCAGTCCATGGGGTCGCAAAGAGTTAGACACGACTTAGCAACTGAACAACAGCAACCTGGCCCTGGAGGAATGGAGCTGTCACCAAAAATAATTGCAAAGGATATTGGCTAAGTATGTGTGTTGGGGGAGAATGTGGGATTTAGAGATCAGAATCTACTCTGTGCCCACCGTCTTTGCATGGCCCTCCAAACATTTTTTTTTTTAACCAAACACTTGCTTTTCTATTTTCATGTGAATGGTTTTCCAACTCTTTGAAGTCCCAAACCATTCCTCCTACTATCCTCTTTTGTCTTTAGCTGAAGATATTATTTAAGGTGAAAGTTCCAGCCATTTTCTCCTATTAATTTGTCTCCTGTCAATTTAATTCTTAGACCAGCCAGAAGAACTTCGAAGTGTAGACAAAAATTTATTTCTCCCTGAGAAGTAGAAGATGGAGTTGAGAGGTAGTTTTAGTGTTTTGGTGTTATTCTGTGTTGTTATGTTGCCTTGATTTTAGGAAGGAAGACTGAGGATGTTTGACTAATGACAAGAAACCTATGGAAAGTATGCAAGGTCTGGAAAGAACATTTCTGGATGAAGATTACAAATGACAAAATTAGCCTAAATATAAAGAAGATATATAAAGCTGGAGTCAAGACTGTTGGGGGAAGTATTAGCAATCTCAGATATGAAGGTGATACTACCCTAATGACAGAAAGTGAAGAGGAACTATAGAGCTTCTTCATAAGGGTGAAAGAGAAGAATGAAAAAGCTAGCTTAAAACTCAACGTTCAGAAACTAAGATCATGGCTCTGGTCCCATCACTTCTTGACAAATAGAATAAGAAAACATGGAAGCAGTGGCAAATTTTATTTGCTTGGACTCCAAAATCACTGTGGATGGTAACTGCAGCCATGAAATTAAGAGATGCTTTCCACTTGGAAGGACAGCTCTGACAAAACTAGACAAGGTGTTAAAAAGCAGAGACCTCACTTTGCCAACAAACATCTGCATAGTCAAAGCTGTGGTTTTTCCAGTAGTCATGAACCAATGTGAGATTAGGACTATAAAGAGGGTTGAGCACTGAAGAGTTTATGCTTTCCAATTGTGGTACTGGAGAAGACTCTTGAGAATCCCTTGGACTTCAAGGAGAACAAATCAGTCAATTCTAAAGGAAATCGACCCTGAATATTTATTGTAAATTCTGATGCTAAAGCTGAATCTCCAATACTTCAGCCACCTAATGCAATGAGCAGATTCATTGGAAAAGACCCTAATGCTGCCAAATATTGAAGGCAAAAGGAGAAGAGGTGGCAGAGGATGAGATAATTAGATAGCATCATCAACTCAATGGACATGACTTTAAGCAATCTCCAGAAGATACTGAAAGACAGACGAGGTTGGCATGCTGCAGTCCTTGGGATCTCAAAGAGTTGGTCATGACTTGGGGACTGAACAACAATGAGAGAAACAAAAAAGAGTAAACATTCTTCCTCTGTTAAAGAAGATAAAAACTTTAACATATGTTAACTTAGATAAGGGCTTCCCTGGTGGCTCAGATGGTAAAGCGTCTGCCTGCAATGCAGGAGACCTGGGTTCAATTCCTGATAAGCATGAAATAATTTAAATTTCTTGAGTTCCTGCTTTCAATTATACTCTTCCAGCTAAATGGCAGTTCTTGTAAAAAAAAAAAAACTTTAGCTCAATTTAATTTGTTATTAATATTTGATAATAATTTGATAATATTTGATAATTGATCACTCAATATAATCACTCTAATTTCTTTAAAGTTTCTGGTTTTTAATTTACTCTTTAACAGGAAGATCCCTGATATCTCTATCAATTGGAAGTGGGATATAATTTATTCTAACTGCCTTCACTCTTTCTTTCCTCAGCTACACCTCTGTCATTAAGCTGAGAAGAAGAGTTGTGGAGACAAAGACATCCTTAAAGGTACAATTCTTTCCTAGTTTGTCCTGAACTTTTCCCAGTTCATTTAAGTATCAAGTCCAAAATTTCATCTTCCTCCATGGTTTCTAACTCCAGGACCTAAAGGCAAATTTAGCATAAATATTTTGATCTCTTGAAAATCAGAATATAGAGGGAATATCCTTGCTCTCCACACTTTATTTATGCCTTTCCTATTCATGTTTTTGCTCCCTATTCTAGCATCAAAGGGCAAATCAACATGTCCAAAGGTTCAATAAATGTTATACCTGGAAACAAAATGCTGGTGTCCTTTTTTTTTTTTTTGTAAGACTCCACATTTTGCAAGTGATTTCCTTGTGTCCTTCCTCTCTTTACTAGTGGAGGAGGAAGCAGACCCTTTCCTTCTTTATAGGGAAGAAAGTGAAGAAAGAAGCTTCTTGTAAAGAATACCACACTCTATGAAAACCCATATGACTCTCATCAATTTTAAAATTTCATTAACAGGGTTTTGTGTGGCAATAGTTTGGGGATTGTTTCTCCTGTGGCAACCTTTTAATAAACCTATGAAAGAGTATCAGTCCAATTGTTGATTTCTCTTGAGTTTAGAATATGGACTATTTAGGAATTTTTATTCTTAACTTTGGGGCTTCCCTGGTGGCTCAGCAGTAAACAATTTGCTTGCAATGCAAGAAACACAAGTTTGATCCCTGCGTCAAAAGGATCCCTTGGAGAAGGGCATGACAACCCACTCTAGTACTCTTGCCTAGAAAATCCCATAGATAGAGGAGCCTGGCAGGCTGCAGTCCATAGGGTAGCAAAGAGTCGGACATGACTGAAGTGACTAAGAAGCAGCAGCATTCTTAACTCTGGGGCTTAGCAGCATTTTTAAGAAATCAGGAGAATTCCACTCAGAACGCAGTATAAATTTACATAAGAATAAGAAAAATACAGGTTTTGAGAGGTAAGGAAAAAATCAATGTATGAGATTTTATTTCCTTGGGAAATAAAAGTCGTTATGAAAATAGAGATAGCCAGCATAAATTAAGAAGTGAAAGTATAATAACTACTGGTAAATAGAGAAAGAGTTGCACATAAAATTAATACTGGAAACTTTAAAGACTTATCTGTATTGAGAAGTTTAACTCTTGGATGAATCCAACCAGCATATTTATATATTTTTCTCAAACAGGGTAGGTTCAGTGTCCAGTTTTGATTCTAAGTTGAAAGATCCAAAGAACAGATATGGCAAAAGACCATGGGAATCAAGGGAAATTAAGAAACTTAATCCATTTTAGATCATTGATGTCTTTGCACATCTTCTTGAAAGGGGACCTTAGAAAACCAAATCTTGGCATCCAGTTGTTTTGAAAAACTAAGAATTCTTAGAATCAGGAAGAGATTCTTGTCTTATCCCAGTGTCATTCAAATTGAAAATGGAGAAGAGCCATGGGTGGGAGATATGCAGTTCTGTAAAGGTTGTGGTGGTTTCGTCACTGAGTCGTATCTGACTCTTGCAACCCTATGGACTGTAGCCTGCCAGGCTCCTCTGTCCATGGGATTCTTGAGGCAAGAATACTGGAGTGGGCTGTCATTTCCTTCTCCAGATGATCTTCCCAACCTAGGAATCGAACCTGGCTCTCCTGCATTGCAGGCAGATTATTTACCAACTGAGCTATGAGGGAAGCCCATGCAAAGGTTACAGATAATCATCATTAATGGCCACCTATTTAAAAATAAAATTAAGTATTGATTATACTAGATTTATGAATATCTGAAAGTGAGAGTGTTAGTCACTCAGTCGTGTCCAACTCTTGGTGATTCCATGGTCTGTAGCTCACCAGGCTTCCCTGTCCATGGAATTCTTCAGGTAAGAATATTGAAGTGGGTAGCCATTCTCTTCTCCAGGGGATCTTCATGACCCAGGGATTGAACTTGGATCTCCTGCATTACAGGCAGATTCCTTACCATCTGAGCTACCCTAATAGTCTTCAAAGTATTTTAAATGTTAAATTATCATTTTGAGTATAACATCAGAGAGCTAGTGAGTGAGATAGATAAAGGAAAGATTTTTTTATGCTTTAAATTTAATTGTAAGATTATTTTTGTGGGAACCAGTTCCACTTTGTAAATGAATGCCTGCCTTCAGTCAAGGTAAATAATTCAGAAGGGGGAAATAATTTGGTACTCCATTTATAGCTAACACAAAATTTAATATTCTTCTAAAGGTTATATGTTATCTTAATGACCTGATAGCTCCTTACAGTTTACTAAAATATTCTGATCCTGCCCCAGCTGCTGTAATTATGCTGTTTGTTTCCTGATTCTAGACCTCACACAGATCCTGTGGCCCACATCCCTCTATGACCTGGTGACCCCCTCTACTGGAATGATTAGAAAATGAAGCAGTTTTAGCTCCTCTGCCCATAGTTGCTCAGATTCAGACTTTAAATACTATCTTCATAAACAGTAGTTATATCTCTGTAACTATTTGTTTGGATTTGCTTTGACTCACAAGTCCTATCTGTAATAGCAGGACTTACCGATATTAACTCTCTCACCATGTCTTCTACCTAAATCCCTGACACAGCTGTTTGCATTGGTTTGCCCCTTCTCCACTGAGATAGCAGAGTTGGGCTTATTTAAATTGCTATGACCTTTGGAATAAGGTGGGGTGGAAGGAAGACCTTTAAGATTAAGCGGGCCTTAGGAAAATCTTCCTTCAAAGCACTACAAAGAAAAAAAAAAAGAAGAAGAAGAACCTCTCTGGCTAGAAAATCTTTGAGCTAAAATTTGCCTTAATAATAAAATGAACTCATTTAGTTTTCAACAGCTCCATGAATTAGTAGTATCATTCTTATTTTCCCATTTTTAGATATAGTGATGCAGCCGCAGAAGCTCAAGGTCTTGGAGCTAGTGAGTAATAGTGTTGGGCACAGTATTTATTTCCAACGTGCTTTGCTGCAGTCTGTACTGCTAAGTCACTTCAGTCGTGTCTGACTCTGTGCGACCCCGTAAACGGCAGCCCACCAGGCTCCCCTGTCACTGGGATTCTCCAGGCCAGAACACTGGAGTGGGTTGCCATTTCCTTCTCCAATGCATGAAAGTGAAAAGTGAAAGTGAAGTCGCTCAGTCGTGTCCGACTCTTCGCGACCCCATGGACTGCAGCCTACCAGGCTCCTCCGTCCATGGGATTTTCCAGGCAGGAGTACTGGAGTGGGGTGCCATTGCCTTCTCCAGCGAGTCATAACAATGACTGAAGGAAGGAGTGGAAAAGAATAAAGTCTTAGGGCATAACTTTGCATCCATCTACATATAACTGCATATTAATGACCATAATACTACACTCATCAGGTTTCTAACAAGGTAAGAGAAAACTAATGCCCTTCCAGGTCTCTGAGTCACTGGGCAGACAGAGAGAAATGGATTGTCATCCTGTTTCTTCCAGATGGCCCATGATTGCTGCTGCATTTCTTAGAGTAAAGCAGAGTGGGGCACCAAATCTTTGTTTCAGTCCAACTGTATTGTCCTGAAATTAGGTAGAATTTTTTTTTTTTAAGATGGCACTCATTTGACTATTATTGTTGACCTTCAATATTGTGACTATTTTATTTTTCTGAACCATTTTAGATATTGTAGTACAAGGTTGAAAAAGACTGCTTCAAGATCTCTCAGAGAAGTTTTTTCTTTTTTTTTTTATATCTGAGAATCCTTCATTAAAAGTTCTTGGTGAGATGAGTGACAGCATCAGAACTGTGTTTCTGAGAGAATTATCTGGCAGTAGTTTTTAAGATGTGTTGAAATGGGGCAATATAGATTTTAGAAACATTATGCTCATTTATGCACGATGAATACTCAGAGAAAATTCCCATCTTTCTGAGCTATTTCTGGTTATTGAGACTTCTTAGAGTTTGCCTCAATAGCTCCAGGTAATGTTTGGTTTTAAGAGTGAAAAAAAAAAAAAATCAGATCGTTTAACTCTGTTGACTTTAAGTCATACCAGTCACTCAGGAAACTCATCTAGCAATAAATCCTGAATTTTTGCTGTTTGATACTTTCAGCATTGACTTCTCTCTGGGCATGAAAATCATCTTGGGATAACATTATTCATAAGACTTAATCTAGTTTTAAACCCTTATATACCTTTCGTGAAAAGACAGCCTTCAGAATGGGAGAAAATAATAGCAAATGAAGCAACTGACAAATAATTAATCTCAAAACAATACAAGAAACTTCTGCAGCTCAATTCTAGAAAAATAAACAGCCCAATCAAAACATGGGCCAAAGAACTAAACAGACATTTCTCCAAAGAAGACATACAGATGGCTAACAAACACATGAAAAGATGCTCAACATCACTCATTGTCAGATAAATGCAAATCAAAATCACAGTTAGGTACCATCTCACACTGGTCAGAATGGCTGCTATCAAAAAGTCTACAAACAATAAATGCTAGAGAGGGTGTGAAGAAAAGGGAACCCTCTTACACTGTTGGTGAGAATGCAAACTAGTACAGCCACTATGGAGAACAGTGTGGAGATTCCTTAAAAAACTGGAAATAGAACTGCCTTATGATCCCACTGCTGGGCATACACACTGAGGAAACCAGAAGGGAAAGAGACACGTGTACCCCAATGTTCATCGCAGCACTGTTTATAATAGCCAGGACATGGAAGCAACCTAGATGTCCATCAGCTGGTGAATGGATAAGAAAGCAGTGGTACATATACACAATGGAGTATTACTCAGCCATTAAAAAGAATGCATTTGAATCAGTTCTAATGAGCTGGTTGAAACTGGAGCCTATTACAGAGTGAAGTAAGTCATAAAGAAAAACACCAATACAGTATACTAATGCATATATATGGAATTTAGAAAGATGATAATGATGACCCTATATGCAAGACAGCAAAAGAGACACAAAGGTAAAGAACAGTGTTTTAGACTCTGTGGGAGAAGGCAAGGGTGGGATGACTTGAGACAATAGCATTGAAACATGTATATTACCATATGTGAAACAGATTGCCAGGCCAGGTTTGATGCATGAGACAGGGTGCTTAGGGCCAGAGCACTGGGATGACCCTGAGGAATGGGATGGGAAGGGAGGTGGGTTGGAGATTCAGGATGGGGAACACATGTACACCCATGGCTGATTCATGTCAGTGTATGGCAAAAACCATTACAATATTGTAAAGCAATTAGCCTCAAATTAAAATAGATAAATTAATTTAAAAAATAAATCCTTATATACCTTTTGATCCATACATTAGCAATCTCTGTCAAAGAGGTACAATAAAGAACATTACAAAGGCTAATTAAAAAAAAAAAAAAATAACGCTTGAAGATATTCCTTGGTAAGAAGAGATTGTCTGCAGAAAACAGCAGAGCCACAAATCTGTAGTGAAAAGAGATATATCATATTGGTTTCTATGAATAACAGTAAAACACTATTTTAGATATGTAAACTAATTCAATGACACTAGAACAATTGGTAGTTTTAGAGCTGCCAATATTAAGCCTTTTCTGGTTTTAAAATTTATTTAATGTATCTTCTAGAACTATAAAATTGCAATATTTCTTCTGAACTGTAGGTGCATGAAAAAAATAGAGGAATATTTAATAAGCATACTTCTTTACAATTTTTGAAAATAACTTTTCTTGATTGCAATAGAGAAAAGCCTTTGGAAACTTCCCCCTCCTCCTTTCACAGGCTGCTGCCAAAAGGAAATGAATACTGTCTTTGAGATATTCACAAACATCCGGTGTGGATGGGGAAGCTCACTTTGAAAGCCAGAAATTTGTTCTACTTTCTCTATTTGAACCAATCTCAACAAAAGCTATTCCCTACCATGTCTGTTACAGTGTCTTACTGCCACACCAGATGTAGAGATAAGTTCTCTGTCCCTTCTGTCTTCATTCTCTCTGTCTTGATCTCACTTGTTTCCTATTCTGGGACCTGGGGATGAGGTGTGAAAGATTTGTTGGACCCTCCTTAGCTCAGAGGGAGGTTCTGGGGCATACAAGCAGGTCAGGAAAGCAGTATTTGTATGATACATGCTTCCCACAAAGTCCTATCTACTGGTAGGCATGCAGCCTCCCAAGGAGATCCCACTGGGTGAGACCAAACCTGCAATTCAGCAATATCTTCCTATTAGGTGGAAACTATTTCTCCATTCAGGGAAGGATCTGTTATCTGATGAAGCTGAATATATTTTGTGGCAGCAGTTCCCCCTCCAATTACTGTCTTGAACACACAGAGTGAAAAAGAATAAGCCTTTCTGGCTCTGACTTTCCCTCACCCAATGTATGTGATATACATCTTACAGGAGTTGTTAAGTACTATTCTAATGGTTCTGATGTAAATCTCTGGGAATACAACACACAAATATGATTATAATCATACTTCCTTTTCAACTTTTAATTAGCTGTAGCAATAGTATATTTGTAATGACCTATTTCCATCTAATTTCCATATTGTCAGACATTATGTTTATCTCAAGGCCTACCTGTAGTCTCATATCCATGGGAAATAACGGTGTTTCCTGCATTTGCTCTGTAATTCCAGCGGCACTACCCCTTTTCTCTTATCCAAGCTAATTCTGAAGTGACTGGTTTACTAGTCTTACTCTCTTTTCTCATATTGTATCTCCCACTGTAGTTAGCTCTTTCCTTAGCCACATGATCTGATCCTTGCCTTGTACTTCTAGCATGTACAATTTTCAGTTCTCTGGCAGATGCGTTTTTTTAAATTTTCTTCATCCTTTAGCCAGTCTTGAGGGTCATATAATATCATTGCCATAACAGTAAAACACACATTGGCCAGCCGTGATGGAACGGGCCAGTGTCCCCAGCCCTGCTTCCCGGCCGCCAGGTCAGGGCCTGCGTGGAACAAGCCTCCCTGTGATCCAGGCAGGTCAGTGGGCCTCCCGGGGGATCGCCTCCCCCGTCTCACTTTGTGGGCTGCGGCCTCCGCGGGCCACCTACACCCCTGCCGGGCATGCCTGGCTCCTTGTGCTGGCTTCCTGGGCTTCCCAGGTAGTGCAGTTGGTAAAGAATCTTCCTGCCAGTGCAAGAGACACAAGAGAGGAGGGTTCCATCCCTGGGTCAGGAAAGATCTCCTGGAGTAGCAAATGGAAACCCACTCCAGTATTCTTGCCTGAATTCAGGAGCCTGGCAGCCACAGTCCATGGAGCTGCAGAGTCGGACACTGCTGAGAATACACACACATAAAGATGTGAGGCAATGAGCTGGCAGCATTGAATAAATCTAGAGCTCACTCCAATAGCTTGTATGTGATTGTCTAATTGGTGGTTAAGCCAAGGAAAGCACTTGGAAAAAATAGTGAGAGTACATAAAATAAAGAAGGGTCAAGGTCTCCCTTCTGATTGCATGCTCAGTCCTGTCTGACTCTTTGCCTCCCTTTGAACTGTAACCCCACCACTCCCCTCTGTACACAGGATTTTCAGGCAAAAATACTAGAGTGTGTTGCTATTTCCTCCTCCAGGGGATCTTCCCCAAAAAGGGATCAAACCCTTATCTCCTGTGTCTCCTGCATTGCAGGCAGATCCTTTACTGCTAACCCCTCTGATTACATCATCTCATATTACCTTAAGTTTAGCCCGAGTCACTCTTTAACCATGAATTTGCCTTTGTTTTCTCTGCTTAATGTCTTTCTTCCTTGTTCCTTGGAGAAGGAAATGGCAACCCACTCCAGTATTCTTGCCTGAAAAATCACATGGATGGAGGAGCCTGGTAGGCTACAGACCATGGGGTCAATGGACATGGGTTTGGGTGAACTCCAGGAGTTGGTGATGGACAGGGAGGCCTGGCATGCTGCAATTCATGGGGTCGCAAAGAGTCGGACAGGACTGAGCGACTGAATTGATACTGATACTGAATGTTGTTGACAAAACATCTGGAGGCATCCCACCCACATCAGTAAATCCCTTGGTTCATACAAGTACCATCACTGTCATAACAAGGGGGCCTACCAGGCTGCTTGTCCTCCTCTAATCTCTACTTTATCTCCTGTCAAAACAAACTAGAAATGCTATGATAAAAAAGTTCCCAAATGCATTCTAGGAACAACCTACTTAAAAGTTCCTAATGATGTGGCTGTCTTCCACTTCATTATGCTATTTTAAATTCACAAAAACAAAAAGCTGATTTGTCAAGGGTGTAAAGAGGAAAACACAATGACTTAGAAGTTTATATGATTTTTTTCCCCTAGGGGTAAAAAAGTAATTACAATGATGGGATCTTATAAAGTTAGTTGTGAGCTGGGGTTAATATATGGTCAGACACTTTAAGAGCTAAAGTTAAACTGAGAGCTGAGTTAACTTATCCCAGAAGAGAAGAAATCACTGAAAAGCAAATCTAGAGGAGAATCATACCGCAAGGGCAGAGCAGACACAGAGATCAGCCAGTGCAAGCTCACTTTGAGAACCCAAAAAGACATGAAATACTGTAGAAATGGCCAGGATTCCTAAAAGACCTAATGTTGTTATAATTGCTTCACAATGCTGTTATTTATACCCCATTCAGATAAGTCTTTTTTGACTATAGTTACTATATAACTATAATCTCTCCAAAAGCCCCCAAACGCTTTGCTTTTGTCTCAAAAACTCACTTTTGAGATAAATCCTAAGAGGGAAGAAAGGAAATTAAGCAGCTTCAGCTTTCACACTCTGATTTGTTAAGGAAATTCATTTCCATTAAATACTATATATTATACATATATGTATCTATATTTATAATTATCTATTTGTATTAATATACACAAAGAGGGGCACTGTGAAAATATTACCTCCAAAAGGAAAAATCATTTTACAATTCCTCTTTTTGCTTGTTCTCTGGAAAATTTTACAAACACCATTCTGATTTTTTCTACTTGAAGTGATAGGCCAGCTCTCTTGAGCAACACCACAATCTATGTGAACAGGAGTGGTTAACAGCTCACACTAGCAACATCACAAAGAAAAACACCGATGCAAAACAAGCTCAAACACCTTCAATATTAGATTTTAAGATCCCTTTATACATATGTAAATTCTAGATTAATATCTATTTTTTCATTTTTGTGAATTTTTCACTTTTTTGACTGGTATCAGAGTGAAAGTTTTGTTGTTTTGTTTGTTTTTTACTATGGAATTTTCCTGCTTCTTGCAAAATTTCAAAGCAGAAAAATTTTAGGAGCTAGAAAAAATGCCTGGCATTTACATTAGTTCCTACTGCTGCTGCTAAGTCGCTTCAGTTGTGTCTGACTCTGTGCGACCCCATAGAGGTCAGCCCACCAGGCTCCCCCGTCCCTGGGATTCTCCAGGCAAGAACACTGGAGTGGGTTGCCATTTCCTTCTCCAAAGTTGGTTCCAGTATGACCTAAACCCTGCTTTCACCAATTGTTAATTTGCAGTCTATTGCAACTTATTGAACCTCACACTCATATCTCCATAAAGGAAACAGAAACATCTATCAAGCAAATTTGATCTACCAAGGGCTAATGATATAACACATGTGAAGCATATAACTGATATATACTCAGGATTAAATGAATACAGTGTATTTATTATTGCCAGAGATTATACATTTTAATCTCCATGTGAAAGGTTGTTGTTGAATCACGCAAAGACGCCGGGATTCTTGGCCCCAGGAGGAGAAGAATTCAATCTGGGGCCAGAGACGAGGCTTGATCACTCAGAGCTTTTGTGTGATAAAGTTTTATTAAAGTATAAAGGAGACAGAGAAAGCTTCTGACATAGGCATCAGAAGGGGGCGGAAAGAGTACCCCCCTGCTAGTCTTCAGCTGGATGTTATATAGTCACTAGCAGGCTGTTAATGAAAGAAAGGAATGTCTTAAAACTCAGAATGGCACCAGGCCCCTCACCCATAAGATGCATTTTGGGATAATCTTGGCACCAAATGGTTCATCCTGGGCCATAAAATGATTAACTTGAATCTTGAAGAAGGGCATATCACCATACAAATAGTTTCATTTACATAGATTAGGGAAACAATATTTGAGTATAACAATCTGGTTTGTCAAGTAAGTTCTGAGCCAAGAGGAGGAACCAACTTGGACAGAGTTTGGGGGTAAATGCATAGTACATTAGCATAGCTTAAGACAAATATTTCCATAAGAAAAAGGCATTGGTTATCTCTAGGTTTGAGAATAGTTAACTTCAGGTGAAACCAGGTGTCATTATGGCAACACAGTATTTTAAGAGAAATCTCCTTTTAAATTTGTATAGAGAAGGACAAAATATTGCTAGTTTGTTTCCTCCTGCTGCTTAAGAGAGAGAAAAATGTCTGACACTGCAGGCTATTTCCTCCGCTTGGATACCCCTGGCCTTCCTGCCTGTTACACTCTCACATGTCTTGAGAGCTTTTTCTACATAAAATTGCTAAATTTTGAGTAAACAATAAGTGAGGAAGTTAAATTATATGTTTTACTTTTGACAAACTATTTGTTAAGCATCATATCCTGCAGTGCCATACCCTGGAAATATAAGCAATAACCCTATCACCCAACAGTACAAAGCTAAGCAAAGATAGGAAATAAAACAAATAATTATAACAGACCCCTGAACATAAACCAGTATATGCATAAGGCATACTTGTTGTGACTGACGTGAAGGTGGTTCAGCTCTGTCTTCACAGAAAAAGGCACTTGCCTGGTAAGAGGCTTTCCAGGTGGCATTAGTGATAAAGAATCTACCTGCAATGCAGGAGACTCAGGTTCAATCCCTGGGTTGGGAAGAATCCTTGGAGAAGGGAATGGCTACCCACTTTAGTGTTCTTTCCCTTAGAATTTCATGACAGAGGAACTGGCAGGCTACAGGCCATGGAGTCACAGAGAGTCAGACACGACTGAGTGACTAACACTTTCACTTCCACTGGTCCTTAAAGCTTGAGTGTCTCCAGAAATGAGTGAATCCACATGGATATATATGAAAAACAGAACTGCCTCACAGTTATGTACAGACTTAATGAACCATAAATGATGCAGAATGTATAAATGAGTCCTTGACACGGAACAGATCCAAATGTTGGTGTGGCTTCGATTTATAAATCTACTTCACCTTATTGATGATCACTTACATAGCCTCTTTTCCTGAGTCACTATTGCAAATATTGAAATGTACTCTCTTTTTATGTCCTGGAAACTTACCCAGTTTATGTGTGAGTTGAATCATGAAAGCAGCTATGAATTCCCCTGCAGTTGCTAGCTACTAAGACTTTATTTTCCTTCCTTCAAATAATGAAGTTGTATCTGCTTTGGAGAAACTACCACTTTTTCATTGCTGGTTATGCACTTTTCCTGGCCATAGTGACTGACGTCAAGGAAGGGTTTCGGCATATTGATTTATTTATTGGATGAGTTCACAAATCAATGGATGAATACAAATTTTACTAAATAGGCATATTATGTTTTCCTAGCCAGCAAGATTGCTCCAGGCATTGACCAATCATTTAATGCAATCCAATAAGTGTTTTCCTCAGAACAATTGTTAGAAGTACTAGACAACAAAGTTTCCTCCATGGAGGGACGTAGGAGAATGTGAGCGTTGCTGCTGCAGTTGCCATTTTACATCCATTTTATACCATCCTGAGAGCTGAGCTAGCCCAGGGAGCAGAGAGTATAGTATAAAAGAGAAATCCTAGTGATTAGAGCTCTAGCTTCCACTTTCAATGAACTATTTGTTTACCTTAGCCAATAGTCTGCCAAGCTTATTAATCCAATTTAAGTTGTCAGTCATTTACAGCAGAAAGAATCCTGACTAATAGCTGTATCTTTTAGTCGACTAGTTGCAATTCTTCATTTCTATGTCTGTGGCTTATCACCTCCCAAATTTTGAGACTTTTATAGTTTGAGAAAGTCAATTTTTATCAACTTCCCACCTGTTTCAAAAAATCAGGACAATTCATGAATGATGATCCAAGTAACAGAGAAAATTTAAATGTAAAGCTTTCTGGTGACTGCTGCTACTTTGGTTTTTTTCTCTTCATTTTATTCCTTTTCCTTTGGTTTGGAAAGCCAGTTTCCACTCTCATGGGTCTCCCCATGGTCTTTCAGTTCCTCAGATTCTTATGTCTTCTTATTTTTTGCACCTTTACTTTTATTTTAGGTTTATTGTATAGATGTGTGCAGTTTGCTGCTGCTGTTTAGTTGCAAAGTTGTGTCTGACAATTTGCAACACTGTGAATTGTATATAGCCTACAAGGCTCCTCTGTCCATGGGATTTTCCCAGGCACAAATACTGGAGTGGATTGCCATTTCCTTCTCCAAGGGATCTTCACAATCCAAGGATCAAACCTGCGTCTCCTGCACTGCAGGCAGATTTTTTACTGCTGAGCCACCAGGGAAGCCCACAGTTAGCATACCAAAATAAATTTTTATATTCCATGCCTATATGAAATTACTAACCTAATGCATAGCTTGTCAGAGCAACCATTTCTCAACATCATTGTACCAAAGTTTAAAATTATTTTAATAAAGTAAAATATTAAAAAATAATAATCTAGATAGGAGTATTACAATTTACCAATGATAGGATCCATATGATTACCAGAAATTGGGTATGAAAAAATAATATTCAAAATTATAAATATACATAACATTAAAATGTGTATACTTTAATTTCTAATTTAATTTTTTTTTTTCTGAATCAGAAAGTGCTTTAGTCTCATCAATGGACATCAGGTAGCATTTAACTATTAATTTATAATGGGATTCATAATAGATAATTTTTGTTGATTTCCTGATAGATAAGTAAAGTTTTATTTATATTGACTGTGCTACAATGCAGATTTTTCTCTATATAAATATACATAAAATATTAGTAAATAGTTATTCCTCTTGTTTCTCCTGAATCATTAATTTTGTCAATAAGTGACTTCAGGGGAAAATGAAACTTAATAATGAAAAATTAAAAACAAGCTATACATTCTCATCCAATTTACAAATTAGTGCTTCTGATTCAACTCCAGCCTCAAACATTTCCTTTTTGAAACCATCCTGTTGAATGGTTACATACCATCCAAGTATATTTTTTTATCTTAATGTTAGTAGATAATGTGCTGGCTTATACATCTTTATAAATGTTCATTAGCTGCAAGCAGTATGCTCTGACTTTTATGTCCTTGAAACTATGAACATCAATTCTTCCTAATGTTTCCACTTTAAATAGAATATATTATGAAACTGAGATCTGAGCATTTTTAGAAATTCTGAGCTGAGGATATCAATTTAGTCAGAACAGTGTCAAATGTGGAGCCCAAACAACATAATTGGTACTTTGAGGTTGAAGTTGATGTGACATTTTCTTGAACATATTTTAATTCTTATGCATATTTAAATTAAAAATTTAACCTCCTGACATTCAAACCAAAAAAGCCATTCACCATCCAACTACAGAGCCATGTCTGACAAATAAGATGGTATACGCCAAAAATCATTTGTTTTGAAACTATGCTTATTTCACAGGAAATTTCCAAAAGGCTCAGTTTGTTAACATGCTTTGACAGTGAATTTTGATATTAGCATAGATTTTCCAATTGATTATATGGCATGAATTTACTTCAGATATTTGCCTATATATTATTCTAAATGGATGCTAACTAGGAATGTTATGGTATCTATTTAAGTCATGACATCTTTTAAGTTTTATTATTTTTCTTTTTGTATGGCAAGTACTTTTCTGGTTATGCCACTTAATACAATCTCTTGCTTCCAGGAAGACTGGATAAGATAGGAGTCTATGCTACACACACTCTACCTCTCTGTATCAATACCCATCTGTCCAGAAATAGTATCTGTGATCTTATCCGTTTTTGAACTACTTTGTCAGCTTCAAAGCAGCATGGCTCCTACAGAGAAGTGTGTCTGTGAACAGGGCCAGAACCAGGTTGGCAGGTCAGACACCACAGTTTGTTTTACCGCAGCATGTTCCTGTCACAAGTCATTTTGGTGCCACGGATCTGCAGATATGTTTCAGTTGAGGATTCTAAGGTCAAATGAAAGTGGTACTCCCATGTGCAGCTGGGTCTCTGTAGGAAAAAATTATCATTATTCAGCCATTCAATGCTATTTCAAATGTGTATTTTAATTTCACATTTGTCATAGTGCAAACTTTAGAGTAAGATGCCAAAGCAATACTCCCCATGTTCAATAGCAGGCACAAATAAAAATTACTGCATCTGACTAAATACAGTAAGTATTCTGCACTTGCAGTGAAGAGTTGACATTTAAATTGGGAAGTTGCCAGGGGCCTTTGGCTTCATCCCATAATTATCAAGTTCCAGGGCATTGAAGACATTATTTTAAGTCCAAGAAATGGGAGTTAGTATCTTCAGATCCAGTGCTGCTACTCAAAACTAAACTATATCAGTGTTTATGGCAGTGAAATACAGAAGGCTCTTCTTGCCAATTGCCTTTGTGTTTATTAGCTTCAAGTCCCAGATGAACAACCCAGATCAGTTTTGCCACCCACATTACAAAGAGCATAGCAAATTAATAGTCTTTCTTCAAAGGACAGAAATAATTCTAAATATGACCAAACTCAGTGTCCTTGTAAGGGAGATAGAAAAAGACTGAATATGTTCTCTAATATCAAGTTCAGGAAAGCAAGGAACATAAAAGTTAAGTGGCTGGCCTCCATTTATTCAAATAAATTTATTCAGGAGTAGATCCAGAAATAAAGATCAAGTCTCTTGGCTCATGTGGGAGGCCCCATATTGCCTCATGGCTTTCAAAACTCTCATTTTCCAGGAAAATGAGAAAAAGCTTGTCCTTGCTACACTAAATTCAGACATACTGCCATCTACTGACCCACCTAGGAATGTAGAGCTTTCCCTTCATAATGTCATCTCCAGGGTGCCCATGGACTGTCCATTGGACTACTGCTGTAAGAGGTAACTAAACTTATGACATTTTTTTCCTTAGCAAAAGATTAGTACACTGGCATTCTTAAATTTTATATAGCAGTGCAACAATGCACCATGTTCTTTATATGTGGAATATCTTGAAATTGTCTGTTCCTCTCCATACCCTTATTGTGATATACTCTTCTAAGGAATCAGCTAGTCTAAGACAGCCTTTCTTTTCACATAAAACAATTTGAGGAATGCCATACCATTCTGTGTTGCCTGTCCTTTACCAGTGTTTTACAAGATGTGCTAGTGATCCTACATGTTGACAAATAAGGAATGAGAGAAACCAAGCTAAACAGCTATAATCTTGTGCTTGTAGAAAATATTGTAAAATGTCCTAAAGGTGTTATAATAATAAGTGAACAGGATCGC